>NW_026639842.1:1965000-2620000 GCF_028554395.1 Pezoporus wallicus
CTGTGCCTGACAAAATTTTGGAGCAGGTTGTCCTGGAAAGCATGTTAAGGCACATGAAAAACAACAAGGTGGGTGGTGGCAGCCAGCATGGCTTCACGAAGGGGAAATCCTGACTGACCAATTTGGTGGCCTTCTATGATGGGGCTGCGGAACTGATGGACAGGGGTAGAGCAGTTGATGTTATCTGTCTAGATTTGTGCAAAGCATTTGACACTGTTCCGCATGACATCCTTATCTTTAAATTGGAAAGAAAACAATTTGCTAGATAGACCACTTCGTGGATAAAGAAATGCCTGGATGGCAGCATGCAAAAAGTTGTGGTCAACAGCTCAATGTCGTTTAAACTCAGTCAGGCAACTTGCTCACTCACTCCCAGTGAGTGGTGCCGGGCTGACAACAGTGGAGGCCCCCCCCCCCCCCCCCACCAGGGCTCTCCCCTTCCCCGCTCCCGGAGGAACGGGGAGGAGGATCAAAAGAGTGCAACTCCTACGGGTTGAGACAAGAACAGTCCAGCAACCAATGTACACAAATCACCACCGCTACTATCAACTACAACAATAAGAGAAAAAAACAAGGGAAGAGAATACGATACCACCGGCCAAGAAACGAGTCCCACCCGGAAGCCTGTGTCCTTCCGGGTAACTCCCAGTTACCCCCCACCTGGGCATGATGTGCTGCGGTATGGAATACCTCCTTGGCTAGCCTGGGTCAGGCGCCCCATCTCTGCTTCCTCACAGCTTCCCCTCCTCCCTGGCAGAGCATGAGCCTCACAAAGTCCTTGGTCAGGGTAAAAATCACTTAGCAACAACCAAAAACATCGGTTTCACCAACATTGTTCCCAGGCTGGAAGTCAAAACACAGCACTGCACCAGCTACCACAGAGGAGAAACATGACTGCTACTGCTGAACCCAGGACATTATCCACCCCTTATTCCATACCATTCACGTCATGCTCAGGGTGGGGGGGTAACTGGGAGTTACCCGGAAGGACACGGGCTTCGGGGTGGGACTCGTTTCTTGGCCAGTGGTATTGTATTCTCTTCCCTTGTTATTTTCTCTTATCATTGTTGTAGTTGGTGGTAGCGGTGGTGATTTGTGTTGTACATTGGTTGCTGGACTGTTCTTGTCTCAACCCGTAGGAGTTGCACTCTTTTGATCCTCCTCCCCGTTCCTCCGGGAGCGGGGAAGGGGAGAGCCCCGGGGGGGGGGGGGGGGGGGGGGGGGGGGCCTCGATTGCTCTCAGCCCAGCACCACTCACTGGGAGTGAGTGAACAAGTTGCCTGACTGGGTTTAAACCATGACAAATGTCCAGTTGGAGACCAGTAACGAGTGGTGTCCCTCAGGGACCAGTGTTGGAACTTGCTGTCCTGGGTTCAGCAGTAGCAGTCATTTTTCTCCTTTGTAGTAGCTGGTGCAGTGCTGTGTTTTTGACTTTCGGCCTGGGAATGGTGCTGATAGCACCAATGTTTTTAGTTACCACTCAAATGTTTTAGTCTGGCAAAGGACTTTCTGAGTCTCATGCTCTGCCAGGGAGGAGGGCAAGCCCGGAGGAAGAAGAGACAGGACACCTGACCCAAACTGACCAAAGAGGTATTCCATACCACAGCACGTCATGCCCAGGATGTAACTGGGAGTTAGCCAGAAGGGCTGGTAGACTGCAGGGTTGGATGAGGTATCGGTCGGTACTTGGTCAGGCTTGGGGGGGCGAGTTATCAGTCGGCAGGTGGTGAGATGTTGTATTCTCTTTCCTTGTTATTTCCTTTATCATTGTTATTATTGGGGGTAGCAGTAGTGATTTGTGTTATACCTTAGTTACTAAACTGTTCTTATCTCAACCCGTGGGAGTTGCATTCATTTCGATTCTCCTTTCTGTCCCTCCAGGAGTAGGGGGAGGGCAAGAAGGGGCGAGGGGAATGAGTGAACAAGCTGCCTGACTAGTTTTAAACCACAACACCGGTCTTGTTCAACATCTTTGTTGATGACATGGACAGTGGGATTGAGTGTGCCCTCAGCAAGTTTGCCGATGACACCAAGCTGTGTGGTTTGGCTGATACACTGGAGGGAAGGAATGCCATCCAGAGGGACCTCAACATGCTTGTGAGGTGGGCTGATGCCAACCTCATGAAGTTTAACCATGACAAGTTGAGGGTTCTACACCTGGGTGGAACGATCCCAGGCACAGCTACAGGTTGGGCAGAGAAGAGATTCAGAGCAGCCCTGCAGAGAAGGACTTGGGGGTGGTGGTTAATGAGAAAATGAACATGAGCCTGCTTCAGTGTGCGCTCACAGCCCAGAAAGCCAACTGTATCCTGGACTGCATAAAAAGGAACGTGACCAGCAGGTCGAAGGAGGTGATTCATCCTTTCTACTCTGCTCTTGTGAGACCTCACTTGAGTATTGTGTGCAGTTCTGGTGTCCTCAACATAAAAAGGACATGGAACTGTTGGAACAGGTCCAGAGGAGGGCCACGAGGATGATCAGGGGACTGGAGCACCTCCTGTATGAAGACAGGCTGAGGAAGTTGGGGCTGTTCAGCCTGGAGAAGAGAAGGCTGCGTGGAGACCTCATAGCAGCCTTCCAGTATCTGAAGGGGGCCTATAGGGATGCTGGGAAGGGACTCTTCATTAGGGGCTATAGGGATAGGACAAGGGGTAATGGGTTGAAACTTGAACAGGGGAAGTTTAGATTGGATATAAAGAGGAAGTTCTTTACTGTAAGGGTGGTGAGATGCAGGAATGGTTTGCCCAAGGAAGTTGTGAATGCTCCATCCCTGGTGGTGTCCAACACCAAGTTGGACAGAGCCTTGGGTGACATGGTTGTGAGGTGTCCCTGCCCATGGCAGGGGGGATTGGAACTTGATGATCTTAAGGTCCTTTCCAACCCTAACTATTCTATGATCCTATGATTCTATGTTTCTATGAATCTGAGGCAGAACTGGATGCTACTAGCAGAATTCAAAGTAACAGTAGGACCTTTACATCTTTATAGTTCCATACCTTGTTTCCAACATAGTTTCTGAAGTCTGATAAAAATGTATCTGACGCCCTGAAAATACTGGTCTTCTCTAATACTTGACCTCTATACATCCTTGGATGTCAGGGACCCTCTTGAAAAAAACACTTTGAAAGACTTCATCTCTAGACATCAAGATAGACAAGATAGTTTTTTTTTCTATTATGCTCTTGTATGTCCTTAACACCAACTATGTTTTTTTTACATATTTTAATGTAAACAGCAATCTAAAACAAGCACAAATTTTGAATACTTATCATAAGGAAAGCTACTTATCATAAGGAAAGCTATCATAAGGAAGCATTTTTACCCTGCTTCAAATGTGTCTTTTGAAGTAAGTGAAGGATTACAGATACCTTCCACCTCCTTTTCAAAGAACCAAGTAATACCTATGACTGTCCTTGTTCTTAGGAAGGGCTGAGGCAGTTGGGCTGGAAGAAATACAATTTGAAAAGCCAGCAACCATCCCAGTGAAAAGAACTTGAATTGAGGAAGATGTCTGAAAATGAAACCAAGTTTGGAGAAGCTTTAAATGCATTCAAATTGGAAGTGTTGGGCAGGCAGACTTATGAGTGCAGCTCCTTGCCTCACCTATTATGAACATGTGCACTGGCTGTAGTATCCTAATAATTCTATATAGGTTTTGTTCATTGTTTGTCGTGTTATTTTTCTAACACCTGAAAAACTCAATCAGCCAGTTAATCAGATTCAGTCATCCAGAACCTAAACACTGGAACAGTATTTGGTATTTTCACTTCGTCATGCTGATGGATTATGACATGTGGTATATGTATGCTCTAAATGTGAACAACTCAGGAAATTATTGGTAGCTTGAGAGGTAGAATAATGTGAGAGAGGATTATTTAAGCGCTGAGCAGTAGTTGGACAGGTAGTACAATATCTTGTTAGGTTTGTATTTGCAAACTTCCCTCCACTGTGCAGATTGTCTGTGATTCCTTTCTCCTTGATTCGGTGTAATTAATCTTTTCTTGTGCTGTATGTTAAACACCTGTAGATTGATATTCTTTCAATGTTTTCTCTAGATTGGTAGATCCTGGATTCTGTTGTCTGTGCCATTTAGATTTACCAAGAGGAATGTTCTAATACTGTGCTTAAAAAAAAAATATAGTCCATCCTTCTCTCCTTAAGATGCTGTAGTATAAACTAACAATAGATTGAATTTTTATTTCCATCCCATTTATTATCCAGAAATTAAGCAACATTTTTATTTAAATTTGAACTGTGCTGTATGGTTGCCCTCAATAAAAAGATATACCTTTCAGAAAACTCGAGCAGTATTTGTCATCTGTTCTATGATTTTAAATAGCAAACCAATAGACTAAGGCTATTTGGCATAATTTTGTTTAAAATGTTATAAAAGCATAACTCAGAAATAATGGAACCACTTTTATTCAAACTTGACTTCTTCCACAGATTTAATGAGTCTGGAAAACAAATTGTCTGAAATGTACTGCTGTAACTCATTGTATGCAGGCTTTTATAAGAAATTACATTGTGTTTTCTGGTACATATTGTCTTATTTGACAAGTAATTTATAAAATAAAGATACATCAATTTTTAAGGGAACGAGGATAAGGAAGCAAAAATAAGGTGGAATTTTCAGCTATGCATTCCTTTACTTAAACATGATTGATTTCTCAACCTTAGCCTTACATTAGTCTTGTGGCTTTTTCCCCTGAGGTACAGTATATTTTGTGTGCTTTTCTTTAATAAATGTGCATATAACCAAGATCATTTTGCCTTCTCCATTGTAAGGTTCCTGCTAGAAAAATATAAAAATACATTAAAATAACAAGAAGGATTTTGGCCTTCAACATTTTATGAATTCTAGGTGACAAAACAGAAAGACCTTAAAAATCTAGGGAGGCTCTTAAAAATGTACAAAGTTTGGCTTTACATTACAACATTTCATCTCATTAAACAATCCCAGGCACAGCTACAGGTTGGGCAGAGAAGAGATTCAGAGCAGCCCTGCGGAGAAGAGCTTGGGGGTGTTGGTTGATGAGAAAATGAACATGGGCCGGCAGTGTGCACTTGCAGCCCAGAAAGCCAACCGTATCCTGGGCTGCATCAAAAGGAGCGTGACCAGCAGGTGGAAGGAGGTGATCCTGCCCCTCTACTCTGCTCTTGTGAGACCTCACTTGGAGTATTGTGTGCAGTTCTGGTGTCCTCAACATAAAAAGGACATGGAACTGTTGGAACAAGTCCAGAGAAGGGCCACGAGGATGATCAGGGGACTGGAGCACCTCCTGTATGAAGACAGGCTGAGGAAGTTGGGGCTGTTCAGCCTGGAGAAGAGAAGGCTGCGTGGAGACCTCATAGCAGCCTTCCAGTATCTGAAGGGGGCCTGTAAGGATGCTGGGGATGGACTCTTCATTAGGGACTGTAGTGATAGGACAAGGGGTAACGGGTTAAAACTTAAACAGGGGAAGTTTAGATTGGATATAAGAAGGAAATTCTTTCCTGTTAGGGTGGTGAGGCACTGGAACAGGTTGCCCAGGGAGGTTGTGAATGCTCCATCCTTGGCAGTGTTCAAGACCAGGTTGGACGAGGCCTTGGGTGATACGATTTAGCGTAAGGTGTCCCTGCCCACAGCAGGGGGGTTGGAACTAGATGATCTTAAGGTCCTTTCCAACCCTAACTATTCTATGATTCTATGGTTCTAAATCAGAGGATTTACACCTTTGCAATCTAATGCAGAATGAAATCCAGTGTTGCAGGTACATGTTCCTGTACTCATGGATCCCTACTCAAGAGAAGGTTTTAACAGAGAAGTGAGCTTCTGAAGTTTATCTATCTTTTTTTTTAACTTCATATTTCTCTACTACTCATCTCTCTGTGTGACTGAGAATGCCATCATATTCCTTTTGTAATAAAGTTCATTACATTGTAGGATAGGCAGGATATATTCCTTTGTCTCAAGCAAGTCACTTCATATGTGCCAGTGCATTTAATTTATATAACATTTCACATATTATTGACGGGTAACCATAGCCATTTTACAGATGGGTAAATTGAAACTCAATACAATTCGCTTGATTTTCCCTATAATGGTACAGAACTTGGTGACAGATATGAGAATAGAAACAGAGAACTGTGATTCTCACTTTTGCACTAAAGCTTGGTCCACCAATAGAATAAATAATATTAGAAATGGAAAAAGTTTGTCATGCAAAATTTTGTTTAAAAGAATAGTACCTTATAAGAAATATACCAAATTAATCTTACATCTGTGCCTTTCTTGATCCTCCAGCCCTTGGCTACCTGATCATCCTACGTACACACACACACTTTTTTTTTTTCCTGTCTTTTGTCACCTGGATGGATGGATTACATGAATATTACAGACCTGCTCACCCAGCTGAAAAAAAATTATTCTTCTGCAGTTTTTTACACCCTAGCCAGAAAATATCTCAAATCCAGGCCTATGAGTTGCACCATGACCTGGCTGTGAAGGCTTTGTATTCCCTAGGAGCCATAAAGGCAGTTGGAGCAAATATACATCTGTAGGTGCAGCCAAAAGAACTGAATAAATTCCACTTATGCCTCCTTTGCAAAACAAATGTCCCTAGCTCACAGCCAAAAGGGGAAGCTCAAGAACAAATGTAGTTTCTCCTCAGAGCCAAAGAAGCAGCAAACAGGTTCTTAAAAGGGTAATCAGAAAGGCTCTGGTTGTAGCACTCATAGTTCTGTAGCTCTTTGATTTGGCTGTAGGAAAGTTTGGGTGTTTTCATCTTAGGTTGTGCTGCCAAATCCTCATGAAAGAGATTTGTGTTGTCTGGCTCCTGTCAAAGCTATAAGCATGCTGAACTCTGCAAAAGTCCTAATACATGAGTCATGATCTTCATTAATTATTAAAAGTCACTTGTGCAAATTGAGCGTAAGGTGACTATCATCCAAGTGGACAGATTTTATATGTGATTGCTACAGACTCCCTTAGCACAGGTGTGCAGAGGGTAAGTAGACCTGTAGTCAGTAAAATGCATTGAATGCTTACTGTCTAAAAATGAAAACTGTCTGTTGCTTGTGTACCAGGCAGACTAAGGTATAAAGAAGAAGAATGAAAGTGTAAATAGAAAAATAGAATATAATTAACTTTTCTTGTTTTTTTTTTTTTGTTGGTTTGTGTTTTTTTTTAAATGATATTACTATTTTATCCTTTAGCTTAAATCTTGGGGGATTGAAAGAAAAATCACCGTACATTTAAGCAGCATTTTGAAACTCGTTTCCCACTCTCCCAGAGTCCACACACTCTTTTGCTGTAAAAAATTATGCACTTGTATGATTTGTTCTTTTAAATACTGTAATTAAGAACCTTATTTGCATTGCGGGCAATGCTGGCAACTTTCATGTACTCAGCGTGTTGAAAATGTCAAGTTTCATGGCTTGTGACAGATTAATAGAAAAATAATTTTAAAACTCTGCAAATTATTCATAGATATTGAGTAATCATAAGAAGTTGCTTTTTGTGAAGAATAAAAATAGGACAAACTGAGCATAGCATCAATCTCTAAATTGAGCGCTATTTTTAAATCATTTAAATTGTAGGTTTAGCAAAATAATCTTCACCTGAGATGAAGTGAGTTGTAAAATCTTTAAAATACTCTGTCACTGCCTTTTGCTGTAAATAGTAACAGTGTACGTAGCACATTTTTGATGCATATAGATTAAATTATTAAAGTTAAATTAATCATTAATGTAAAATAATTTAAAGTCCATCATTTAGTATTGGTTGGTATCAAAGACCCACCAAACATGAACTGCTGTTTTTGGAAAACATCCTTTTCTGGACCAGTAATCCCTTTTCTGTGACTTTACTCTTGAAATTAATCTAATGACAGTAGTGTGTCAGTCAGGATACATTCCATTATTTGGACACCTGGTACTGTCCTGTCCTCTCTCCCTGAAATGATCAGTGCTGAGTGAGTCATGGAGTGACTTCATGGAGCATTATTTCAGGGAGAGAGGAGGGCACTACAAGGTGTCCAAATAATTACCTGATTTATGAAGGCTGTAGATGTAGCTTTCAGAGGTAAGTCTGAGCTGCAGCTGTCAAATCCAGACCTAAGTCTTGTCTCCATGTAATTACATTTGCAAGATATGATTGCTCTGAAGCTGTCAATCTATCTAATCTTTGTGATCTATCCATTACACCTCACCCAGCTGTATCGTGTAAACCACACTAATGAAGTGCAAGTGGTGATAGAAAATCAACCACTAACTGGTGAGCACTGTGTTTGATGTCTTTCCCTTAGCAGAGATTTTGCTTTCTCATCTTTAGTGCTTGGTTATTGTCAGACATAAGATGTAATGTTAGTAGAAAAAATCCTTAACTTTCTCTCTCCATGCTGGCTATGAATTTAGTACAGGACCACATTTCTGGAGACAGGGTTGCAAGCAAACAGTTATATACATGCTTACTGTATATAAAGGGTATAAATATGAATAGAGAATATATTTTGGCTGCATTGCAGCATGTTGTGGAACACTGTGTGTCATTCTGCAGTTTAAGGAGCATGTTAAGAGTTTCCAGAGAAAGGCTCAAGAAACTCAATTTGCTAAAAGAAATGATTTTTTTAATTGATCACAGTCTGTAAGTACGTACATGTCAATAGAAATGTGAGAATGCATACAGCTGTACATCAATGTTTGTTCACTTCAGGTGCAAAATGAAGCAAATCTTTGAACAGCAAAGATATTAAAGAGTGAAAGATGTGTGAATTTTTAGTATTAAGTCTGGGTAATGATCAATATTTTCTACTCAACAGTTCAGAGAACTTACTTTGTAGTAGGTCAGCACAACACATCCTTCACAGATTTCCTGAATCTGAAGTTTAGTCAGAGACCTGCTTATGTAATATAAATAGAGTATGATGCAAAGCTTCACAAAATAAATTTTCGTCAATATTTGTGGTCAAGAATGTTGATGAAAACCTGAATGAAATGGTCAATGAATTTACAGCTGGTCTGAGTAGCAGAAGAACAAAATAGCCAGTGTACATTTCTTAATCCATTTATTTATTGCTTGACAATGACCAGCTGCAATTTTCTGCCTTTGCTTTGCTCTGTAAATCATTTGTTGTATAAACATACTGTATTACAAAAGTGCCTCTTTTAATTATGTGTTTTTCCCCATAAATTTGCTTTGACCTAAGTATGTTTATATGCCTGTATATATCACATTTACAGCAGTATGAGCATTTTAATTTTTCCAAAATTGAGAAGGTGAAAAGGAGGCTTCAGTGCAATATAAACAATGGACATAAGCTTCAAATTCCTAAACACAGTAAGCACAGAAATGTGTACACATTGCAAGTCATTAGTTCAAGCCCACCAAACATTTCCTGAGACAATTACCTTAGCTGCTATAAAATTTACTTTGCACAATCCTCTGGAGCGTTACTAATTGCTTTTCTTAACCTCCAGAGATTAAAGGATTTTGAAATGAACATATAGACAAGTAGTGACTCTAATTTCAAAACTAAGCTTTATTAAGGCAAGCTCTGTTTTATGAAATAGGGTCATTAAGAGAATGTTTAATGTTGGAAATATTCAATCCTCATCCTCCTCCAATCTTGAGATACTGTGCTCTGCTAGTGTTTTTCTTTTAAATACAGTGGTATTTTAAAATACAGCAGTGGAACCTTCATTCATTTCCATCTGGCATCAGCTCTGTCTTCAAGAATACACATAGCCATGTTGGCACTTGCTTCTCAAATCCTTTTCCACTAGGGGGTATGATAGACTGTGCCTGTATTTCACAGTAAACCTTCTGTGTGATAGCATAACATGAAAGTATACACATGTGGGGGGGAAGAACAGGCATGCAAAGCTGGGTACGTAATTTATGGAGATTTGAATCCTGTCATTCATAAATATAATTATAACCTACGGCTTGAAAGTGATATGGACCTTGCCATATTGATCATGCTTAGGCTCTGTTTATTCAGATCACTCATTGACAGGCAAAATATCAGAAGAATGGTGTTAGTAAAACAATTAATGAAAAAATACTTCTATTTTGCACAAAGAATATTGTTTGTTTCTGTGTGTGTTGTATACTCTCCCACCTTCAGATGGGAAGTATAAACCCAAGGGGAGGGCATATTATTAAATCAGCAATCAACCTTCAAGTCATTTTGGAATAAACACTGTAATTATTTCATCTCTAGTAAACAGAATGTAAGACAACAGCACATAAGGGTGACAATTTGCAATATGCTTTGAATGTCTTTGTTAAAAACCCCTAAACTATTATGGCTGAAGGCAACATTATTGAAATTAAAAAAAACCCCAAAAAACAGAAGTTGTGACAGCCAACAGAGGGGGTAATTAGTCGGTAAATTTCAAGTAATAAATTTAGCAGGTCATTGCAGCAGACCTTACATTTTGCATGGGGAGAAGTTACTGTTTATTACCCTTGAAGTCAGAACTGCTTACCTTTATTCAAGAAAACTTCATAACACAGTATTAGAAAAAAATGGTGTGATTATGATAGTATGGTCCAGATGCCTTCTAAAACTCACAATCTTCTCTTATTTAAGTGAGTGTAAGTTCACTTATGTCAGAAGAGTCAACTACCAGTTTACATAGGTGTAACTGTAGTAGCATACAGCTTGGGGGGGGGGGGGGGGGGAATAGACAAAAAATCAGAGAAAAAATATTGTCTTTCTAGATTAAAAGTGTGACTACCTAACATTTTTAATCTCAGTTGCAGCATATGCAGGTCTTGGATGTAGGCTGCTTTTCAGCCTAGACACTGGGGTTTATATTTCTTATTGCTTTCACCTACAAAGCTAGCAGAGGCTGGTATGATGTAACCTGCCTGCCAGGAGGGATTCCTCTGCTCACTGCTGGCACCCTTCCTGATGTGTGGGAATGGTTTGTCTGCAAGTCATCAGGTCATAAACAGTTGTGTGCACTTTAGGGAGCTTCCATATTTAGAGTTATGTAAAGACAATTGACATTAATATTAGCTGGGCTTCAGAGGCTTTGACAGCCGCAGAAGAAAAGCAGTCTCATCTATCTAATTTAAAGTTCCTGGTTAGGAAGTATCAAGGATGCATTTTATATATCTTAGAACTTTTTCTCAGGCTGGTTGCCCTCTTGTTAAAAGCTTTTTAAAAACACTTTGCAGTCAAATAATCACTGGTTTTGTTTAAATGTTCTCATCCAACACATAATGAACAGTGAGGAATTCCCCAAAGGGCATCTATTGTTATTGAAATGTTTATTTATCGAGTGCTTTTGCCAGAAGCCCCCCATGAGAAAATCTCATTTTATGAGCTCCTGAAGCAGTCAGTTCCCAAAACATTGAGCAGAAATGCAATTTTGACCAAGTAATCTCAAGGTCTTTTGGTTTACTTTCAAATAAACAGCATAATACCAATATGCAAAAAGTTGTGACAAGATCTGTTTTATTTTCTGTATTTTTTGAATATTCCTACTGAAGCTGTGCTTATGTGGTGCTTGGGTGATTCCTTACCTTCAAGCATTTAGTTGCTACAACAGTGAAAAACAGTTTCCCACATAGCAGCATAGGAGCGAGTATTTTAAATGATTCTGTGATTTCCTCTTTCCTTCGCAAGAACAGTGTTAAACCAATATCATCCCTCTTGCATAAGGAATTTTTTTGCCACCCAGTTTTTTTCTCTTCATTTCCCTAAATTTCCTCATCAACAGTTCTTGTGGCAATGTGAACATGGGCACAACTTGGATCCTGTTGTGTTCCTGGATTATCCAGGTGGAGTCAACAGAGAATAGTGTAATGATCTCTGCTAGGCTTCACTCTGAAATCCCTGCCTCTCACTACCTGAGCTGGATCACTGAAATGATCTAGTTTTAATCTTTATGATTTTAATGATGCTGTGAAGTGCATAGCTGTAGTGAGCAAGGCAGGAGGTCAGCTGAGGGGATAGTGAGCTCTGGGCCAGAGGCAGAAGCAAAAAACTCAGGCAAAGGAGGAAGGGAAGGAAACTTTTTACGTCTTTGCTGGCTGGAGTGTAACTACCCTGTGCTTGAAAGTTTGTGTTGGTTCCATGTTCTCAGCTATAAAGGACCGTGCAGTGTAGATTTTGGGGCAAAATATCTAAAGTTTTTCTTTTTTTCACCCTATCTTTGTCATGGGACAGCGATATACTAGGCTGGTGTTTGCTTTTATTTAAAGCAGACTGCTAATTATACTGTAAATGTCTGAGCAGGCGGGGAATAGTATAGTGGAACTCCCAGATGCCTTTTACGGCTGATTATCTCAGTGTTAAGTGACAGAATCGGGGAATGGCCTAAATTCTTGTAAAGCAGTTATCTCAAATAAAATATACTTTGCAATTGTTGACTATTATAACCTAAAATATTATTTAAATTATGCTGATAAATGCTTTATAATTGCCTGATATTATTAAAATACATTTTCTGTACATTAATGACTTGGCATCTGGAGTGTCCTTTAGCAATAAAATCTCTCTGTTTTCTCTTTCTCTCCCCACCCCAAGAGTATTTAGAGAGAAAATGATTGATTAATGACAGTTCCTAGTAACTCCAGAATAAAATGTGCACAGTACATGTTTTGCTGGTAAAAGGTTAAAGGATGCTTCTTAGTCTTACTCTGATTCACTTTCTGACCTCAAAGCAAAGTCTTATAGTTAATAATAGGTTTTTTTCTTCCTGAAATGGAAAAAGTTTAAAGGTATTTCTGTCTAGGATATATGCGATACTATTAAGCACACTTCATTAACTGCTCTCCATTGTATGAATGCAAAATATTAACATGTTAGTAAAGGAATAATTTAATACTTCATTTCAAGCCCTATAACAGAAATATTTTTCAAGCTCTTTCTTTTATGCAGAAGTTTTCCAGACTTCATTCTCTCATAAGACACAGCTACAGGAGGTCAAAACACATTGCAAGTATGGTTCCAGCCAATGTTCTTCACCTTTTAAGCAGTGTTATTATTCATAGTATGGATTTAATTCATTTTACTGATTATGTGAATAATAAAAACTTAGGAACTCACATAATGCATAATATGTAATTAAATTTTTATAATAGTACCAATTTGTGTCTTTGTTGAGCCCTTGTGCTCTTCTCCTCTGTATATTACAGTTTCGATAGTCTCCTGGAAATTTTCTTCAAAAATACATTTACTATATTTATGTATGTGTGTATTTTTCTTATGTTTATCATATATATGTACTTTAGTGTAGTTTTAAGTATATCAGAACTGATATTTCTTCATTCCTTTCATCAGATGTGCATCTAAGTTGGATATTATTAGGATGGGTAGAAAATTAATGCAACATTACGTATATGGAATTATTTTTCTTTAAAAAATGCACCATGAAAATTTTTGTGAAACCCTGAGTAGTTTGCTCTACCATTCTTCATCTGGCTAATCAGTAAATTTATAAATGCCTTACAGATTTTAATGCCATAAAGAACTATCAAGCTACACCCAAAAAGATTGCGACAGAGTCATAGTTTTCCCTCATAAATTATTCGAAGAGGTGACTACCCCTGTTGTTAAAAGATAAATACTTTGTGGTATCTTTTTGTTCAAAACCAGCCATAGGATCAGAAATGCCCAGAATCTTTTCCCCACACATATTCTTGCAGAACATGGTCAAGATAAATATTCTAAGTTTCTTTACAGTCCCTCTGACTTACAGTTGTGACAACAGGACTAAGCTTTTATTGATGTTAGGCATATTAAATTTGAAATGACATGTAATCTTCTTTGGATGCTGAATTCCAGTGATGATCTAGGCTGTACTTGAGTGAATAATAATTCAGGTGCCTCCGTTTTGCTACCTTCATAGCAAGAATATTATTTACAGGAGTGTTCTGTTTTGAAGTTGTGTTCATATTGTTGAAATACTTTCAGACAGGCACAAGATAAACATAAGAAACTACAAGAGGTATAAAAATGTATGCAAATGTAGCTAATAAGCAAAAGGATGAAGGCTAAATGGTATCCTAATGGGTTCTCTTTAAAAACCTATTCCTTAATAAGGAATATTCTGCCATGTCTCTTGATTATGAATCTTACATTTTTTAATAATCTCTTCCAGTGTGCTGGGACCAGCTGTGACCTTCAGAGTGCACTCAAACCTCGAAAACATTTCAACCGCAGATGTTGCCAAAGCAGCAGGTAAGTCCTTGTCCTCCGTTCCCAAACTGTAACCTCCCACGTGTGCGTTTTCATGAGCAGTACCACTACAGACATCTCATTCTCCCAGAAGACTGACATTTAAGAAGGGGGACGGTCAAGAGGTGAGTGGCACATATGGGAAATTGAAGTGTAACATCTCTGAGTCAATTAAAACTGCCTGAGACTTCTTTGTTTGTCAAGGAAATGGATTAATTAAAGACTTGCAATCAAGGCCCAACATGGTGAAAAACTCTGTGTTGTCATGAACACCAGATTGGTTATTTGTAAATGTGGATATAATACCTGTGCTTTTTCCAATACTTTTTTTCAGGGAACAAAAATGTTACTACATCTTAGCCTGGATTTCTGGATCAAAAGATGGTAGAAATATATCTTTGTGTGCTGTTTAGGTAATTTCAATGCAATTTAATCTTGGGAGTAAATGTGTTTCTGGAGATAACTACCACTGTTCTGACTCTGGCTGGCTTCTTGTCAATTTGTCTACTAGCTTCATTATGAAGTTTTCACTGCAAGAAATAATTCATGCAAAGTAACTAAACTGCTAACTGATTTGCCTTCAAATTACTCAATTTTAAATGTTTTTTAATGTTTTAAAAATTATGGACAAATTGTAAAATTGCTTGAAAAGAGAAACAAAAAAAGTTAATTTAAATCCACACTGGGAGCCCAGGATTGTCCATTAAGTTCTCCTTTTGCTTCACAGTGGATCAATTTAGTATAGAAAGAACTTCATTAGTTCCCATGCCAGAACTTTCCTGTGCAAGACCTGTAGAAGAAAGGTGGTGTTAACTGGTGATTAGAGAGTAGCAAATGTGATACATTTTTTCTTAAAAGGGTTTAATATGCCAAAAAGCCATAGATGTGTATTGTCAAAACTAGGAAATAATAGCAATAATTATTTAATTATGGGAACCTGAATGTGTATGATATACTGGCAAAAAATCAGTGTGTCTTTTTTATAGCAATGATCTGCCTTGTAAACCTGTTGAATCTCTCTGAAGGGATCAACAAGTACGATGCAACTGGTAAAGCTTGCCTGGATTACCGAAGACTTTTAACAAGGTTTATCCCTAGAAGTTTCTAAGGAAACTAATTGTTTCTTAGAATGTGGAATATGGAACATGAACATGGTGGATCAGCTACTGGTTAAGAGGCAAGAAACAGAGATTAGGAATAAATTATTTGTTTTCTCAGGCTAGAGATAGCAGAAAGGTTGAAGGACCCCTGCTGGTGCTGTGCCATTCAACATACTTATAAATGAGTTGGGAAAGACAATAAGCAGTATGATGAGAAATCCTTCTAATAATATTAAACTATTGGCAGTCTTAAAGGTGAAAGTTGATCTTAGAATTATATAAAAGCCTTACCAGACTGAGTGACTGAACTCAAAATCACAGCTGAAATTCATTGTAAACTAGTGTAAAATGCACATGGAGAAAAAAAAAATAGCTTTTCATATGAAGTTATAGGTTTAAATAGACCATTAATGCTCTGGAGTAAGAACATAGTACAGTAACAGGTAATTTAATGAAAATAACAGTTCAGTCTTCATCATCAGTTGATCAAGGAAAGTGTTTTTAAGCATGAAATAGAAAACTGAACATTTTTTTCTTGCATGTATTTAAATATGGTGTACAGTGCTGATTCGCATACTTCAGAGGGTTTGGAAGCTCTGGTTGAAATGGAAAGATACAGAGAAAGGCAGAAGACTGTCAGCATGACATATTTTACATAGAACAAATGGTGAAATGAGGCAGAAAACTGTATTTTGGAAAAAGATGCACACGGTATGAGAAAGGTCTATCAAGTCCAGTGTGGCACAGTGAATGTGGACAGGATCGTGCAGTTTTGCAGTGCAAGAACAGATGAAACTGGTAGAAGGCAGGTTCAAAATGAATCAGAATGCAGTCTGTAGTTTTGCCTGCTGTAGTTAATGGAGCTTACATGTGTTCAAAAATTTGCATATTAACAAGTTCATGGAACAGACATGCACTGAAATTTAGCAGGTCCATAGGAAACTCGTCAAATTCAGGAGGTTCCTGAATGCAAATTGTCTTGGCCTGTTCCTAGCAAGCTACTCTTAAATGTAGAAATGTTGAGACTAATTTCAGCAAAACTCAAGACATAACATTAGTTTTTTCTTACCACTGTTATCAAAGTAGTTGCTTTCAACTTCCTTAATCTAAATATTGCTGATGTAAGGATATTCTGGAGACAAAACCTTTGTCACTCCAGAGTAAGTTCTACAGATTCGCCAATTTAAATTAATCCTTTATATTGTAATTTTAGCTACTCTATATATTCATATCCCAGGCATTTCATAGAATCATAGAATAATTAGGGTTGGAAAGGACCTTAAGATCATCTAGTTCCAACCCCTCTGCTGTGGGTAGGGACACCTTACGCTAAATCATATCACCCAAGGCCTCGTCCAACCTGGTCTTCAGCATTGACAGGGATGGAGCATTCACAACCTCCCTGGGCAACCCATTCCAGTGCCTCACCACCCTAACAGGAAAGAATTTCCTCCTTATGTCCTATCTAAACTTCCCCTGTTTAAGTTTTAACCCGTTACCCCTTGTCCTATCACTACAGTCCCTAAGGAAGAGTCCCTCTCCAGCATCCCTATAGGCCCCCTTCAGATACTGGAAGGCTGCTATGAGGTCTCCACACAGCCTTCTCTTCTCCAGGCTGAACAGCCCCAACTTTCTCAGCCTGTCTTTGTACAGGAGGTGCTCCAGTCCCCTGATCATCCTCGTGGCCCTTCTCTGGACTTGTTCCAACAGTTCCATGTCCTTTTTATGTTGAGGACACCAGAATGCACACAATACTCAAGTGAGGTCTCATGAGAGCAGAGTAGAGGGGCAGGATCACCTCCTTCGACCTGCTGGTCATGCTCCTTTTGATGCAGCCCAGGATACGGTTGGCTTTCTGGGCTGCAAGCGCACACTGCTGGCCCATGTTCATTTTCTCATCGACCACCACCCCCAAGTCCTTCTTCGCAGGGCTGCTCTGAATCTCTTCTCTGCCCAACCTGTAGCTGTGCCTGGGATTGCTCCAACCCAGGTGTAGGACCTTGCACTTGTCATGGTTAAACTTCATGAGGTTGGCATCAGCCCACCTCACAAGCGTGTCAAGGTCCCTCTGGATGTCATTCCTTCCCTCCAGCGTATCAACCAAACCACACAGCTTGGTGTCATCGGCAAACTTGCTGAGGGCGCACTCAATCCCACTGTCCATGTCAGCGATGAAGATGTTAAACAGGACTGGTCCCAACACCGATCCCTGAGGGACACCACTCGTTACTGGTCTCCAACTGAACATTGAGCCATTGATCACAACTCTTTATGTGAAGCCATCCAGCCAGTTCTTTATCCACTGAGTGGTCCATTCATCAAATTGATGTCTCTCCAATTTAGAGACAGGGATGTTGTGTGGGACAGTTGTTTAGCACATAAAATATTCAGGCTTTGATGACTGCAGAAAGACGTTTATAGGAGTCTTACATCAGCTCCTCTCAGAGCCATGGCCATAATATTGTTCTAACTAAACTTTATGTTTGCCGTTTACAAAAACAACCCCTCACAATTCTATCTAGCTGTCAAACATTTTAAATTCAAAAAGTATGTAATTTTTCTTTTCTAACCCATAATTAAGGCTGAAGAAGCTTGTCAATGTACTAGCTAATCAGTTCATTTATTTTGAGCAAAATTGTTACTTGCTGATCTCTAAAGCCAAACATAAATTCAGCTAAAAGGTCAACAGCAATATGTACTTAGATAAGACTTTTTTTAAGGCTTTAATTGTAATCAGAAATTTTGAAAGTAAACAGTGTCTTGACCAAAAGTATTCCAAAAGCTTGACTTACCAAAGAAAACCAAAGCAGAATAAATAAGTACATACCTCCAGGATAGGCACAGATAAGCGCATAACTCTATGCTGTACTGCTATTAGGTGCCTTAACATCCATCCAAGAACTCTGAAAGCAGAACTTGTTTACAGAAAATGAATAGACCAAACTGGCAGAAGAATTTCACTATCCATCACATCCTGAGAAACAAAAACGATTTATAAACTGAGATAATAAGATGCCATAATAATTATGGGAATGTAAATTATCCAATTTGCAAAAGGGAGTCTATTTTTGCAGATGTTAAATACATGCATGTCTCACCAGTATCCACAGGAACAGTTTTTTTCTGCAGCAGTTTAATCTTATTATTAATGTAGTCTATATGTTTTGTAAGCAAAATGGATAAACTGTCTGTTTTTCTTGCATTATTTAGCTTTAATATAGGGAACTATATTAAAAGTTTTCTATCCTTTCCTGTGGAGCTTGACAAATGTAGAGGTTGGAGAAGGCATGGGACTCTTTAGCAACTGGGCAAACAGATGACTAACTTAGAATATCTATTAAGAAAGAGAGATATGGAAGTATGGTAATAAAAATCGTTTCTATATTTTCTTGGTGTTTGAGATCTGTTCTTCTTGGTGTCCATGAGAGCTGGCTTGAGTAGAGATAGAGCACTCTAAAATCCTTCAGCCATGTTCTTGTTGATAAAAATTTATTCCCCATAACCCACAGTTCCAATTCTGTGTAAAAGTTTTGATTTTTTTTTTTTCATTTTCTAGGACTACATAATTATAGGGGAAAGCTGACAACAGAGTAATTTAAAATTGTGAATAGCTTGCTTTCGCACATTAACAATACCTTTATTTGCTCTTTGGCTACAGAGCAGGACAGGCAGCATTTTGCTAGAGTTGGTTACTTTGACACTCATAAAATAGAATCTTGCATCAAGTAGCTGTCCTGTGGCCTATTTCTGTTTAATAAGACAGGCTCAAAAACGCAGTGTAATTTCATCTCAGCATTTTGAAGAAATAAACTTTCTCTAGACATAGATGACCTGCTCTAGAAATAGTTATACTTGGCACGTGACGTCATTTAGATAAATGAATGTGGATTTTTTTTTTTCTTCAGTTTAAAGGTTATGCAAAATCTAGCAGAAAACAATTATCAGTAAGAGAACTCAATATAAAATTGCAATATAGTCAGTATAGTAATGAGGAGTGAGTTTGTTTTATAGGTACTCCAGAATCCCACCATTTATGGAGAGACATATATAGTAGCAGTAATTCGAAAAGAAGAATCTTCTGAATTTTCCAAGCATATAATTTTAGCATCAAATGGCTGTAACAATTGTATGTATCTATTGTACAAAAAGAGATGTAGAAGAGAAATTATGTGCATAGACACTCAGCATTTGATCACGTGTAGCTGCATTCTTTAACTAGTTAGAGTCTTGCTTACTTTTTTTTGGTAATTTATTAAAATGCAACATTTTGGGTGTAAAATTACAGATTTTGAAATTTGACACCTGCAAATTTTGGTTATGTCCCAGCTGTGGCAAAATATCCAAGGCAAAAAATATTGCAATCTAACTTTTTTGACATTGAGACTGTATATTTTTGCTCAAATTGGCAGCTCTAAACAGTCAAAACATGATCTTTAGAATTAGACAGTTCTTTCTGAGATGAAAAGGGTACTTCAAAACCCTTAGAGTTAACTTACCCTGTCTATTGGTTTAAGTTGATGGTGTCTTAATGGTTTGAAGTAGACCAAGATATCGTAGTTTTAATTAGGATGATTAAATGGATGCTCATATTAGTGACCATGAATTCAGTTGGTGAAGAAGGTATTTATACCTTATTTTGCCTCCAGTATATTTCTTTTGCTTGGTAGGTCAGAGCTGTAGTTATAGGCATCAAAACTTACTCTTCTAAATATGTAGGTTCAAGTATCTAAAACAGTAGTCTAATTCCAGAGTCTCTTAGTTTCCATCACACCTTACAAATCCTTAATGACCTTGGCTAGTTAGCAGGATTGAAATACAGAATCTTCTGATGACCAACAAATTTAAAATGAAAAGCCATGTCAGACAGTGAAACAACCCACTTGCATTAAAAAAATTATTCCAGGTTCTTTGTCAATTTGGAAATACTGGTGAGGAATCTGCCTTACACAGTCACTGCAGAAATTGTTTATTTCTCCCATTTTTTAAGCACATTTGGCAAAATCACAGTTTCATCATGCATCCAATCTGGGCCCTCTACAAAGGGCTGAGTGTCTGAGAGTCTGACAGGAACAATTTTGATTTCCTTATAGAGTAAGTGCTAAAAAGATCCATTATAAATATATTTTAAAATACTAACTATGCAAGTACAAATGATTAGTTAAAACTATAATGCTTGAATGCAAATGACTTATATCTGTTCTCTCGTTCGTTCTAGTCATGAAATACAGTTCTCTTTTTATTGGTCAAAGTGGGTTATCTTTCCAGTTTGCTGCATATAATAGTACATTTATGGAATATTTTGTTAAGCTTGCACATCTCTTAATTTCATGGTCTGAAATTTGACAAAACAAGACACAGAGGGAAGATAATTTACTCAACATTAGAGAGACAATTGATGAGGATCTGGTAAGCAGCTTAAATTGACTGTTCATTTCTAGAAACACTGCAGAGGCTCACTCTGCTCTCTAGACAGTGAGTATTGACCATACCAGCACTGTTGACAGAAACATGATAATTCTATGTTATTATCCATTATTATCAAGAAAGGTTTTACAGGAGATTCTCAAGGGACAAAAGAGAAAGAACTGTTATTGGCTTTATTTTCATATAATATAACTTCAGATCTTCATATAATACAGTTACATGTAATGTGTATATGTAAAGAATGTATAAACATAGCAAAGGGAGATTAGGAGAAGGAACAACGGCACAGAGAGGAATAAATCATCAATAGCAAAAGTAAGATTATGCAAAGTTTTGTTTAGTTATCCATGTATTTAGTTGAAAGCATATTTCAAATAGATATTGTTGACTTATGTCTTTAAAACGTCATGGTCTCGGAGGAATTTGAAGAAAACCCAGGAAATGTAATTTTGTGCAGTGAGTTCAGAATACTGTGATTTTCTCTCTCTGATTATTTCGGCTTGTGATTAAACACTTGTCTGGCCTTTGATGCTTTTTAGACCATTACTGATTAACTGTTACAAGTTCTTTGCCTAATTTATTTCATTTAAGTAAGTGTAATCTAGGAATTTATTATTCTTTTTACTGCTTCTGTTGCTGATATAATGAAACCTGGCATTGTTTGTTGTGTTGTTTGGTGATGACAACAGCCATCTTTTTTGTGGTGACTATCAGACATACTAATCTGTATCATTAAAAGCAGGAAACTTCAATTTCTGGATAAAAAGTTGTCTTCTTTAAGAAGTTCTGGTTCGTTCTAAATAGCTATAGCCATGTTGATTTTTTGGCATAAGTTTTGCATGTCTTGTGAGAAGTCTCAGAAAGATGAGCTCTGTTGATTCAGTCACAAACATGTCCATGCTGACATACTGTCTTGGTTTCCTTTTTCTACCCCACAACCATGAGCAATAATGGTTGCTTTGAAACTTATTCATTGGCCTGTCATTGTCAGGTTCATAATTCAGCTGTGATGAAGTGAATAGCACAAGATGAAAGTCTATGTCTGAATTCCTTCCCTCTATCTAGATTTTTGTAGATCATGCAATTCGATGTCGTGCTGTCTGAGACGGTAACAAAGTGTGTGTCCATGAATAATTTGAAGTTCATCTTTGAAGTGAACTGACAGCATCTGTGTCAGAAACCTTGAACAACATAGCCAGGAGGCTGTGATGTCCATCTGATTCCACTCACCCTTGCCCTGATTTAAGGAAGATTACAGTTCTTTGGTCTATAATGTGAAAAGTGAAAGTTTGACAGTTTTTCTGTTGCTAGCTCTCTTAAGTCTTTTGGTGTGAATCCCGATTTCCTCGGCTCGAGTCTACTTAGCTATAATTGTCCTTTTCCACCTCTTGGCCCCCCTGTGGTGGATTAATTCCCTTTCACCTGTTGTACCATCCAATCTGTCTGAAGCATTTTCCTCAAATGCTTCCACTGGTAAATAAAGGATATCATTATAGTTTTAAGGATTATTCAGAATCTGAACTGTCTCCTGCACTACAAAATGTCTGATACAAAGATTAATGAAGCTTTGAGATAGCATTTCCTTCCCACCTTGAAAATGGGGTGAGTTTTAGTAATTCTGATGGGTGCCACCAGCTGGCAAATATGCCTCAGTCCTGAAGAATAGCAAGTTATCTTTGGTTCTGACTTTTCTCCAATTACTTCCGCCTAATTATGATATGCATTGTTGTAATTAGTAAGGGTGGATTTTAGAAAGAAATATTTTTGCTTTAAAACCACTTTCTGTTGAAAAGGAAAACTTCAGGACTTCCTTCTGCTCACCTTATAAAGTGATGTAATACATTGCAGCATAAACCCCTAAATCGACCTTCTTATCTATTGGAAACTCTAAAGCTAGTTAGCAGTTTTATAGAATTGGGGAGAAAAATAAGACTTAGATAGCTTCAAGTACCCAATTAGATTAAGTTGTCAATTAATTAAAACAGTGGTGGTTCATGCCATTACATTCTGATGCTTTTTATAAACACCCATTCATAGAAAACCATCAGACTGGTATTAAACTAAAAGAGGGACACATCATTGGTGTAGCATATATATTAATATTTTAGCATACAGTAGCTGATACCTGAACCAGACAGTTCCAGCTGAGTTTCAGTGGAAAGACCAGAATTGAAGCTTAGGTTGATTTGCAGCTACTCATGTGTTTCTGTTAGTTGCTTTTCCTGAAATCTATAGGCAGACCTATGACAACAGATGAAAATAAGTCCTGGCTTAAAGGTTAATAGTGATTTTAAAATTTACTTTTTTAAAGACTCCTCTGGTAATATAAATGCATAATAATAGTGAGGGTAGAATTTGTCTAACCTGGTTGCAGCTGTCTAAATGTTAGACATTTATTTTCAACTAATTATCTACATTACCTCTACATTAAAAGAAAAAGAAATAGATTGTATGAACTCTTAGATTGTTGTATTGTCACTTACCAACAGTGGTGAAGGGTAGTTGAGAGAAAGCCATCACTAATATCCACAGAACTGTGTAGATATAGTTGATGATAGGACTGCCATATATAGATACTGCAGATAAATCCAGGGAGATTGATTGATGTCAGGATTGTAGACTTTAATACAGTGGAAAGCTTTCAGGGTCTTCCTGTAGCCTCTGCTCCTTAACATATTCAAAACTATTTTTTTCTGTTTCTAGATCTCTTAAAGTATTCTGGTGCAAATCAAAATTTATTCTACTTAAGCCTCCTTCATTCACACTGTCCGGTAACATATTCAAAGCTCTTTAAGAATTCAAAATTAATTTAAGGTTGAGAAAATTTACAGAGATTTCGAGTTTAATAAATATTAGCATGTGTAATATTATTATTAAAAAAAACCAAATGAATTCCTGCCATCAGCTTGCTCACACCTACAGCTGGTAATGCAAGATGAAACTGCCATGTAGTTAAAGTGCAAAGGTTTTTTTTCTCAAGTCCAAGAAATCAGAGGATCACAGAATGGTTAGGAGTGGAAGGGACCTTAAAGATCATCCAGTTCCACCCACCCTGTCATGGACAGAGACGCCTCCCACTAGACCAGATTGCTCCAAGCTCCATCCAACCTGGCCTTCAACACTACTAGGGATGGGGCAGCCACAGTTTCTCTGGGCAACCTGTGCCAGGACCTCACCACCCTCACAGTAAAGAACTTCTTCCTATGTATTTGCTTACATAGATGCTTCAAAGTGACCTGTACGTTTGGAAAGGACTGTCTTCAACTGATGTAAATCAGCAAATGTCTCCACTGATGTCCATGGCACTGCAAATGTGTGAAACAGAAAGATATTTTTTTGTATAGTAGCAGTACTGTAGGGTACCACTATGAATATGGTATCAAAAAGTTCTTATACTGAATTTCATTCCAATTTAAAGCAAAGCAAGCAGAAATCCCCAAATCCAAGACAACCTGCTTAATGTTGTATTTCATCGTACTATTTAGCAAAATTGCTTCTATTTAGCATTTTTATGATAAGGAGCACATTTTCTAGGAAAATGAAAATATACATGCAATATGGCATATACAACAATAATGCTTAAAATTCTAGAGATCTTATATGTTATAGTCCTGTAATAAAGTTGTATATATTTTGTGCAGTACACTTCAGTACACTCTGTTTACAGCATATCCTAAGCGGATTAAAACAAATTATTTAGGAATGCTTCAGTTAGAAGAAATCTCTTAAGGCAGGCTCATAAGAGGCAGCTTTTATGTAAAGAATAGGTAGGCAAATGTAACATATATTGGTAGATATATAACTTTTAAGCAAGCATTACTAAAGAAATTAAAGAAACTTAAGAAAAATAGGTCAAATAGCAATGTAACTAACCTTTACCCAGAAAGAACATTTTTCTCACCCATTAGACAGATTGATTTTAACTTTTAAAAATGTGGAACAGCAAGATAAAACTAGCAATTTTAATCTATGCTTGTAAATAAACACTAGGCACCATATGGAAAAGGGGATAATATTAAATTTTGCATGCTACCAACAGGAGAATGTTCTTTATCTGATGCAACTAAATATTCTATTTTTAATATATGAAATTGCATGATCAGCAGTCTTATGATTTTAAGTGATAGCTTTCATATCAGCCAAATAAAAAAAAAAAATTATGAGAGAAAGGAGTGCTACTTGAGAGCTCTATGAAAAATAGTTATTTAAAGCACAAGGAAAAAAAAAACAACCCAACACAAAACAACCCACAAAATCAATTACACACAGAATCATCTTAGAATCAGGCTGTCATCTGTTTTTGCTGGAGAAAAGTAATAACATGAAAAGGCACTTCTCCAGAAGCATAGAGTTTTGGTAACAGTGTACAGGGGCAGCTGACCTGAACCCGACATCAATCTATTCTCTTGGTAGAACACAGTGTATGGGATGACATCTTGGGAAGGAGGTGCAAACGTGACTTGGGATGAAAGGGCAGGTGGAAGGTTTCTGGCTGGAAAAGGCTTAGTTAGGAGGTCTAGAGGATTCATGTATCATCCATCTTGAAAATAATCACTTTGCATGACCTTCTGTTGCTAATGGCTTGTGGAGGGATATGTCTGAGAGGGGAAATAATGAGCTCTTGACAGTGGGACAAGGAATTATTTGAGAGCTTTGAGAGATTTTTTGAAGATGAGAGAAGTTTGTTAGCAGTACTCACAAGGGCACACTTGTCAGCAGTATTCAGTTCTGTATTTTAACATTGCCTTCATTTTGAGAGATCTTTCTCTTCTGGATTGAAGGCTACTTCAGGAGCTGCCACTGCTACCTGATAGCCTGCACAATGTTAGAGAATGTTGTTACTGCAGGCAAGCGATTAGATTTTCATGAATTGTTTGTTTCTGGACTATCTATGGTCAAAGAAGGTTTTTTTTTCCCCTTGAAATTTCTTGAACTCCAGATATCCATTTTGACATGTAAGATAAGATAGCATCATATTAATAGGTTTTTGACCTTGTTCTTATTTCGAGATGATGTTTTCCATTGTCTGACAAAAACTGTATGCAGGATTTAGAGATTAGTGACCATTGTAATAATCTGCAAATACTTAATCTTTCTAGTATTAGGTAGTCTTCTGGAAAACATGTTAAATCCCTTCATTCTCTTTGGAAAATATTTTCTATAAATTTGAACATTATGAATTAAGAGAATTGTATGGCTTTAGCTAAAGTAAAAGTACATGCTAGATTTAATCTAGCCATATATTTTCAAGAAGTACCTGTAACTTCACTGTGCCTCTGTTTTCTTTAGTGTAAATCTGAAATATAGAGAAAAAAAGGGCATTTTGTGAAACGAAAAAGAAAAAATCTATAGCATAATGATTTTTTAAGATAATTCAGAGGAAAGACAGTATGGTCTTCTACAGTATAATTATGATCATTTGTCTGCTGGTTTGTTTTGTTTTTTTTTTTTGTATTTTTTTCCCTAGTTGCATTACTGCAACAAAATCAGGATGACAGCAATCATAAAATCATTTTGGTTGAAAGATCCATCTAGGGGGTTATTTAGCCTGTCCCCCAGAATTGTGATGGGATTGGCTGGCAGGAGATCGTATAGCTAATATTTGATAGTCTGTGAAAAAAAAAGACAGATGAGAAAAAATGTGTATGCCAAAATCCAGAGGGTGTCTCTTTCCTAAGTTTTATAGACATTTTAGATCAGTAACAAGAAAAGGTGGGTAGCTACACCCCATTGCTCTTTCCTAAACAGCCAGGTAATTACTTTTGGCATTTTGACAAGTGTTTGCTGGAGTGAAGGTCAAAGCTGTCAGCAGAGAAGATCTATGCTAATCTGCTCAGCTGGAGAAGACTCAGGTAGCTAATGTTTTGTAATTAGAAGTTGTGGAAACCAGTTTTCACTGTAGTTTTTTGCTGAGCATAAGTGAACTAATAATACAGAGTAATTTAATTTATCACCGTTTACAAAATCGGGTAAATGGATGCTTAGGAGTAAGCAAATTGGAGGAATGGTATGTACTGTGGAAACACAGGTCAGGATTTGATGTTCTAATCCTAGACCTCAGCATAGTAAGATAAAACTGCAGTGTTTTGATGGTTATCATTGGAACTCGACTGGAACCTCATAGTAATCACAGTAAGAAGAAGGACCATTTTTGCTGAATAGTTTTCAAACTTGATCAGCTCTGCCAGACAAACTGTTGAACTGTCACCAACAAGGAGCCACAGGGGCACAGCGGTAATGAAAATATTCTTCTAATTCTTTATGACTTTACATGTAATCATGGAATCATTAAATGGTTAGGGTTGGAAAGGACCTTAAGATCATCTAGTTTCAACCCACCTGCCATGGACAGGGACGCTTCACCCTAGACCATGTTGCCCAAAGCTCTCTCCAGCCGGGCCTTGAACACTGCCAGGGATGGAGCATTTACCACTTGTTTGGGCAGCCTGATCCAGTGCTTCACCACCCTCACAGTAAAGAACTTCTTCCTCACATATAACCTCAACTGCCCCTGTTTAATCCAAAGCATGTAGATAAATAGGAAAGGAAAGGATAAAGGTAGAGCTTTGATAAAGCTTTAAATCTAGATCTGAAGAGCAGTAGGTCTATCTGAGACATAGTTTTTAATTGAGAAGAAGATGCTTTTTTCTTCTGGATTTCATGATCGAGCTTTTATAAGAGGCTGTTAAGTCTTGTTGCAGGGAGCACAGAACACAACTGATTTTGGAAAGAGATCAGAAATTGCTCCCCGCCCCCAGCTATCCTTCTTTCTCTGAATGCATTTTGTGTATTATATGTATTATATTATTCTTTCTGACATTTCTTTCCCTGGCATTTTTCCTCTTCAGGGGAATCACCACATATTCATTCCCTTCTTTCATTGCCATTTAACAACTTGAGGGTATATTCTCTGCCCATGTGCAGCGATATAGCTGTGAAACTCACATTAACATTAATGGAAAATGTGCAGCTGAAATCAACCACACAGGGTGTAGTTACTACCCTTGGCTGTAAAATGGATTTGCATGTTCAAACAGGAATTATTTCCACTTAAAAACTGAGAAGTCAACCAGGTTATTACATTATTTTATGTTAAATTAAAAATATTTTAACATTAATTTTTTAATGCATTTCAAATTGAGAAATCCACCTGCTGCAGAACCTGTTATTTTGTGTTACAACATAATGTTTTCAAAGGTAGCTGACATTTTAAGCAAGTAAACTATCTATCTTGGCAGCTCCCTGTACTTTGCTTTCTTTAAGCCTTAGGAAAATAAGTTATTATTTGATGGTAAGTTAATATTTTGTTAATTATGAAGAATCTGCTCCTTTCAGGTAATCTGATTTTACCATGGATGAATTTGAATATTTGCAATGGTTTTCTCAGTCCTCCTGTGATTTTGCTTTTCCATTCTGGTCCCTTTTTCTCTCTATCTGTCCATAGCTCTTTTTCTTACTGACAGGATTGCTCCTATAGAATAACTAAACATCTGAAATCAGCAGAGTGGACAAAAAGAGCTGAAAGCTGGGAGATGTGGGAAGCCTAGAATATCAGAGATACAAGTCACTGTTTCCAGTACTGACAGTATGGATGAGGAAGTTGATCTTCTTCTGTTCTTATTAAACTCATAATGAGGCAGAGTTTGCATACTTATTACTTTTTTTCTGCATACTGTTTCAGTTTCTCTGGTGCGCTTTGCCAGTGTGAATAAGCATATCCATCTTTCACATTATATTGGTTTCTTGGTGTGTTGTTTGTAGGTAAAGAGTGTCACAGGATTTAAGAACTCTAATTTGGTGTCTTCTGTTATACTGTTATACTGATATCTGTTATACACTGGTATCTGTTATACTGCAAGCAATCACAAATGTTAGAATTGGCATATCTTTATGTGTAGAGGCAGATGTATCAAAATGAATTATAACTTGGCCTGAAGAGTTTTAAACAAACTTAGTGGAATATTGCCATGCAGTTAAATAAATCTTTGCTTTAGACAGACGGGAATAAGTATCTAGGACTTCTCATTCCAAAAGATGTTTATATCTCAGATTTCTTCACTAAGAATGAAGTTTAAATGGAAGCTATCAAGACAGAAAGTTTAGTAATACAGTATACAGTCCACAGAATGTTTTCACTATCACATGTATACACTTTCAAGTTCAAACTCTGATACCCCTAGGAATAAGTTCATTTTTGTTCTTGGTGTGTATCTAGTAATATCTATTAACTTTTCACAGAATGTACTGTTGCTGCTGATGAGCATCCTTTGTCTCCTAGTTCCTCTTCTGTATAAACACATGCAATTCACACATGTTCATTAAACCACTGTTAGAGTCTGGTTCCACAAGAGAGAAACCCGAGTTTGGGGTAGATCTCTGCAGAGATGTGAAAGCTATTGCTGGTTAAGTCTTACCATCATCTAGACAATTACATGACAGAAGTAGTCTGTGTTGATGTTTACACATGCTAAAGTTAGTACAACAACCCACCCCCCCCCCCCCCCAAAAAAAAAAAACAACACCCCAGTTATATCTGATTTCCATAGTCTTTTTCTTTTTGAACACTGCTAGAGATACAGTACATGGCTAAAGGAACCAGGTATGGCCATTTATATAGAAACAGATTTTAAGTGTACTATGCTTTCTCTGTATAGCTCTCAAATTCTCTTTTTTTTTTCTTTTTTTGTATCTGAACTTCAGTCATAAGAAAATAACATGGAATTCTATTAGGTTTCCATTCTTCACAATTTTATTCAGAAACAGTTGTATCTGATGGAAGTGTAAAAAAGTCCTATTGAAATGGTATAATTTTCAATTTTTATATTTCTAGCAACTTTGTGCATTATGCATTTTTAATACATCTATTCACAAAGAGTTCTTGAATGTGTTCCAAAATGAGCAGGCAGGTTCTACCCTTGCACTAAGGGAGCGGGTAGTCATAGGTCTCCACCAGTGTGCCCTTGAGACTAAGCTATTCATAGAATCATAGAATCACAGAATGGTTTGGATTGGGAGGGACCTTAAAGATCACCTAGTGCCAACTCCCCTGCTAACTCCCCTGGAATGAACACCTTCCACTAGACCAGGCTGCTCAAAGCCCCATCCAGCCTGACCTTGAATGCATCCAGGTGGGTCATCCCTAACTCCTCTGGAAGTCTATGGTAATGACTCAGCACCACTTTTTAAAGCTGGTATTTATCATGATAAATCAAGATGTATATGATTTATGGTGAAATAGTTATTTTGAATTCTGAAATTTTCAAATTGCCTAAAATATTGGCATACAGAGCCTCTAACACTAAATGTGCGAATACATAGACATAGATCAAGCCTGCCTAAAATATCTTCCATGTTTTACTTCTAAGGATATTTAAACTTTCAAAGTGCCATATATTTATGTGGCTGACAGTTGTCTTTTCTCTAGGAAGATTTCTGTGAAGATTATGTGAACAAAAATTCACTTTAATATTTTAGATTTCTGATGAATCCTGAGTGAGGATTACCAAATTTAGATATGACATTTATTTTGATTGTTAGCTTGATTCCTGTGACAGGACTTTTGTGTATAGAATTGAAAGAGTTTCTTTACACTTAACATATCAAAAACCAATCAAACTTTTCATAAGTATGTTTGGCTAGTTCATCTTTTATCCTAATCCTGGAATATTTCTTTGGAAAACATTGCAAGTAAAAACATTAAATTCTAATTTCCTTTCTTATTATATTATTATTTTCCTTTATGAACATTCTTTGCTGCTCATTCCCACATCTGCTCATTTTTAATTTTTAAGGGCATAATTTCCCACATTTTAATAGAAGATATTTCTTTTTATCTGTAATTAAATCCATAACTTGTTATTCTCAGAAGGTTATTATGAATTGTGACTTGACTGTTGCAAAAAAAATAATGACATAAAGAGGCTCCTAATATCAATTTAGTGTAAGGATTTAATTTATTATTCATTAATTTTGTATTCATTGTAATAGCAGTAATCATTAGGAACTCATTGGGTAGGTATGAGAATGTCAGGCACACTATATTTCCATAGGAATTCAGTTCATTAGTCATCTTTAGCAAAACATAAAATGCCATTCATGCATTAATGCTGTCACTTGTTTCTCTTTATAATTCTATGGCTGTTATTTTACATAAATATCTTCATATGTATAAGCTGTACTGGAATGTAAAAGTTTCAGTATGTGTGAAAACTCCCTTGTCTGTCCTTATGGCAACAAAAATTTTACAATTTTAAATCAAGATAGCTTCACTCAATTTATGACAGTATACAGGCTAATTTCACATTATATTATCCTTTCAAATATTGTCAGTTTACATTGGCAAAATGTCAATTTTTTAATTCATACAGCCTGCTTTTTAAAAAAAGCATTCAGTTTAGCAATGCAAAATTCTACTTTTTATTTCAACACTAATTCATGTGTTCATCAGAACATATGTAATTTCCCATTTTAAAATGGGAATTAATATTTCATATTAATTAATGTTGTATTTTAAATTGTCCAGAATGGAAATGCATTTTTTTCCCCCTATAAATCCCTCAGGTGCATCATTTTTAACTGTCCCGTGTTTCTGAAGCTGAATTCCTTGTCCAGTAAAAGATTCTGTTCGTGTTAAAAATGAGTTGACTGAATGCCTTAGAAGAAAAGCCATTGTGTTTAGCATCATGTTAACTAATTACAGTAGCTGCCTTGCAGCTTAATGTTGGAGTTGTCCTTCTGTGCACAGACCCAATCAGTCATGGTCAGTATTGTGTCAGCTAACTCAATTCTTTGTAATCAAATCTTAAACCTAAGAGTGGATTTCATCTCCTCTAACTCATGTGTCTGTCTTTTAGGTACTTTTAAGTGTAAGCTAGTCAACTTCAGCTCCCATTGCAATCAGTCGAATGTAGTAAGTGCTTCCAGAGGGTAATTCATTTCATCCCATGAGAGGTGTCTGTCTTATCTGTATCTCCTGTATCTCATCTATCTCATACATGTCTATCACACTTATGATTGGTGTCTAGGATAGGTCGAGTATATATCATTCCCTTGAGAATCTGTTATTCTCCATTAAATGCAATGGGAGCCTTGCTTAAATTTAGGGCCAACCAGGATCTCCCAGTGAAAGCAAATCCCTTAGATCTCTCTCAAGCACCTTTAAAGCATATTTCAGGATTATTATGTGCTTAGAAGTCTGCTTCTGAATGATAGGCAGCATTTTTGGGAGCAAGGAATTTCTGTCTTTCCGTGTGCAAGGATGGGATATAGGTCACTAAATAGCATGCTTTGGTAGCAGTTTGAGCACTGAGCAATACCTTGAGTGGCTGCTAAATACTTCTTCAGAAAAGTATTGGTTTTGCATGACCCTGTGTCACTTCTGCCCCCCCCCCCCCCCCCCCCCGTGCTGATTTCTTAGGTGCTTGGGTCTCCTGAAAGGGCACGTGCTGCTGTGTTCAGTCAACAGAAGTGGGGGGGAAAGGGAGAAGGGTAACTTTTTGTTGGCCATGGCTTTTTAAAGTTATACCTGCTTCACCTGTAACTCTATATGCATAACAAGGTAGAGGATGACTGTGAGCCAGTGAAAATGTTCAATAGCTGTGTAGCCCTATTTATGATGTCAAAGATCTTAACATATGAAAGGGCTTGATCTCAGCCTGCTTGATTCTTAGACTTCCAGCCCTACATAGTTGAGCTGTGACTCTTTCCTTTCAACTAGGATGTTATTGAATTGTTAATGAAGTTCATAATTGCAAATTCCCTGGAAGATGCTGACCTTCAGAGCACCACAACTGTGACATATGTTTTGAATTTTAAGCATAGTGTTTACTTATGAAAACCCATGCCTTTTATTAAGGAAATGTGGGATTCGTCTGGTCCTTTAAAAATTAAAAAAAAACAACAGTCTGAGGATAGAAATAATAAATGCATACCTGGAGCTGACTATTGGTGGTTCGGTAGGCCATAATGTTCACCTGCAGATACTTGCTTTTATGTTGCATCATTACAGTATTCCTTAGTTTTAATGACTTTTTAATTCCGAGCACCCTGGATGTTCAACAGGAGATGCAAGTCACTTTGTAATGGTTTATTGTACTTCAGGGCACGTCTAGCTTCTGCTAAAAACAAACTCCATTCACTTAAAAATAATTGATAATAACATTCTTCCTTTCCAATTCTAAGAAAAACCCAAACAAAAACTGAGCCATCTTTCCTTACAGAAATTATTGTTGTAGCTTCAGTGCTTCTGTAGCCGTCATTGGCTTTGACCCTACACCAACGATGCTGCCATTTTTTGGCAAGAAGTCACAGTATGTGGTGGAAGTTGCCTGTTTGCACATCAATACATGATAACAGCAGGGCTTTTTGAAAGATGCTTTCTGGTAGGTTGCAATTGATATTGAAATTAATTTCTTTTAAAGGCTAGCTTGGTTTAATACAAACTGTCATTTCTTTTTGCTTTTCTCTCCCACCCTGTCTTCCTCTCCACCTCTTCAGATGCTCTATGCATTATTGTGGCCTGGAGCTTCTTGGAGTGTTCTTCCAGAAGCCACTGATTTTATAAAATTGTCTAATATAGACAAATAATGTTGTTTCCTACACAAACTGCACATATATAAAGAAATCTCTCTCTAACTTGCTGACAAGAACAGTGAAACTTGAAATCCAAAACATACATTCCTAAATTCTCCTGCTCCTGATTGCTGGTAAAGGCTCTTGTGGTTTTCAAAGAGAAACAACCCTTATTTTGTCTTTCCTGACAATATTTATAACAATAAGTCAAGGGCATCCATTCAGGGATTAGCTACCTGTAGTTTGAGTCTCTGCTCATCATCACTCCATAGCCCTCCCATTATGTGTGTCTATATTTTTAAGAGAAACTTCGGTTTGCTTATCCTCTTTCTTGGATATTGAAGAAAATTTGGGCACAAGGCATTCTGCCAAAGAAAACTCTTCTTCATCAAGCACCTGCAGAATGAGTTTGTGTAGGCTAACCTATGTAAGGGATACCTTCTAGATGTCTCATGTAGGCACATGATGGCTAAAAAAACATTGGAGATGCAGTCACTTCAACATTTCCTGCACACAGCCCAGTCCATTTTACTTTGCAATATTAGATAAATGTTCAAATGTATTTTGGCACAAAACAAGGGAAACAATTTGCTTAGGAAATGGGGCATCTTCCAGCACATCTATTAACAGATTTCTAGTCTTGCTATTGCAAGATACAGTCAGATGTGTAGCAGTGGAGCCACTTGAAACAATCATAATTATTCTTTTGTAATTAAATTAATAATTTTTTTTCTTGGGAAGTGTATATCTCTCATATGTTCATTTCTGCTAAAGGATTAAGGATTGCCAGCATGTTTTAGCCTTGCCTTGCCTTGCCTTTTTTGAAACCAAACAGTTTAGTTTCATGCAGTTTAAAAACAAACAAAAAAAAGAGTTCATGTTTAAAAAAAGAGAAAAAAGAAATAAAAATTATTAAATTTGGGGAGTGAAAGAAAGTGATTTTTAATGTGAAAGAGAGTACTTTATCATATGTCATTCTGTTGGCTGATAAATGTATTCTGTTAGACTTCTGCATGCAAACAGTCTCTTCTTTTTGTTTGTGCCACTTCCTAATCAAATAATCTACTATGTTATTAAACAATATTTATCGTTATTCTAAGAATTATTTCAATTTTACTGGTGTTATGAATAAAAATATCAAAAAAATACCATTTTGGAAATATCTTAGTTAGTAGCTTTAAATGTCATTGCTTTTAAAAAATAAGGAAAAAAAAGCCATATGATTCTAAATCACAGATGTGAGTTTTGTCACTTTTACTCAATGTGATTTTGAATTTTTCAGTATTTTCTTGTGATTTTTCTCAGCTTTAATAGGGAGAATATTATTTTCACTGTTATTTGAATCACTGAAACTGAATCTTTTCCCTTTACTGACAAAAACAGTCTGAAAGTCACCAGCTGAAAAATGTATACATTCTCTGAAAAGTACACAGTATGACTTATATAGAACTCATTGTTAAGAGAAACAAACTATGCAGCTTTATTAACATGTGAAAGATGGTTTTCTCTAATGACATTCCTTTTTTTTGGATGTTCTCTTTTACATACAGTAAGTTAAATCTTGATTGCAGATAAACTGAAATTATATATTTTTAAGGCACAGGATATGCGATTTCACACTGCTTTGAAAAAAAAAAAAAAGTCCTCTACAAAATTGTATATATATTCTTCTTTTTCACAGCATATATGTGTGTTCTTTAGTCTGTGTAAGAGTGGATAGTTTCTCTCAATAAACCAAAGCAAAATATTTTTTCATGAGGTATAATTACTGATATATTTTTACAACACCTAATGATACAATCATAGAATCATAGAATAGTTAGGGTTGGAAAGGACCATAAGATCATCTAGTTCCAATCCCCCTGCCATGGGCAGGGACACCTCACACTAAACCATGCCACCCAAGGCTCTGTCCAACCTGGCCTTGAACACCGCCAGGGATGGAGCATTCACAGCTTTCCTGGGCAACCTATTCCAGTGCCTCACCACCCTTACAGTAAAGAACTTCTTCCTTATATCCATATCTATATGTTTAAGTTTTAACCCATTACCCTTTGTCCTATCACTACACGCCCTAGTGAAGAGTCCCTCTCCAGCATCCCTATAGCCTCACTTCAGATAGTGGAAAGCTGCTATGAGGTCTCCACACAGCCTTCTTTTCTCCAGGCTGAACAGCCCCAACTTCCTCAGCCTGTCTTCATACGGGAGGTGCTCCAGTCCCCTGATCATCCTCGTGGCCCTCCTCTGGACTTGTTCCAACAGTTCCATGTCCTTTTTATGTTGAGGACACCAGAACTGCGCACAATATTCCAAGTGAGGTCTCACGAGAGCAGAGTAGAGAGGCAGGATCACCTCCATCGACCTGCTGGTAACACTCCTTTTGATGCAGCCCAGGATACTAAGAGAATATCAAATATCAAGTTTCTCTCAAACAACTTGCATGGCACAAGTTACTTTATATTCTCAGAATTTTCCATGTGATAACATCTTCTCTAGTTTAAAATGTACATGAACAGTCTATGGAGCACTGTTAGGACGTCATTAGATGAAGGAAGTGCCTACATTTGACTTATGTGTGTAAGCACTCATTATGGTGATGGTGGGATTCATTACCTGTGGAGACATCTGGAGCCACTGGAGGAGCTGTAGCTGTCTAAGATACTTGCATAGGACCTCACTTATGGGTAGTCCACATCTCTCGGGGTTGTAGGTTAGTCAACCAACCGCACTTACAAGAGCCTGGGAGACTTAGGCATCTAAGTCTTGCTCTAGGTTTCTCATCAATCTGCAGTCAGTAGAGCTGAGAGAGCTATTCAGCTGGGCAAGAGTAGGTGGCTGATCCAGGGAGATCTGAATAGCTCTCTTAACTATATTAGCTTTGGCCTTTATTAACTACATTGGGAGCTTAGGCAACCAACTGGTATATAGGCGTATCTGCGTAGGCACTTGGGTTTAGATGTCTTAATGTGAGAGCTGCATTCCATCCATAGCTCACACTGAGTATGATGGCCTAGCACACTTTAGAGTGGCACTGAAAAGAGCTGGCACGTTTATTAAGTGTAGATTTTGCTTGACTTTTCTGAAGAAACTGTGCAAGATGCCCTTCAGATTGCAAGTTAGTCTTAAACAAAACTTGGGGAAGGAAAATAATTATTTTTGTTAGAACAAGAACTTCTGTATAATTTTCTATTAATAATTAAAACATCTGCAGTTTCTTGGTGTTACTAGTGTTAAATTTTCATAAGGGGATATGCTTCATCTTTAGGAAGTAAGAAAGAAGTAAAATGTTTCCTACAGGTGATTGTTTTGTATGATTGTCCAGTAAAAATTTTTTGTACTTTTATTAAGCATTGAAGTCATTGAAAAGACTTGACTTTACCTGGAATTGTTTGCAACTGTTAAATGTATTTGGTCATATACAAGGGGTTTTGTCTTTTGCTCAACACCTACTTGTGACTTTACTGACGTGTTTATTCTCTCTGGCCAGTACTACAAATCACAATATAAATCTGTATAATCAGTCTTCCTGATTAATCCTGTGGCTGAAATCTCAGCCTCGTCTCAGAAAAGCATTTGGTGAGGATGAAGACATGAATCCACTGTTTTCTTTTGCCTTACGGAGTTTGAACCCGTCTCCTTAATCACAATGCTAGTAAAGTACTGGAAGGAGATTCTCAATCTTTCTTTCAAAAGCGTAGAATAATTGAATGTTCACTGATCTAGAGCACATGAGAGCAAAGGGAAGACTGCAGTGTCTCCAGATATGTGGGTGCTTCTCAGGACTTTAATACTCAACTCCAAGTCCTTCCTTCTTTATATATTTAATGTAAATTAATTCTTTCTTGGAGAAATAATTGAAACTGAGGTTTTCCCTTTGCTTGTTAACAACGGCAGCTTCAACATCCACTATGTAAATCCAGTCCTTTATGACTGACCTTCATAATTTTTCCACTTTGGGGGGATTAATTTGATCTATATGACAACAGTTTGATTTCTTGTACTGTTTCATAATGTGTGCCAACCTGAATACTTCTTCAGAGGTTTTGATTCCAACCATATCACCCACCCTTCGTAGGGGACGCACTTCACTTGTTTGGGTTTTGGCTGCAAGGAAGGTCAAAAAGTAATGAATAAATGTCAAGAAAGATCACTTATGAGAAATGGATGCTCTGCATAATAAACATTAGCACATGTTTAACAAAAAATTTCCTCCAGTAGAAGTCATTCCCATATTAATTTAATCCTGCTGTCTAAGATAATACAATCTCTTTGAAACAGTCTCGATTCTTAGTGCATAGGGACCTTTTCTGGATCAGAGGCCAAATTTCCATTACCTGATGAGCTAATCTGACGTGACAGCCTCATATGCAGATGGGGGATCTCTTGTCAATAGTTTTCTGCAGAGACAAAGAGAAACAAATGTCTATATTCATTCTCTCACTTCATGCATGAGTAACATTACCTTTCTGTCTCCCTTTCACTCTATTCAGGTAGTCATTGAGAATTTAAATATAAGCTTTTGTGTTTCTGAGTTAGCTTATGCATGCAAAGCTGTTTACAGAAGACTGGCGTCCTTGTCTGTTTGTTTAAGTACAGTATGTATTTTGACATGTAAATTTACGTGAGGCATATTTAATCAGTCACAATGATATGCTAATTGCATTCCTGTATGAACTGCATAAAAACAGCATTTGAAAAAAAAAAATATGAAGGGAACTTATTACCAGCTGAGACACTTTCTAATCAGTATTAGGCGTCATGAAAATGCACAAAGATAAAAGTGATAGATTTTCAGGACTTTTATAGCCAATAAAGCAAATACACACTAAAGAAAATTGTCTTTCTCTGACCAGCCTGAAAGTTAGAAAATAGCAACTGAAATCCATAAATTAGAAGGCCAAAAATCTCTGAAATGCCTCTGCAGGTTTTGGATGTTGTTCACTGACATAATTTGTGTTCTGATAAGGTTATAGGTTGATCTTGTCTCCAAAAGAGCAGTGACATTTAGACTTTAGCTCACTCTGCCCTGAGGAATTGTTCAAGTATTTTGAATATAGTTTTCTTTAATATATATTTTTATAAGCAAATCTCTAACTTGTTCAGGTGCAAGTGGTTCACTCAAGAAAAAACAGTATATACCAGTATAAACAGCTACTATATGTGCGTATGTATAAATATTAATCAAAATACTCACCCATTTATTTTCTGGTCATTTACCACCGAATTTCACTGGTAATGATATATTTTATCCCTTTTTTAAAATGTATTTATATTGCAAGTAACTTATATATGAATGCTGGATCAGACTTTATTTCAGTTCAGATGAAAGGATATGCGGCCTTTGTAGTAATGACCCAGTTATAAGTACAGGGGTGTTAGGAAGAGCTTTTCCTTATATACAACTCAGAGAAAAGAAAGAAGAGAGTCGATACAACTGTGCTTTTGTGCTTTTGTGCTTCAGGGAACCACACTTACTGCTTCCTCACAATAACACTAATATCTTGTGCTGATGCTCATCATAAAATTTAAATTTTTTTGTGGTTGCCTTAATTTACTCTTTATGCACACATGCATTAGGAAGGAAAAAATCTGTTTAAAACATAAAATAGGAAGTTAATCAGTTTAATTGGTTAAGATGGAGTATGTTAAAAGTTATCTACTTAAGCAGATGTGAATTTCGCTCTAGACCCTATTGTTTTGTTTACAGTAGCTCACGTGTTTGCTTCTTTTGGCTGAAGCCAGGCAAACTGAGCGAACAGTAAGTGTACGGTGGTCTCCTCACAGTCTTCCACATATTAAACTCAATCAGCTTGACACACAACTTTAATTTAAACAGTGCCATTTATGTGACCCTAGTGAAGTCCCTTAGATCTGCCTTTAAGTGGGAAAAACAACAGCAGGCCTAACACAGGGAGTTTTGCAAATAATAGTGAGATCCTCAGAGGACAAGAGTTCTGAAGCAGAAACTGCGTAACACATAGGTTGATGAGAAACACAACTCTGGTTGCACAGCCGCTTAATATCCACCACTAATTGGCTTTTACTTCTTATTCCTCACTGTCTGTGAGCAGTAGTAGGAAATAGTTACATTTCTTTACTCACAGTAGTCTGAATAGTGCTCCTGTACCCTGTGTATCAGCCTTCTTAGGAGGCAGAAAAGAAGCAAAAAAGCTTCTTCTGCGTGCCGCAGGGTGGGGAGAGTTTATTGCACAATTTAGTATTTTGTGATAAAGTTTCTGGATCTCCTTCAGCACAAGTGAAGGCAGAACATGTGTGCATTTTTTCCTTTGAAATATGAGGAAGATGAAGGTAGGGAAAATTGCACATCATGTGTGCGTGTATAATGTATGGAAAATATATTTTACCAATTGGATCTTACTGAGATTTCCATGGGATGGTAATAGCACAGAATTGCTCAGGCTTCTGTGTATTCAACAGCCCTGCTTCAGCTTCTGCATATCTGTTGCCTGCCTGCAATATTATTAAAGTCTCTGTGTACCATGCTATAGTTTTCTGAACTGTAAACAGTATTTTAAATGTTTCCATTGGTGGCTTGTGTCTAGATAAATGGCACTGATATGTAACATAATCTTTTAATGATGTTTGATGTTCTTATTATTCCGTAAATCAATTATTATGTTATCCATTAATGTTTCTCTGTAGATTCTGCAGTGTCATTTTACTGAAAGTAATGATTCCCAATAGCTACACCTCCATGCTAGGTAATAGAGTACATGTAGAATGCTTTGAATTGCAGGCTGCTCAAAAAATACATCATCATTTCTTTTCTGTATGCCTAAAAGAGCTCTATAGTTGGTTTGCCTTCAGACTCCTTGCAATTTTTATTTACCCAAATGAAAATCTGGCCTTAGCAGGAAGGCTTTGGATCACCAAGTCTGGGCTGTTTGCAAGAGCAGCGGGGGTAGATGGAATTACAAATCAGAGTACCTAACATAAGAAATATGTTGAAAATTTGGAAGGAAAGCTGTATTGGGAAGCAAAATGTGCGAAAGACAGTGTGAGTTCCTTGGTGATTTTTTTTTTTTGAGTTTTAGTTTCAAGTTTTATATGTTAAAGACAATCAAATCAGGTTATCACATCATGTAAAGCCATGTTGATGAGTTATGATTAAAATTCCCGTTCCAGACAGAAAACAAAACAACCACCCAGAATAAAACCAAACAAAATTTATAAACAAGTAATAAAATGTGCAGACAGTTGGGAAAATATGATAGATTTACAGTGAATACAGTGACATGCTGAGTGACATTAGAAAGGCTGTGTCCTGTCTGGATGAATTGCCATATCTGGTATTTTGACCCCTTTAATGACTGTTTGATGGATCCAAGCAGTCACAGAACCTGTGAGAAGTAGCAGCTTGGTCCTGAGCACTGGTAAAAGACTTGATTGAAAAAGTTTCTCTTAATGACCTACGTAAGAGAAAGTATGTTTTACTTATTATCAAAGTGCTAGCAAATGCACAAAAATCCACAATCTGCTATTTCAAAACCAGAAAATGCATTAAGTGGGAAGAAATATAGTTAAAAATATAGTAAGGGTGCTGTGAATAGTGTTATGTATGTTCAAGTTCTATGGAGATCATTAAAAGACAGTAGGCATAAAGCCTTTCACAGAGTGCATAGGATCAAAGGTGTTGAAAAGCAACTTTGAGAAGAGGAAACCGATAAGTGAAAAATGTAAGTTAATTTTACAAAGTTTTGCTCACTATTCAAGTATTTCACAAGGTTCCTATGAAAGAATCGTTCTTTATGGGAAACTCATCAAATGAAAGTTGTGAATTCTCCATCCCTGGCAGCGTTCAAGGCCAGGTTGGACGGAGCCTTGAGTGACATGGTTTGGTGTGTTGTGTCCCTGCCCATGGCAGGGGGATCGGAACTAGATGATCTTAAGGTCCTTTCCATCCCTAACTATCCTGTGGTTCTATGATGTGTGAAATTGACTCTATGGAACAAATAGGCAAAATGAAGAGTAATAAGTCATCATGGCCAGATGACAATACTTGCTCAAAATAATTCAAACAGCATTCCAGAGTGAAACAGCTGAAGCAGTAGGTGTGATGGGAGACTCTCATCCTAACAGACTGGAAGATATTAAATACAATCCTGGATTTTAGAAAAGGCCACAGAAAAGATTGACAGAAATGACAAATCCCCCTAAACCTAATGTCTATGTTGGATAAATTACTATAAATTAGTCTAAGTACTAAATTGGTTGAATCATGGGTGTGCATGGCATGTTAGGAATAACATAACTTTTAGAAAGGAAAGGCCTGCTTCCCAGCTTCAAGCCCTTGAATTCAGTAACAAGTGTGCATAGGAAGGAGATACCATTGATATGGTTCCCATGTAATTCCAAAAGACTTTCAACAATATCTCTCAACGAAACAGCTAAGGTGCTCTGGTGCTCTGGGACAATAGAGAGGTTTTCACATGGATAAATAGTCAATAAACAAAGAGGCAGCAGAAGGTAAGAATAAATGTTCCATTTTCACAATGAAGAGATGTCACCAGCTGAATTCCATGGAGGTTTGTGCTCTTCAACAGATTCATAAATGATCTGTGAAAAGGACAGAATAACTTGCTGAGGATTTTGAGATATTCGAGATATTCAAGACAAGGGCTGACTGTATAACATTGAAGAAGGACCTGTAAGTGACTGGGCAATAAATTAACAGACAAAATGAATTTCTTATAAACATCATGTCATATTTAGGGGTGAAAAAACCCTCAGTCCTAATGTTACATATAAAGCGATGGACACTGAGCTAACTGTAAATACTCAGGAATGACATTTGAGGTTATAATATATAGTTCTATGAAAATCCCAGTTCAGTACTCAATAGCAATGAAAGCAAATCAGATGTTAGGGATGGAAGGACAGAAAAAAACCTAGAAAAGATCATTATATCATGGTTACAAAACCATGTTGTGCCTGCATCCCTAAATGCATGAAGCTCTGCTACCCTCCTTTCCAAAAGGTATGTTATTATTATGGGCAAGATACAATGAAGTGTGACAAGGAAGATCAAAGATAAGGAACATCTGGTGTACAGGGAAAAATTAAATAGAATAGGATTCTTTTTAAAGTGATAGGACTGATGGAAGATATTATAGAGATCTGTAAAATCATGACTGGCATGAGGTTGTGTAGGATTTGAATATTTCTCTTCTTCAGAACAGGAATTAGGGGCCATTAATTTTGTTATATTTTGTATAACAAGCAGTCCTTCTAACATTGCATATTCAATGTCCTCATTGCTGACTATTGGAAAACAAGCTGACAACAAGCAGAAAGAAGTGGCTTTGAAAAAAAATCCAAGATCAAGCTGAGAAAGTCCTTGACAGTTTGTTGTGATATTAAAATCTGTATGGATTTAAAAAAAAAAAATTCACAAATTAGTGGAAGAAGAAAACATTAATACATTAATTGCTAAAGCACAAATCAGCACCTCTGTTTCAGAAATGACATGACTTATTTGAAGCATGTTCTGGAAAGCATTTCTACCTGTCTCTCTTTCTGCATAGTATTCAGGATTAGCCATTGTTGGAGACAGGATTTTTAAGCAAATTATTTGTGCCATCAGTTGTCTCATCAGGTGGCAGAATTACTGTGTTCTGCCTTTTTTGTTTTTAGCTTCTTAACCTCTGTATTATTCCATTTGGGGCTCTGTATTTAAGGGATGCTTGCATTTGCAGCTTGATATCATAATAACAATTTAGACTAATTATTAAGTTCTTAAGTGCTCCTAACAGAATAATGCTATCTTGAATACTATTGGTCTAGATTTATTTCTATTTGAATTTATCTGAAATCAATGAAGTAACAGTGGTAATAAAGTCTGCTTTAGGACATTTTTTTTTTCCTCCATTGGTTTCAAAGACTAAGATGTTACAGAGATGTGAATGTCAAAGCTGCATCAAAGTAGCCACAAGGCAGTTATATATTTCCAAATCATCTGACAAGCACATGTGCCAGAGAAAGAGTGTATGCAGAGAACACACAGGAGGATAAACACCAGTGAGAAATGGAGAGGAAGGAGTTTTGGAACCTTTCATTTTGTCTTGACAGATGGGGAAGAACATTTGTCTTAGGAGACTTAATACAAAAATAGACATTAAAATTATGCTGCTTTTCCTACTTAAGACAAATCATATGCTACCTTTTTTCCTTATCATATGTTGAAGAACAAGTAGAATATTATGTCCAATTAGTATTTGGACGTACGATTTATGTATATTTCCTAGGTGTGCAAATTTCATTTACTGTTCTTCAAAAGGATGATGAGGCTTCCTGAGTGCACTGGCCACAGTCTCCATAAATCAAAACTCCTTTTGGACCATATGAAATATTTAGTTTAATTGGACCATCAACCAAGGTATTCAGAGAGATGAGAGATGTCAGCTGAAAGCAATTGGATACTAGTACAAAGGGAGTAATTAAAAGCCCAAGGGTGTAGTTAGGGTTCTGTGACTCCCAAACTGTGAATAGTAATTGCTTCAGCTTTATTTAAAAATAATGTTTAGATTTATAATAGATTTATGATTTTTGAGCTATAGATTATAGTTTTGTTAAGGATAACACTTGATCTAGTCTGTTGTAAAAGTGTCAGAATTCTTGTTTGATTCAAATAGCTAATACAAATGAGACAGTATGAGTGAAAAGCATTTTTTCTAAGATCTTTCCTAATTTAAAATATAAGGAAAGACCACTGAAGGTCGTTTTGTACTGGAAATGGAAGGCTCATCCTGAAATCTTTGGTGGAATACTCCCTTCTTCTGGACTATGCTCTGTTGTCTGGGTAGTGGACAAAGAGATCACATCTGCCCTTGAGATTTGGACTTTGTACTAAAACTTACAATTTACAGAATTATCCTGTTCTTTGGCACTGACATAAGGGTGCAGAACAGAGTTGCCATCGGAAGTGGAAAGGTTACCTTAAAGCTGCTCAAGAAAAGCCACAGAGGCTTCAAGGTAATGTGAAGTAAGTTACATGCTATTTTAACTTACTGAAAGAAGTCAGAAACATACAGAAAATCTTCTATAAAATCAGGAGTGCCAGAGCTCATGTCTTGGGACTTCCCATAATGAAAACTGACTACCTCTTCAGACTCTAGGGATGTATGATTTGTGTTTGCATAAATCACTGTACTAGCCATAATTATTAATAATATTTAGTATTCAGGCTTGAAGTGGAGTATGCATGGATGTAAGAAAGAGTTTAATTAAGTATGATAAATATTAATTTTCTGGAGGCAAGATAACAGTGAGCATTCTTGTTTAGTAAATACTTTAAATCTTAGTTCAGGTTATGTTTTTAAATGTAGAACATTTGGGGTTTATTAACTTTCAGGCAACTGATTTTACTTGTCCTTATCTTGGGTAAAATACAAAATAACTGCTTTAGGCGTCTGAGGCACACACCTGAAGAAAACATTACTCTGGAAGAAACAGCAGGAATAAGGCATCATCCCTTCATAGTCACATCCATATAATAAGCAACAGCTCCTCAGTGCTGATGCCGTAGGCCATGCCCAGGCTCCCTCATTCTGAGAAGGGGCAAGCCAGGTATCTCAGATTTTTTTCTTCAGGCTTTCTGCAAGCAGAATTTTCCTGTCTAAACTAGCCTTCAGGTTCAGTTCCTCTGTGACTTCATTTTGTATGTTGGTTCTTGTCCAGATGTGGCTTACTGGGGTCTTGGGAAGGTGTTCAAGACCTCGGAATTCAGGCCGCCTAGTTCATGGGTCTCAATTAGCAGGACAACCTTGTTATACAGATCTCAGACTGAAAGAAAATTCCCCAGGGGACAGTTTGGAGCATCTAAGTTAAGATGCAGCTCTAAATCACCCTGTGTAGGAGACTCTTTCTTTCTACTATCTACAGCGGTCTGTGGAATATTTGCATCTTCATATACGCACTGCAAGTGCCTAAAATTAATGAGTTATCCAACAGTGAAATACAGGTTGGTGACATATGAAACAGCAGTTACTTTCTTCTTTTGAACCTGCTTTTTGCTAATAGACATTCAAAACTATTAGCATCTGCTGGCTAATTTTATACAAGAAAATTTGAAGGCTTCATATGATTTCCAATAGATGCATTCACATCCCTCCATCCATTAATACAATGCTGTCACTGCTAGCAAAGTTAGAGCAGTTAATGGGAGTGTGCTGTTTCTAGCTCATATGCGAGGGTTACACGAGCACCTCAGCATGGCAACACAGAATTTCGTGCCACCCCTGCTTGGACTTCAGCTCTTCTGTGGTATTATTTCATTCCTAAGTCTTTGTAAAAGCAATCAGTGAATAAACTTGTAAAACTTTTTTTTTTTGCTTCTTCCTTTTAACATAAAGCTACGCTGACTGCATTAATGCAGTATTTTCTGAGTGCTAAAACTGGAAGGCTGCACATTCCCAGTGGTATTGTGTTGTGGCTGGGAACTCAACGTTCCCTCCTTTCATTTAGTTCGAAATTAGAAGCAATGTGAGCCTGTTTATGTAAAAATGTTTTAATTAACAGGACCCAGATGCAGCATCAGAAGTGCTAGTGGAATTAGAAAAAACATACCTGGGATTTAGTCCTCTAAATAGTAGGTGGTTTAAAGCTATCTAAACTCATCTAGTGTAATGCAGGCTACTCCTGTAGTTGCATGCAGGCTACTCCTGTAGTTGCTTCCTTGCTGCCTTTTTTTTTACAGTAAGTTATGCTGGTCTATGATAAAAGGATGCCAGCAGTTCAATTTGAAACCATGGCAACTAGAAGTGGTGATCTGCATGTTTGCATGACAATGTGATCATGTTATCTCAGGAGATAATGCACATAATATATATATATTGGAGCTGCTCTACCTATATCTATGAAGTGGGATGAAGAAAGGGGAGGGGGATCACTTCTGTTGCTGCAGGAACTGTGTATATGAAATAGTTACTTTTTCCCTTGGGTGAATTGGAAGGTCAAGAAACCAATACATGTGCGTGAGTTCACCTTTGGATTCAGTATATTCAAATGCTGAACTCAACAAAGGCTTCCAGGGACATCATCAGGAAGTAAAATGTCCTCAAACTCCTCATTTTCTCTGTCCTCAGACATGAAGAAGGTACCACTAAAAAATGTTTTCTACTATGGATATAACTTTCTGCTAAAATGATGGCCAGAGCATACTTGGAGAGAAAATCAAGCAACAGAATATGAGACTAAAATTTTTAGTTCCAGTTTTAAGAGCAGATTTGAAACCAGCCCTAGCTCTAGCTTTGCTGTCTTTTGCCTCCATAGTAAATGGAAGCTGTACTAGGTGACTGCTTTCATTAATTTGTGCTGAAGTCTGGCATATATTTGGCACAACTGATGCAGAGTAACCTTTAATAGATTAAATCAGCCTTCCCAAATAGGAACCAGAAACTCATGACAGCAGTGAATCTCTCTGCCATGAATTCTAAAGAGGAATAGCAAGAGCAGGGTATGATTTTTTAATTTATATTTTTTTCTCATTAATGGTGGAACAAACAGAAAAAGGTCCCTTGAAAGTTAAAGCTTAGCTACTGCAGAGTGTCCTCATGTATTATGAGTGAGAAACAAAGGAAACTGAGAAACTTCAAAGCTTCCTGTGGCATTCGGAGCTTTCCATCTTCAAAGCACCTCTCTCTTTTGTAGTTCTGCTCTGGGTTTAATTAATACATTTTAAATATTGTTACTGTAAACAGCGTCATTTTTGTTTTCTACCCATTTTTTTTTCAGAGCAATTTACATTATTTTATGAAGCTATCTGTCATCTTTATTTAGTGCCTCTTAACCTCTTTTCTTTTACAAATGAGTAGTCACCTCCAGTTGAGATTAAAACAACACTGGAAAGGGGTGTATGTGCGTGTGAAGCAGTCCAGAAAAAAAAAAAAAAAATGCCTTGCCTGCCTTTTATCTGCATTCTCTAAAGTAAAAATAGACATAACCCTCTCAGTTTATGTGTTAACAATATTTTAATATTTTAAGATGGAAAAGAGAGATTTAGAAGTTATAATGTGCCCTTTTTTCCTTTAGGAAGCTAATTCTAGACAACTGCATGGGGAAAAAAAAAATGTGTGAAAATTACACAGCTGCATTCTTGGAGTCTCACTTTTTTTGTTCATGCTGACATTTAATTTTTTCATATGTATTTGAGGGATTTGGAGCTGGGGAGAAGAAGAAGAGAGATAGACTAGAGAAAGCATAGCATTTTGTGTCTTATTAAGCTATTTTTGTCAGTTCAGACTTAAGATATTTTACCTATTAAAATTGCATATTTCTTCCCTTACAATATCTTTTCAGTTCTTTCTTTAAAATATGCATTGATAAGGAAAGGTAGAATGTAATATTGAGAAAATGTCATTTTGCCAATTAGTTGAAATACCACCAGTAGTTACCGTTACTTAGTTGTGTGAGTCTAAATGGAATGATTGTCTTATAAAAATATCACAATATTAGGCAATTTAATTTTTTTTTTTTCTGTGCTTACTTCACTAGCAATAGAAAGAAAAGGGGAAAATACTGAGGTAACTTGAGGAAAAACATAAAAATATTTTCCAACTCTGGTAACTGATATGAATGCAATTGGGGTCTCCTGACTGGGAGTGTCAGTTTCCAGTCTTATTCCTGCCACCATTCATTTGATTGAGACCATGCCACGCTTGAGGCAGAGAAGAGGCATTTTTAATGCCTGTGTAGCATGATTTCAATCTCTCAGCTTTCCAAAACATAATCCTTCCTGCCCTCTAGAAAGTAAAAGAACTTGAGTCAGAGGGCACTGAAGCTAATGAAAGCTTTCCTTTTGACATCTCTGGCCTTAAGCTCAGGCTTAAAGCCCACAATGATTGCTGCTACCTATAATTCCTTTTTAAGTCCTCTTTTCAAACCATGACACATTTCTTTCCTCTCCTATCTGAATATCCAGCATTACAGCATTATGGCCTCAAAACATGTAAATGGGAGAGTTCCTAGTGCCTGAAAAGGAGCAGAATAAAATTTTAAATGCAGTTTAAGGGTCAGTAGTAGTCCCATTGCTGAAACAGGCTCACTGTTGTCTTACCATGGCAATAATTTATAAAATATTAATATTTGTAAACTTGAGGGGCACTTGTGTTGTGAAAAGAGCAAGCACTTTTGAATCTTGTCTGTCTATTTGCACATGCATTTAGACCATGAATTTTAATTTTATGTCAACATTACCTCAAAGAATGGAAGAAACACATACTGAAAATGTAAAGTATAAATATACAAAAATCAATCATTGTTCACCAGACTTGCGTCAGGCAAGCTCTTAGTCCTACCTGCTCCTGCAATGCTTTAGCAGAGATATAAATGGGTACTACAAACTCAATACATGTTTCTATTACTAATGGAAAATAAAATAACACCCCTATTCTATGCTGCGCTTGTTGTTTGAATGTCATTTATTCACAATTTGATTATTCTGTCTTTCTAGTTACACACTATCTAGTTTGTATTCATATCTTGCATTTTGCTGCAAGTTTTGTGCAGGCCTTATTAATTTAAATTCTTCTAAGTTAAAGTTCTTTTTCTTTCCATTTTTATTTTGTTTGTTTTAATATATTCTATGTTTGTGATGGATGCTCTGTTTTCCTTTTCCCTTTCTCTTAATCTTAAAAACTTATTTCCTGTAAATCTTTTTCACCTCATTTCTATTTTTGTCTAATCTTCTGGTTCCCCACCTCCCTATTTTTGCTGATATTTTCTAATCCTTCCTTTTGCGTAATCCATTTTTCCTTATCTTTCTTTCTACTTCCCTGTCTCTTTATGACCCCTATCCTCACTCTTTCCTCTCTTTGGATTTTGTTCATGTTGGTTTTGTTAGCTGACTGTCACTCAAAAGATTGCAGTAACATAACAAGAAGATCCCCTGAGACTCCATGAAAATTCCTGTGAAAGCAGCTGTTCTTGTGATGTTTTCAGCAGGAAAAGTGCACAGAAAAGCCTGGCTGGACCTAGGCCCCAAACTGTGTTGCTGGTGAACTGTCCCTTTTAGCTGTTTCTCCAAGGTCTAAAGATGGGAAGGGATGTTCTTCCAGCCCATTTCCCTAATTGTTGTTTAGAGCACTATGTTCAGGATTTTGGCTTGCTGTCAGAAATACTGTTCCAGTAAATTTTTTGCAAAGATCTTGTCTGGGGTTATTTGTATGTGTGGCAGAGGGAGGGTTTGTTTGGTATCTTTTTAGACAAAATGTGACTTAAATAATATTTAAAAAGAAAATATAGCTTCTTGCACATTTTAAATGCCATTTTGAAGTTTTGCTTGATATCGGTTTATTAATTTAATTAAGGTCTTCCTAAATTTAAAAAGGGATTCCTAAATTTAAAAATCAATAATAGAAAAGAAGCCACTGTAGCAACACTTTTTGCATGCAATTCCAGAGAAAAAATTATGTTTTCTGTCTATTTGTGCACTTCTATGTTAATTTATAAATAAAACCATCTCTAATAAAGATAGAATCCTAATTTTAAAGATACAAATTCAAATGTGCCCAGAAGTATCATATTTCTAAGGTATCATTGGCATTGTAAACTGCAATGACTGGTGTTAATTATAACTGGAAACTTTTTTATTATTATCCTTATTCCATGTGTCATTGGGATATAGTATCCAGTACAAAATAATAATTATTCCTATTGTTATCATGTCTACAAATAAGTAATTGTCATTTAAAAACATCTCTGTCCTTACATAATTTATTTGTGGAATTAATATAGAGTTTGGCTGTTTTTTTTTTTTAACATTCTACTAACTATATACAGAATCTTCAAATTTTCATATGAATGTATGCTATATGATTGGTGATTATGCTTGTGACAGGAGTAGTTGGATTATTTTTCATTAAAAGAAGAACTCAGCTGTTAGGTGAACTGTCACCAAATTTTTAGTCTACTTTGTTCTGATATTTTGGTAGAAAGAAGGTAGGACAAGAAGCATATGCTTATTTGAAAATGGATCATTGTTGCTGGAAGTTTTAATTTTTAATAGGCTAGTTTGTAAGAATCATCTGCTTTTGTGTATGTGTTTCCATGTGAATACATTTATTTACCAGCTTGGTATTGGAAATTGTGAAGTGTTTCAATTTGGTCTGCAAGTTCTTATTCACACAGTAATCCTTTTGATACTAATACTGTTAATTAAGAACATACAAATAGCTGGTAGATCAGAATCAGAGTGAACGGATGAATACAATGATAATAGCTATCTTCTGAAACTTTAGCATTTGTCAGTCATTTCCACATGGCCCTGTAATCGCGCACAACTTTGGTAAGAGGTGCAAAATACAGTAGTCTAAACAGAAAACCTCATGTTCATTTCAGCACATGTAAAGTCACTCATAAAATATTGCATAGATTATTGTGATTTCCTTTTTAAGTACAAGATCTGGCCAAAAAAACCCCACATTATCTTTAAGATTTGTGGTGATTTAAGTCTCCTCTTTGTTAAAGACATTTTAGGAAAGTGTGGAAATAAAAATAAAAATTTGGGAATTTAAGCTACTAATGTAAATGTTATGATCTCTTGTGATCTTTCCGTTCTTTCCTACCTTTGTTAGTTGAATTCATCTTCCTTGCATTCTTCTTTTGCCTTTGCCTCCCTTACTCTATGAATTTTGTTGTGTTTTAATATTAGAGAAATTCCCAATTACTTGTCTCAAATCAATTATCTGACATTCCTAGGTGTTAGAATCAGGGGAATTTGCATGATAAATTTCTCTAGTGTAGCTGTTTGGGAACCAAGCAGGTAGGACTCTATTTTTCTTTTTTTTTTCCCCCAACGTGGTATTTTTTCCAAATATATTTTTGAAGTTGAAAAAGAATAGATCATCACTAAAAGCCATTTTCTCGGTAGCTACAAGAACAAATAGGTCATATTGTCTATATCTCTTTGGTTCAGAGGTAATTTGATGTACCTGCAATGAATGCAGTGATACCGATTCTATAATTTTATCTAAATAGGCACTAACTTCAGATGAAACTATGAAAGCTAAATAATGCATACACATCAGAAAGCACACTGTGCCCTTTCCATCTTCCCCAGCCCTCTGGTTTCTATCTAAATCAATATCTGTGTACTGCTGTGATGGCTCACAGCACGACATGCATTTGGCATACTGAAACTGTTACATGCTTTAAAGCACTATAGGATCTTTTGGAAAGGCACTTTTTCCTCAAAATGCTACTGCCAATGAAGCCCCATACAAATGGTCAATAGCAACCAATTGCCTCCTTTACAGAAGTCACTGAAATGGAAAAGTAACCAATACAACAGAAAATAAACTGAAAGGAAATTTTTATTCTGGATCCATAAGAGGTTTTCTGTTTCACTAATCCAGAAAGTTTAACTTTGGTAATATATGCTGCTCTCTTATTTGCATTTCTTTCTGGTCTTTACTCCGTTATATGATTTTTTATTTTTTTTTAGTTTGTTTTTGTTTTTTGTTTTTTTTTATTTCACAACATACTGCATCCTCCTAGAAATGAATGAATTTAGTCTGCTGAATTATTTTCGTCCTTGGCTTTTATTTTGGGGCTTTTATTGGGTTTTGTTTTGTGGTTGGTTGTGGGTTTTTTTCCCTTATAATGTATTAGAGAAATATCCATATCCACAGCAGCAATTTAATTTTGAGCTACCATTAAAGATATGGTTACAGACCCATTCCTTTACTCAATAGCACCCCTGGAAATATAAGTGAGAAAATTTGAATTATGAAATGGAAACAGGGAAATAAAATGTAATGCCTGTTTACATGTCTTACAAGATTCTGCAAAAGAAATATTTGAAATTCAGGGGTCAATGAGGGCTTCCTAAGTGATATGTGGTTATGTTTATTTCAGCCAGGACTGAAATGTATGGGAGACAGAACAAGCCTAAAAATGGCCCCTCTGACAAAATATGATAGAAGTATCATGGGGGCATGAAATGCTTCCCAGGTAGCAGCTTTGTAAAAAGTGACGTAGATTTGTTTCCTCCTTTTTAAGTCTTCCTGGGATGGATTAACATGTAGCTATTAAATCTCAGAGTATCTCTCAAATAATGATTCAACTATTAAGATAGTAAGACCTGGGTTTTGTATATAACTTCAGATTCCAGGTAAAAACTTGTGAATTAGAACAGTGTGTTTTCTGTGATCCAGATTTAAATAACCTGTCCTGGCTATTCATAAAGTGTCCTGTTCTGATTATGTCACAAAGAGGACAAGTTTCATCTTTCATCCTTGGCCACAGATGATGTGGAGCTCCAGTGTTCTGGGAACATGCAGTTTTCTTCTGCTCTAATTTCCCTGGGGAGGGCTGTGATCCTCACTTCTACTTGGGCCAGGATATAGTGGAATATGTGGGAAGTGATAGCACTTTTGTCAGTATGTGTTTCTTCCCAAATTCTGGGAAGCCCTAAGAAACATCAACCTTCAGACAATTTGCACTTACACTAGGATAGTGGAACTGTAGGTTAGTCTTTATTATAGTGTTGAAAAGAAAATTGAGGTCTGTGAGTCCAAAGGTAGAAATGTTGCCTTAAACTTTCTTCTTGTCATTTGTGAAGGTATTTTTTTGTTGTATACAAAGGTCAATCAATGCACAAAATGTACCATACATCTCTTTTGTTTCTACTTTCAAAATCTCAGGACCACTGCTAGAAAATACATTTGCAGCTCTCGAGCAACCACTCTAGCAATCATGACTGTCCACTTTGCTGTTATTTGAGAAGGCATTATCTGTAAAAGAAGGAGAAAAAGGAAAGAAAATTGTGAAAGGGATTTATTTTTTTTGGGGTGTCCTTTTAGCTTTCATTTTAGTTTCTACATCTATTTTTAGTATGCTATTTAAACATTATGCATTTCCATTCTTTCATTCCAGTGATATTACTATTCTTTTATTGGTAGCTTTAGTGGAGACTAGAATGAAAAACAAAATACTGCTTGTTTGTATAATTAACATTACATATTGCTAAAAAGAATAGTTCTGAATCTACACTAAGAATCCCCAGTTTATGTCTCATACGTTTCATTCTTCTAAGTCCAGAAGTTGTTACATGAAGTTATATAAGATATGTGCAGATTTGATAGCTACAATTATATTTAAGCAATGCATTTTAATGGAATCTATTGTAAATTAGATCAAAATATCTAAAAGCACCTTCTCAAATTGAGTCACAGCTTTTCAATGCAAATGTAAACCTTCAGTATTAACATGTGAACAAACACATTTACAACTTAATTATTCAGTTTATCTATGTTCCGTGTTGCAAAGACTGGTTTATTTTGCCTTTGTTATTTCACCTGATTGTTTCAGCCCAGTGAATTCATATACTCACGGTGAATCCACACATCCGAATCACCAAGCTTGTCACATGCGCTGGCAGACCCCTGCAGTGACCCTCAGGTTGGGCTTGGTGTGTCCTCTCAGGCTTTGTTTACTCCTAAATCTTCATGTTCTCAGGGATGTCTGAGCTGTCCACCCCTCTCCCTTCAGTCATCCCATAACTTCAGGTTGGCATTATATTACTTTGTATATGGTTTTGTATGAATAGGATGGAAAATTAATGTCACACTCTAGTGTTTCTACATTTCAGTCTCGGGACAAATGGCATAGTCTTCGAGTAGCATGCGTATATCAGCTTACTTTTGACTTGATAACTGTAGCATTTGGAGTAATGACTGGCATAATAGTAATATAGGTCTAAGAACACAGACTAAGGGACATTCTTGCACCCCTCTTTTCATTTACTGTTCATCCATATGTGAAAATGTTCTTTCTCTCTCAGTTCTGAGAGAAATAAAGCTTTTTTATCCAGTGGGTGAATGTTATAAATTCTGCTTGTTGAAGTCTTGAGGGAGTAAACCAGGGCTTTATTTCCTGTATTAGCTTACATCAGTATAGATTATTCTGGAAATCTACTGCCTTTTATTGTGAATTAATGCTATTTGGACTTATCCTAGACTTTGACTTTACTTTCTGTGGATGTCTCAATGACTCAGAGAAAGAACTGTTTCTTTTCACACTAGGATTATAAGAACTTTTAGAGGTACAAGTAGTACACACATATACACAAGAACATGGTTCAGGTTAAAAATACAAATGCAGCCTGATTCAAAAAATATTTCTTGAGATATACAGTCTTCAGCTCCTCTTTACAATTTGGTGTTCAGTAGTTTTTAGAAGGAGTTTCATAACTTATCAAATTAATTACTCTGACACACATTGGCTGTAATCTTACAATTCAGAAAATACAAATTTTACTCCGTGTAAATCAGAATTTGGGAGAAGCAGAGGCAGCATGGCAATGGGATTTTTCTTGGGCCAGCAGTGTCTAGATATTTTACTTATCAGGTTTAGCATGATTATGTTGTGCTATGTTTTGTAACCTTAAGAGACTACAACCCCTAGAGCTACCATAGCATCTGGTCAAGAGTAGTTATGTTAACTGTGTGTAGAGGTCTGTTGAAGCAATCTCTGTTAGCAGAAGGACAGGTAGGATACTACTGACTCATGCTGATGTGGCTCCAGCTCTGTGATACTTGCATTTCAAATGCTTGTCGGCAAAACATTTCCATCCAAATTTCAGTTATTTCATTGGCTGCGGTTTACAGAATGCCACTTTCATATCTTCATTCATCTGTCTGTAGACAGAGATTATTTTTAGTGCTGCAGTCTCCATGGTGCCTGGGAGGGAGAAAACATTTCTGTACAGTAATAACAACTTGGAGAAGTTCCCTGTTAACGTAGTAAAGATTGTCATCGGTGATATCACATCTTAAAAGTAGCAACACTAAGTAGAAAACAATAAAAAATCAACGATACAGATTTTCAGTATACTCAGAATGCATGTATACTACCAGTTGTGTGTAAACCTACTTTATTATGATGGGATTGCAAAATCTGGAGCAAGATTAAGAAGCTTCAGAGCTCCACCAATAGAAAATAATAGTGTCATTTGATTTATATATGTCCTAGGTATTATTGTAGATGTACTTTTCTCGGACATCTTTGGGAGTATGAGATATCTCTTTCTAAATAGCATCACTAAGGTGAATTTTTATCTGGTTTTGAATCCTGTCTTATATCTGTAAAAGCCCAGTTAACTCTTAGGCCTGGTGTATCCCCAGTCAGATAGAAAACCAGGTGGGTTCAGGGGTATCAAGTGTCACAAAACCTTGCCTAGTTATAATATTAATGATTTTTATGGTTTCATTCTCACCCTTTTCCTTGTTTCTTGTCTTTTTAATATCAAACAGTCTTCAAGGAAGAGATCAGCCATCCTTCTGTGTGTTTGTTTTGCACGAGTATAATCGAAATGTGGTGGTGACTATTTCTAAGTTATAATTTTAAATGGCTGGATTTCTTTGGGTCCTGTGTGATGCACAAAACACCATTTTCATATTAAAAAAGAAACCCCTCCCAAAAAAAACAACCCATAAACAAAAAAAACAAAACCAAAAGCAAAAATCAATAAAAGACATGTCTGACAAAAGGGTCTGTTTGAAATATTCCAGTTTTAATCTCAGTGATCATCTGGCCTAGATTGTTTCCTTGAGTTTATTACCCTGAGCATGTCAGTTCTTCCCTGCTGGTCAGCTAAGCCTTAGGAAACATCCTGCATCTCACCTATTATAACTATAAACCAGTGATTTATAATATTTGCTGCATGTTCCAACCCTCATAGTTGCCTTCTGTTGCCAAGTGGTTTTATTCAGAAGAGGTGTTTCCCTATACCGTGATAATGGGCTGCTTGTCATGAAATAAATTCAAAGTGATGTTTCTTTCTCAAGAAACACAGGATATGTTGATCGTCTATAACTTCAGGGATACAAGGCAGATCCTAATTAGTCATTCACTGAAAAACTTTTTTCCTAAAAGCCTCCACATGTCTAACAATTTCCAGCAATCTGATAGCTTGTTTGCAGGATAATCAGTCAGATTTTTCAGTGCTTTATAATCTTCTGTAACAATTGTGTTTTGTTATCCTTTGATCATTATCTTGATTACTTTAATTTTTCTCTTTCTCTTTAAGCTCAGGATCCAAGGTCTTCAAATTTGTACATTTCAACAATTGAAATCAAAGTGATTTCTGTCCACTTTTGACTAGCTGCTAAGTTCTTGCAAAGCAAATTTTGCAAATCTTTATCTTTTAACATTATGAACAATGGAAATGAACAGACCTGCAAAAAAAATCATGATTGGAAGAAAACTCTGAAGAGAATTGAAATCTTCAGCTATCAGAAGTGTATATGCCATTGGTACTGGATGTCTTTACTGCCCTAAGAATCAACCCAAGAATATGAAAAGCTCAAGTAAATAAATACACAAAAGGAGAGAGAAGCATGTCATTTAGATGCAGTTCATTTCTGACATGACCCATCTGTCTTCCAAAGCGCATAAAAACCCATTCCTTCTAATAACCATTTTATCAAGTCTGACAGAGTTTCTCTTGCTGTCTTAATGCCGTACTGATCTGGGCTAAGCACACTCTGGCAGCAGTTGCGATTCAAATTTGTATTTTGTCTTTTGCTGGAAAATAGATGATTGATTGCCAGCACAGTTCAGGAACACATGGCCATTCATTCCTGGCTAGTTTTCTTCATGCACTTTCTACAATTGTCACTGTTTCCCTCAGTTCTTATTATAGAGCAAATCATTCCCTTGCCCCTCATCCTGCTGTGCATTCAAGGTTCCCAGCTGTCCTCATTTTCTCTATTCTTTTAGGAAAATCTCTTCAAGAATCTGTTCTTCAATGCCTCTTCCTAATTTTCTGTGGTTTTAGGGTCTCTTGTAGTGCAAACCCACATGGGATATGGTCATTTGCATTATTCAGCCCTATTATCTTGTTACTTTAAGCCATGCCACTTTCAATTGAATTTGTCTACTGTATAACTCTAGTTGTGATTATTCTTTGCAGCATTTACTTTGATCCTCTTCTCCAAATGCAACATTTGAAAACCCTCTCTGCCTGATGCTTTTCTTCTTTTTCTAAGTGTCATGAACATGTGACTGCTGACCACAAAATACATTAGTTTAGCAAATATTTGTGTTCTCCAAATGTTTGTCCTGCTGCGTGCTTTGTCTTCTAAAATACAAAGGTACAGGCATAGAGATATTTTTATGAAAAACTAATTGATGACAGATGATTTCAGATCTGTTTCTAATTCTATGTCTTACACAATGAAGGAGAGGCAGAGAAATTATCTACAGAATGGGAAAGATTGTACTTTTTTCTCATAAACATTCAACGAAGAATCGATTAAATTTTCTAGAGCACTTTGGGACTCTGGGTCCCCAAAATACTGTGGTCTTTATCACACCTAAACACAACTAAACCTACTTACTCAGATGTCCACAGGACCTTATTTTATTTGTCATCACTGGTTAATTTAATTTGTCACAGGAAACAATTAGCTAAGTATACTCACGGTAATTTGTACTTCCAGGAGAATGAGATAGTAGTAGTGTTAGTGGCAGTGATGTGGTTTAGTGCTAGAGTTAGTGGCAATACTTTTAGGTGTTCTTTCTGTCTAAATATTCACCAGATGCATATCTCTCATAGTTTTGTCTAATGATTACATTTCAATATCTCGTTTACAGGAGGAAAAGGTAGAAAATTCATTTCTTTTGTCTTTTACATACTGAGAAATCTTTCAGGAAAAAATGGAATGAAAATAAAATTTCACTGTTACTAGGTACTTCCATACTAGCATAAATGTTATTGAAGGTTTTTGTTTAACTGCTTTTTCTAGTTATTTCTCATTAAGAGCTCCCCTAACTGAAGTGAGTTTTATCCTTGGAGAAGTAAGTCTTAACTTATGGAGAGCTCTAGATACAATATCCATTTGCTGGATTATAATACTTGAAAATAAAAATATTTTAATACTTTTTTTTAAAAAAAAAAGGTACTGCACACTTGGACCACTTAGTTGCAAGGTCTCCTTCATAAGCCTCTTTTCAGGCTGAAGTATTCCCAAATTCTGTCAGCAGTCTGGGGTCTTATGTATTGGACTCTCCTGCTGTTTGTAAAGTATCTAGAAAACCACTCCATAAATATACATTATCCAATTTTCTTTAAGACTTTTGATCCAACATTTTCTATTCTTATCCCCTATTTTCCCTTGGAGTGATTCACTCAGAAAACTTCCTACTCATTGACATCTTTTATCAGTCAGTCTCTTCTTCCGGAAGGATTTTCATTTAAGTTAATACTTCTCTTTGTTTTATAGCAAACATATATTTTCTTATATTAAAAAATGTCAATGTTTGGTATTTATTAACAATAATTTTATTGATTTTCTTGTTACCTTTGTCTTATTTCCCTGATTACTTATTTCCCCCCAAATTCAAAAGAGTGTACTAAGGTCTGCATTTTCTTTTGCTGTAAAAATTTATGAGCTATTTTAATACAGATTAGTGAAAGTGCAATACCAAAGCACTGTAGGTGGTAAAACCCAGTTATCATTTGTATGATTAGTTTCACCTTGTAGCCGTGCCTCTGAAAAATGCAATTAACAGTTTCATATTCAGCATAGCTGGCTTTTATTCCTGCTGCATGGTGTGCAACATTTGCATCATAAAAAAAACCCTAATTGGTAAACACAGCCTTGCCAGATTCTCTGCAATTCACCCAATTCTCGTAACGTTAATTGGCTCAGCTTCAACACACGTTGGATGGGTTTTCAAAGGCAGCCGCAGATTAGAGAGCTTGCAAGCACTTGTGTTTCACAGGACTGACTCCAAGGAGACTGAGGGAGGAAAAAAAGATATTTTAAATTAATGCTGAATGCAGGCGAGCTCTCTTGTCCAATGGTTGCCATGGAAACTGTTTTGTCTGCTAATCTGATAGCAGAGTGTATGTTTATTGGTACACATCTCTAATGACCTTCAGAGCCTAAACTCAGCTGGAAAGTAGTATTCTACCACTGTGGTCAGAGACAGCAGCTAAGTGATTACATCCTAAACTCTGTTATTGTCGCTTCTACTGTTCTGGGGTTTTTTCTCCCTTCATTATTGTTGTTCCCCGCTATGCATTGCCCCAAAAATGACAATCTGCAGTGCTTAGATGCATATCTTTTGTAACAGATGCAGTGTGTTAGATACAGTATGTAAAGGCTTTATGGTGAAGTCTTTAAGCTGCAAATTCTTGCATTGCTGAGCTGAGAGAATCCAGCACTTTGTTGTCTTTAATAATAGGTTTATTCAAAATAGCTGAGATTCTAAAACAAAAAAAGAAATAAAAAAATAAAAAGAAATTTAATATGATATTTTGTTGTGGAAAAATAGGGGGAACCCAGTATTCCTCTTCTTGATGAACAAACCCATTTGGACTCAATCTTTTAAACCTGAGAAATACTGTCTCTCATACCATTAGAAAAGGTAGTTCTCAAAATTCAGGAGTTACGCCTTTAAATCAGAAACATTAATTATAGCTGCTTTGCTGGCAGATTTTAGTTTCATAATAGTGGTACACAAACTTATTATTGGAGCAACTTCTAGAAGCATACAAGAACAAATTGTATCCTAATTAACCAAGCAATCTTTCTTTAAATCTGGGGGGTGTGAATGTTGACTCTGCCTTAATTACCAGCACTGCATGCATGGATGCCATAAGATAGCCAATTAATACAGGAACTGTCAGACTCATACAGAGGATTGCGGGTTTATTTTCAAATCCTACAGACCAAATGGCACCTCAGGCTTGTGCAGATTGTTCGTATCAACCTTCACCAGGTATAATTTTCGCCTTTGCAAATTAAGCGTTAACTAGAAAAAATCCTTGGATTTAAGGTATAGTAAATGGGAAAGTGCTGCATGGGCATTGCCAAGGTGGTACATCTCCTGCCTCCTGGGTGTGGGGGCTGCACAGTGCAGAGCGTAGGGTAGAGTGTGAGATGCAAGAGGGATGCTGGCTGCTGCCTCAGGCCATTGCTGGTCCTTGTGGCTTGCTGCTTTTTGCCTTAAGGACAAGTGGGAATGCTGCTCCCTCTCTTGTCCTCCTGCCCTGTGAGCGATCTGCAGGCAGGAGCTAATCAGAGCTGCTCCTTACCTGCTTCTGGGCTTTCATGGGGAAAGACAGAGGGTCCAGAAGTAGAGAGACACAACAGAGAAATACCTGAGGAGTAAAAAAAACAGTAAAGAGTGAAAGTTGAGAAACAGGCAAAGAAAAGAAGCTGATCTAGGAAACACAAAATCATTTGGCAATAATTCAGAAGTGATTTAGCTACTTGTATCCACTTTCACCATTCCAGGGAGTATGATTCATGAAGGCCACCAAAAAGAATTAAGGAAAGGTTTTGAAATAGGTGAAAATGTATAGGAGAAACTAAAAGGAAAATGTTATTAATTAAGGGAACTATCTGAATTATTTTGCCTACCAAGATATTCAAAGTTTTATTTCCTCACTTTGACATAAAATATCTTGTCATTAATGGGGAAATAAGATAAATAATGTACTGTGGGCTATGTCCCTGTTATCATGATCCCCTCCATTTTATTATTATTGTCAGAGCTTAGGGCACATTGGAAACTCGACAGATCTGCATACATTCCTAGTAGTTAGGTCTTGAAATCTGCGAATCTTGCCCATCAGTACCAGCCTAAACCTACAGTTCTTCAGGCTCTGAAGGAGCTGCATCTATTCCATGGACTGCAACACCAGCTTCCTGGGGAAAAGCGTTGAAACCTGTCTCTGTACTGAGATATCAGGCGTTTCCTTAACCAAGCTGCAGACATACTTTTGTCAGATCTTCAAACGGAGTGCAGAGAATTCATTTTTAAACCTTTCCAGGAATGAGCTTTCAATCCCTCCTTGTCATTTCCCTCCTATTCTCCCTTGCCAAAATTTGTTCATTTGGTATGGTATCAAATCACTTTGTCCTCAGAATGCTTTGTTTCTAGGCTTGACCCTTTCCCGTTCCAAGCTTTCATCTTTAAAATGAAATAAATTGGAGATTAATATAAACACTTCTTTTATTTTCATCTGTATTAGCTGTTGTTTTCTTTTGAAAATATCAATCCCTGCATTTTATGAATTTGATTTAAAGTGTTGGCGACAGCTGCTTCAGCCTAACAGAGTGGTGTGCTAACGTAGCAGTGGATGCAATTCAAAGCTGTTTATTTGTGCAAGGGCTTCAGGTAGAAGACCCTGCTATGTATTACTGGAACAAAACAGGCATTTTCATGCAGGAGTGTGATTCTTCTCTCAATGAGATGGAAAAATGCATAAAGTAAAGGCTAGGCTGATTTTTTTTTTATCCTTTTGAAGTTCTGCTGACCTTCTTTACAAGAGTTGGCTTACATTCACAAAACCAAAAATCTTCAAATCCCTGTCAGGTACTTCTCTTTCACCAATTAAGGTATTTATCTTCACATATATTTCAAATAATAATGACAGTGCTTTCTGTTCTCCTGTGTGAAGAGTATCTGAGGCCCTTGGTTTATCTAGAAATTGATTTTCCATTTTTTGATTTTTTTTATTTTTTTTTAAGGGGAGGAAAGGCAGTTGCAATTTTATTCTTTCATTTCTGTTATTATTCCTTGAATGCAGTCCTCCAGTCTGGTTCTGAACGATGCTTGACAAACCTGATTTTTTTTTTACCCTAAATTACCAGGTTATTTATGTTCAGCTTTGTATCAAAGTAAGGAGTGCAGATAGGGCTACTTACTTAGTAGACTGTTAAAAGTTTATTTCTACATTTCTTTTAGGGCTCCTATCCCAGTGCAAGTAGTCAATTGAAAATCTTCAGGGGGAAGGACAAAGTTCTAAATTGTCCTTTTTCTCTTAGTTATGGTTTGCTCTGAAAAGGATCCTTTTTTAAAAAACAATCCATTGGCCATTTTCTGCTTGAAAAGTGTGGTTATAGGAAATGTACTATTTGCACTTTAAAAGAGACCAGGGAGCAGAAATGGAAAGCAGAGTTTTGTCCCCTGAACTAGAAAAGGATATATGTGAGCATTAGTGCTTTTTACAGTTGTGAAAGTATATATTATGTTTCAATATCAAAATCTTTCCTCTAAGATGTGACTCTAAAATATGTGATGTGTCTGTAACGCTGTACATATTTATGCTAATGTTAACTGAACAGAGCTCAGTTGCACCAGCTTTAAAATGTAAGGATGCTTGCATCAAAATGCACTGAAAACACGTTGAAGTTCCAGCCTTATATTTTTATAGAAGATAAATAAGGTAGATCAGATTGAAAGCATAATTAAGTTTTCATTTGGCACAAAATATTTTATTAAAGTTGCTTTCACAGAGCATTCCTAGCATTTTCAGTTTTCAGGCTGATTAGAAGAAAAAGCCATATTTTATATTTCTTTTTTACTTTTTTCTCTGTCATGTCTGTTATACAAAAAAGGAAGATACATTTCTGTGGACGAATTTATGCCAAATTTGTCATGTATTCTTATGCTTGTGCATGTATGTTTTGACAAAACTGATTTCACTCTTCCAGCACTTCAGGTTTTTGATAGAATCCTATAATATCTGGGAAAAGGAAAAAAAAGTCTTTTTGGAGTCTGCCTGAACAGTCTGTGTAGATATTGCCTATCATCTTAAGGTATATAAAGAATTTGATCTATTTTTGCTTATGTTTGTAGGTTGATAGCCATCATTGAAACCGAGTCATCTGTTTGATTTGTCATTTGCTTTGGTTAGTGGTGATAATTATTTCTAGAAATATAATTAGTGTAAACTTTCTGTATCTAACTTTCAAGCCAGACAAAAATATAATCTGTAAAAGGGTATTAGGTCTTTTTTTTATATTTATACACTGTGCTTTGCTTGGTTTTTGATTGTTTGGATTTTTTTTTTTCCCCACAGAAGGCACAAAATAATTATCTTATTTTATCCATATTGAATGAAAAGACATCATGACTGCTTTGTTCCAGAAGTACTCGAGTAGTTTTTTCATCCCTTGCTACCTTGATAACTACTTCTGTGTAGTTAATCACTGTCGAGTCATTATTGTCATCAGCTACAGAGTGCTTTACTGATTTTGCCCAACTAACGCAAGGGTTTTATGCTGCCTTTCTGTGCAAGGGTGAGCTAGGTAATCATTACAACACCCTCAGAGTAGGTAAATACCACAGATATCAACCTTATAATTTTTTCAGGAAAAAGTGAAATGTCCTGTAATAATTTGAGCAAGATGAAGAAGTTAAACTGAAGAGAACGTGTCATAAGAATGCATCTGACCTCCAGCTGTGTTGTAACATGACTGGTCTTCTACTTACTTATCCAGTTGTTTGCAAACATCTGTCCAAAAATAATGGCTTATGAAATAATGAATAAATAAATAATGCTCATCTGATTCCAGTATTTTAGGATATTATTGTATGATACAAAGGGCTAACTTTCCCCAAAATCTCATTCTTAAGCATGGGCTTGACTTCGTACTTCTGAAGTAAATAGTGCATATCCACTGCTAAATACACATGGACTTTTGGACCATCCAGATACAGAAAAAAAAAAGGCAAATAATTATCCTATTTCACTTTTCTCCTCATGCAGCACTGCTATTCTCAGTACCTTGTCCATTGCTCTGTAACGGTTTGTGTCAGACTGTGTCATGTTCTCCATTTTGTGACAATTCTGCTTTGCAATACAAAGGAGTAGTTAAGGATATATCTGTGTAGGATACACATTCTAACAGTGAAGCTCTATTTTCAGGACTTGAACTGACTGTTGTAGAGAATTTCAAAAGGAACTCATTTCCAAGCCATTCCACATACATTTTCCTTGTTTTACAAAAACTCATAAGATGCAAAGAAAATCTTCATGTTTTCTTGACCTTTATCTAAACAAGGCAAAGCATTTGACATATATACTGAAATGAAAATGCGGATGAAACTTGAAATTCTTTTCTTCTCACTGCACTCCATCTGGACATAACATCATGTGTGGCTTCAACACAAAATTTGCTTAAGAACAAAATTCAGACTCTAACCTTTGCCTATATATACATACACAAAGGAGCAAGCTCAGCATGAAAAATGGTCCTACCATTTAAAATTCTATTTAAATTCCCTTTGGTTAAAGATACCATTCTCTGTAATAGAAAATGGGTACATTAGTGGTGGTTATTTTCCATGCAACGTGGGTAATTATTTCCCTTAATTCTGTAATCTCTATTTTTAAAAATATGAACATATGATCCCATAAGTCCAACATTTCCACTGCTTTATGACTTCAAAGTTTCAAAAATAGATTAACCTATCCCCTAACAGTGAGAGGGCTGTTTCATGAAAATACTTACACATTCTCCTTCATTCAAAACTTACTCTAACAGCCAGCTCAATTCCACGATGTTGCTCTTTGTGCAGTTATCTTCAAAGCTGATCCTCCACTCAAACGAGAAGCCTATTTTAATTTAGAGTATAAAATGATCCCATTAAAATTCATGGAATTTGGCTTATCTATATTGTCCTGAACATTTGCCATTTTTAATAATATGGTAGCCTCCACAAAAGGCGAGATAGATTGAGAGTAATGCCAAAATGTAAGATTATGCTGCTTCTTCCACTCTGTCATCACACTAGACAAATACTGTAGACAAGTTACTGCAAATCTCAGGGGCCACAACATGTTTCTCACAGCATGAGAAAACCACAGAAATGCAAGTATATGCAATAATTCAGAATCTATGACATGCATATTCTGTTGACATATATAATTTTACCTTTTATTCATGCTATTTCAGGTAGCCCCTGAAGAGCAACTCAGTGCATTTCTGGTTCTCTATACCGAGCTCTGCATTTAGATTGAAATCTTAAGTTTGTACTTCTCTTGGATCATCTCCTGACCCTACAGCTCCTACATAGCCCCAGTAGTTTCCACGATAGATCTGACTTATTTGCAAATCCTCCACTTTGAGACACGGCAGTAGCAAAATAGTTACTTGAAAGCCATTTATAATTTGTTTAGGACAAAAGTATGTCAAGAAGAGACATAGTTTTAAACTTAGACTGCATCTAAGTTTTCCCCAGCCTGGACCCAAGAATGAGCAGTGTCTTTGGACATGCTTTGCAGAACGCTAGTTCCTTTCTCCCTTTACCAACCTGCCAATCCAGATTGCCATTGACAGGGCTTCTCTCTTCTCAAAGTTTCTCTGATTTGAACAGTTCACAATTCACTGTCTAAGCTTGACAATGCAAGTTTGTATCCTCCTTGGATATCTCTCAGTTGATAATTTAGTACATGCTAGTGTCTTCTCACCATTGCTGTGTCTCCTTGCTTACTTTTTCAATCTCTTCCTGTGTAGGCTTAGTCTACAAAACTCTATTCTTCCACCAGTCTGGCCAAGAATTTTTCATGAGATTGTTTCTTCTAACATTCATTACAGTACTGGATGTCAGCTCCACTGTCACACATGTATTCCTCAGTGACGTGTTATGGTGCTCCAGCGTTGTACTTTAAAAAGCTTTATTCGGTTTGTAAATATTTATTTAGTGATCAAAGTCTGAGAGTAGCTTTCCTTTCTGATTTGGGGGTTATTTTTTCTCTGTCTAAAGAAGGTTTCACAGTGAAATGCCACTTTTAATCTGCTTTTCTGTGTCTAGAGTATATTTTATTAACCCTTTCTTATTTTCTTCAGTGATAGATTAGTAAATTCCAAAGTAGCTTAGAAGCATTGCTTAGTGACCTTTTTGTTCTTTGCATTTTTTGAGGAGAAATCAACAAAAGACAACAATAGTAACCTTTCCATATTCATTACCATAAGCTGCACTGACCTTAAGAAGCAGTCTTACGATTCCACACTTGTATACAGGGTACGGCTGCTCTGCTGATTTCAAGAACTTGACAATATTTCTCTTCTTAGGGCTGTGAGGAGCAAAGAAATTAGGAATATTATAATACCTTTGCATTTGCACAGGATGGAATGACGGGTGAATCTCTCAAACCTCATATTGTAAGAGTAACCGTTTGTGAATATTTCCTCAAAAATGAACTTCTAAGTGACATTATGTATAAAAGTTTAAACGTGTCTTAGAAATCTGGTAAGAACAGGTTCATTTTCATTATTGATTTTGATTTATTTTAAAATAGGCTTAGTGTTATTTGTGTTTAATTTTTGAGAGAACTAAACATCATTTAAAAAATGTTCTTTTCTTTCCCTTCCCTGGAGAGGAGGATAGGCCATATGAGGAGTATTGGTACTTAAAGGGCAAAGGGAAAATAGAAAGTGTATGTAAACTCAGCATTGATGAACCTACATTATTGGATTAAGCTTGATTTCTGGAGTTTCTCAATATTTAAACTTGACAGCTTAATTAGTCTACATTGCTTTAGCATAGCTGTTAAAGTCTACATTTTTTTTCTGTGAGATTTTCTGAAAGAAAAAAGGAGAACAGAAAATCAAAGATGATATGTGTAACTTGTGCGTTTATCTGCTGAAATCAAAATAATTTCTAGTTTGTAAAGAATTAAGTGATGATAAAATCATTGTATTCTTCATTGAACAGCCCTGTGGTTTTAAGACTATATTAGTTAGTGATAACTCAAAATTATCAAAAAAAGGCAAACCTGTACTCTGGCAAAACTCTGAACTCACTGTCTTCTCTGTCCCAAATAACCTGAAAAATTACTACGTGCCTGTTTTGCTGCCTCCCTACACACCATCCCTTTCTAGATTATTAATGAATCTATTAAATAGCCAGTGACCTAGAAAGTAACCACGAGATACCCTGTCGTTAACCTTTCACCGTGATAAAAACACACCATTTTATCATATTCTGTGTTTTTTCTCTTCTGGCCATTTGATAGTCTGGAGCAGTGTTTTCCTCTTTATTGTATGACTCTTTACCTGTACTCATCTCTTATGAGGGACCTTGAAAAATCGTTTTGGCAATCTGAATAAAGTATGTCGAAAGGTTGTTCTTCATTCACTATTTTATCAACATATCAGAAGGTTTCTAAGATTTTAGTTCTAAGACGTTTTCTTCAGCACTAAGCCACACGTAAAGATCTTGCTTGCTTTTTCTGTTATGCTGCTATCACTGCCTCCTCCATGGTAAGCGTAGTAAGCAGGGAGCTAGGTTGTACAATGTGTTTTTTTAAAATATATAATATAATTTTTAAGGAAATTTATTTTACTTGTGATCTAATTTAAAAAATAGTTCTCAAGCAATTACAGTGGCACAACTGTTGCAAGTGTATTACAAAATACGTGAGGAGACCGGAAATTTAGAGTGTGGAGCAATGAAGATGGCTTTTCTAGAAAGCAACTAATAGAGATACAGTCTTAAGAGACAAGACATGGTGTTTCTTCACAGAAATAGCTCTGATTAGCCCCTTTATCATCATCATCTTCCAAGTGTTTTGTTTTTCTGAATTGAACTGCCATTTACATCCATGGTCAGTAATTCCCTGGAGTGATTCCATAACTCTGGATTGATTTAAATATAGCTGTAGTGTTGTCGTGGGTTCAGCAGTAGCAGTCATGTTTCTCCTTCTTGGTAGCTGGTGCAGTGCAGTGTTTTGACTTTCGGCCTGGGAACAGAACTGATAGCGATGTTTTGGTTTGGCCAAGGACTTTGTGAGCCTCATGCTCTGCCAGGGAGGAGGGGAAGCCAGGAGGAAGCAGAGACAGGACACCTGACCCAAACTGACCAAAGAGGTATTCCATACCACAGCACGTCATGCCCAGGAGGTAACAGGGAGTTACCCAGAAGGGCTGGGAGACTGCAGGGTTGGAGGAGGTATCGGTCGGTGCTTGGTCGGGCTTGCGGGGCGAGTTATCGGTCAGCTGGTGCTGAGGTGTTGTATTCTCTTCCCTTGTTATTTCCTTTGTCATTATTATCATTGGTGGTAGCAGTAGTGATTTGTGTTATACCTTAGTTACTAAACTGTTCTTATCTCAACCCGTGGGAGTTGCATTCGATTCTCCTCTCCGTCCCTCCGGGAGTAGGGGGAGGGAAAGAAGGGGGGGGGGGGGGGTGAGTGAACAAATTGCCTGACTGGGTTTAAACCACGACAAGTGTGCATGCATCAGAAGCAGCAGAGAGAGTGTATTTTTTAAGCATTTCAGATAACTTGTAGGTGAGCTTTTTCAGAAGCTTGCTATTTCTTCCAAAATGCCTGGCACCTCTATTTTGATAGTATTTCATCTTAATTAGTGGAAAGGAGCAAGGGTCTCCTGTTTCACTGAGCAAAGGATCATTTTGCTTCTCAGATGGACCTTTCTCTTCCTTAACTGCTTCATTAACCATTGATGTTCTTGAGCAAATTTTTCTCATTCTTCTCATTCTGATGTCCTCAAAGTATCTATTTGCTTTTCAGTTCAAAAGAGTTTCAGGCTGTCACATATTCCTCTTTCAGAGCATTGGCTGTGGCTTATATTTCCATTGGGGTTCTCCCAAACACTTTAGTTCCAAATTTTAATTAATTTGCATCTAACTTAAGTGGCCTCTTCTATCCTGCGATTAAGAATTTGTTTTCGTCTTTCTGCTTTCTTCATTGTGGATTTTGATACCCTCAGAATATTTCTCTGAGTAGCACCATTCCTTCCTGGGGATTTTATTTCATTTCTGCTTTTCAAATTCTTATTTGCCCTTGAGGTATCATTTCTCAAAAATTTCTCCTTTGAAATTCAAGAACACTTCTGGCGCTCTTCTGCTAATACAGGCTGTAAGACTGTATCTGGACTGGGATTGTCTCTGGTAGGACCATAAACTCTCCTGTGACTGTCAGGGAAGTAACTCCAGTTTTACAAGATTATCTTTCATTAACAAGCAAAAGTGCAGAACAATAATTCTGAACCTTGACTTCTGTTTGATCAGGAAATCCTGCTCCCTACACCAGTTCCACTGAAATGTGTTTTCTTCTGTGCACTGGAGAAATAGAAACAGAGCCTTGTCAACAGAGGATTTAATAATACTTTTATCCCTTGAGATAAAGTTCATCTGAGTGAACTCTAGTTAGAAATTAGTAGTCCCTCTATAGTCAAACCAACAGAAGCACCTCCAAGGAGCAATTCATAAATTCTGTTTTACAATTCATTTATTCTGCCTTATACATTTATTTTAACACCACTTCTGGAGCTGCCTACCTCCAGCAACTATAGAGAGCACCTGAATAACAGACATGTAGGTGGCAAAGTTAGGAGTAATCAGTCCCACCATTACCATCATTTTGGGTTTCAGTAAAACCTGGTCCCACCACTGGCTCTTTGGGCAGATCCTGCTGTGTCCATGGCTTTTGTGGCAGAAGGGAAGAGGGGTATGATTTTCCCGTATATGTTTTATGCTATGTGTGTTAAAAGGTCATGATGTTATATGTGTTTCTTAAATGTTTCTTTCTTTTTTTGGGGGTGGTGGGGGCTAGATATCTATAAAGGTCATGTTTCACCACAGCCTGAGGTGTCTGTCCTAACCACAGAACTGTGTTAGCCTGTTTCTATTTCCAATCTGTCATAAAATACATGCTAAAGCATAAGTTGTATACTTAGTTATGTTAATGTAAACTGTGTTTCTCTGAAAACTTTAATGCATCCAGCTGCTTCCAAAATGTTGATAGGTGTTCTGCATTCATAAAGTACAGCTGGTGGCTTCCACTTTTTGGGTTTTCTCTCTTGAAGTTTTTACTATGTGATAATTCCAGGGTTTTTATCAGGAACAATGTCTCCAGTTATCGAGGCTTCTTTCAAATAAATACAGCATTTTGCATTGCATAGATTTTAGAAGCTGACCTATCAGTTATGCCAGGGTTTTTTTCAAGGTTTTTGATTTAGAAAAGATAAAACTAAAATCTCTAGCTGGGGATTTGGTCTCATTTTTCTGCCTTTCATAAAAACGTGTAATAAATCTGCATTATTAGTACTTTTGGAAAGGCATCTGTAAGGCCTCATGATGGCTCACGTTCTGGTTCTTGAGAAGTCACTTCATAATCTATCTACACAAGATGTGAGAAAACTTTTTTTTTGTTATCGTTGCCATTATGAAGCATGTTACCTTTTGCTACATTGAATTTCAAACTTTCCTTTTGTTTGGGTTTGGATGCGTGGTGGGAATGGGAATGCGGCTGTAACTTCTCAGTTATACCACCTAGCTTCTACATGAGAGGAAAAAAATTCATTCTGATCACCCCCCAGTAATAATTCTATTGTGTTTTGTGGCATTGTGAATGTGCTTTTAAAGCCCAATAAACTCTCACTGGAAAGGACCAGTGCTGTAGTTCCACTAGCTGAATTTTATCAAATGCAAGGAGGAGCAGCAGCAAGCTCTGAGAGAGTAATTGCAAACAGTAGATCTTTCCCTTGATTTGATAGTATGGATTGGATAATTTTCCAAATCACTACTTCCTCAGTACAGTGTATGGCACAGGTGGCTGCCGATAACTCAAGTCTGCAAAGAGTCACAAAGCTGGCTTGTTTGTGGCATTGCTGCTGCATATGTCGGTATAAAATACACAAAATGCTCCTATGGAGGAGAAAGAATGAGAAATTATAACATTAAATCAATAATCTTTATTTGACTCCTTTTATCTTTGTTCAGCTCAATAGCACAAGAAAATGAAAGCAATGGTTTTTGTGAGAAATTTGGATAGCAGAGAGTGCTCAGCCACCATGAAAGTAATTTCATATCTGGAGATGAGCTGTGAAAGCAGCTTTTCTGTTTATTTGAGGGATAGAGCAGAAAGGCCCAATATGACCAGGAGCGGTTTGAAAAAAACAGGAAGGAGTAGCTGCACGTTTCTAAGTGTCTTAAATCTCTTTCAGATTAGGAAAGTGATCTCATGAGGAGGCATTAAATATGGCACACTTCTTCAACCTGCTAAATGGTGGTAGCACTGCCATCATTAGCTGAGTTTATTTTGGTAGCATGCAGAGATCAGATTGTATAATTACTGTACTGGCTCTTGCAATATGTTATTGGCTCAGACCTTGGCAGACACACAGTAACTGAGCAGACTGATCAGGTTCAGCCCCAAATAGTCTGACTTTTTCCGGATGTGCAAACCATATGACACACAAAAAACAAGGGTTTTCAAAGTTTCTGCAAATATTAAATACAAAAGGAAAAATCTTTTCTGTCTCTCCCCTGCCACAGCACCCTTCTCTTATTTGTTAGTGTAGAGCCTCAGAACAAGCGTATTTCTTGACAGAATTTGGAGCTCACAGTCCCGCATATTATTACTGCTCTCTATAGTCATCGTTAAATGGTTGACAGCAGTTTATGGGCTGCATAGGGAAATATTGCATGCGGATAAGGAATGCCTGTTGTACTTTTTGTCCACAATTTAAAATCTTCCTGTTGCAGTATGGTCTTGTATTAGCCTAAAAAGACATGGAAAAGGCCAAAGCATAAAATCCTGCCAGCTGAGACTATTTAACCTACCATCTGTTTCTGAACTGCTAACTAGCCTTTAGTTAGTAAGGAAGCTGCCATCAAGTCAGCATTATCGAGTAGTACATTTCTGAACTTCAACTAAAGCAGGCAGAATAGGAAGAAATGGATAGATTTTAACTTCTGTGCTTCTTTTCATTGAGGACTTGTAGACTGGAGTGCCCTTATGGAAATAAAATTGCAGCAGCAGTACTTCTGAGGTTTTCTCTTGGTGCTGTGTATCATGGATTCTGTGCAGGTATTAAATGTGCCATATTACAATCTCAAACATGTGGGAAGACTGTACATCCAAAGCCAACTTGTTCTGAGCTGGTAAGATTATTTATTATAGTTTTAGTATCAGTGAATTTTTCAAACATCTCTTTTGTTTAGCAGCTTTGCTCTTACATTACTTTCCTTTCCAGTTAATTTATTGACTCTGAGAACACTGCAGTTTGGATTTGATTTCACCAGACAGTGATAACTAAACATCATTTTAGATGGTCTGCAAGTGGAAAGAGGACCTAATTTGTTGAAGTAAGTATTCCTAGTAATTCTGTAGGTGGCAGTCTTTGCTCTGCGTCAGTCTTCAGACCTTTATACAGTGCTAGTTGTTTTCTATACAAGATACCACGGCTCGTATCTTTGTTTACATCCAATTTCAGACTCTGTGCAAATGATACTTTCAGAGTCAACTACATAATCTCTACTTGCTGTCCTAGATTATCATATTGTATTGCTGTGTGCTTCTAAACTCTTAATGGCTTCTGGTGGTGGTGATATTCATTGCTGCATTGTTTCTTTTGTGATAATGAGTACACAGGCAGTTTTACTGAACATAAAAATTGGTGAGTTAATATTGCTGTTGTTATGATTATTAACAGGAGCTCTGGGTTGGGCTGTGCTATTTTGGCTCACACCAAGTGGTACCTATAGCTGAAATAATCCCATTATCATCACTGAGGTAATTCAGAAAGGGTGGTTCAGCCTGGTGGAAAGCAAGAATGGCTGAAACCACTCCAGTGCTAGGAAGCTGTAAGCTCTGAGGAGTTGAATCTTGGAATGTTTTCACAGACTTGAGCAGTTTCCCAGGCGGAACTGGGCGCGGGATGCCTTTCCTCACAACTGAACATTGTCAGACCATACATGTCAGAGTATGCTCAGTGTTTCCAAAAAAGAATAATCTTTTTAAAAAAGTCTTATTTTTTCATTAATACCTTGCTCAGATTACGGGTAGAAAGAGGCTGGAGATAGCATTCCCTTTATAAAAACAGAAAAAGGTGGGGGGAGGGAAGAGAGGGGAATAAATAAATATGTGAGTTGGGAATTTCTCCGGCTGCTAATAGCTCAGTCCTCCTTGCAACACAAATCCCCTTGTTTGTGAAGCTCCCGAGGAGTGAATTCTGACATTTCAGCCCACTTACCACATCTGAGATACAAGACATTAACTACCTAGCCTTAGTCGAAGAGAATGCCTGAAAGGAGAAACCATGGGTGCGTGCCTTCTTGAACTAGTAACAATTTTATCAACTCACTGGCTTCAGGAGATGTGAGACATTGATGCCACCTTAAAGGCTTCCAGCTTGTTAGCCTTTCACACACCTATTAGGATACTCCTAGTCTAGTTCATTGGGTAAATTCAGTAATTGTCTTTAGAGATGTATAGAAAGCTGAAAGCTAGCTGTCAGCACAGCATTAGAAGCTGCAGGCTGGTTAGTAAAAGAAGCAGAGGGAAGCTGAACAAAGTAAAATCTTTACCTGCTGCCACAAACCTGTTGAAACTCCTTCCCTGTCTTGGGCAGCTTTTAGAGCATTTACTCACATAATTATATGTATATACATACTAATGTAAAAGAACTTTCAGAATAGGTATTTCAACCATAGATGCAACAGAGCTCTTAAGGTAAATACGATAACTAAAATTGGATTGTATATTTCTAAAGAGATTGATGGAAAAATGTATAAGGGCACGATCCACTGGCCCAAATTATATTTTCATGCAATTGCATTATGGAGTGAAATAGACTTATCAAGGGCCGCTGACTCCTGAGGTGAATCAGATTAATAAGAAAGTAGAGAAATTAAGCATCCAAATGATTAGCAAATATGGAAATTCAGAGTGCAGATGTAAAAGACACTTGTACAGATCTAATTGGGGAAATTCTGCTTTTTTGGAAGATTTTAGAAGGTAGGAATTTCCACTTTAACTTGACTGAGTAGAGTTGTCCTTCTTATGTTTTCTGTGAAGATGAAAATTAATATATTGAAGAGTCTTATTTGTATCTTCTAGTTTGCTGGTTTAAAGCTTTTCTGTAGTTTTATTATTTATTTATTATTTCAAGCGTAATAAAAGTTGAAAGCTCAGATAAAATTTGCCTAATTGATTTTCTTAAATAAAGATAATAACAATGTGCATAAAGCTCTAACATAAAACACCTGTCATTTTATAGGTTTTGCATGCTAATATCTACTGGCCTGGTCCAGCCAGTTCCTTCCACTCTTATTGACTTTATGCTGTCTTTTCCTTTTCAAGAAATGGTATTGAAATGATTATCCTGGAACTGTTTGTGCAGAGTCAGGTTTTGACCCCCGGTGTAAAGTCACAGTAATTGAGGACGCAGACATTGATAACTGGCATATAACTTCACTTACTTGATTGCTGATCACAGGTTTACTTGTATAATGCAAATTCAACTTCTTAAATGAGCCTGAATAGGAGCTATTGAATGCAGGCTCCTGAATATGTGCACTGGGATCACTGACTGTCCTACTCCTCATAAGTGTTTGTTCACCTTTTGTGTGGTGTGGTCTTGCCACATGAGACAGTAGGTTGTACTTGCGGTACTGAGAAAATAACCAATGAGTATAACGCTCACTGCCTCCACTGAGCATAGAAAAAACTTCAGAAAATTCCTCCTGAGGGCTTGGAGAGCCTAGGCTATCTGTTAATCAAGGGAATGAAGAAGAACAAGATTATAGGTAGACCAAATAAGAACTAATGCAAAAGGTTTGGCTTGATATTGCTGGGTGATCTTCTCACCCTCCATTCCCTTTGAACTCCTGCAGGAAGAGTTTCTAAGTGGAAGTGTGGGTGACCTTGCCCTCACCTGTCCCCAGTCTCATTTTGAGATAGGCTTTGGAGGAGAGGTGCTGAGGATGCTTTTTTTTCCAGGAGATGATGGCTCCACATAGCCCCTGGGGAACTACTGTGAACCTTCATAGCCATATGAGCCACTTTATTCCTCGGAATGGCTCCTGTTCTCTCCCAAGTACTCAGGAAGCCAGCTGTATGCCAGCAAAGACCTACCTGGGGTTTTGTCTCCGCTGTTTACAATTCAGCTAAGCTGGTTAAAGTTAAAACTCACAGAAAAATTCATACATTCCTCTTTGTGATGACTTCGTGCCATGGCCAGGCATAACTCCCTTGAGTCTGCAAGAAATTCTGGATATCACATCAGCATCAGTCTTTCTGTCTCCTCAATAGATCACAATGCAATTATTAAAAGTATTTTGTTATGAGTCAAGAGGCAGAAGTTTGCTGGACTGTTTTACCCTGGCCAAACAAGGAAATGGTGTAATGTGCAATTTGGTTTGAAGAGGAGTTTAAAAAAACACTTCTGAACCAAAAGGAAGACCTATTAAATCTTGGCTGACAACACCCATATCCTTACAGTATTCCAATCAGTTTGTTCCTCTGGAGAAAGACATCTGTTAGAACTTGTGCACTGAGAAAATGAGAGATCATCAGGCAGGAAAAATAACATACAATTGGAAGGAGAACCAGATTTGTGAAGTTGGTAGGTTTTGTTTACCAAACTACTTTGTGTTATGCGCAAAGAATTTTTTATTTAACCTGGTTCTGCATGCTGTGTAACATAACATGACATTTCTGTATATGGCAGCAGAAGATTCAGCACTCAAACTTCTCACAGCGTGACTCAACACCTCCTGACAACTCAGCAAATAACAGCAGAAAAAAATACTTTTAATCGATTCCTTTACCCAGTAATCTCAGTTGTGATCATATAGAATTACCCATTAGTCTCAACTGGTATCACAGAAATTCACTCCAAGTCTTTCATTACTTCATATTTAGCTTTTTCAAAAAAAAAAAAAAAAAAAATGGATGCAGCTAATGAAAAGGTAAACTCCCTGTGCACACATTGACATAAATGTCAAATTTTAATGATTGCCCTCTTTGAACTTTGGACAACTCATACAGACTGTGGGATCCTGCATAGGAAATAGTAAATGTCATCTCGACAGTGCATGGGATGTAATATATTATAATAAAAGGCCAAATGACTTGAAAGTCAAGTTTTCTTGCATTTTTTATGAAAGAAAAATTGACCCATTTTTGTGAAAGATGTCACTAAGTCATGGTGTAATTTTTTGTTGCAAAATTGAAGTCAGGGACCGAGACTTGTGTTCTTAGAGACAGCTAGACACTTTTGGAAATGCTTCTCCTAATTAAAAGATACTGGCTGATTCAACCAAAAATGCTTTCATCTTTCATCCTGTAGAAATTGGTACATGGCCATGAAAACTGAATTTTTTTTTTCCTCCTTTTCTCTCTGAGCTTTTGCAGACTTCATCTGCAGTATGGAAACAGACTATATTTTTGGCTGAGCAGAGATCCTTCTGTTGAAAATAACTTTGATGTCTAGGAAAGGATAGTGGAGATAGTGGATGTGTCTCTGCTTTTGACATTTTTCTTGAAATCAAATCAAAGAAAATCTTTATTTCACTGCCTCCCATTTTTTTATATAAATATATATAAAGGTGTGTATGTGTTTGGTAAAGAATAAGAAACTAAAAGGCAAAGAGATGCCTTTGAATTGTAAACTTTTTTTTTTTTAACCTTTAATGATTATCATTAATGCTCTTATAGAGCATCTCACTCTAAAAAAAAATACGTAGTAAGACAAGATGCTAATCTGGCACGCCGTTTATTTTGCATTACCAAAAAGACTGACAAGTATAATTGGGAATAAAACATAAATAAGTCTAAATTCTGCATTAGATGGAGACCCTGAACATGACTAAAGACATTAATTGGTGTTTCACTTGTAGCAGTATCAGTTATCCTCCTAAAATTTTTTTTTTTTTCTTGAAGTCAGCATTTTCATGAAATAAGGAATAATTTAATTTCTGTAAAAATACATAGGTAGTAAGGTTTTGGAATTTGAAGGCACCTCCCCTTTGTTTTACATACGGTGAGTACACAGGCATTGGTGGGTACAAGGGAAAGAGGAGGAGGGATCAAATGCAATAGTAATACTTTCTGAATTCCACGTCATGAAATTCACAGCAGAATGCAGCAAATTGGCCATAAACATTGGAAAATTGTGTGAAGGATCCTCATTTTTGGAGTTTGTCCTCTGAGTTAGAACGTAATATATATGAAATTGCTGTGGAAGGAGAAGAAGAAAGAATGTGACACAGAACACCAGGGAGCCTGTTTAAAAATACAGTTCAAGCATCCCATGGTGGTACAGTTTAATTGTGCAGGAAGAAGAAGCAGTCCTCATGAATCCAAGCAACAAAAAGGGCATGACAGAGCCGCAGGCTTGATTTCAGTGCCAAGGGCTCAGCTGAAGCACGTCTCTTGGCTTGGCACCCTTGTCCTTGACAGGAGCAAATCGAGTTATCCTGCCTTCCCTGCGGGGGAGACAAGCTCCAGAAGTATATGGGCTGGTCTTGCAGTAGCAGCTAAGCACTTGGAGCAAATTAGGATGTCAAATTATACCAGTGACTTCCCATCATTCCACCAGCCCTGGTGGGGAGAGGGCCCAAACGGAGGATGCTGGAACAGGTGAGGTGGGGATGGAGCTTTTGAGGACCAAGCGAGCATGAAAGCAAAAATAGGAAAGCCAAGATCTCTTCAAGGACAACTTGACGTGTTATGATTTTCTTCAGTTTCTTGCCCCATCCCTTAAATGTAATTATTCTTCATCTGCCACTCTTTGATTGTTATTGCTACTCTTGGTAGCGTATGTGGAAATGGCAACATATGTGGTACTGGACACTCAGGCACACAAGAGATGTCTGTGCAGCGTATACAATTCTCATAGGCATATACTGATACCCTGTACCATAGGCTCTGCTAATGTGCAAGCCAAACTTCACACTAAATAATGGTAAATGATTTTGACAGGAGTGGGGAAACAGATGCTGGTTTCAGAACCAGCCCCTGTGACTTGTTTCTTTATCATTTCAGATTGCTAAAAACTTCACCACAGAGCAAACTCCTTGCTTGCAAAATTAAGATACTTCTTCTCAATTTCTGTTCATTAAAGTTTTCTGGTAATAATTGCCTGTCCATATTATCTGGAAGTAAATTAGCTATCAGCAGGCTTGACAAAGTGCTGTGGATTATCTGTAGGTTCATTCTGTTCATGTTCCTGTTCAGGGTCAGTTCAGTTCAGATGGTCTATACAGATGGTACCGTTTACTTTTTAAGAAACAGCCAACACAAAAGGAGAATGTTAAACAAATTTCAGAATTAAAAATCCTTGCACACATATTGTCATATGTGACTACTGTGTTTGTATCCAGTTGGTAGTCTCACAGATTTTTTACTGAAATTAAAAGCTTTCATTTTTAATAGCTTTTGTTTCATAAGATCTCTTTATCCGCAAAACATAAGAAATGTACTTAATCAAACAGAAATGTAGGCAGAGAATTCCAAAGATTCCTATGGTGGAGGGCAATATGTATTTAGGAACATACAGTTAGCACTCCAAAATAGTTCAGCAGTTTAGAGGACAAATTAGGTGTGCAGACTGCAATTAAAGCAAATTGGTTCAGCAGAAATTCAGGGGCCAAGGTCTCCAGTATTAGCAAAAACCACCCAGGGTCACTCACAACTACACAACGATCAGGAGCTTTCATACCTTGCATGAGAGATGGCACTTCCATTGATGTACTCCTCATTAGCATCCTCCTGAGGCATTTACTTCAGGGACAGTTATCTGTTATTTTTTGCAACATTTTATGTTTTTTCTTTAACTTATACCACTCAAGTCCCACTTCAGCTCCTGCTTATCTGAAGAGATCTATTTTCAGTTTCTTTTCAGAGGGAAGTAAACAGCTCACATTGGTGTTAATTTCATAGCTCTAGAAGTTATTGTTCATTTAAGATAAATTGCAAATTAAATCAATCTGCAGTTATAATAAAGTTCTATATTATGATTTAATATTTTTTCCTAATATTTTAACACTTTAATTGCAGGTAAATAACTTGGCCTAATGCCTCTCAGTAAAGTATAATGCTATTTTCAAACAGTTTGGTTAAATATTAATGATGAAAGTATAGAAAAGCCATCAGAAAACAGTGCATAAAAAGTTCTTCCTGCAACTCCAGTTTGTAATATAGAGCTTTTAAAAATATTTCAATACATTCACAGCAACCTTCACATTCAGAATTGCTGCTTAATGTTCCGATGTAAACTTCATGCAAAAAAAAAGAAAATCTGTGGTCATTTTGCACTGAGTATCAACTTCAGCATTAGAAGATATGAAAAGCTGAACTTTCTGATTGTCATGCAAGCTTAATTCATACATGAAATGATTGCTGTTGTTTGTGTTGTAGGACTACATGCGTAGTGAGATTCTCCTAATGCTGCCTAGGCCTGCACCTCAATATACAGCACTACTTTTTATCTCCATCGGAGCAGGGATGCAGCCATGATGGGGCCAAGAGATGCAGGTGTATGGGATTATGACAGTCCTTCAGTTCAAGAGCTTTTGTGTCCAACAACAAAACCGAAACAAGAAATGGAGAGACATTACCGCTGTGATGCTGGGAAGCAGAGTTATGCACAGGCTGTGTGTAGACTTCAAAGAAGCGCAGGTTGCTCCTGTCCCCCAGTTTTTCATATTTGAGTTGTAGCCTGAATATGTGATAGCTCTTTTCTACGCCGTTTTTTTGGGTTTCCTTCCATTGGAAGCCAAGGCATACTTGTGGGCTGATAAATACCCATGTCTCATTTTATCAAATAAATTCAAATCTCCTCAGTGCAGTTTTCTATTCTATGCATCTAAAATTATGTGATGGTTTGTGTTAAGGAGATTGGGCACTTGCACATCAGAACTTTCTATATAGCACTCCAGACGTTTATCAGATTGTAGCACTGTTCTAGGAAACATATCTTGAGACATTGCTGTAGTAAAAACAGATATTAATTGCTTTATTGAGATAGGGTGATGATTTGCTCTCTCTGTTAGTACCTCTGCATGGTTTTACAAGTCAAGAAGTTGCCTAAAGGGATGGTTCACAGTATGTCTTTCTTAAGACTGATGTCCATATGTTGGAATTTTATATTTGTTAATTGCAAATACTACCTCATTCCTTGTTGATTAGAATGGAAGTTTCCTAAATGCTCTCTGACTCTCTGTCCTGATGGTGGTAAAACTGAAGTCAGAGGTAAATGTGAGGACCTTCAGCCTGCTCACCTGTGGGAGAAACACAATTTCCCCTTCTTGCTGCACAAAAATAAGTAGCTCCTGTTGAAAGTGGTGATGAAAGAAATGGCAAAGGCAAAGACTGGGGATCTCTGACTCTGCCACTGTTATTTATTTCTGTTGCAGTAGTGCACAGGTGTCAAGGCTCTGCTGTGCTGTCCAATGGATAAATATGATACAACAGTGTCTCTCTTGAGTTCTATGGAAATGCTCTCTTCTTTTAAAATTCAGTACGGAGGTGAGGGTGTTGTCTGCATTAAATGCTACTCTTGGTCAACAATGACAATGTAGAAGTAGAAGTAGAAGACAATGTTTTTTCATGCCATTTTAATGTACTATATCTGTGATGGACCCCTACAAAACTGGTCAGCTGCATTAAAGCTGCTCTTGCTGTGAATTTGCTGCTATAAGTAATTGTACAATTTTCTCAGATTACCCTCTTTTTTTTTTATCTTTTCTCCCTCTCATTTTCTTAAAATCTTCTTGTCTTCCCATGTGTTTTACAAGGTGTTTCCTTAAATCATCATCAGGAGCAGCTTCAGCATTCCTCTTCTACTCTATCCAGTCTATCAGGAAATCCTGATGGTATTGTGCAAAGAAATATCTATTTTTGCTACATACCTACAACAGTTACCAAAATGTAATCATAATGTGCGATGGAGACTCTAGTCAGAAACAGGTAACAGAAAACAAAACAAGGATTTAAATAAGTGAGTTATTTTGGTCTAGTGAGAGAAAAAAAAAATGTAGGTATTAGAGTTTTATAACTAAACTCTATACAGGAGCGTAAAATAGTTTTGTTCTAACCCAGACAAAGGTTTTGGATGAAAAAAGTTTCCTGGTGCTTATACAAAAAAAAGCACAAAGAAATCTATTTATCTGGATCTGACTTTGTCAGTTACATAGCTAGGCTTAATCTTGGAAGGAATTATACCTCTTCTCCATGGATCATTTATTGCTTGCAAGGTGACCGGCCAAATTAACAAAAATAGCCCATGTACCTCTGATTTCCTGATACTCAGATGGAATTGAGTGAGGAGGCTCTTTTAAATATTTGATTATAATCAAAATACTATTAACTGTGGTGTTGCCTTAGGAATTAACCTATTGAACATTTCAAAATAGCTGTTTCCAAAATATCTCACTAGGTCTCTAAGACAGACGGTGCCTAGTCATTTTTTTCTCTTACCCTGTTTTTATTTGCTCGAAGTTGTGCATGTGAATGTACATGAGAAAGCAGAGAAAGACCAGCTACTTTTAAAGTGAGAATTGTATTTTCTTCCTAATATTAATAGGAAACTGGATGAGATACATATTTAGTTGAAGGATTTTAGTTGGCTGTTAAACTGTTCACCTTAGTTTGTTATCATACAACCGCAGTATTAAAATACTGGTTTAATTGAGACATGAACATCAAAAGGATTCATTGGCTTGGGCATAAGTAGCAGAATACAGATTCATTAAACTCTTTTTTCTCAATATGGAATTGCTTTTTGTAATGTTTTCCTGATAATCTATGAGTATCATGTCTATGGTTAGTCATTGCTTATTTAACATGTATCTTCTGTTTTGATGTGTTCCAAAATAAGTACAGTCATAAACTACTATACAGAGGCAACTAATATGGGGCTAGAATCTTCACATAATATAAACTGCTACAACTGAAACAACTCAAATTAGTCTGTGACAATTTATTCCATCTGGAGTTTGGAATGAGCAGTTTGCACCCTTATCGGGTCCTAAGGTCCAAATTAAAATTTTTATTCTGTTCAATCAGGAAAGCTTCAAATAAAGATGTGAAAGACTAGGAATGCTTAATTTATTCAGCATGTAGATTTAGCATCGGTAGCTTTTATTAATAAATTCTTAAATATTTTTTCCTCTTGGCTAATCTTCTCTAGGCCAAACACTGGAATTTTTCAAGAGATGGTACTTTTTACCTCTTGTTTACTTTTCTTCTCATACTCCAAGTAAAAGTTACTTTTATTTCCCTTAGTGATTGAAATAATTTTCTTTGCTGTACTAAATTGGTTTTGTATTTCATAATTTGCATGCAAATCTAGTAAAAATACTTTGACAATTACAAACCTCATGAATGAAACTGCTTTAAGCTTTAGAAAGCAGGCATGTAGTCCTGAAATTTTGAAGTTATATATTTGCTTTCTCACAGGCAATCAAATTTAAAACATACTGTAAAGCCTATCTTCTCTCCCAGTGTAACACCTGAACTTAATGCTGAAATGGGCTGTCTTGGTTCATTATGAGAAACTTGCATTTTAATTTGATTCTATTATTTGCCGATATAAGATCTTCTGTGTGGCCTGTAATATGTTTCGGCAAAGCAAGTGTTAGCTATAGCAGGTATCAGAAAATAGAAGGCTACAAACTAGGGTGAAAGTAAACCAGGGCATTCAGCAGTATTCTTTCCCACAACTTAATATGCAGGTGTTATAAGCAAAGTCATGACCCTGTCACAATACTCATTTCTTTCACTGCTTTTGTATAATAGGGAAGTTAGTGACAAGATAGGATTTCCCTACACTGTGATTTCCTTATCATAACTCCAAGCTTTATTGAACTGCCAAAGTATCCCCAGTTGTTTTCTTCCTCCAGCTGAACTTGTTTGTATCAATTGGAAAGAGCAATGCTCCCCCACTGTTCTTCGTGTGAGTACAGGTGAGCAGCCTCAGTGCAGGTACAGTAGTCAGCCAGGTCATGTCTCAAGTTCACCCTGCCACGTATTCTTTCCTGGATTTGGCAGATGCTGGGGGAGTTGCCCAGCTCAGATAAGTAGTGAGGTAAAAGCCAAGCTCGAAGGCAGACCTCAGCTTTCCCAGCCCATCTTATGGACCAGGTAAAAGTTTAACATCCTCTGAGCTCATGAACTGAGAATCGGATGTCCATTGGGGGCCTCAGGCATCAGCTGCTCAACCATGCTCTTCCTGAATAAATGACTGAGAAAATGGGGTCCTGTCAAGATACCAAGTAGGTATTTTCTCCCTGTAGCAACAATTAGGTTTTGTAGACCTAGGTGAGGTAGGCCTGTTTCTGAGGACAAGTTTGGATTCAGACTTTCTTGGGAGAGGAGCTACATGTATCTGGATGCCCATTCCAAACCACATCAGTCTGGATGTTTATTCCCAAATCCAAGGGGATCCTTTATCAGATTCAACCTCTTCTACACCTGTATGGAAAATGGGTTTATATTCAAACTCCCTTTTGTCTGTGGTCTGGGTTAGAAATAAGAGAGATGGTAGGTGCCTGAAGTCTTCTACACATAAAATCTGTGACATACGTTTGAGTGCTTCTTAGAAGCAGACAGCACAGCTCCAAATCTACATGAAAAGGACAAAATCAAGCCCACACAGAAAGCATATAATGCCAGGGCTAAGGCTGACTCTGCAAAACTTAATTTTACCCCTTTGAGTGCCAGCACTCAGTCATTCTTTTAAAAATGGATACTGTTTTTTCCATGACTCTGCTTCATCAGCAGGTAGCTTGTGTCTCTTTCCATCCTCTTTATACAGTATATGTTCCCAGGGCTTTCCTTATACCACATCACTCAAAATCTGCACTGAATACAAAATTATTAGTTGGTTCATTCTTCTCATGGCCATCGTACCTGGATGCTTCACACACTGTAATGAAATTACCCGCATAATAGCCTGGCCATTCATGGGTTTCCTATGCCTAGTTCACAGGGGAAGACCAGAAGCACAGGCAAGGGAAGAAAAAATAATTGACAATGTATCAGCTAATTTCTAAATAATATTTTTTCTATAGTCACTAGAGTTGTAATCAATTTTTATGTATACATAAATACAGGTTTAATCTACATCAGTTGCAGCTGTAAGTCTTCAATAGCTCAGCTCAATTGCCTTGTATAGAGGCCAGAAAATGAGGAACATCAAATTAATGGTCATTTCTGGGAAATGTGAAGTGATTTGTCCATCACCACATAGGAACTCTGTAGCAAATCCAGAAATGGAATTCAGTTCTTCAGTGGCAGCTGCCTTAACCATTAAATCTTATTTTCTCGTTCTGTAGTCCCTTGCTAGTTCATTATATACCTTCCAGTTCCTGAAACAAATGAGGCAGAGAGAAATGAAAGCCTCATTCACTACATAAACCTGATTCATTCCCAGAATACCATTTCTCAGAATACTATCCACACTGCACACAAAAAGAGCTGCAGCTATGCCATGGAAACATAGTCTGTGATCACATAATTGAAGATGGTTTCATAGCAGATATGTTCAAGAGATCCAAATTGAGTTGCATAAGCAATTTTAATCTGGCATTTCCTACCTTTTGAATACTTGAATTTGAATGGGGACCTTAGTAACTATTTCCAGTACTTTGAAAAGAAGTAGTAAAACAGAATTTCTGCTCTGTTGAACAATACTGACCTTGAGCTTAGATTATCACAATTTATATCTTCATCTTTATAGGAGAGACAACTAGCACCTGAGCTCTTAAATAAATGTTATTCATAGATGGCTACTTAACTTTTATGAGAATCAATCAGTACAGTGAAAACAAAGTGCACCTTCTTTTCTCAAAAAAACCCCATAAAGTACTAAATCTCTGCCTTCACATAGTCATATAGAGGGCACACTGGATTATATAGGAAAGACCGGAAGACCTATCAATTCCTGAATGTCCAGGCTCTCTTTCTGTCTTTGTGTACCTGTTTGTCCTTCCACTGCCCATGTTCTCCCCCTTCTCTACCATTTTTGTTGGAGTATTTCTTTTTGCCATCACACATTTCAGTATATTTTTCTGTGGCTGGGTTTGTTTATTGGTTAGCAGGTTGAAAGAACTGATAAAAGGAGAGATGGTAAGAAGAGTGCCCTGTCTAGACACTGCAAGTGACAACCATGTTTGGAGAACAGGAAGAGCACTGAATTGGGCTGAACTGGTTTTAGGTTGTTGAGGACCTTCAGAAGGCAGGAATGCAGAGGAGAGTAGATGGAATTGAAAAATCAGGTGGAGGTTCCCTCTATTATTCTTGCCAAAGGAACTCAGAGTCTCTATTTTTTGACCACAAAATCAGAGAGACTCACTGGGCAAATGTTCTAGGCTACCTCAGTGCATTTTGAAGTTCAACTCAAGACTGTAGTTCGAGGCGAAATATGCAGCAGCATGCTGCCAGCCTGCTGTCCCCATAGCACAGAGTTTCCTTCCACGCTTTGGTTATTGGCTTTCTGAGGTCAGATGACATATACTTTGACAGTTTTTTACCAGTGGGACTGAGTATACTGCTGGGTCAAATTTCTCTCTGAATTTCTTTTTCTTAAGCAAATCATTGCTTTTTCTTAAGCAAATCAAACATATCCTCTTGGACCTAGATCCATCTGCCATTTTGCAGGGTTCTGTGTACAGTTCTAATGCTGCAGTGCAAAAGTGGAAAGTCACTGAGGAGTCAGGCTTGGGCATGGATAAATCTATCATTTTCCTAAAGAATTTTGGCTTAGCTTTCTTACTTCACTTGTTAGTACATTTTTCAGTTTCTTGGTCAGGAGCCAAAATTTCCCCTCCTGTTATATGCTGCTACAGGAGAAGGGTAATCCCTGTGGCTTTGGCGGGTGCTGATAAGTTCTGAAGGGAAGTAGCTTTTGCAAAGGCATATTGTGACAGGGAGCATTGCTCTATAATTCATTCCTATCCCATTTGCCCATCATAATTCAGCTGTGCAGGACCAGCTTATTTGAAAGAGCCTCTCGTTTGTTAGCTATTAGTGCATGTCAGATCGCAAAAGAAGCTATGGCTTGTTTGCATATTGTATATTTTCCTTCAAATTTACCCAGATTTCTGAGTCTGACTATTGCAGCTGTAGTTCACATGCAAAGAGGATTTCTTTTACATTTTCTCGTAACTCTTAATAACCTTATTGGTTTGTTTTTTTAAAACAGAGTTTCTCATGTTTTATGCTCAAGGATTGAAACTGCATTGGTCTTGATTTCTGCTGTGCTTTTGACACCTGTTTCTTAGTGTGTAATCCACCCACCTGAATTTTTAGCATATAAAAGAAATTAGCAAAAATTTATTTAAATTTTCAGTTAAAAAAATTGCCATAGCTTTCAGAGTCTTTTAGGGCTTGGTTCTGGTCTAATTAGAAATGGTTTTATTTCACTTTAGTGGAATAAATTTATACATACTATAAATTGTTTATAATTCATGAGGAAAATGAATGGTTTACATAGAAATTAATTCTGTCCCCAGGGAATAGGTAACACAGATATGAGCATAAGAACTGGCACAGCGCCCAACACTTGTGTCCACTCAAGTTCTGTATTGAAAATGCTGTGAAAAGAGGTATATGATATTCTGGTTGATTTTTCAGGAATAAAATAAATCTTATTGAGGAGTAGAGTTTATCAATCTGAGATCCACAGATTGCAAAAAAGAACATGTAAGTGAAAAGTCAGAATAACTTCAGATTCAAGGTTTTGCTTATTTTATATTTGTTTTAAATTAAAACCATTGTGGTGATTCTGTACAGGGTGAAACAAGATAATTTCTTTAGAATTTAATAATTTCTAAAGACATTTAATTGTATTTTAATTTCAAAAGATTATGAAATACAGTAGAGTTGGCCAGACAGGTCGTGCAGGCATGTTTATCATTAGATCTGTATAAGCCCAGGCAGTTGACAACAGATTCCTATTCCCTTGAGATCAGAATCTGGCCCTGAAAGGTCAACCACAGAAATCGTATTCATCAGCTCCAAAATAATGAGTTTTTCCCTGTGTTTATTATTCTACCTTTGTCTGGCTGGCATCTGTGGTAAAACCTTTACAGTAATGGTCACCTCAGAGCCTGGATCATCCATAAGATTGGTGCTGGTTTACTGTGCTACTATTTATAAAGCCTGTAATTCTTCCCGTTGGATTATTGCAGGTTCTAGTCATTGGTTCTCTGGAGGGTTGGTTAGTTTAGTCTGTCAGTATGTTCAAAACTGTGGGGAGCACACTGTCGTGCAGAAGGTATATTGCTCAAGGCCAAATGCAAATGTTCTGATTTGCATACACTCCCAAAGGTTTTAATTGCTGGAGCAAGGCCTTGAACTTAATAAACAAGTACTGGCAAAGCTCACATCTGGAATATCTAGTTATGTTATTTGTGTGTGTGGGGACACCACAAAATAAAATCCACAGAAAATGGTCTTTCTGTTTTTATTTTCAGACTTTGGAAGAATTCATTTGGTTGTTTGGAACTATATTTCTATTTATGGAGTCCCAAAAGTAATAAGAGCTGTTCTGTAGGCCACACATCTTGAAGGGTTTTGTAAGATGTTTTATATGCCGTTAAAAATCTGTGGGAAATATTTCTCACAGACTAAGTGTTTTTAATAATTCGATATTCATAATAAAGATGAGTAAGAAAAGTTAAGAAAATGAATTAGTAGTATGCTGGGCTGTCCATGGCACTATGCAAATCCAGGCTTGATGCCACGACCCCTTTTCTTGAGCTTGTGGTGTCAAGAGACTAAGGATGAGAATGGGTATTATTCAACATTATAGGTAGAGATACTGAGCTGTTAGCTCAAGGTTATGTGGTTGTGAGGCAGTGAAGGCAATGAGATTCCTGAGAACTTCTGAATCCAGGTCCGTATTTTAGCCACCACAGCTCCTTGGTATGATTATCTGATACATTCTGTCCTGCAATCAAAATGAAGGAATAATTATTAACTTAGAGATGGTTTCCTACGATGGCAAACTGAATAAATTCAAAGAGGAAAATCCTTAATCCAAGTCTTGGGTTTAAGGAACTCTATTTGAGCCACAATGGGTTATGAATAATTGGGAAGCTAATGATAATGATTATTTTTATTTGAGGTGAAAAGCCAGAAGTAAATTTTGAATGTTGCTTTTTGAAAGTAAATTTAATTTTAAAATATTGAAGTGGAATAGATTTTTTATTTGCAAAGATTACTCAAATTGCAACTTTTAAACATTGTTTGAAATGTCTGGTTTAATTTTTTGCCTAGAAAAAAATCTTTTAGAACAAATTCTATTAAATAAATAAAGCAAGAGCCCCTAGAACTGCAATGTAGCTGGTTTTGTTGATGTTTAGTGAAAGCATGAGAGCACTGACCTTTAGAGTGTTTGATGAGTATGAGCAAAGTGCTTGAACCATTCACTCTAGTGATGTAAAGCTGCCAAGAATATAACCTATGAGAACAGGTGCAAGTACAGTAATAATTCTTTATAGACCTAAGGTTTTGTTCTAGCATTTTTAATACTGTGTGTGTTTATCCTTTCTTTTCCCATCACACATCTACTGATGATAGAGTTCATCTGTGAGCTGCATTGTAGTATGCCAAAATAAAAGCCGACCTGCATGGCAGTACACTAATCTACAGCATGGAGTTGGGCTCATGTAATTTAAATTATGGCCAGAGGTAATAAAAATTCCTATTTCTAGCTTATAAGGGAACAACATGAACCCTAACAGCTGTAGAACAGTTCACAAGAGACAATTTACCCACAGATGTTCTGAGGCTGGTTTATAATGTATGATGAGCTGTCACTGGCTGGACTTACCATTTTTAGATTGTCCTATTTTTTTTATTGGTAAAGTTAATAGTATAATAGGACTGCCAATATTCCAGATAGAACTAGTAGGTACCAATCTGACAATATATAAAAATTATACGTCTTGAGAAAAAAATAACCTCTGAACATTGTAGTTGAATGGAATATACGTATTGTCACATCCTGCAGTACTGCTGGTACTGAAAGGAATTCTAGTGAAAGGGGAAATTTCCAAAATATTAAAAGATTAAGAGAGATTGTATTCAGATTTAACTGAAAATCAAGCAGTGGTCCTTCTGAAGGCAGTGATAAAAAATGTTGCCTTAGACTTTGAAGAGAAGGGGTTAACCATAAATACATTTGTTCAAGAAAACATGCAACTGGGCCAGATGTATGAATGACAAAAAGAAGAACCAAAATACTTTCAAGAGAGAAGAAGCAAATACTTTAATCATTATAAGGAGATAGGTAACTCAGATTCACACAGTTCTGCTTCACCAGAAAGTTAGCAAAGTGCAAAGTGCATTGGAAAGAAATTAAGATATAAATGGAAATTATTAGGACATATACGGGCAACATAATAGTAAATAATTAAATGTAGATTTGGGTGGAAGTGCATCCTTTGGGAAGGAAGTTCCAAAGGCTGGATTGACCAGATCTTTGGTTACCAAGGTGGAAAAAATTGGGAATAGGAACTGACAATTGGCTGGACACTTTAATTCCTCTTGCTAGGGTCTTTGCCAGCCATGCTTTGCTTCTAGAGAGGAACATGCCATCTTCTGAATAACTGGTATCATTCTTTGAAGTTTATGGACTTAAAGATCAGGCCAAAACTTGACCTGATCTAATCATAACTTACAATTGTGAAGAATGAAGCCATGTCTACAGTGAGGCTGTGACAAGTCTGCACTGATAAAGACAAAAAAAGCAATAGTCCGCGTTGGCTTCCTGCAACTGCAGTAAATAACTTCACACAACATGAGGGATTCACTATCAAAAATTCAGCAATATTTTATGCAAGTTAGCTGGCCAGTAAGCATTGGCCTCTGAAATATTTTTCAGGAAAAGGTGTTGTCCCTTGTGAAGGAGAATTAACAAGTGAAAAAAAGAATAAAGCCATAAAAGCAGTAGTGACAGATCGGGGGGAGGGGGCAGGATGGGGAGAATGAATCTTAAACACTATACATATTTTTTTTCCACCAAGGGATTCTTATGGCATAACAGTATTTTTCATCTCTAATCACTGGTGCTGCGTGTCAGTATCTCTTATTCCTTTCCTGATTTGAGTGACACAGTGTGATATGTCTAATGACAACTAGAACAAATTTCAGTAATGAGGTCACCTTGGGCCTGTATTACTGTCTGACTGCTGTTTTCCATAGAAATTATTTGTGAAAGCAGACCACATGCTCTGCATAACTTCCTCTGCTTTACTAAGAGTGACGAAAGGGAGATATGTTAAAACTTGTAAGGTGCAGATGGCTTGCATTGATCTATTCCTGATTTTGAGCTGTAAATTGATATGTAATGAGAAAGCTGCCACTTTGGTCCCTAGAAAAAAAGTTTATGGGTTTGGTTGAATTGCTTAACTTTTCTTTATAAATGTAAAATCATGCAGATTCTAACTGATGATGGGCAAACATATGCCAGCAAGGAAAATAATAAGTGTTTGAAAGATGAGCCCAAATGAAATTCTGAAGTCAGAAACCTGTTTGCCTCCAGCTCAAGCTGAACTGAGATTTTGGAAAACAATGCAAGAAAATAATGATCCTGAGAGACTGGGGAATAGCAAAAGTCAGGTTAGACTTCTGTATGGTAAAATTCGGCTGTTTGCTAAATACAAAATGAAGCCTATTAAAAAAAAAAAAGGGAAGTGTTTCTGCTTGTAGGTGTGTCACAGGAAAATGGTTGTTTAGAAATTTTGCTCAGTGTTCCCAACAGAAAGGACAAAACTACTGTCAAATCTGCAGAGACTATGGTGGTCTCAGGACACCAATCTGTTGTCCACCATGCAGAGGTAAATCAGGAATACTTGGACAGCAATATCATCTAGTTTAGATTGGATTAATTCCAAGGAAAACAGGAGACTTGAGTTACAGTCGTTTAAGGGAGGTCAGAATACATCCACTGGGTATGCACTAGTTTTCATCCTGTAAACATCAGCTGAGTAACTTTATTCACCCTAAGAACAAGATTTCTGTGGGATTACTAATAAAAAGTATCTTGCTCTGCTGTGTGCAAGACTAGGTTTTAATTAAGTTTTTAAACAAGATTAATGGGAATTTAATGAATTTTGAGTGGACAGGAATATGGATTCAGTACTTCAAAGCAACACTTTATTGAAGAAAGGCCCACTAAAGAAAGAATACGTATTTGAAAATATTTTTTTCTTGTGTACATAGAGCCCAGTACAAAAAAAAAAAAAAAAAAAGAAAAAAGCAAAACAATTTCAGCTCTCCTTTTGGCTTTGACAGAAATCGCCTGCAATCATATTTTCTTCCACAGGTAGTGATAAAAAGCAAGCTCTTGTCCTATACAATGACACTCTTCTCTCATTATTAAATAAGATGGGGCTGCTGCAGAAACAGCAGACTGCATAATGTTTGTGCAAGAATCCCCACTAGAAAAAACTAGCCATTTGTCTTAAAAATCTGCACCATTTCTCATGAACTGACTGATCATTGTTTTATTAGTTAATAAAATATTTCATTACATATTCGTGTGCAATCCAAATTATCAGTACACTTACAGAACTATATAAAGATGATCACTAGGCCAGGAATCAAATTATAACTAAATCCATACATTGATCAGAAAGAACGTTGTTAAATTAGCTCAATTAAGGTGTTGTTTCTAGTACATGGGCTTATAAAAATCCATGCAAACCTTACACTGACTGCTTAGTGCTTTCCACAGACAGGTATAAAATATTCCCTAAATTTAAAGCCTTTTTTTCCCCAACAGCTAATCCTGAGAGCTTTGCTCTTTCTTTGCAATACTCATTGAGTCCTGATTCTATTCTCTGATTTATAGTTACTCAGGAGGTTAAATTAATTGAAATCAATGAATCTATACCTGTGTGAGATGTTCTGATCTCATATTCAATGTTATGAAGGTAAAATCAAGCTCAGTGTTTTCTCATCTGCAGTTCCATTAATTCAGAAAATCAGTGTTTTTTGAAATTTGTTATTGTCTTTACTAGTAAGACACTGAAAGGGAAAAACTGTTTTTTTTTACATGCCAAACATTGTCATTGTACTCTTTTGTTATCGGTTTTCTGAATCTTGTATTTTAATGTCAATCACTGTTCTGGTTTGGAATGATCTGCCAGATCTATTATCTCGAGCCTTGCCTGGTATAAACAGACAGTGTCCTGCTGACAGTTTGTATGGCCTCAGATTTCACTTGAAATATTTTATACACTTTTACAAGCCATGGCCCCTCAATATTTGCTGGAAAACTTGTGATTCAGTCTTCATATCTAATTTATGTAAACTGTATCTCAGAGTTGAGTTAAAAATTGAACATCAGAATTTAAAATGTATTGAACTTTTCTTGAATGTTGGCCTGTAACTTCTAGAGAGTAGATACATGTAGCTAATGCATATTGCTGATGAAAGCATCTTCCCCACCAACTTGGATGTCACTGTCATTTCTTTTCTTCTGTTCCTTTTCATCTATAGGCTCTACACAAGATTTGCTGACTCTCCAACATTTTCTCTTTGCATCTGCTCCCAGTCCTAGCCAACTCTAATAGATAGCAAGTGTAGCTGTTAGGCTTATTACTGTAGCTTGTGATTTGACCATTTCACTCCTCTCTGTAAGTATCTCTGCAGTCATCCTTTCTTCCATTGCAAATTTATAATTCTTTATCTTGTCTTCCCTGTTTGCCTGATTGTATTCTTTTCCTTTCATGCAATAATGTTATGTCGTATTCCTTACAACCTTCCTGATCTGGCTTTCTCTGGACTATAGGTAGTCATGCTTTGTACTTTTTAATTTAGTAATCTTCCAACTACGATTACTAGTCTTTTTACTGTAAAGCTAAATATCTAAAATTAAGCTTCCAAATCCACATTTAGGTCCATGACTAAAAAATATTTTTCTTCTGAAGAGCTTTGTTCTTGTAGTGACCAAGGAAATCAAGACTACACAAGACAGGTGAACAATTTACTGTTTCTTCTTGCTAATTAGAAATAAGATATCTCATTGTGGTAAAATTTACTTTTTTGGGGGAGTTAATTTAACAGCATAATGCTCGATTAAGAATTGTTGTGGATATGACTTGTGAACAGTGATTCAACAGCAGCATTTTCAGAATCCCACACATTGTATGCCATATAATATATCTTATAATGGTGTAATAATTTCTAATGCCTAGTTTGTGTGAGAGAGAATTGGTGCAACTAAGAAATTTCAGGTAAAGCTCTTACACTGTTGAAATAGTCATCAGAGTAACTTCAGTGGCATTAGACTGGATTTCAGACTGCATCCTTTAGTTCAGATATTTTCAGCTCTTTAATGATGTAGCCACCATATCTTTTGGATGGTCCTCCACCCCTCATAGAAAGATGTGTGGAATAGAGGTAATGTAAGTAGTTTATGTAGGTTATGTAGGCTCCTTATTTTGGGACTTATGCCATTCTACTCCTATCAAATATCAAACATCTCATTTAGATGCTCATTGTATCCCCATTATCGCAAGAAGGACTAAACTGCCTTCTGAAGGTGTCTCCCTCACTGACAGGGTTGAGACAGCTCAACCTTAATTCCTCTGCCGACCATTGGTGTCTGATCCCTTTTGAAATTGCACTTGATACTTGCACATTAATTGTGAGGTACGACAGAAGACATACAGGTGTGAATCTTTCTGCCGTGACTTCATGAGGCCAAACAAATTATGCAAAGGTATCTCAGATAGCACTAGATACCAGTGAGTAAGCAGTCTAAACTATAGTTTATACTGGAGATGGCGTTGACCCTAGACATGCCTACGTGCCAGACTGTCGTTTGCATTCCTGCTACAGTCACTCGTATTAGCTGAACTTAGCGTGGGCGTCTACCTTGTATAAATGCAATAGCTCTTTTGACTCCCTTAGCCTTGTTGACTGCATCAATGTGTAGGTCACAGATAAGCACTTATTTTTGGCTGTCTTAATTTGAGTTGACTCCCATGCTGGAAGTAAACTTTTCAATTTCATCTTTGATGTTTAGTTACCTGAAGAATTACATATTTGGATATAAGTTTATTTGTCCTATAGATTATCTAATTTTATAACTGCCTTTACCGCACAGGGAACAAGTATGTTTGCCTATACTGCCAGGTACATGGTTTTTAAACTGCTAAATAAGACATTGTCAGAAAGCAGTCTTGACCAGTGGATTACTGACTATTGAGGTCACTAACATGATCCAGAGCATAGTTCTAGCCCATTGCAAACAGGATTTTTTGCCAATCTCTGACTACAGCTCAAGGAACGTCCCACTCCCAGGTCTGCTACTTGTAGGTGACAAGACTGCACCAGATTTTGCTTTCGTTATAACCCTCCAGCACTTTTCCTGAAGGCCTTATGGCATCAAATACCTTTTATATGTCCTCATAATTTACTTTAGGGACATCAACATACATGGTTTTCATGGGATGGAAATATTTCTCTGGTGAGCTACAGCACAGCCCTTATTTCAGACATTTTGAACCACTCCCTGCACACATTAAATAATTATGCCTTATGGTCACAGAGTAATGCAAGTGCCCAGAGGAGACCTGTGGTCAAGTACTGTGTAGAGTAGAAGGGGCCTCAAGACTAGAGCTCAGTCACTGGCCATGTTTTATTTAGCGCTATTGGAGTAGCCATAGATACAAGAATTGAAGGATTAGGATTCTTAGGATTTGTAAGAGTATTGTTATTTGAAAAGAGATTTGATGGATGAGATATGGTAAATAGTAAGTTTGATTATAAATGGAGCATAAATGTTAAAATGCTAGATGATACTGGGTGAGAATTTGGTAAAGTGAACCAATTGCTGTAAAAAAATGATGACTGTGGAACAATATAAAAACAGTCAAGGCAGATTTTGTTGACTATAGCAGGTTGGGTAGAAAGCTTTACTTTGTGAAGAAAAGGGTGGGAAATTATCAGCTGTTTTCCTTGTATAGTGAGGGAGATTGGTACAGTAGCAAATGTTGGATGGTTTTTCATTATAGTCTTGGTAGGAGTGGAAGAGTTGGGGATCCCAGAAGGTCTGTGTTAGTGCTGAATAGTCCAAGTAAAAATCAGAAGGCTAAAGAACATTGCTGATTCACTAAATCCCCAAAGTTGACTTAGTAAAGTTATAGGTGAACAGATGAAGTACAGATTCATTCTTGTATTTTTTCCTGATCAGTGAATACAACCAAGGAACACACATGGGGCAGTTGTCTCTGATTTTTGTTCTGTGTCATTAAAAATCAAAGTTTTTTTTTGTTCTATGTATTAAGAAATAAAGCAGGCAAGCATCAATCCTCCTGTTGGAACACAGTTCTTATTTTGAAAAGCTCATGAAAATTCAGCATCATTAGGCTATTCCTAGATTATCAAAGAAAATTGTATGATGCATCTATTGAGAAATTTGCTCATAGATACCAAGCCATTCAGGAAGGGATTCTACAAGTACATAGCAAATAAAAAACAGACTAGGGAGAATGTAGGCCCCCTCAAGAAGCTCTCAGGATAACTGGCTGCACAGGATTTGGAGAAGGCTGAGGTTCTCAATGACTTCTTTGCCTCTGTCTTCACTGGCAAAGGCTCTGACCAAACCACCCAAGTCTTGGAAGGCAGATGCAGGGACTGTGAGAATGAAGACCTTGGGCCCACTGTAGGAGAGGAACTGGTTAGAGACCATCTTAAAAATCTGAATGTGCACAAGTCCGTGGGTCCTGATGAGATCCATCCATGGATCCTGAAGAAGCTGGTAAATGAAGTTGCTAAGCCACTGTCCATCATATTTGAGAAATCATGGCAGTCAGGTGAAGTTCCTGATGACTGGAAAAAGGGGAATATAATCCCCAGTTTCAAGAAGGGGAAAATGGATGACCTGAGGAATTACAGACCAGTCACTCTCACCTCTGTGCCTGGCAAAATCTTGGAGCAGATTCTCCTGGATGGCATGCTAAGGCAGATGAAAATCAACAAGGTGCTTGGTGACAGCCAGCATGGCTTTGCTAAGGGGAAATCCTGCCTGACCAATTTGGTGGCCTTCTATGATGGGGCTACGGAACTGATGGACAGGGGTAGATCAATTGATGTCATCTACCTGGACTTATGCAAAGCATTCGACACTGTCCCACACGACATCCTTGTCTCTAAATTGGAGAGACATCAATTTGATGGATGGACCACTTGGTGGATAAAGAACTGGCTGGATGGCTGCACACAAAGAGTTGTGGTCAATGGCTCAGTGTCTGGCTGGAGACCAGTAACGAGTGGTGTCCCTCAGGGATCGGTGTTGGGACCAGTCTTGTTCAACATCTTTGTCGCTGACATGGACAGTGGGATTGAGTGCGCCCTCAGCAAGTTTGCCGATGACACCAAGCTGTGTGGTTGGGTTGATAGGCTGGAGGGAAGGAATGCCATCCAGAGGGACCTTGATATGCTTGTGAGGTGGGCTGATGCCAGCCTCATGAAGTTTAACCATGACAAGTGCAGGGTCCTACACCTAGGTTGGAGCAATCCCAGGCACAGCTCCAGGTTGGGCAGAGAAGAGATTCAGAGCAGCCCTGCGAAGAAGGACTTGGGGGTGGTGGTAAATGAGAAAATGAGCATGGGCCAGCAGTGTGCGCTTGCAGCCCAGAAAGCCAACCGTATCCTGGGCTGCATCAAAAGGAGTGTGACCAGCAGGTCGAAGGAGGTGATCCTGCCCCTCTACTCTGCTCTCGTGAGAGCTTACTTGAGTATTGTGTGCAGTTCTGGTGTCCTCAACATAAAAAGGACATGGAACTGTTGGAACAAGTCCAGAGAAGGGCCACGAGGATGATGAGGGGACTGGAGCACCTCCTGTATGAAGACAGGCTGAGGAAGTTGGGGCTGTTCAGCCTGGAGAAGAGAAGGCTGCGTGGAGACCTCATAGCAGCCTTCCAGTATCTGAAGGGGGCCTATAGAGATGCTGGGGAGGGACTCTTCATTAGGGGCTATAGGGATAGGACAAGGGCTGATGGGTTGAAACTTGAACAGGGGAAGTTTAGATTGGATATAAGAAGGAAATTCTTTCCTGTTAGTGTGGTGAGTCACTGGAATAGGTTGCCCAGGGAGGTTGTGAATGCTCCATCCCTGGCAGCGTTCAAGATGAGGTTGGACAAGGCCTTGGGTGATATGATTTAGCGTAAGGTGTCCCTGCCCACTGGGGGGGGGGGGGTGTGTGTGTGTGTGTAACTTGATGATCTTAAGGTCCTTTCCAACCCTAATTATTCTATGATTCTATGATTAAAACCAAATGTGAACTAGAGAGAACAAACAAACAAAAGTCTCATTTTATCACTTAGTAAGAAATAATGTTATGAAGAGTTTGAATGACCATGAATGTTAAGAAATGTTTGAATGTCAAGGGGAATTATAAACAGTAACATATAATACTATACTGTGTTCCTTATGATCTTAATATATACTTACTGCTCTTAGCGCAACAGAGACAAGAGTTTTACTTGCTGCTGTCTTCACAGAGTCTTATATTGTCCTTAAGTATAATGGATAAAAAGTAAAATGAATAATTTCTGCTTGAAATTCAGGATTGGTTTGAATTCTTTTTAATTTTTGGTGTGTTTCAAAACATTTCTTATATTTCTGACCCTCCATGAAGGGAATAACTGAGACCACAATATCTGAACCAGCCAAATCCATAGTATATTTTGTTGGTTGTTTTACAATTCACTAATCAACAGTGAAAGTATAAGCTCCTTAGCACACTGATCAGGAGAGGGGCTGCATGACGTCCACATCTCATATCCTTCAAGCCTAAAAACGAATGGTCAGGGTGATCTAATTATAAATGTGTCATTCTGTATTTACTTTAAAAGAAAAGCTCATTGAAGGACCCTTAATGTAGATGACAAGTGAACAAACTGAAATGTACCCCAAGCTGATTGCTACCAGAGAGATTACAGGATTAAAGTAGTCGAGTTGCTTTTCCCATTGTCTCTTAAGAAAAAAAAAATCTTAAAAAAAAATCCACCCTATATTTCTTTTAGTCTTTCACATTGTATTTCTAATCATAGAATAATATTTGATATTTAAGGGAAGCATTATAGTTTGGGTTAATGAACATAGATAATGCAAATCTTCCTCCTTTCCTTTATTATTTTCTATTGTTATATTCTTAGCACTACTCATTTTGAGGAAAGCATTACTAGACACTAACTGCAGGATACATGTTCCTGTATGTAGTGCATTTCATCTGAATAGTTTGGTCTGGTGTCAGGAAGTAATTTTTCTCCAGTTACTCCACAATGCAGCTCTTTTTATTTTCTTAACATAGGTCCTGGCTTTGTCCCAGTGGGAGAATTCTGGGTTTTTTTAAGTTCTTGTTAAAGTTCTAAAAAATTACTCCTTATTTCCACCTCTGATTTAGCCGTTACACAAAAATTGATAAGGTTTAATCAAAGACACCATCTTCTTTTCAGCTACAGGGACTCACATGGATTCTCTCTGGAGCCAGGGCATACTAAGGATATATTTCTGAACTGGCTGAAAGAAACACTGTGGAGGAATGTGTGGCAATTGCCCCCTACTCCAGGGCTTTGCTCGTGCTTGTGTATCATGCCTCCCTGTAAGGGCCTGAGTTATTTTGCCATGGTTTCCTTCTTTCCATACTGTCCCTCAGAGGCACACTGTCCCTGAGGGAATGCTCAAGCCCTGTTTATTTGCATTTTTACGTTGTTGAATACCGGTCAGAAATGCAGTGTGTCACACATTGATTCTGGCTTTCATCTTTTCGAGTGTGGGTATTATTTGTTATATTTCAGGTGCCAGTATGAGTGATTGTCATCCACAGACAGATGTGCTTTTGAGGTAGCAAAAAAAAAGATTGACATGACTTTTGACATGATTTTTGTCAAGACTTTAGCATGCCATTTGCTGCAATACCTAGTCTAATGAATACCTTTTACTCCTCGGAGATGTGCAATCTCATGTTATGCTATCTTTTCTCCTCTTTGATATCTAAATGTCAATCATCAGTGGGAAAATTACGTTAGTGAATAGGTAGCATGCAATTTATCCCATAGAAATTAAATATCTATCTGGGTTAGTGAAAAGACTTTTCCATGCCCAAATGTAATTTCTGCATATAATTTTGTGCTTGCCAAAATCTCATTTGCACATATGGAACATTGTTTTTGTAAGTCATCTTGGAATATTTAATGCATGTGGTGTTATTTTAAAAATAATTTTGTTCACGTGCTGCTAGCAAAAGGAAAGTTACTGCCAGCAGTAGAGGAGTCTTCTTGTTTCCCCAGGGAGTGCTCTGACCATTGAGTTAAACCAGTAACTATTGTAGCCTGAGGCAAGAAAAGCCTTGCTGTTTCACCATAGTCTTTCTTACAACAATGCAACGCCTTTCTTTTCTTCAAATTCTTTTGGAAGCTGTGTCTTTGTGCAGATGTGAAATGTACCATACTTCAGCTGATGCTAAAAATTCTAAGTGACTTTAGTGACTAAGTCACTTAATGTTGAATTGGGGTGGAAATATTATGGAAGTACTCATAAGGAGCATCTTCTTTACCTGAAACTCACCATAACTAATGCTATCATAAGAAATTCCACAGGGCTAACAATGATTTTCGTAACTTCAAAGCACTATAAAAAAGAAATTGTTGATCCTTACTATATATTTTTTAAAAATATCAACAAACATTTCTTCTGTGCTCTGCAATATTTTGTCTTTTGCGCAAAAGAAACAGCAAAGCTTTTAAAATTAAATTTCTGTTCAGTTTGGAGAGTGTGAATGGTCACCAACTTTATCTGAGAAGTGTCAGAAAGATAAACTCTTTTAATTAATGGTTAGAGACATGTTGAGGCTGACTGTTACTTTTTTTATTTCTTTGTCATTTCATTTCTAAGGATAAGCCAGATAAATTTTGTCTGAATAAAGACAGAAGAAAAATAGCCTCTCTGAATGATGGGAGGGTTTGGCTTCATATGTGCGTGTTTTTCAAAGGCAAAGAAAAGGAAGTGAGAGAGCTGTGTTTATGTTGTACCAACTAAGCCAGGAGACTGAGCCACAGCATGGTCAGTGGGTGTCTGAACCTTGGCAAAAGCATATGTGAAACGTGTAGCTTTCTCCAAACATTATTACTGTTTGTTACCTAAGATGAAACAAGAGTCTGCTGAGGGATTTAGTTCCAGGCAAATGGTGAAGTTTCATCCATTCATCATCTTGCCTACTTGACAACTTTTCACCTCTTCTGACCAGGGAATCAATTGTTATAATTAGGCTGTTCGACACTGTTACTGCAATATAATCAGTGCCTAAGACTGCCATAAAATTACATATTAATGCATAAATCACAATAGACAAACTACCTTTCTGATTCAGTAAATGCATCTGCTTTGGCTATAGCAGATCAATAATACTGAAAGAAATTTGGCTTCAGCTTCTAAAACATCACTTAGAGAGTCAAACTAGGAGGTTTTCAACAAGAGCTCTGCCTTAAGTTTTCTTAAGTCATCACAATTCACAACCCATTATGTGAGGTATGAACTGGGAGGGAAACATTTACTCTAGCAAGTAAATGTATAGTGAAAACCTCTTTTAACAGTAGTGCTTGGGATGGGAGTCAATACATATACAGAGATGTACACATAACTGAAAATATATGTGTTATAGCTTTAAATAATTTACTACAACCAAATACAAATAGTTTCATTAAGAATTCCTCCTTTAAGCAATAAAACCAGTAATGTATGTAGACTGCAGGCAATGCATATCTGAGCACTGTATGTGGAATTTTTTTGTGTTGTATGCATTCCAGAAGACATTGAACTACCTGTACTGAGAGACAAAAAAAGAAAACTAAACAAACACACTATATAAATAAAAAATCATCTACATGAACTTGCCTACTTATATAGTTATTAGACATTGATTTTTTATAAATCTTCTTCAGAGAAACACCAGTATTTAACTTCCTTTCAATCTATATAAAATTTAAAAATTGTAACTTAAGGAAGAAATTCCAAGAAGAAATTTTGACAGAAATGTATTTCTAAACATCTAGACCGCTGTTACTAAAAAATCATTTCAGCAATGTCAAAAAACTTCAGCCTGACAATCTTGAATTTAGAAATTAAGTATTAAAACAAATGCAAATAGAAATAGAACAAGATTGTACCATTAGGACAAAATCAAGTAAGAAAGCCCAATTTTCCATTTTTTTTGAAGCATTTACATTTTTCTGTCAAATACTATAAAAATCAACATGTTCGCTTAAAACTTTCAGTGAAACGGTATTTCCTGATGGAGGATGGCTCTTTGGAAAAATGTCACCAGCTTTATCAGATAAATGCTTTCAGTCCTCTGTGAAGGACCATTAATTTTGAAACTGAAAATTTCTGCAGTAAAGGAATAAGGTAGACAAGGATGGACGTTACTTTATCAAGACGGAATCCAGATAACTTCTTCCTTTTAAAAGAGAAAGAGAGCATACATTTGTTTGCCTCAGTAAGTTGGATGACACTCATTTTAGGCTGGAGAAAAGAGAAAATTGGATCTAGTAAATATGTGTGAGAGACGGTATGTTTGTATATGTGTCTCTGTGTGTGTCTCTCAGTGGTCATAATATCGATAGAGATGGGTTGTGTGTTTTTCCACTATTATGCTATTGTCTTAATATTGTAACAAAACAGGGGAGGAGTTTTGAATGACATGCTTGGAAACACAGCTGCCTGACAAGCCCAGAAACCTAGTGACTGAGTCCCTCCCTGAATGAAGCTGGTCTTTTCATGTAGATTTTCCACTTCATATCCTGTTCTGATGATATAATTTCTATAACTTTTCCCTGAATCTATTAAAAAAAAAAAAAAAAAGCTAAGCATCCATGTATACTTCAGTTACAAAAGGCAAAATCCCTACCGTTCCTCCATTCATAAAAACCTGTACCCCTGTAGGTGGACAGATCTTTTCATTCATGCACACATGGAAGAAGGGAAAGTACTTTGAAGAGAAAAACTAATATGCATAGAAGTGGTCTCCAGAGTATGTTTTTGAAGAAGTGCTCAAATTCACGAACAACTTTGGTTAATGGAATTTCTGCACCTATCTCCCCTGGAGGGCTTTCGAAATATACTCTATTTATGAGCAGCTAATTAAATGTGCTTTCTGGTGTGCAGGTAATTAGTTGTTTTTAACAATTATTCAGGTTCTGTAGGTAAAAGATAATGATGAATTTTAGTTTTAAAATGTTGATCTTTTCCCACACTGAAATACATTTATTGTATGCTAAAAGGCAGGTGACACCATCTTTCCAATTTGGCAGTCAAATAACCAAAAAAAAAAGGAAAATTCATTTTTATGTTTTGGACGTGTCAACCAGAAGTGTCTAATCCATAATCCAGTTGATTTCACAGATGTGGGTTTAAATCAGAATTTGAGTTGTTATAATTGTAGACATTTAATTAAAAAAAAATATGTGTATATACATGTACGTGTGTGCACACACACTAGCTTGAACTTAATCAAGAAAAATGTTCTTTGGTTTATGAGGTCAGATTAGATGATCATAGTGGTCCCATCTGGCTTTACAATCCATGAGGTTAATTTATTGATACAACTGAAAAATAATGTATAACTGTGCAAAATTGAATTTGATATATGAAGACTGATAGCTGCTAAATGGAAAAGGTAAATGAAATTTCATTAATAGTGACAGGAAGTCAGAGTTATTTGTTCTCTTAAATTTTATTTTCCTTACCACCAAAAAGTGTGTATTCTCATGGTGATGGTCTGAGCCTTTTTTTTTTATTTACCTTCTATTTACTTGATTTTCATAATATTGTAGCTTCTGTTACTTCACCATAGCAAATCTTCATATTTAGTCTTTACAAGGTCATCAATGTGCTCTAGTAATTGTGAGGAATTTTGACAAATACAGAAAAAAAATATTTTTCTTAATTTGTGTTGTCATCTCATGTATCTCTAAAAAAAGAATTAATATAATCTGTGCTGCATAAATTAACATTTATGTAAAATTAACATTTGCATTTCTGCACTGCAGTGTTCTGTAGAAGGCAAAGGCAAACTCGGTTTACCTTGTGGCTTAAATGGCATACATGGATGCTTTGCTTCCCCCTCACAGCAAAACATAATCAGCATTTCTTGGTGATTCCATCCTATTACTACCATAATTACTCTCTGTTTAAAATAATATTATATAAGCCAATCTGTGGTTGAATGCTTTTCTAATTCTCAAAGGGTAATATAGCATCTTCACATTCAATTTCAGACCTAGTAAATCAGAATACCCAAGCCTAGGGATGGCTAACACGAATGGCTTGTATATATGACTCATATCTTGTTTAGGATGAAGTGATAGTCCTTGAAGGCTAGAAATAATTTAAAAATATGTCTCATGCAATCCAAAGTTGCATTTTGGAGAGTGACGAGGTAACAACCGAAGTTTTGCACAGCCCAGGGAAGTGGAGTTCCTACCTTCAGCAGAGGGTAGAGCTGAACATGTCCATAGCTCTTCAGAGCTGCTCTTTATCTGTAAGCTTATTTTTGTTGCTGATTTTTGTTGGCATTCTAGTATTATTATGGTAACGGTGAAGAACAAAATGCGCAATTGGTAGTAGCACCAGCTAGTTATACACTCTCTGCCTTTCCTATGGTGGGGTCAGAAGAGACATAAGTGTGGCTTCCCACAGAGGAGGACTTTTTGTGAAGGAAAAAAACATCCTGGAGAGCTCTTTCAGTTCTGGTGGAAAGGAACATTGGAGCCAGTGCAGTTTGGGGTCATTAATAGTTACATGGTGAAGTATGTTGACTCTAACCTTGTCAAAGGCATTATTAGGAGCACTGGAACCTTGCTTTATGCTGTTTAATTGTATATATTATAAGAGTTCCTCAATACTAGTGCTTATGAAAGGAAAAATAGAAACAGGATTTTGTGTTTCAGAGTGAAATGTACTTTTGTGCAATAGCATCATACGGCTGACTTACATTCAAGTTTTTTATGTGTTTTGTGCTACACTGGTGTGCCGTGCATATGGGCTTCTTGATACAGTGTCACACAGATGCTGAAATTTGAAGGTATATTACGACCAACAATTAGAAGATACCTATTATTTCTCTGTGTGTTCTCTGTACTGGTGATACTATACTTAAAAGGGTGAAACACATTTTTTGTGCATCCACAAATTTATTTATTTTACCATAGAAGGCAGTGAGGCTGCTCAGGCATGTTTTAACTTTGTTGAATTCCTCCTGACTGTTCTCAGTTACCTGTTTCTCCTTCATCTGCCCAAAACTGTGATCCAAGAGGACTATTAAAGCTACAGTGCAATACTTTTCATACTGAAGACTAACTCTGCTTTAATTAATAGAAATATTTGGAGTATTTTTAACTTCAAAAGACTAAATTAACATTTTACATTGTACTCATCTGTGTGAAATGATGTCATAAATTGTAGAACATTACTCCAATATTGCTGATTCTGAACTGGTCTTTCCTATTCTCTCCATCTTTCACATCCTCAGTCTGTTAGATCACAAATATATTCTTTTATTGATATGATTGCATAAAATTAAAAAGAAGTTTCCCCAGGTAAGGTTTCCACATTTGTTTATTTTATTCTTCTTTTGCAGTTCTGGATGTTGTTCCAATGTTTGTTATTTCTTTTTTTTTGTGACATGCTTTGCAGAGTGCCTGAGTCCTCTAATGATCAAATGTTTTTTTATAGAGCCACTTGCAAACAGCCAGAATTTTCCGTTCATTGCTTGTTTAACTAAACCAAAGATTTATGGGGAAGAGAGCATCCTGGGGAAGGTTTTACAAGTTACTGTAGAAATTACATATCATGTTTAATCTGTGAGGTCAGCTGAGCCTCAATGCCTCACACATTTTCAAATTGATCCTAAGCACCTGTAAGTAGATGTGTAAACCTATTCCTTTGAAGTATATTGCCATGAGGAAGAGCTATATTACTGTGACTTTGGGAGTGCCTCTACTCCCACTGCGGTGCAAAGGATGTCCACATGAATACTTAAGTGGGAGTTTGAAATTGGAATTGTATGGTTCACAGCATTTCACTTTAGAGGGACTAAAAAGCATCCTTCTCTCTGTACAGCTAGGTTTTTTTTTTAATTTTCTTCTGCTGAGTATCACTTGGCCTTTCGTTAACTGAAGGCTTTTTAGGCTGTGGGAATTAAAATATCAAATTAGGTTCAAATAGCTGCCTTTTTATCCTGGCAGCTGCAGCTGGCTTCTTCTCACCTAGAACCTCTTTTAACTTGACACAAGGGGGGAAAACCTCTTCCCCAAATCTCATATAATAACTTTTTCCACATTTATCTGCTTTTGTGTTCTGTGGGGCATGTCATCCCTAGGATGTGGGTCAGGGGATGGATCATGCAAATGTATACCCCATTGAGAGCATAAAAAGTGCTGCTTCTCAGCAACACTTAGTGCAAGCCACTGAAAAAGAGGTAGATGGCAGCCAGGCCTTGGTGATGGGGGTGTCCCATGGCAGGAGAAAACCACCACTATCACTTGTGGCCCCTGGAAGTGATCCCCACACCATCTCCGATCACTGCTCTTCTAGGTTGCTGACTTTGCTCCCTGTCCATGAAATGCTGAAGAACCTTTTTGTTGTCCTCTCCATTTTGCACAAAAATCTTCCTGTTCTCAGAGGAATTTACCCTCTATCTTTTCTTCAGCTTCCCTGGGAGCCAAAAAAGCCCACAAGCTGATATCTTCCATTTAAAAACAGGTTCAGAGAGTTTGTTATGAATGTCACTATTTTTGGGTTTTGTGCTCTTGTTTTTCTTACATATTAGATTTCTCACCAAAGTCCCAGCTGTTTTCTCTTATCCTTTCTCTATGGCTTTACAATAAAGAAGCTGATGATGAAGCATGATCCTATCAGGCATGTGGCAATCAGCACACAAGAGCTGAAGTGCTGGTTCTCCAGTGTGCTTTACTGGTAAAGCCATTTCTTTCACTTTAATCAGTATTTTTATTGGCTTTTTCATCTGGACTAAAGCTTATTGGACTTTGCAGTTCTAACAAATGCTGTTGTTACAAGGGCATGCAGAAGTGCATTTTTTTATGTGTCCCACAGGAAGAAATACAGAAAGGATTGCTCAGTTGATTGTGGAGATAGGGAAGTGGTGCATGACTATTTGGAGTGGATGTTATGATTTGTCTGGTTAATTCTGATGCCAGCCGAGATTGCCAGGATGACTAGATATGCAACTCCCAGCAGGTGAACCTTCACTTGAGCCATTCCTGTAATGGACTTACAATATATTTTTGTGTTAAGATGTGCCTTGGTTTGAACTCTGCACTGATTTAATACTTATGAGGACCAGCCAACACAATGATTCCTCTTAAGAGTTTGTGTTTGATAGCACCACAATCTCTAATTTACTCTCTGCATGTTATAATGTAAATCATTGTCACAGGGTTGTACAGTATTTATCCTGACCTATTATTTGAATAAATACGTTATGTAATGACTCTGTTTTTACAATTTCTATTTTTTATGTAAATAATAACTCTTTTCCTCAGATAAATTGAGATTAGAACTGACCTGATAGACACTATTTTCTTCTTCAAATTACTTTTTAAAGTCTATCTTTGCCATCATAGTAATATTCTTATAGTTCTGATCTTGCTGATATGAGAGCAGGAAGGACTCAAATGATGTAAATACTTCTTTTGAACCCACTATTATAGCTGGGAAAAGCAAATAAACTATATAATCCATTGGATAAAAACTGTGCCTTCTTTTACAAATCTTGTCTCATTATATATGGCGACATAAATCACTTACCAGTGGGCAGGTTGGGGACAGATGAGTATAGATGATGTTTACAGTTCTTTTTTATAATAATCAAAAATAATGATGCATATATTTGATTGTTCTCTGCTCCATTCTTCTAAGCCACATTTTTCTTTCACAGTATGGAATGCATTTATCTGCTGTAATTTGAACATCAAAATTTAGACATAGAAGTATTAGTTAGTCACGTTATATTCCCTTACAGTCAGTACAAAGAGGTAGATACCTCTCTTTGCCTTATTTTCAAAGAGGTATCCAGGATATATCAGAACTTTTTCTTCTATATCTAGACGTCTTTACACAGATGATAAAGTGTAGGCTTGTACATCTAACTTTTGAACAGTGTTTTATCATGAATCCATGATGCACCTTTTCCAGTTAGGGCAGGGATGTTAGGTATTTGGTTTTTGTTTGTTAGTTTTGTGGGGTTTTTGTCTCTGCATATTTTAGCACAATAGGATTGTAGTGGTCTGAATTGGATCTGAATGCAATGGAAACTGATGGTGATGGCATTTTCCCTAAGAAAGAAATGAAACAGTAGAAAACATCTGAGTTTAAAATGTCAGCCAGGTACTTATTTGTTAGGGCCAGTCTTCACATGTGATCTCCTTATGTCCTGCTCCTTACAATGAAACTTGCAATCTGCACATAAGTGTGGTTGCCTTGATCACTATCTTTCTCTTTCTGCCACTCTATGTATGCTCTGCTCACTGCCAGCATAGTGTCAAACTTGTGCAAAAGCTTGGATAAAAGGTGATCCACGGAGAGCAAAAAGACAGAGCTGTAAGCACTAATGATTAAAAGTTTACTTTGCATCTTCTTCTGAGTTCAGAAAGCATAATACTAATAAGTGTGCATGCATGCTAATACTAATAAGTGAAAGCATGCAACCTTATTTAAGGTGTAAAGCTTGGTCTTTGGGGAAGCATTTAAAAATCCATAGCGTTTATACTTATAAGGATATTTTTCAGAGCAAAGAATTATATGCTGCAACAGATACAGATTAAATACTCTTCCAAGTAATATTGCATTTTGAGTTGAAGAAGTAGCAGTAAAATTACAAAAGTATTTAGGAAGTGTTCGATTGTCTGTGCAAGATATATTTTATCCACATAGCTGAAAAAGTTAGCAGGCTAGTGGGATTTCTAAAATAATGAACAGATACCAAACTAAGCAGTAAAAAATAAGGCAAATTTTGTCATGCCACTTTGTTCTGACAAAAAGGTTATTGTTTTGAGTTGATAGTTTCCTGTGACACAGTAGTTAACATTAATTTAAATCATACAATCTTACAAGCTCCAATACTTTTTAAAGGAATAAATAGTGATTATGGCAAATGCAGAAGGAAGGCAAAGTATTCCTGGCTAATTAAACATGAGATCAGAATAGGTCAACTTCACCATTCGGAGCTATCTCCAAATACCTCATATTTCTCTCAGCAGTATCGCACAGGTTGCTTACATTTTAGATGGCAAAGGTTATGTCTTAGAAATACGATTTCCTCTGTATTTTTAGAACTAGAGACAGTATTTACTTTTTAACTGTATTTCTTAAGTTTGAAGTGGAATTCTTCAGAGCCAGTGAGAGCCTTTCTGTTATGCATGTTCATTGTTTACCTCACTGTGACTTCAAAATCATTTACATCCAGTCTATTCTCTTATAACAATTGAACCACATTGCTAGAAACTAAATTAGCTAAAAAAGATTTGAGATTTTTATGTAATTTCTACAATATTCTTCTCCATTTGTTGACCAGCTTTCAGTAAATTTGAAAAATGCAGCATCATAAGTGAAGTAAAGCCAGCAGTTTCTAAGGCCAGCATCATGTACCTGAAAATGTATGACCCATGGATATTTTAAAAATAGCTGTAGTGATTTTCTGGGATGATAAATAACTTACATGCCCATTAAATGTATTCAAAGAGCTTCTTGCACTACTTTGCCTTCATATAACCCTAAGAGTTTTAAAATATTTTTTCCTGTCAAGAGGTTCATCCTCATTATCTATTCAAAAAGAATGATATTTTTGAGAGAGTAAACACAATAGAAGTAATTTTTTTTTTACTTTTTTCTATGCATTCCCATTAGCTTGCTTCATTTGTTCCCTGCTTTGTGTGCTGATCACTTGGGATACCTTGCTAAGTAATATCCCACAGCTGCAGGACCCTGAACAGGTACCTAAGATAGCATTAAGTGAGCCGGCTGAGGTACAAGAATTTGGTTGGTTACATGATGGTGTTTTGAACTGATTGACCCATCTTCTCTACAGGGCTAATTAGCCCAGGCAAAGTGCCAGGTTAAATGGGTTTTCTACCAAATGTAACCTGTGAAAAGAAACCTCACATATCTCTGCTTGCTGTCACATTTGCCTTGAGAAGTCATCTCAGCTACGAGCTACCAGCAAAGTTCTGCTGAGACCCTTGAGCAGCCATGGAGAGCCAGGCTTGCAGAGCAAGCTTAGCCATGCCAAGATGCTTGGCTATGTCACACTTATGGTTCACCAAAAGCCTCTCAGCTGCCCACAGTTTGCACACTGGCTAATGTTACATTCCCTGTTCAGATACGTGATTTACAACATGTGCTGATTTTTTAGCCTAATTTTATATGAAGTATCCTTTCATATATGCATATAGATGTTTTTTTCCCTTAGGAATTATGCTACTAAAGTGTAGGCATTACTATGTTTTGTTGTTTAAAACCATGCAGAGGGCTCGTTCACTCACTCCCCCTCTTCTTTCCCTCCCCCTACTCCCGGAGGGACGGAGAGGAGAACTGAAAAGAATGCAACTCCCACAGGTTGAGATAAGAACAGTTTAGTAACTAAGGTATAACACAAATCACTACTGCTACCACCAATAATAATAATGATAAAGGAAATAACAAGGGAAGAGAATACAACACCTCACCACCAGCTGACCGATAACTCGCCCCCCCAGCCCGACCAAGCTCTGACCGATACCTCCTCCAACCCTGCAGTCCCAGCCCTTCTGGGTAATTCTCAGTTACATCCTGGGCATGACATGCTGTGGTATGGAATACCTCTTTGGCTAGCTTGGGTCAGGTGTCCTGTCTCTGCTTCCTCCTGGCTTCCCCTCCTCCCCAGCAGAGCATGAGGCTCACAAAGTCCTTGGCCAAACCAAAACATCATTGTTATCAGCTCTGTTCCCAAGCCGAAAGTCAAAACACAGCACTGCACCAGCTACCAAGGAAGAGAAAAATGACTGCTACTGCTGAACCCAGGACACTATGCAACAACGATAAATATCTGTGTTTCTATATGTGTATATTTTTGTTGAATAGAACTTATGTATATGGGATATCCTTGTGGTTAGTAAAGGATATGAAGAGCTTGAAATACTAGTGTAGCAAAATGGCCATAACAGGGCAAGACAGAGCAGTCAGCTTCCTACGGCAAATGTGTAATAGCTGTTGTTGTTAGTAGCAGTTACATATCTGCCATAAGAGGAGAACAGTTCCTTGAGAAATATATTCCCTGCAATGTAATGTAACATATTCTACACCAAATTACACCTAAGTACTTCAGGTGTTCCTCAATTCAGGAAAAATAAAGCATTCAAATTGCTGAAGATAATTTTATTCTGATCTTTACTCTCTGAAGGAAGAAAAAAACCTCCAGTCCTCTATTACATTAGAAACACTATACATTTTCCAATTCTTCTTTTTGCCATCTGTACAAGAAAAAAAACAATAAAACTGTTCCCACTGGTAAGCAAAATAATAACAAGAAACATAGGGTGGGTGATAAAGTGAATATTATCTTTTCTCTTTTCTAAACGTAGACTGCTTGACATGTATGTATAGCACCAATTTTTTTAAATGGAAATGCTTGCTGTTGACAGTGTAAATATAATTCCACATGAAGCATTTGAATGATATAACTGAAACTATTTTGCTCTCACTGCTTCCAGCAGGTGACTGTTCCACAGTCTAACAGACCTCACCTTCAGGAATTTTTTTTTTTTTCTTTAGCTTATCTTAATGTTTTGTTTTTTTTTTTAATCTGGATACCACCCCAATACTATGTAGAATTCTCTTTGGACTTCCTGAGATAATTCCTCTTCTTAGATATTTATATCCTTCATATCAATAGCAAAGCTTCTCTCCTTTCCCAAACCTACCTCATGTTACTTTCATTTGCTGCTTGAGATAGGACCTTTTCTTCGTCCCCTTCTGTCTCATCCACACAGGCACACATCCAGCAATCAAGAAGACTGAGAGGTGGAGGCAAGGTCTGAAGTGGACTGGTGTTTACAAAGTAAAGGCAAAACAGGAGATCAGCTTGGAATAAGTTCCTGTTTGTTCAGTAAAGAGTACTCCATATAGTTTCCTCTAGAACCAGAAATGCTTTGCATTCTGGAGATATGCATAATTCCCAAGATGATTCCCAACCTTTAATAAAAAAAAAAAAAAAAAAAAGGTCTTGTCTTACAGGTCATTTACCTGTCCTTTTTGAGCAGCTCCTTATACAGCAGTTCTCAAAGTGTTTAGTCCTGACTGTCTAATGGAAGGGGTATGGGAACCACTAGAACATCAAGGGTCACATGCTGATATTTTTAACGGTACATCAATTTCTTTGAAATGCTTTAATGACCTCTTGGCAAACTTCAAGTAAGGAAAGACCAAAGGACTAATACTTTTGCAGTCACTTGATGTCCTCAGAAGAAAAAATTAGTATTTGTTATAAATAAATAATCAGTTATTTGAAATTGGAAAAAGTAATCTCAGGTTCTGACCCTGCATGTTCTAGTAATAAGGTCTATCAACAGAGAAGGAGTTACCAAATATAAGGCCTTTAAGATTAAGGAAAGACTTAAAGAGTTGAGATCAAAAACCCTGCAGCTTTGGTTCCTGAAGACCAAAAGATTTTTTAGATGGGATGAATACTTGTTTGAAGGCTTTGAAATGCCATGAGATGAGATGAGATAATGCTGTAAGACCACAAGAGCTTTGAGGCCTCAGACATCATTGCCTTTGCTTTTATTTTTTTTTTTTTTGGGGGGGGGGGGGGGAGGGGGGAGCATTTGTCTGGATTAATTTAGAGTATACTGCACTTGAAAAAATCTTAAAATCCTCCCAAGAATTATCTTAAAGTTAGGAAGAATATAGTCCATGATGCCCAAAATATGATGAACTACAAAAAAAAAATGTATAAAGCTCTTCAGAAAAGCAAGATGGGAAAATACTGTGAAGCACTGAAACTTTATTCTGGGTGCAGTTCTGAATGGATTCAGTCTCACCAGGATGAAGCAGATTTTCTAAACTTTAGACACCACCAGTCATGATAGCACTGTGTTTAATTGATTTGATTCTCTCTTGCCTCACATTTAATTTACAGCTGTACAGCTGGTATGATTTAGAAGTAAATACCTTGCAGAAACTGCCGATGACACCATGTGGTGCCAAGGTATGGACTATTGCAATTTATGAGCCAGAACATTGAACCAACAAGGGGCTGCAGTCAGAATTAATGGATATATTCATAAGGAGGGTGTTTTTAAGGCAAAAAGAGACTCTCCCAGGACAGTACCCTTGAACAATGTGGGTAAGTTACATAGGGAACCCATGGCTACAGTTTCATGATTCTTCCTAGGCACAGGATTCTCTGAATACAGTCCAAACACATTTATTTGATATCTAAAAGGAAAAATGGAAACCCAAATAGAATGAGTTAAATCATGTTTCTGTACTTCTATCAACACATTTAATAGTACTAAACATATGCGAATGAGTGACCATGAAATAAGGGAGTCCAAGATTTTGAGAGGAATGAGGAAGACGTACTAGGTCCTGGACTTCAGGAGATGAGACTTTGGCTTTCCAGGAAGACTGGTAGACAAGATCCTGTGAGGGGCAACTCTGAAGAAAAAAGTAATCAGCTCAGGAGAGCTGGCATGTCTCTAGGGACAGAAAGCACAAGAACACTTTCCTGGAGCTCAGGAAAATGAGATGTACCAGGAAACTGGCTTGGTAAGTCAGGACTGGGTTTTAGCACAAAAAGTCTATATACAGGAAGGACAGGCTACAAAGGAAGAGTATAAAAAATATATAGAACCCAGGACGGTGCTAGGAAATGAAATCTTCACTAGAGTTCAAACTGGCAAGGGACATCAAGGGCAGCCAGAAGAGCTTCTAACAAGGCATTTGAAGTAAAAGAAAAAAAAAAAAACAAAGAGAAAAACATCAGCCCACCTCTGAATGCTCTGAATGGAGCAGGTGATTTAGTGACAGAAAATGCAGATAGGCAAAATTGCTCAGTACTGTCTTTGTGACCTGCAGCAAAAAGGTCTCCCAAGCCTATATATGCAGAGATAGTTTTCAAGGAGAGAAACTACCATCTATGATAGTAGAAGACAACTGATCTCTTAAGAGGACACATTAAAGTCCGTGGGTCAAGATGGATGCATACAAGGATGCTCAGAAAGGTAGCTGGTATCGCAGAGAGTCCACTCTATCTTCTTTGAAAGCTGTGAAGATTGGGGGTTAAGGCTGGAGAAATGTCAGTGTTGTACCCCTCTTTAGAAAAAGCAGAAGAAATCCTTCAGGAAACAAGAGGCTAATCAGCTTCACTTTGATCCCTTAGAATATTATGTAATGCGTTCAGGAAGTTATTACTGGGCACATGAAGGACAAGATGTTGGCTGGGACTAGCTAGCATGAATTAATCAAGGGCTAACCACACCTGACCAACCTTTTTGCCCTCTACAATGAAATGACAATGAAGTAAGTGAAGAACAGTGGTTGTTATCTACTTTGACCTAAACAAACTTTTGACATGGTCCATGAATTCATGTTAGGACCTTGCAGTGTCAATGAGTAGATTAGTACAAGGGTGAAAAACTGCCTGAATTGTTGAAATCAGAGGGAACTAATTAATGGTTTGTACTCTGCCTGGAGGCTTGTTATGAGTGGAATAACACTGTGCAACTGGCCATATTTGCTAGAAAAGCAGAAAATTTGACAGCCAGGAGACAATGTTGGAATTCATGACCGAGGTGTACCCCTGTGTCAGCACATTGCCTGACTGCCTAGATTCTTGCTCATATTTGAGATAACAAATCTGCTTCCTTTAAAAAGAAGTAGGAAATTAAGGTGAGAGACTTACTGCAACGTTGTATTCTTTGCAGCATGCAGAGAGGGAAGTAAAGGGGTCTTAAATATGCAGATGTATATGGAGATTCTTGGCATAATGACTCTGACTGGAGAATTCAAGCCTGTCCTGTCAGAATTCCTTAGGGAGCATAATAGGGTGAGAATGATGAGGGAGACATGTCAGGGATAAGAGCAAAATGTGAGGTGATGTGGGGACTCCAGATAGTGCTCCAAGACAGCGCCATCCCAGAGGAGGCTCTGAGGCAGAGGAAGACCCTCAGACCATGGCAGAATTTCCTAGTATTTCATGGTTCCTAAAGGAGTTTGAAAGAAAAAGAAATAAAACCTGTGCAGCATCATCCTATTTTTTCCTTTCAGCAACATACTAAAGCTCACTTTAGAAGGAATAATTTAAATATCTATCAACTTCCTCTCAGAAATCTAAAAATTTTCTCTTCCATCCCTCAAGTCCATCATAGTGACCAGTGGCATATAGGCTTTTGTTAATAGCATTATCATCTTTCCTTGTTCAACAGAGCACAATTTGGAGTTTGTTGTAATAGGTTCTGTTTCAGATGATGAATAGTCCACAGCATTCATACAGGAACTGTCACTACTTATAGCAAAGATGTTTCTGAATTACACTGTTCCTACTGTCCAAGCGCCAGGAGTCAGAGGTTGTGAGTCATGTTCTCAGTCCTTAGCATGTCTTCCTCAAATACAAAAAAAAACCAAACCACAGTTAAGTTTTGATCTCAGTGAAGTCCATGACAATATCTCTGCTCTACGTAATGATGGCAGGATTTTCCTTCAGATCTAGAAATAAAACATCCAGAGGATGTCAAGGTTTCAAAGAGTTTATACTACTGGGGGTGCTGCTAGAAGTTTAGCTGTGGCACCTTGGACCAGTGCCTCACATTGGCCTTCACACTCCTGTGGTGACACGACAGAGCTACCAAGCTCCCTAGGTTCCCCCTGGCTTAGCTATGTTTGCACCACAGACAGTTTTTTACACTGTCTCTGAAATAGGCATACCCATAAAGGAGTATAAATATTGGATATTTTGCTTTATCAAGAGAGTATTAATAACAATCTGTAAATAAAATAGAACTGAGAAAATAGACAGAAAAGGGACAATTGAAGAATGAGTATGAGCTATTTCCCTTGCTGCAAGAGTCTTACTTCTGCCCTGTGCTAGGCAGGGCAAGCTGAGAACCTGTAATTGTGCTGGCTGACAGGCTGTCTTGAGAAACAAGCATTTGATTGTGATCATCCTTGACAAAGATATAGGGCACAAGCACCCATGAACGCCTAATTTATGGATTTTTATCTTGTTTTATAAACTGTTGGTAGGGTTAAATTGCTGAATAGGAAACCCAAAGTCAGCTGAGACAAGGTATTTGAAAAGCAGAACTCAAGGAAGACTAATAATAATGATAGACTGAGAAGATCAGAGAGCTGAAAGACTGATTCAGCTGAATAAACAAGCCTCTGACCCCTTTGAAATCTAGTAAGCTGGTTATCAGTCTGAGAAATAATGTTGCTTTATCAGCTCATTTTTAAAAGGGCCATTTTAAAAAGTACCATGAATTGTTAGATGTATTTATAATAAAGAACCCTTCAGTTACTCTATGATTTTATTGTTGTGCACTGATTGCTGCTGTTTTCTCTAAGGTGGCTTCTCTTTCTCCCAGAATTTCCTTTACCTTTCTCCAGAAAAAGGCAGTTAGCCTTAACCTTATGGGGTTATTTAGTCCAGCTGATTTCTTTAGCTCTAGAATTTTATTTCACTTTTAATTACTTCTTTTTATCCTGAACCCCTCCTCCTCCATGGTAACATCTGATTACAAAGTCCAGGCTGGGGTGAACATGTTGAACTATCAGTATTTTTAGAAATACTATATTTTTCACTGCTGAATCATGTGTCACTAAGTTTGGCTTCAGGACAGTAAGGAATTTCCATTTCTGGCAGTAGGCTGCTGGGTGACTCCCAGAAAATCACTTTTATGTCACTGTTTCACAACTTTCCCACCTCATATGGAAGACAGAGACTTTCACTGCTGCAAACATTACTGTATAAAGGGGATGGTTCTACCATGTGCAATCTTTTTCCAATCACAAAACAGAAACATCTCAGTGTGACTTTTATGTCTAACTGAAATTGGTGCACAACAGTTATGTTTTGAGTGAATTGAACTGAATGCCAATGAAAATGTGACCCTATAAAATCAGCAAGATAAGGTTCCCATTTGACAGTGCTCATATGGAGCACAACAGTGAAATCGGTGAGGCATGAAACAGTTGTGACCTCACACCAAGATTCAGCCTTGAATCAAATTCTGAATTCAGAATTATGCACAGGAAAATATTCTTCAAATTAGGTCTAACAAAGCCAAAACACCAAGCTGTTTGGAGAGAACTTACAAACACATAAAGGAATTTTTTATAAATTCATATTTGCATTTGCATACTATTATTATAACCACAAATTATTCAGACACCTTTGCTCTCATCAGCCAGGTAACCAACACTGCACCTGGTTAGCAAGTGCTCAAACAGAACTGCAAAACAAGAAAAAATGAAACCTCAGTAGGGAAAATATCCTCTTTTTTTGGATCTGAATTCTTAATAAAGTGAGATTAATTGGGCTGTATTTAGATGCAGGGATGCATGGGAATGACTTCAGCTATGGGACTCACGCAGTCATGCTCTGATAGCTTTAGCTGCAAGATGTGAAATGTAATGTGTGGCTCCTACTCATTTATTCTTCCAAGGGCTATCATTGCCATGGCAGATCAATAGATTGGGGCATGTGTCCAGCCATCCCCTGTCACTGCCAGTCTCAGGGAGGGCATAGCATGCCAAGATGCAGCATTTCATGTTGTCAGCTCAGACACAAGCACATTTTCTGCTCTACAGTTGTAGTTTCTATGAAATGAGTACCAGCTGCACCTTTTATTAGGTTCCCCCAAGTATGTGCTCTAGACTTGGCCAAGGAGTTTCCCTGTCTGTAGATCAGACACTAATTATATGAACAGTGGCAAGAGTTGTATTAATTAGAGAAAGGTATTTTAAAATACATTTGAAGCAAAAGCTAATAATGGAAAAAAAAACAACATAGTTCTCTACTTCTTTTATTCTCACTTTTTATAAAACCACTTCCTCTGATTCTCAAAAACAAAAATAAATTGTTGAACACACATGCAATTTTCCCTCTCATACTGGTGCGTCTTCAGTTCATGCGAAGGAAGGCAATGTTTTATAGTGTTTCAATTCCAGATAAAGACTATTTCAAATAGTTTCAGTGAAATCACCAAATCAAATTATATTTCCATTGTTAATAATCCTAAATGTGCTCTGGATATTTGGAAAGAGTTGTATGGAGAACTTTTTTGGAGAATATTCTGTTTTGGTTTGGTTTTGTTTTTTTTTAATAACCAAACCAAACTCTGGTCTGGGTAAAACCCTAAAAAACTTTTATTTATTTATTTATCTACATCTCATGGCATTATTTCTATTTAAAGAAAGTTTCTCGTTTCAATTGTGCTTTAAGCACAGTTCCGGCCTTTTCTGTAATTACTTCTAGGTAAATTCAGAAAAAATTATAACAAAAGTCAAAATATAAAATGTTGCTCATGTCAAACAATGCATTTTTGTTTCAGTTTTTGAGGGATCATTTTTCATTATGTTTAATCAAAATTGTTAGTTGGACTTAATCTGTAAAAATTAATCCGGAACAGGAGGGCTCAGTGATATGATTAATACTGGGCTCATGTAGAAGCCACTACAGGATGGTAGTTTAGTAACTGTCCCAGTTGACCAGCTCTTCTTCTTCGGACCAGTTATGAAGAGTGTTCATCATTAAAAAATGAGAAATTGTTATTGGAAAATATTTTAAAGCTGTTTATGTCTCTGGATATGTCTAATGCCACCCCATTTCACCAGGCTTCATGGGTCTAGGTTTGTTGTTTCCTGCTTAGTTTTCTCCTAAATAGATATAGCATTTGAAATGAAATATACATTTATGTGGAAAGTACTGTCTAATGGCCTCTTGTCCATATGTCATGTGGAAAACAAAATCTAAATACCCCATACCATGCGAAGAATATTTTTGGTTTTCCTTTTTGACATCTTCACATATGTTATTAACTAGCACTTAAATTTAAAACTAGCATCTCTAATATGGTAAAAAACTCTTGATTTTACTAGAAGTAAAATACTGAACAGGATCCCTTTGAAAATCAATATTAATTAATAATTAAAATGAAGGGTGAATAAAATTTAAATATCCAAGTGTGGAAAAGACCTAGTGCCAAAGTTGAATCCAATAGTCAATTCAATTGCTCTGTGGCTTGTCTAAGACTGAAAACATGTTGCATAATATTAACAAGTAGAAAATTAGGTTATTTAAGTATTTTAACTTAAATGATATTTAAGAGGCAACCTCTGCCTACTTTATAAAAGATATTTCAAAGTAGGCTTTCTTCCATAGTCTAATGAACATGTACTTCTCAAAAAACATGTTTTAGTTAAAGCAGGATTTAAACTCATTGGGGTCATCTCAGACTTTCGTTGGATCTGCTAAATATTCAAGGTAAAGAAAGCCTTTCAAAATATGAAATCAATACATGCATTTGTGGCATCAGATGGTTGGTCCTCCTTTGATGCTGTTCTCTTCTGTCCCAAGTACTTCATGTACTACACCAAAGGCAACACTTCACTTTGAACAACAGGAGTTCAAACTGTGCATAGAAAACATATTTAGATACTTGGAGTGATTTTCTCTTCAGATGTATTAGGCTTTATAAAAATGCTGTTTTCCTTTAACGTTACTGCTGTTGAAATAATAATTTTAATGTAGGATCATAGAATAGTTAGGGTTGGAAAGGACCTTCAGATCGTCTGGTTCCAACCCCCCTGCCATGGGCAGGGGCGCCTCACCCTAGACCATTTTGCCCAAGGTTCTGTCCAACCTGGCCTTGAACACTGCCAAGGAGGCAGCATTTACCACTTCTCTGGGCAACCCATTTCAGTGCCTCACCACCCTCACAGTAAAGAACTTCTTCCTTATATCCAATCTAAACTTCCCCTGTTTAAGTTTTAACCTATTACCGTTCTATCACTACAGTCCCTGGTGAAGCCTCCCTCTCTGGCATCCTTGTAGGCCCCTTTCACGTATTGGAAGGCTGCTATGATGTCTCCACATAGCCTTCTCTTCTCCAGATGAACAGCTCCAATTTTCTTAGCCTGTCTTCATACGGGAGGTGCTCCAGCCCCCTGATCATCCTTGTGACACTCCTCTGGACTTGCTCCAACAGTTCCAGGCACTTATGTTGAGGGCACCAGAACTGTTCACAGTACTGCAAGTGAGGTTTCATAAGAGCAGAGTAGAGGGCAGGATCACCTCCTTCAACCTGCTGGTCATGCTTCTTTCGATACAGCCCAGGGTATGGTTGGTTTCTGGGCTGTAAGCGCACACTGATATCTCATGTTCAGTTTCTTATCAACTAACACCTCCTTCTCTGCAGTGCTGCTCTGAATCTCTTCTCTGCCCAACCTGTAGCTGTGCCTGGGATTGCTCCGACCCAGGTGTAGGACCTTGCACTTGGCTTGGTTATACTTCATGAGGTTGGCATTGGCCCAGCTCTCAAATGTGTCAAGGTCCCTCTGGATGGCATTCCTTCCCTCCAGCCTATCAACCAAAGCACACAGCTTGGTGTCACCAGCAAACTTGCTGAGGGCGCACTCAACCCCACTGTCCATGTCACCGAGAAAGATTTGAAGAGGGTCAGTCACAACCTGACCCCTGAGGGTCACCACTCATTACCCCTTGAGACATTCACCACAAGTCTCTGCATAGAGTTGGGGGCATCCAGCCAACCGAGTGGTCCATCCATTAAATTTGTGTCTCTCCAATTTAGAGACAAGGATGTCATGCAGGACAGTGTCAAATGCTTTGCACAAGCCCAGGTAGATAACATCAACTGCTCTGCCCCTATGCATCAGTTCTGTCGCCCCATCATAGAAGGCCACCAGATTGGTCAGGCAGGATTTGCCCTCGGTGAAGCCATGCTGGTTGTCACCAACCACCTCTTTGGTTTTTGTATGCCTTAGCATGCCTTCCAGAAGTATCTGCTCCAAGATTTTGCCAGGCACAGAGGTGAGAGTGACTGGTCTGTAATTCCTTGGGTCATCCATTCTCCCCTTCTTGAAAATGGGGGTTATATTTCTTTTTCCAGTCGTTAGGAACTTCACCTGACTGATTTTTCAAAATATGATGGCCAGTGGCTTAGCAACTTCATTTGCCAGCTCCTTCAGGATCTGTGGATGGATTTCATCAGGTCCCACAGACTTGTGCACGTTCAGGTTTCTAAGATGATCTTGAACCTGACCCTCTCCTGGAGTGGGCCCAAGGTCTTCATTCTCACAGTCCCTGCATCTGCCTTCTGAGACTTGGGTGGTTTGGTCAGAGCCTTTACCAGTGAAGACCGAGGCAAAGAAGTCATTGAGAACCTCAGCCTTCTCCTAATCAAGGGTAGCCAATTCTCCCTTTTCCTTCCAGAGAGGGCCCACATTATCCCTAGTCTGTTTATTTGTTAGTGACATACCTACTATAGAAGACTTACCTGTTGTCCTTGACATCCGTGACCAGACTCAGTTCTAACTGGGCCGTAGCTTTCCTGACTTGATCCCTAGCTTCTCAGACAATGCCCCTGTATTCTTCTGAAGCTGCCTGTTGTCGCTTCCACCTTATATAAGCTTCCTTTTCCCTTCTACCTCTTCTCAGCAGCTCCTTATCCATCCATGGAGGCCTCCTGGCCTTCTTGCCCCATTTCTTTCTTGTCGGGATGCAATGCTCCTGAGCTTGGAGCATCTGATCCTTGAATATCAGCCAGCAGTCTTGGGCCCCCCTCCCCTCTAGGGCTTTATCCCATGAAATCTTACTACTCCACCATCTTGTGATCACCGCAGCCAAGGCTGCTTTGGAGCATTACATTTCCAACCAGCCCCTCCCTGTGGTTGAGCACAAGGTCAAGCATGGCACCTATCCTTTTTGGCTCCTGTATCACATGCAAAAGGAAGTTGTCTTCCACACAATCGAGGTACCTCCTGGAGTGCTTGTGCTGGGCCATACCATCTCTCCAACAGATAACAGGATGGTTGAAGTCACCCATGAGGACAAGGGCCTGCGGGTGTGAGGCTGCTCCTATCTATCTATAGAGTGCTTCATCCACAGAGTCCTCCTGATTGGGTGGCCTGTAGCAGACCCCCATGATAATGCAGCAGAGCCCCAGTTTTCCCTTTGACCCTAAACCACAAACTCTCGGTTGGCCCATCACCCATCCAAAGGCAGAGTTCCAGCTGGTCATTGACATAAACAGCTACACCCTTCCCCATCTGCCTGGAGGCATGGTGTATTTTAAGTACATAGTAATACTGCACAAGTAATAATATGATAGTTTAAAAGAATGAGGTAGATGCAGTACTATGATCTATATGATAGTGGGGCTGTATTTATATGTTTTATTTACCAAATAAGTGGTATATTTTGATTCTTTTTAATGAATTGCCAACAGTGCTGCAGTTTGATTTAGATGGGCTTATGTCCTTTTTCTAACTACTAATATAATTGCCACACAGTAATACGGTGCTATATTTAAAAGTTAATTTTATATTAATTGTTATTAAAGTATTAATATCTTTGTATTTAATTTAAAGATTGTAATTGAATTCACGGTTATCATGAATTATTAATATCTATTATTTAATTTTATTTATAATATCAAACATCTTGTTGATATTTTTAAATAAGAAAATAGATGGGTAGATCATTACACAGTGTGAAATTAGAAATATTAAAGAGATGCATCTTCTCCCTGTTATCTCTGTTTCTATTTCTTCCTTTATTGCATTTTGTTTCACAAGATATTGAATATCTAATGAATATTCAAATCTATGCAAATCCTTCTCCAGCCTCATACATCATACACAGAACACACATACACTTTACATATAATTACATCCTACATATAGCTCTTTTTTACAAGACCTGGGTGCTTTTATCCATTATAGATGAGTTTTTGTAGGAATTGCTTTCCTAACTTGATGCAAAGAATTGACCAGATACAGAATTACAGAACATCTAATGAAGTTGGCTGTCAAAAACAAGAGATGCAGCAATCCATTAATTATCTTGCATTCATCTCCTCACCCATTCTGTGCGTGAAAAACAAACCTCCTTTCTCCTCCATAGCTACACTTGCAAGACAGCAGGATGTTCATATTCAGTCTTTGGTGAAACTAATCGCTTGAAATTGCTCATTTTTTTATATGTGCACAATGTTACCTGAAGGAACCTCAACTCTTCCTGCTATGTGACAAGGTAATATAGAGCACTGTGTTCTTTTGCTGGTGCCTCCATTTCTAAGAATTCCCACAACCACCAAATCCTTCCAGGATAACCCTCGATACACTTGTTCCTCCTGATAATTTGTCAACTTGTTTGCTCATCAAACTTTTTGGGGGAGAGGAAGGTTTTTGTAGATATTATCTGAAATCAATAAAAAATTATTCTAAATGTACATACATTTCTACTTTTTTTATCAACTGAAGATATAAGAATGAGAACATTCCATTATTTTGGAAATAGGCTGCGGAGTACTGAATGAAACAATATATTCAAGTATTTATTATATATTAAATACATATTTACTACATAATTGCAGCACAAAAAAAGCAATTTAATGATTTAGGCAAAAAAAACTATAGTCTGTACCTAGTAAAAACTGTCCTTGATATTTTAAAGTTAATGAACTAAAATGTTATTTTAACTCTTTTACTCTCTTGGGAGATTAAGCCCATTTTATCAGTCTGTCTTGGTATTATTTACTGCTATATTATATCCTAGATTGTATAAGATAATACAAATGCCCTAGCCATTCTATAATTTTATGAAATATATGGATGGATAAAAAATATTGATTTTTTTTTTTTTTAGGAGAAAACCACAAATTAGTTTTGAGTTTGAATCTACAGTCTCAGAATTACATGAAAACACTACTGTAGAATTTTAAACTCCCTGTTCTTTCCATCTTTATTTTCCACCCATTAATTTGGTATCCCACTTTCTTGTGAGGTCACCTACCTATTTCTGTATCACACAGATCACTTCCTTGAATCTTTGCTGCAAACCGCCAGCTGCTTTTGGCATATCATGGCTGCATATAAAATGGATGGCAACAGTTTTTTACATGTGAATGATGTATCTCTGAGGGAGGATGAGGTGCTCTCTGGAAGTGCCTCTGTCTGTCTATGAGCCATTGGGAAAGTAGGCATGAAGCTTTAACTAAATGCCTAATTTTCAGACATCTAAAACTGCATTATGAAACCACCTTTGGAATACAGACTGTAGAATATAGGCAGTAGAAAAACCTCATCTGAACGTTTGGGTAGTTTTTCCTTTACCCTCATGCCTCTTTCTGTCTGTGGGTCCATCTCTCTTCTTCTTCTATCTTTATATTTATCAGCCTTGTGCTTTGGCAGGAGTAAAACTTTGGCAGCAGTTATGTCCTTTAAATACCTTCCATTTATGCAATGGTATTATGCTGCTTAAGGAAGAGACCTTTCTTCATACTTGAACAGCATTGCATATTATTCCTTTACTTCTATGTGTTTCTTGCCTGTTCTTATAACAGTCTTTTCTCTAAAAAAAACCTTTCCTTTTATTTTTTCATTATTCCCATAATGTTCCATTTTTTAGTCTTTTCAATCTCTCCTGTTTTGCTGTCATAACCTAGTTCAGCTTTGTTGTGATGACCATACAGATTTGTGTGCCACAAAAATTAGCCATAAAGCCCAAATGTTAGTTTGGTTTGAATTTTCCCAAATTTCTGTTTCTCTTCACTCTACTCCAGTGCTTTTGGGCCATGATTCATCAGCTGAGCATGTCTTTCTGTTCTTTGCTGCAAAACAAAATGAACGAGAAAGAAAAATGCTTTGATAAACATAGGTCTGAGACATGATGGTACTCTTGAGGACAGCAGCCTTTCGTCACAAAGACACGCAGTACCTAATTCAAGGAAGAGTTTGTCATTGTTTCATAACAATTGGGATGAAATGATACAGTTGCTTGTGAAGAATCACTGTCTTTAGAGATGTTATATATTTATATATATAATAGTAGAAAAATTTAAGCTGTAAGGGACCTCTGGAGGTCATTGGGTCCAAATCTGAAATTTGGCTTCTTGAGGCCCTGCTCCACCTGAGTTACATAAATCTCAATGACTAAAGATTCTACAGCCTCTCAGCGCAGCCTACCCCAACACTCAACCCTCACTCACTCACTGAGAATATATATTTTTCTCCTTCTGTCCAATCAGAATTTCCTTTGTGGCAATTTGCCTCAAGTCCTTTTGGTATGAGTCTCTGCAAAAGTCTAGCTGCATCTTTTTCATAATCCTGCCCATGTAGCAGTCAGCAGCAGTTAAATCACCATTTCAGCTTCCTGAGGCTGAATAAGCCCATCAGTCTCGATCTCTTCTCAAATGCATGCTCCGGTCCCTTCAGTGCTCCTTCTCTGGTCTTTCTCTGGTTGTCTGCTGTCCTTGTTGCGCTGTAGTCCCAGAATGGGACATAAAGAACCTGAAATGATTACATGAGTCAGCCACCAGGTAAAAAGTCAGTAGCTGGAAAACACTGCATCCGGCTGTATAGAGCAAAATGCTGGTAAAGATCTGCAAAGATGAAGAAGGAGACAGGAATGCCCTCCATTCCCACAGTGTACAGCAAAGCAACAGAAGGGCACCAGGGAAATTCAAGTTATGAAACATTCCTGATGAAATATTAATAAAACCATACTATGGTCTTAATTGCTATAATTTAACACCCTGTATGGTATAAATATTTTAGAAACATGGTAAAATAGAATATTAAGAAGAGGTCAAGGGATAATAATATACATTAATCTTGATTGGTGAAGATGTATACCTCATACTTAATTTATGTTTATACTACTGTTCTATATTCATTTTTGAAGAGTAGTGAGTGGAATACACTGTATGTATGTGTCTTATATTGAGACATGCATGTTATGTGTATATGTGTAGATTATTGCAGGTATTTATAAAATAAAGGTCTCTGGTGCTTGAGATATATATGTATAAAAATGAATTTTAAAATGCTTTTACAAGAACATCCTCTCCTTTAGAAATCAGTCACAGATCCTGCAGTCTAGAAAAGCAAGGGGGTCAGGAAATATGTAAACCACTTTCTCACAAAATTCTTTCCTGAGGAAGTTATTATCTGTACTGCCCTTGTAATAGCCACCTTTCTTTCCCAGTAGCAAATATTTCTTTTATGACTGATTCCATATATTTCCATGAAGGGGAAGGTCTGGAAACAAGCCTGTGCTGCGGTTGTGCTGTTAGGGAGGGGAGAGCACTGCAAAGATGGCTTCATGCACAGCTTCAGGTGTGGTTTACAGCTTGTCTTGGTAGGAGAAAGCCTCCGTGCCAAATGGAGAACTCAGCGAGAAGTCAGAAAACATTTCACCAAGCTTTTAACTCTCCTATAGATTTTCACCCCATAAGGAAGCTATTGTGCTAATTTTTGCAGAAAATAGCATTCAGAAATTGCTTGAAATTGCTGGCACTCTAATAGTGACCTATGCCCATATATGCATAAAGTGGATAGGCATTTCATTTACATTTATTGTAAATTGTATGCAGTAATGATTTCTATGTGTTAAATTGCATAATCCATACAAGTTTGACAGTCTTATAAAGGCTGTGGACCAATGTCCTCTTTTGAATGCATCAGTGCCAATGAAAGAGGTTATCATACCCTTGACAGAGGTTACCGCTGTCTTGTATCTGCTGATAGAACTGCTTCTGTGATCACTCTCTAAACCATGTCAGTCAAAATTTACCAGGTAAGCTTGAATGGTTTAAATAGCAGGTTTTTTGCTAATGATGCACATTTTTTCTGGGGAAAAAAAAAAAGAAAGGATAAGGGGCTACTCACAAGTGTGCGTAGCTGGCATTTTGATGAGCAGTAAACTCTTTACCAGCAGGGCTAGCTCCTGATACACAATATTACTCCCAGAGCCTCACACTCTCAATTCATCCATCTTCTTTAGTTCTAATATTCCTGCAGCTGCTTATGATTTCTCAAAAAAAAAACCCAGCATGACAGACATACTTTTATATCTGAATATAGGATTCTCCCACAAATTGCATGGATATCTGAGGTATAGAACAACATTTTGCTCCATAAGAGGTTTATAATCAGATTTATAACCCACTCCAATTGAACTGGCACCATAAGGAGTGGGACACTCCAGATATCCTTCTTTGTACTTTTTAGGGATGTCCTAAAAAATGTTTTCATAGCATTGTTAGAGGAGAGATGGTGCCAGAAGAAATTCTCACCAGGAAGAACGGGGTTAAGCCGACTGCAAAAGAGAGACCTCTCCATCACACCAGTTATAGAAAAGGAAAGCTTTGTCTTTGCTTCCAGCACTTCAGGCAGAGGTGATCAGAATGCCCTTTCCTGCCATTTCTCCTTATTTTAAACCCTTCCAATAAGTCTCTTCTGCTCTTCTAAGCAGTGAAATTGTGAAAGAGCTTGAGTTTTTAATGGATTTATAAAGCTTAGCTGATCACATCACTTCCTGTGCCAAAAAAAAAAAAAAAAGAAAAAAAAGAGGATGAATGCTGCGTGGATGGAGTCTGCTTTGGTATTCTCCTGTCACGTTGCCTAATATCGATTCCCTGTTACCTGTACTTCCCCCTGTAGACACTTATTCTCTCCAGTCATTTGGTAGATACAAGCTCTTTTGCATAGGAATCACCTTTTAGTTGTGTGTTTGCACAGTGCTTTTCCCACAATGATCCTAGCCATGAGAAAAATTTGTATATGGTGTAGTAATAATCATAACATTTTGAGTATCCCCAGGATCTGTAAAGTAGCTCTTCGCACACTTAGACCTTTCCTGTTAAATCCTTCTCCTTATTTCCATCAAATGTGCATACCTGCACGTATACATGCACAGGCACATTCTGTAAATGCATTTAGGACCCAGTTATTTCTCTAGATAAGCATTTATCTTCCTTACTTTGCACTTCACCCACCCAAGGATAAACATAATGCTTTCATATTATATGATTAAAGTTTCTGTTCTTTAAAAAATATTGGGCCTGTATTTCTGAACTATAAACAGGCTTCACTCATCCTTCCGCTTTTTGCTGATTTTGAAGAAATTATTTTAAAGGTATCAAAGTAGCCTTCAAAGTTTTCATAAAGAAAGAATTATGAAAAGTTATTGTGAGAAATGATGGGCAAGTTAACATCATCTCCATTCACTCTCACCTGAAATCCTTATTGTGACTCCTGTTACTAGTGGTATCCTTGGTAATAAATAATTTTATTCTGAGGCACAGCAAATAGATTTTGTTAGTGAATGACCTTGTGCATTAGCTGTGTTATTCATGACTTAGTGAGCCAGTCATTTGAAATATTGCTAATGTTTTCCCAACTCAGTCTTGTTACAGTTATGCCACAAGACTGACAGTAAGTGTAGTTGTAGATGAATAACAAATAACACGGCTTGAAGTTGTGTTTTGGATCATTAAAGAAATGAACCTACAGGGTGGTGTTTTATTAACTGAAGAAATGACTGGGAAAAAAAATACAGCTCTTGTATGTGTATTTATTAAAAATAACAACAGTTTGGCATGCTGAGAATTAGTGGTAGCGCCCCTTAATTTTTTCATATATCAGTGTAAACACACTACAGTGTCCATCCAAAGATTGCACAGGTTTTAAATATGAGTAAGAATAGTTCATGTATTTCAGGCTGTTTATGTGAGAAGATCCAAAATGGTGCAATCAGGAGAATGCAAAAAAGTACAGATAACAAAGATGAAGACTAACAATTACAGGCTAATATGTGTATTTTTAATTATATACTATAATGTGAAAGAGTGTACTTGCCAGGGACACTCTCGGGAGGAGTGAATCACTTCTGTAAAAGTGCAATGACTGTTCTTGGTTTTCTTTTCCTGAGCCCTTTGGACTGTTTTGTGTGAAAAAATAATAATAGAACCTATAGAAAAAGCAGCTGGTGGGCTTCTGGAGAGAAAGTTTAAACCTTTCCCTTCCCTCACTAACATATCGTCTATTCTAAAGAAACCACACAAGGTCACTTAAATTCCAGATAACTGCTTTTCCTGAATTTCTACAAAGCTACAACCGTAAGTAGCAGCTTCTGGATCAGTTCGATGGTTCTTTATGCTTATAAACCACCCTAGTTAGTATAAAAGCTTATAAAAGCAAGAACAGGGGAGAAAATTTATTTGGGTGCTTCTATTCCTGGGCACTATATAGGCAAATATTTTTATTCCTATTAGATGGAGATGGCATAGAAGCTTACACTTTTTCTACTTTCTCTAAAGCACTAAAAGGACAAAAAATGGATCTTAAAATTTATGTTTTTGAAGAGGACATGGTTCTTTAAAAATAATAAACCACAAAAGGGAGATGCAGTGGATATCCTGAGGGATCAAAAAGAAGTATATATAAGGAGGGAATATGTAAATATAAGCAGAAAAGCAGAATACAAAACTGGAATATGTAGCTAACCTTGAAAAACTGAGTAACTGCGATTATCTGTTTGATTTTGTGGTAGTATTTTCATCACAAAAAAAATAAAGCAATCGGTTGAAGTTTTGACTATAAATAAACGAAGGAAGAAAAACTGTTCTTTTACAATGCTATTCCAAAAACCTGTTTATTTAAAAAGAAAGAAAAGAAGCTGTGGCCTTAAGCTTATTTTATGGAGCGTTACTTTCCACAGTGTTGTAAAGGCAAAGAGGCAAACACTTCTCCTCGCTGGAAGGGCTGAGAGAGGTCCAGGTGATCCTTCTTAACTGCCCATTACATGGAACCATGAATCTTGCCTTCTAATTTGTAAATGTTGAGACTGAACATATGACGGCGAACTTTAATGTTTAGCTAACTGGGATTTTATGAAGTCTGTGTTTTTTTTAATCTGAATTTTCTGTACACAGCTGAAACTTGTCACAAACTTAATGTTATGTGAATGAATTCTGATGTGAAAGGTGGAATGACACTTCTTCATTTTCTCCTAACACAGGCTGAATTGGTACACTTTTAGCTATAAATAATGGATGTTTTATGTATGCAAGCAAATCCTTACACGTATATGCATTACACCCCAAATAATCTGCAGCACTGAATTATCACTGTTAGAACGGTCAAGAGTATTAAAAATTGCCACTTTAAAAAATTCATTGATATATATTCTGTATTTGTAAAACATAGATAGCTGATGATAGCCATGGTTATTTTTGTTCTTAGTACTCAAAACTCTTCTATTGATGGACACCAACTTTGTTATATTATTTTGGAGAATATTTTTGATAATGGGTTTCTGAAGCTCTGCAAGAAAGTAGTTAGAATAGACAAAGGTTTTTCATTTCTCTAGCTGTAATTAATCTAAACCATTTTTGTTCATACTTCACATTGACATCACACCTTGAAAATTCCTTCCTATAGCCATAGCATTATCTATAGGACTGTTTTACTGTTGAAGTATTTTGGAGCTTGTATATATGTGTTTCTTACAAAGGTAAACCTGTGTTTAAAAAGAGGATTTGTTTGATTTGTTGACTCAGCAGCCCTTTCCAGGCTTATATTTCTATATAATGAATAAATGGTACCTGTCTCAGGATGGCTTAAATCAATCTCTGGCAATACCTGCTTACTTTTTTTGACTAGTGAGGGAACCTTGAGTGATTTCTTACTTGAGACAGCTTAGTTACTAGACACGATCCCAGCATTAAAAAAGCTCCAGAGAAATACAAAAGTGTTATTTACATATATCCCAAACTCCTTTACTGCAATGTAAATATCAAGTTTAGAATAGCTCTTTCAAAAGGACAGCTAAGGGAAAACATACAATTGGGCGCCTATTAGATAATTGAAAAGAAAGCAATGCAAGCGGTCAGGCAGAAAGTATGTGTTTAAAATACATACCTTATCTATGTGAACAGACAGCTGCATGAGGTCCTGAGGTATCAGGTCTTTGCTACTCTATCCTTAAACATTATCTGACCATGGAACATTAGGTACCTGAGACGTAGGTGGTTTAGCGAAAGTGATGTTGCCTTAGGGAATGAGTTTAGAATGAATGGGTTATGGATACTTTGTAATATATTGGTTAGTGGTCTAGACAAGTGATCTGTGTGATGGGTAAGGAACTGGCTGACAGGCAGCACCAAGAAGGTGGTGGTAAATAGTTCATCTTAAAACTGGCAACTTGTCACTAGTGGGGTCCCCAGGTATCAATAGTGGGCCCAACACTGTTTAATATATTCATGTGTTTAATATATTCATGTTTTTAATATATTCCTCCATCTGGAGGATGGGAGCAAGTGTACCCTGACACAGTTTGCTGATGATACCAAACTGAGGGGCAAGTGGGCACTCTGGGAGAGCCCTGTTACGGGAAGACCTGAATAGGCTGGAGGAGTGGGCTAACAAGAATGTTATGAAGTTCAACAAGGACAAGTGTAAGTTCTTGGGTAAACATAATCCAAAAGCGTAGCACAGGCTGAAATCTACCTGGCTGGGGTCAGCTCTTTGGAAAGGGACCTGCAGGTGCTGGGAGACAACAATCTCAATCTGAGTGAATAGGGTCCTGCTGCAGCAAAGGCAGGAGGATGCCAGCAGGATGCTGGGTTACATCAAGGGTGTCACGAGCTGAAATAAAGAAGTCATTATCCCACTCAGTACTTGTCAGGCCACACCTGGAATACTACTTTCAATTTTGGTCCCTGCTATACAAAAAAAGATGTGGTCATCCTGGAGAAGGTTTCAAGAAGGACCACAAAGTTGATCAAAGGACTGGGAAGCCTGTTGCAGGAGGAAAAGGTGAGAGAATTTGGTCTGTTCAGCCTTAAGAAAAGAAGGCTCAGGGGAGACCTTATCACCATGTTCTAGTATTTAAAGGGTGGCTACAAAGAAGATGGATTCTCCCTTTTTACAGGGAGTTGTGTGGAAAAGGTGAGGGGAAATGGGCACAAGATACTCCTGGGGTGGTTCAGACTGGACACAAGAGTAAAATTTGTCAAATTAGAACAATCAGCCACTGGAATAATCTCTCCAGGGAAGTGGTGGATTCCCCAACACAAGACACTTTTAACATTCAGCTGAACAGGGTGCTGGGCCATCTTGTCTAGACTGTGCTTTTGCTAAGAAAGGTTGTGCCAGATGATCCTTGAGGTCCCCTTCCAACTTGGTATTCTGTGATTCCATTAAAAAAAACATACAGCTCTTGCCAGCTACTCAAGTATGGGGGCAAGTTTTTTTCTTACGGCAACATGTAGTCCTGCTATTTGGCTGACAAATGGATTTTGTGTGTATTTTTTGAACAGAATCAAAAGCAAACAGAGACAGAAAATTCCTTGATTGTGTGCATGGAGATTTGGCTGTGTTGTACCAAAATCTGTGAGAATGCAAAGGTGCACTGGGAGTGGTGAACATGGCCTGAATTTCTGTCTGCTGGTTTTATTGGCTAGAGCAGGTTGTGAAGGATGTGTGCTCTCAAAATTGATGGAGATGCAAACAATGTTTTAAATTACTCCAGGCAGCAAGGTACTGCGTCTGAGCAGATTGAAAGCTGAAATGTTGATATCAGAAATTGAATTAATGCACATGAGATTGAAACAATATCTAATTAAAACTATTTGAAAAATTACTTGAAAATTGAATATGACATAATATTTAGCAGGCTGTTGCTAGTACAGCTATGAAGCTTTGACTTTTTTGCAACCATTTTCATTCCAGGCCTGGCTGCCAGTTAGCTAGAAATTATACACAAAGCAACTATCATGTGCCATCCCCAGTAAAGACGGGAATACAAAATATCTTTTGCCCACAGCCTGTGTACTTGTCCCTCACTAATCGAATTGTAAAATTTGGTAAAGGGACCCTTCTCTTTTGTATCTGGTGACTCGAGATATTCATTTTTGTTTCAAGCTGCAGCATTTTGAATGCAAACTTTGTTTTTGACTGACTTACTTGAATACTTCTGCCCAGGGAGAGTTGTTCCAAATTCACAGGCTGTTGCCACTGGGAAGAAATGCCCAGGGCTGGGCAAAGGTTCTCCTCGCACCATCCTGTAGACATACACCAAAGTCAGGGAGCGTTTATCTTGTGCTCCAAAAAGGAATGGTTGTACCTAAATATCTAATTCAAAGTTCATTAAAGTACTTCTGAATTACTTCCATAAAAGGAAAGTGGATGAGGTGGGATAAACCCATGTAACATCAGGTTGTTCTGAAGGGGAAGGACTTAGCACTGAATCGACAGTGTGGTTTCCCTCTGTCCCAGTCTCATTGAGTTGTGTGAATGCCTCAGCAGTTTTAGAAGATGCATTGACTGTACATAGTTTCACTGTGGGATTGTGTTCTTATCAACAGGGAGAGAGCCCAAATACTATGGGAATTCATTTGCATTGAATTGTAACAGAAAAAGGTTTTAGTATATCTGTTATATGGCACAATGCATGGTTTTGCCAAACATTAAGGCAGTCTTTCTGGTCCACCATATTTTTTCCACATTATATATATATATAAATATATCTTGTCTTAGATTTAGAAAACTTGTTAAATATTTCAAAGCTGTAATAAGCACTTATCATCTCTCTGTATTTCCCTTCCTCCTTTTCCCTTTCCTTTCCTCAAAAAGGGGAAATTCTTATGAATGTGGCTATATGGAAGGAGCTTTACAACAAGCTGATGGGAAGACAGTTATTGTAGAATTCATCTGACAGCCTACAGGAAATCCAAATTAATTACTCTCCATCACTTTATTGACTTGAGGTCCAGTCAATATAGTTAGCGAGTCTAGGGCATGAATTGTCTTATTCTAAAATGGGCATGTAATAGACATCAGGAGAATTGTATGTCTCTAAGTATTTTTTTCCCCCCCTACATTTAATTAAATACAGCACACTCTCAAAGTCAGATGCACAGCAGGAAGATAAGGTTTCCTTGTGAATGATGCCATCTTTCCACAAATACTTTTCATATTTAAGGATGGTTTCTTCTCTGGAGCAGGTAAATCCTGCAGTAGCACAAGAAACAGATTTAGGAAGCCTCCTGCATATACCCTTCCCTCATCTTGCTTGTGCCAGTCTGTGCTCCCACAAGTAAGTCAGAGTTGCAACCTGCTTTACAGCAGACCTCTGTGGATCACTCGTTTCTCAGGGCTTCCTTCTTCCAGAAGTGCTATAATGACACTGGAGGTCTGCTTGAAGCCCTGTATAACCTGCTTCTCATAATAACCAGTGGACACCAAACTGCCAACTACAAAACTAGGCACTTCTATTCCTGACTATGCCACTGATAGATACCTTTGCTAAAGGAAGTAAATGTTAGCTCTCAGAAAACACATCAGACATCCCTCAGGTTAGTGGAGGCTATGAACAGTGACAATCCCTACCTTTAAACATTCAGTGACACCCTCATCATGCTCTCTAATAGAGCAAAGCCATTAAATTTTCCCCATTGTAATTTAGATCACAGAAGAGACTTCCACAAATTCTTTCAGGTTAAAATAACTGGTATACAGAGAGTAGGCAAAATTATTCCACTGTAGCTACGTGCTTAATTATATGGAATACTGCATAAATTGTCAAGTGCAAAGAATTCTTCTGATAAATTAAAATACTAATTAAATGGGCTATTGCAGAATTTTGAGAACATTATAGGACTCCGCTTCTTCAGGTAATTTGCATATCCTTCATCTAGTGAATTTAATTTAAAGGCCTCCTTTTTTGTGTGTTTGGAAGCCCTTTTTGTTTCAGTGGAAGATTAAAAAAGGGATTTATATGTTGCTAACTAGGATTGTGTTGTTTTGGGTTTTTTTTTCTTTTTTATTTAATAGTTTTTTTTATTATGCCTCTTTACTGATGAGTTTGTCCGTTCTCCATTTTGACTTCAGGACTTTAAACTAAAAAATCAACTTTGGAATGTGCAATATACCATGTTACCCAGAATTACCATTTCCAGTTCATAAAATTTGTAATAGAAATATCTCCTGCTGTATATTTGTATTGGAATAAAAGCTAGCAGATAGTACACTAATTTACTTAAAAAAAAAAATTTGTGCTAGTTTTCAAAGGATTAGTAATTTGTTCTTAATATCTGAATTTATTTTCCCACCACTTCTTCATCTGTCTATAGGTTAACAGCTATGTTTTATTGTCTTAAATTCTCAATTATAGTTATGCATAGTAAAAGTTAAGTAATTATATTCACTGTTCTGCAGCTTGAAGCAGCTGCTTGATATTTTCTTGCTGCTTCAGCTTCAGCACCATTTTTGACAGAATTTCTTCACCTTCCTGAACTGCTTGTGGAGTTCAAGGTTAGCTAAAATATGCTCCTGTACATGCCTGGAGTGAACATGCCGGAGACTCTGCTGTGTCTCGCTCTGTAATTTGACAGTGCCAGAGCTTGACCGTTTTGAGGTTATGATTTAATCAATAGCACGGTGTGCCTTCATGCCTCCTAATTTTGGCAGGGTTTGCGTTAGCATGGCTGTCAGAGATGTCCTTTGTGTTTTAGGCGATATCAAGGGGGAAAGGGGGGTGTTAAGTAAACTTTTTCTGTTTTTAAAATCAAAGCATCAATAAATAAAGTCTGCAGGAAACCTATGAAAAGGAGGTCAAATATGTAATTGTAATTATAAAATTTACTGATTCAGCAGACCCAGTATTTTCTATTAATTGTTCATGTGGTAGGAAATTATGCCCTAGGATTTAAGCTTTGTTGTTTACTTATACCTGTTTAATTTGCACTCTGCTGTGCAGTTTTCTTTATTCTAAGCTACAAGAGAATAATTTATTGGACCATTCAGTTTCTTTGGAGGAGCTGTGGAGCTGTCTGTTTTTTATAACAGGAAAGATTTATCAATCTTTTTTCTAGATTTTTACATTTGGTAGAAATCTACCTTTAATATGTATGCTGGGTGTGAGGTATCAGTGCGGTAGCATGGCACACCTTTGCAACGAAATGGTACGTCCGAAAGAGTGAATCTTGTTACATGACGTTGCAGGCCATCAGCCATCAGTGAAGCAAAATAATCCAGAGTATAAAGTCCAGTACAAAGTTCAGAGTACACAGTCCAGAGTACAGAGTACTCAAGGCCAAATAGTAAGCTTGTTTGCAAAGATTTACTTGCTTTTGGAAATCCGTACTGCACAACATCTATACAACAGAGTGAAAATGTAGTCTCAAATTGCATGGTCCAGGCAACTCTTTTTTTTTCTCTTGTGATCCTTGTTACTCCAGGTGGAATAAATATATTTGTGAATGTATAAAGCATTGCAGAAGTATTAGGTATGTGAGTAGTGCATGTAGGTTTTAGGCTATCATTCAGCAAAATGTGTTTAAGCTTTCTTAACTTGGGAATCCATGTTGCTATCTGCTTAATTGCTAGCATATGAAAAAGAAAAAAAAAAAGCTATGTGAGTCTAAAAGGTGGACAGAACGTTCCACTCCATTTAAATCATGGACAATATTCATCCCTTGCTGAAGGCAGACAGGAAAGTTTCTTGGTATTAGAATTTCTTGAGGTTTTACTTCTTGAATCTTTGCACATAAACACTCCTACCTCAATCTTTTCACGGTTTGGATATTTGAGGTGAGATTGAGCCCTAATGACACAACTTGCCTCTGAAATAAATGTGAGTCATTTGTATGGCACTTTGGACAAACTAAAGTATCAATTCACAGTAATACTGCTTCTGAGGATTGTCTGCTATAATCTCTACTGTTTTGAATATGCTTAGAACTGCAACAATTCAAAAGTCTTTTTTGCAAATTAAAAAAAAAATCCTTTCAGTATTTTAATGTAAATTTCCAGTGTACAATATGCTGTAGCACACTTCTTGTCATTTCTGGTAGGAATGTTTTCTGCAAGCAACTTCAGTTGAGAAGCCTGGTCTATCCAAATTGTTTCCGTAATCAAAGGAAATAGATAGGTGCCTGCAGATGTGTTTAAGATAATGCGAGATGACTCATTGTATTAAATGTCCATCCCTTTCCACTGACTGCAGAGAGAATTTAGATGACTCACTTGAATTACATAGTTGATGACTAGACAGCTAAAGGTAGAAGAGCTTAACAAGGCTGCAGGGCTTCATTTCTATTCATAAATAAATCCAGCCAGGTACCTGGGTTTTGGCCATGAGTCCAACTGGCACAGTTTATCTTTAGAAGGTTAAAATCTTCCTATGTAAAACAAGATGACCATACCTATGCCCCAAGATGAGAATAATCTCATCCTTGTGCTGTTCCCAGAACTGTGGTTGGTAATTTTTTTGGTGCAAATATTAGTGGGCCAAAATCATTTGGAGACCATAGTCATGATTTAAAAGTACAGGCGATAGTAAGACAGTGCTCATGTTCATGCCCTGGGCATGTTTGGGTTGCAAATACACATGTAGTCTTAGTGTTAGCACCTCTATTTTGCATTTAGCTGGTTTATGCTGGATTACTTTATTCTTTGCGTTGAATGGTTTTGCTGACATCCAAGTTGATAAAAGGGAAAAACCCTAAATTTCTAAAAAATAAAACATTGTGCATTGAACCCCTATTTGTGAAATAAACTATCTTACCTGCTATGTAAGAGTTTGTTGTGAATTGCACTGCAGTGACAGTGCTGTTGCTATGTTAAGGTGCTGCCCTGCACCTTCACTACAAGGAGGACAGTGGGAAGTTTTCACTGAAGAGAATTGTCCAAACATATTGTGTATATGTGTTAAATGTGTGTTGTACTGTGTTTACGAGAGAACTAGAATTAGTTTCTCTTTTTCTATTTTTTGCATAATAATGAATAATCAATGGCCTACCTATGCATTCAGAAAACTCACTAGCAGAGTTGCTATCAGGAAAAGGTATTCCATAGATGGTATACCTAGGAACAGTTATGAATTTATTGATGGAGGAAAGAGGGTTGGTTATATTCTAAATGCTGCAAAATCAGGCATATTCCAGATTTCCTGTAACTCTGTCTTAATTTTCCTTACAGCCGTAAACAAAGACAAGCTTGAAAAGACAACTGGACTGAAAATTCTGCAAACTGGTGTGGGGGAGGTAAGTGGCTTGGAGGCATTTTACACTCTCAAAAACATTTTAATTGTTGTTTTTTTTTAAGAAGTCCTGGAGCTTCTAAACGTTTGTGAGCAGCCAGTCTGATAGTGCTAAGGGCCTTTTTATGATACAGTTGCGTCTGTCAAAATACAATCTGCTGCACAAATAGCACTGTGTTCCATAGAGGAAAAAAAAACCCATCCTTATGAGAAAAGTGCAGCCGACTTTAAGAAAAGCAGGTTTTGGCTTTGCTGTATCACAGGAGCAAAATCCCCAAAGATAAGCACAGCAACTGAATTTTTGAAGTTATTCCCTTTGGTTTTTAGGGAGTGCTATCTCATCTAGATCAACGAAAGCTTAAATTTGGGGTAAAGTGTTTTCAGACGTTAGACAGAATCTGACAGCGAATGACTTGCTTATTTTGGATGTAACTTGAAACATAAATAAAACGTGTCTGTTATTATGGTGATATCACTAAGAAAAAAATCCACTAAGCAGTTCATCATTTATTAATAAAAACTATGTGATCTGCTAAGGAACTTGTATGAACCACTGTGATTGCTAATTCTCGTGCTAATTTTGTGTACACAGTTATGTTTGGTTTTTTTTTTCCTTTTCATTTAAGTAATTTTGCTAGTGGTGAATGCTCACAGAGCTAGGCAAATGCCTTTTTATTATGATTACATTATTCTCAGTATTAAGAACAATGAATTAATAACTTGTAATATACTGAAGGAATTTGAGGGTTTTTTCTTTTTTTACTGATTTTAGATTTTTGTATTTATCATTTTTATCCGTTCCTGCCTGAGAACTTAGCCAGGATTTCTGAGGTTCTTTGTGTAACTTTATTCACATTATTAAAAGAATTGCTCCTGAAGAGGTACCAACACTGATGCTTAGGGTCAAAGCTATAAGAATTAAAACTTGCAAACAAATGTAGGTGAAATAATCAGGAAAGGGAAACCAGCATATCTCCTTAACTGGAGCAGTTTACTCCAGTTGAGGTTCCAAGGGTGCATAACCTTAAGAGCTAGGAAGTATAACCTGTAGCATGGCTGTATGCCTCAGTCTGTGTCCTGCCTTCAAGGCAGAGTAAAACTTGCATTTGGCTTATCCACAAGCCCTGTCTTCTTCTGAATAACAGGAGAACCAGGACTGCGTCACAGACTGTGGAAGCCCCATCAAGTAAAAATTTACACAACAGCACTCCTTATGCTAATGAAATAACTCCATATATTTTGTCCTATTCCAGTCACTGAATGGATTTTAGTTGACTTCTGTGTCACCTGGAAAAGGAATGCCCACTTCACTTCAGATGCTTACTCTTAAATGAATTGTTTTCTTGTATGAGGGCAATGGGGAAAGAAAGCACTTTTGGTGGCTGCTTGAAATGCAAGAAGTTGTCACCTGTTCAATGCATCATTAATCCACATTGTATTAATGAGGTTGTTGTAACCATGGTAGTATAAAGATGTACTGGAGATAGAGCCTTGAGGACTTCCTAGCTTTTTTTTTTTTCAAGAACAGCTGATAGAACTGTAAAAAATAGACAAATTCTTAGGCTAGAACTCTCCCCAGTCTCTTTCGTGTGCTTAGTTTAGCAAAAGACATTGGAGAACTCACATCCATATATCCAGCGAGACCTGGATAGGCTGGAGAGTTGGGCAGGGAGTAACTTGATGAAATATAACAAGGGAAAGTGTAGAGTCCTGCATCTGGGCAGGAACAACCCCAGGTTCCAGTATAGGTTGGGGAACGACCTGTTAGAAAGCAGTGTAGGGGAGAGGGACCTGGGGGTCCTAGTGGACAACAGGATGACCATGAGCCAACACTGTGCCCTTGTGGCTAAGAAGGCCAATGGCATCCTGGGGTGTATTAGAAGGGCGGTGGTTAGTAGGTCGAGAGAGGTCCTCCTTCCCCTCTACTCTGCCCTGGTGAGACCGCATCTGGAGTATTGTGTCCAGTTCTGGGCCCCTCAGTTCAAGAAGGACAGGGAGCTGCTGGAGAGAGTCCAGCGCAGGGCAACAAAGATGATTAAGGGAGTGGAACATCTCCCTTATGAGGAAAGACTGAGGGAGCTGGGTCTCTATAGTTTGGAGAAGAGGAGACTGAGGGGTGACCTTATCAGTGTCTATAAATATATAAAGGGGGAGTGTCACGAGGACGGAGCCAGGCTCTACTCAGTGGCAAACAATGATAGGACAAGGGGTAATGGGTACAAACTGGAACACAAGAGGTTCCACTTAAACTTGAGAAGAAACTTCTTCTCAGTGAGGGTGATGGAACACTGGAACAGGCTGCCCAGGGAGGTTGTGGAGTCTCCTTCCCTGGAGACATTCAAAACCCGCCTGGACGCATTCCTGTGTAACATTATCTAGGTGTTCCTGCTCTGGCAGGGGGATTGGACTAGATGATCTTTCGAGGTCCCTTCCAATCTCTAACATACTGTGATACTGTGATTTAGTCTATCATAGCTGTAAAAATAACCCTGGTGATACTACATGGATTAATACTTTGACAGAAGTTTATACCTTACAATCTGCCCAATATGTATTCTTAGAAGTCAAAAAGTGAAAATGAATTAACTAAAGGGAAGCAGACAGTCTGGTCTAAATATATTCCATGTTACATCTGAGATATGGTGATCAGCCGCAAGAGAACCAAGTGATTTGGAATATTAAGGTGATGGTCCTGCGTTTATTCAGCTGCTTATATATTTTGTTGGATGTGAATTCTCCCAGCTGTGTACATTCCCCTTTCTAAGTCTTATCAGATATGATTGTGTACATAACGAATACCTTTCTGCAGTCTCACCTACATGAAAAATGGAGTGATTTAGCCAATCTGTTTCTTTGTTGATAGGGTATCAGACTCAGACTATTTCAGGTTAAACCTATGTTAATCCATGTTTGCACTTTGTTTTTGACTCACTGTGGTGTTTAACAGTGTTAAAATAATAGAAAGTACATATTTTGACATACTGAAGGAGCTTTTTGTCAAATAAGGTTGTCTATTTCTTCTTTTCACAGTAGAAATGGAATTATATGTAATGGTAACTAAATGAAAGTCAAGATGTAACGAGTTAAAACTTAAACAGGGGAAGTTTAGGTTGGATATAAGAAGGAAATTCTTTCCTGTAAAGGTGGTGAGGCACTGGAATAGGTTGCCCAGGGAGGTTGTGAATGCTCCATCCCTGGCAGTGTTCAAGGCCAGGTTGGACAGAGCCTTGGGTGATATGATTTAGCATAAGGTGTCCCTGCCCACAGCAGGGGGGTTGGAACTAGATGATCTTAGGGTCCTTTCCAACCCTAACTATTCTATGATTCTATGATTCTATGTTCAAATCAAAAGTACTTCGAAAAAAATCTTCAGTTTCAGAATGAGAAATGGCTTGGACAGTAGGTGAGATTCATGACAAAGTTAATGGATATGTAATCTTCACTTGCAGGTCTGTAAAATGAAACTGATTGATTTTGCATGGCAAGTTTCATATCTGAAATAGCTCAAGAGAAATATAGCTGAGATACTGGTGGCAAGTGAAGCTGCTGTATAAACAAATGCAGGAACTGTTCTAAGCTCAGCAATAATTCGTGTGCTGCTCTGGACAGTGGAATCAGGTTTAGGTGTTGATCTACGATAAACGGATTTCTGCTTTAGTAAGAAATGTGTAATCATCAATGACTACTCAGGCCTTGGATGTGGTGTAAGGAAACCGTATCTCTGTGAAGAAGAAAAATACTTCTCTGAGCTCTCCAATCTCTTGCTTTCTCTCTCTGTCTCAAGAAAAGCATTTCAAAAGCAACAACAGATTATAAAATTCACACCAAGCTTACTGAGCCATTCAGTCAAGTCTGGGGAGGGCTGATAAATTGCTTTTATGTCACTGCATAAATAAGTGCTATGTTGTCATTAACAACATGGGTCTGGAGTCTACCGCAGCTACAATACAGTTTATCATACTTAAGTTATGTAAAAGATTTCCACAGCTTCAGTGAGGTTTTGTTTTTTTTTGATGGAGCTGAGGCTAGCTGCATTGCGTCAACATGGGGTAGGCTCTGCTTTAACAGGATTAAAAATGAGTTCCTAAGATGAAACATCAGAAGCTGCTCATGTGTCAGGATGTTGACTTGAAAGTTCTATATGTTTCATGGGAAGATGTGGATGATGCAGTGCAAAACATTGTCTGGACAGTAGGTAAGCAGAGCTTTCTGTCAGGTCATTGTGGAACAGACCCTTATTGCTACTTCCACAGTGCATACATCTCAACATTTGACATTTGCCAGCAGAATATTAAACAGCAGGAATCCAGAGAGTTGGACTGGAGAATGATGTGCTGTGTATCACTCACAGTGCTGATTATTTTGACACCTATTTTCTTTGTAAGAAGGCTGTTATTTCAGGAAACCAGGAATAACTCTGCTGTAGTGGAAAACAGTACCAACACTGAAGTCCCGAGGATGTGTGCACTGCTGTAGACCTCACTACCTCTGGATTATATTTCCTAAAATGTTTATTTTGTATTTGGAGTTTTCCAATGCCTATAACAGCTCTAGAAGTCCTATACAGTAGACTTACAAGATTTGTTTGAGTCATTGGATGCATGGTGTTTGTGCCATGCAAATTCATCATGAGCTTTTCACACCTTCTTGCTTATTCAGGTACAATGAAGCTGCTATTGTCCTTAAGGTATTTTCTTTTGATCCTCCACACATGAAATAGATCTCTGAAGTCCTAAGATCATCTACAGAAGTTCAAGAACCTCCTCTAGTTGAGTGTATGTGAGGGTATGAATGTAAGTGTTGTTTATCTATGTGTATATTTGCATAATGAGAGGCATAGTAGTGGTAAAAATACTGAAAAGCTTTAAAGCAGGACCCACAACTCCATTCTCCTATTTTTTCCAACTTGATGTGGACCATTGCATTTTGCAGAAAAAAGAGTTGAATTTGTTGCTCTGCACAGCTGAGCACCCCTGCAAGATCTTTGGATCAGCATTTGGTCTCACATGGAGAGAAATCCTGCTTAGTAGCAGTGCAGTTCCACCTGACTGCTGCTGAGTACAGTATTCAGCAGTGTCAGGAGCCCAAGTATCATGCAAATGTTGGTCCAGCTGGACTTGTGCCCAGCTGCAGCCCAAGGAAGCTCAGCAGACATCATGAACCTCAGCCTTGCACTGAAGTAAGTGAGTAACCCCGAATTCTTTCCACATCCTTTAGGAACTTAACCACTTCTTTATCTTCACGTAAGTACTTTTGTATTGCCATAAAAGCAGAGTATTTTTCAGTTCCACGCTAAGATTGGCTGTGACTGGACTCTTTGGTTCAGTTTAAGAGAATTTCAAATAATGGTTCAAATCCAGTTACTATGGCATGGAAAAGATAATTGATTCTCCAGCTTTTGACTGAAATTAGTGTTCAGCCACAATTTCAGATAACAACAGGTCAGGCTCTCCAATGGCTCAAGAAAGAGTAATGATTCAAATCAGGTTTTGGAGGCTAAGAGTCTGTGATTTGAGTAACAGATTACCTGAATCGAGGCCTGAAACAAACCAAGGGAATGGCACTGTTTATGTCTTGAGCTGGTAAAACAACACCCACTCCGGAGCATGTTTTAAATTAACTCTCGATTTCCTAATAGGGTTGTACATAATACATTGATCACTAGAACTGGAACCATTTGCAGCATTTGAATCATGGTTCTCATATGTTAGACATAAGAATGAGAATACTTTTTCTAAACCAAATGGAAACAACCCAAAATATATGCGCAATGAACACTGTCATACCTCTAGATGTTCTAAAATAGAGTAGTGATATTTTGACATGTTTCAGGATATTCTCATTTAGAGATATTTTGATAGGTGTGGAATTATGTTGATGTTGCATAAAGAAAACTGCATTTAAAAATTCTACTGAAGCTAGAGGACATGATAAGGCAGACTTTCCAGTGATGGGCAAGCCTTTTTGAGGAAGGAGTCAGATTTCTAACTTAGTATCTTCCTTAATGTTGCCAGATTTTGTCATTAATGTCTGTATATCCAGATTTTGCCCAGAATTGTATGGAAATCCATGAAAAAATATGTGTGCAGAACCTGACAAATCATTTGCAGTTGTTGAAGAATAAGGCATCATTTTTCTCTGATCTTTTCCAACTACTAGATAGAATGCTAAGGGTTGGCTTTTGGCTTGTGAAGACCAAATGAGCCTGGGATCTACTCCAGCTGCTTTTCTTAAAAAGACATCTTGGCAATCAGCAAATGCTCCTTATCTGAAGCTCAGAGGGACTCTGGGATAAGAGGGGATGCTGTATTCTCACCCAAGTAAGGCAACTCTGACACTGACACAGTGTAGGATCAGCAGCTGCAACTCTGACACTGACACAGTGTAGGATCAGCAGCTGTGCACACATAAATACTCAAGTTTTAACCCAAGTCAGAGCTAAGTTTTTCAACTTCCATTGAAACCCACCCTCCTCTTACTAGAACTAATTAGGCTGAACTGGAGCACAGGTGAATATGAAGGAATATACCTCTGTCTTACAATGTAAACAGTCTTAGACCAGAGGACACCAGGGAAGGCTTTTTCTGTGAGCCTACTTTCAGCATCTTTTCCTACAAAACCTATGGCTTGGAGATCAGCACATGCATTTCTTCCCGTTGCGTGAAATCTGGGACTGGAGATCCGTCAGACAGCTCTTGCTGTTGGCTTTTGCTGATCACTGTGGATGTGTTGATTAGCAGTTGAGCAGAGATTTCCAGGACGACAGTGTTTTGGAGCAACTTATGTTGCTATGGGCAAGGTATACATCAGGTCACAGATGGTCTGTTTGCTTTAAGGCATGTAACTTTAAGGCTATATATACGAATAAGAAAAATAACATTAAATGAAAATTTAAGGAATGCAGTCCTAGAAATATGCTTGGTGAAGGTACAATGAGGAAAATTTACCTTATCCCCTTACCCTCCCTCCCTCAAATTATAAATTCTAATGCTGTGTAACCCTAAAAAAGTCATATATTATATTTTACATAAAATGCTACCAGTAATATACTACTTTTATGGAGTTTTACTGACAGTGAATAATATCTCACTATTACAGCTTTGTATACATGTATACATGTATAGTAAACTGATGCTAATCAGAAGTTAGCCATAGAGTAGTGTTTTGAAGTAATGCTTCAAGAGCTTTAAGGAATACAGCTAAACAGAACATTAAATTTCTCCAAAGAGAATGATGAAGCTGTATGGCTCATTTATTTAAGATCTTGTATGTTTTTGCAAAATGCATTTTAGCTAATACTTAGATATAATGTTAATGCTATTTATTAACTATTCATTATGGTACATAGCCCACTAGAGGGCTGCTTTTCAAATAAATTGCATCCAGAGTGTTAATAAACAGCAAAATAAAAACAAAAAATATATACAATATGAATATGTATATCATTTTACTACATTATTTTGTCATATACATTCTGTGACTGCGTATTATATGCAGAACATACTAAAACAATAAAAATCATGGCCCCAACTCTGCAAATATTTAGAATATGCTTAGCTTGAAGTATATAGTCAGTCTTTCCTTTTAAGACACTGATAAGTTTAAAGAGATGCCTGAATGCTGCTGAGACTGTCTACTGTCACATATCACACCATCTCTGGTTGTGGAGGGGCAAAGTTCCAATGTTTATCCCTTGTATTTGATTTGAATATTGCATAGCAGAGTCATTTTGACATCTGAATGACAGGTCACAGCTTCAGTTTGGAAATCAGGTGTCATCAGTAATTTCTTTTCATGTGCTCTGATTGTGACAACGCCCTCCACCTTCTTTATAAATTTCTAAAGAACACGACAAGGAAATGAGGAGATTATAATGTTAAGAAAAATACAACAAACCTGATTTTCTGAGACAACTATCCATCTATATTGATTTATGTTTTCCTCCTGAAACAGTATAAAAAGCACAAGTATTCAAGTGTCATGTTGGTTCATGAATTCCTTTACAGTAGCACTGTGTGATTTAAAGGAGCAGAAGTGCCAAGTGATGTGGCAGTTGCCGTGGCAACCATAGCAATTCAATTTTTATTCAGTATCATGTAAAATGAAACAAGATACGGTTTGCCTTGTGGCTTCAGGAACTTATGCATCCTACCAGTGTTGCTTCTTTTTGTCTTTTTTAACATTGTTCTGTTTAAAAAGTAACATATGTTTGTTGTAAGGATTTGCCTTGGTTTTAGGCCGTGTCATGCTGTTGTTTTTAAAGCACAGTTTCTTTTACAATCCGTTATAGATCTGTAGAGGAAAGATTTAGATACTGGCACCAACTACATTAAGCAAACTGCGGGGTAATTCTGCTTAAAAATTAATGTACCCTATGTTTTGGCAGTCTGCATTTGATATATTCATAAAGAAGATATGCAGGACCTTTATATAGGAGAATGTGATTGTACTGATTCATGAAATTCAACATCCTCTTTCTACCAGCCGCCAGTTCATTATGACTGAAAGGAAAACAAAATCTTCAATGGTGCAATGGTTTGGCTGAGAAAACTATAGATTAAGATTAGATTCTGTTTAACTGTCTGAAGTTTGGGTGATAGAGCTGGTCAGAAATTGTGAGAAGGGAGATTCTTCCACCTCCAGTCAAGAGCTTGATCCTGGCAGGAAAATGTGGATTTCAAGCAATCTCAAACACAGATTTAACTATTTGAAGAGAGGAAGAGGTGGCAGATCCCAGTCTATCAGCCCTCTCATTTTCAGGACAACGCATGCTTCCTCATTATATAAGCACAGGAGAGTAAGTGTCTTGGGCTAAGATGCAAGCCATCAGACATCCAACATTTCTGTACAAATCCCTGGCATCAGGAGCCTTATACTTACATCTGCATTAGTAAACTAAACAAGAACAGGCATAGAGCATGTCATGGTCTCACATTCCTCTGTCCTTTTTTGGTGTTGGCATGGTCACTTACATTATGTCCTGTGCCAGCTAGTACTCTTCTAGAGCATTTTGCTTCCAAGTCTAAGATCAAGGCCAGGGACTATTGACAGCAGGCAGTTTCAGTACAGTCTGCTTTGCAGCACAGGTGTTAAAGGTGTGTATTTTCCTCAGAACTCAAACTTCAGTTGCAGGCAGTGACTTTTTTTCTTCCATGTAGTTGCGAGAATTGCTGTGCCATTTATTGTAGGTTCCTTAGTTCTAGGCTGTAAAACCCAAGATCTGTTCTCTTTCTGGGAAGGCTGAGGATTTGGTAACACATTCTTATTCACCCGGCCCAGAACAGTTTTACACTTGTACATTGTTAAGTTTCCACCCTCAGAGGCAACATCGCTGTATCGCTGCTGAATGCCCATCACTTCAGCACCCTTCAGGATGCAAAGCTTTATGTGCTATACATATAAAATCACATTTTAGTATATTTTTAATAAGGCTCTAAATGAAAGCATGAGGATTCCTATTAAATTAGTTTTGTGGAAGCTCAATCTTGTTCCTTTTTTCTAGGAATCAGCAAGATTTATCCTGATAAGATAGTTTCAGTATTTGGTTAGGCAGATGTTTGAGTTGCTTTGACTAAGTTTTGTTTTCACTAACTAGTTTCTTTTATTTGCACTTTGGCTAATATTAAAGGGAAATGTTGGGGCTTTTTTAACAGAATTGAAAACCTACTTAACTGAATTGGTAACTGAAAGCTTCTGTAGAAAAAACAATGTAATGACTCCTGAACTGCAGAACGTCACTGATAGGTCTTTATTTTCACTTTGGTACACGTAAGTGTCACTGATTTGCATTGCTGGGCACTAGGCACAAGCATGAAGGAAATAACTGATCCTTTATAGCTATATACTGCAGCTCCAGCAAAACACCCATTTCAGTGAAGAACTATATGCATCTATGTGCTGCATGCCAAGACCTGGATAGGGCACAAGCACAGCACTTTGGCATGCATGAAAACAGCTCCTTGGTCAGTATAACTGCTTTTAGTGCTACAGATAGATCCATCATGGAGCTATTTTTCAATGCGATCTAAGCACGTCAAGTGTTTGAGTATCAGAACCTGTGACAAGAAAAAGGGACATGCTTCTCTGCCACAGAAAAATTACCTAGTCCATTTAGTGCCCGGGGACCACTGCAGCTGACAACAGTTTGCTGTGCACTTTGCTCTTGCAAAGGGATGTCATTTTGCGAACTATTTCTCTCTCTGACTCTTTACCTTTAGCAAGTAATGACTTCATTTTACAAACATCAGTGCTGGTTTTATGGTACTGATTTCTCTTGATTGTTAAACTGTTAATTTACAGATCTTTACTAAGTGAATGCAAACAAATTCTGGTCCTCAAAGCTCTGCTAATGCACAATGTTCGAATTTTAATTTCCAGTCCATCTTAGATTATGGTGATGAAAAACAATATTTAATCCCTCGTTAACACATGAATAAGCAGAAACTGTCATTTCCCACCAAACAATAACGGGATTATCTCAAGAACTGTCAGTTTATGTGAAAACATTATGTTGCTCAAATTTTCATAAAAATTAGCAGTGGGTAATATTCAAGATCAGAGCAATGGAAAGAGGGAAATCTGCATTCATGGTAATAAATATTCATATTTGTCTGCTCAGGAGATGAAAATCTAATCAAGGGGCTATTGATGCGCTGGCTTTTTTTCTTTTTTTTTCTTTTTTTTTAAACCAAGATGTTTCATCTAAATTGGGTTTGATATGGAAATTAGTCTCACTCCAAATCCTTCAGGCCATGAGCATGCTGGGATAACACTGGAGGTGTCCGGTACATCAGATGTTGCTGCTGGCATCTGCTTCTGCAGACAACAAACACAATAAAATAAAATAAAAAATTGACAACGTCTCAAGGGTCAGGCTCCCAGGGGCTGAGGGTGTTCTGGGTTTTTTTCCCCCTAAACATTTTAATTTTATCCCACTTAAATCCTCAGTACTGCAGGGTTAAAATTGTCGGCATTTTTTTGCTTTTGTTGACAATTACCATAAATCAGAAGACACTCTGCATGAAGCTTAATGAAATATGTATGATCTAAAAATGGGAAGAAGATAAGTGCAGTATATTCCTTTAGGGTTTTATGTGTGTATCTATGTATCTGTGCGTGCATATGCACAACCAGAAGAGCTAACTTCTGTTTTGTGTACTGTGCACTGAATTGAAGAGTCAGGCTGTTACTGGAGAACATATAAAGCATAAAAAGCATACCATATAAATAAAGTGTATCATAGCTCATCCAGAAGTGAGAGTATTATGTTTTCTGTATGTTAATATGTTCAATTAATATACTTGTCTGTTGAAATATTCAGTTGAAAATATTTCTTGATACTTTTTGTCAACACTAGTACAAAAACCTGGCCCATCCTAAAAAAAAAAAAAAAATAAATAGTAAAGTGTCTGTCTTGACATTATTTAGCAATATTATTATTACTGAACTCAGTAGGTGTACATAATCTCTTGTCCTGCCTAGGACTTCCTGGGGGGGCTTATGACCTTTTTTAAAAGTAAATATATCATTAAGGGACTAGTCTTTCAACTAACTGAATGTATATATATGAATACATCCTCCCATGGAAGGGTATTGTGTTTTTTTGAGATCTACCTAGCAGAGTTGTGAATACTACTGGACCCTAGACAGTTTCATCCAGCCACTGATGGCTGTGCGCACACATGCGATATGTGACTCAGTCCTTTCAAAACTCAAAATACCATCAGTGGGTTTATTTAATTCCTGGTGAAATTGTCATACAAAAGGTAACTTTTTTAGACTTAAAACTGGACAAAAGTTATATCAGCAGCATTCAGCCATATTGCCTATAGCATGAGGGAGTAGAAAGAAAAGATAAGCAGACACTGCTCTGAGAGGATATTCTTACTGACCAGAAAAAAGAATAGCTAGAATACAAATATTGCTTGTTGAGGAGGTTCCGTCCCTTCATTATCAAATCTGTACCAAATAGAAATATGAAGACATGGCTTGTTCTATTTCAGAATTCCAGTAATTTGTGCAATAAATCGAGAGGCAAATATAAGCAGCCTGCCGAGCATGGTGTGCATGTATTGGCAGACCTGATATATTTTACTGTACAATCTGTGCTGGCATCTTTGCCCAAAATGTTTTTCAGAGAATTTATCTTCCTAATCAACTAGTTTGCCAAGCTAAAAAAAAAAAAATTGAAGAAAATGAAATGTACGTTACATATATAGTATATAGCAGATGGGTGTTCAGCAGCATACAGGTGTCTGTCACACAGGTGCCAGATAACGTAAGGGAGTTAGATATTTTCAGGAAAATCCCATTATTTGTTCCTAAAATAGTTGCTCATTCTTCCAGTGCTACCTGTGCACTATCAAGATATACGCCTGAGAGTGTTAATGGCCCCTCTTAACTGTTACCCATTTGACCAGAGTGGTGCTTAGGACCAGAGCTACCTTTTTTCCTCTTTGCTTTTTCCCAAGACACTAAAATAACTCTGCAAAGTTCATGTTCTGCAGCATAACAGTAGCAGTCTGCACTGAGGTTAGGCAGCACAACTTTATCCAAGCTCTTCTTTATTCACTTCACATTCTTATACGTTGTGCTGTTAATTTTTGAGTAAATAGCAACTGCTTCATCATGGAGAAAATTGGGAATTCTTCATATACAAGTAACTGTGGCTACAATCGATGAATATTTAGGAAAAGAGATCAAATCTTTAGCTTCTACTGAAATGCTGATTTTGAGTTTGTCTTAAGTAGAGAGATTACAATGACGATCTATTGATCAGAGAAGCATTAAGCCATGATACAGCTTAAGGTAGTATCTGGAGATAAGTAATACAGTGCTACTTGCAAGCAATTTATCCAGTACAGTGTGACTGTTCACACACCTAACTTTTGCAACCTATCTTAGCTGTTTGAGGTGCATTGCCTTAAGTGATGTCCTTGAGGTTTTGCCACAGGTAAAGAGACTTCAGGTGCTTCATGGCCCTCAGCTGGGTCCCTTGCAGGGGGCTGCTACTTCACGTTACAGAATTATCACAGGAAGCTTCAGGATGTGCGCTCTGACTTTTCCCACAAAAGTACCATATATACACCTAGCAGTGCTCATCAGGGTACGGTTCTGTGCACTGCAGAGCTTTTTGACACTGTGGAGCTTTGCTGGTTTGCCATTTGTATGAAATAAAGTCTTTTCCTAGTTTTTCATGCTAGAAATGCAATGGTGAGGGCAGAGTATAGGTGTAGGTCCTTGTGCAGAAGGAGGGAGACCCTGATTTTCTGCACTGCTGTTCTATGTGGGCTAAACCTCATCGGCTACACTGGATAATGGCCTCATGGAATTGTTTCATTTTCTGTAGATATTTTGTTATTCCAGATACTTTAGGAGAACTGGGACAGGTGCATGTTCAACATAGCTCCTGGTTCATACTGAGATCCTTGTTTTGAGTCAAATGGGTGAAGATCTGGTTTCCCATAGGAGTGCTGTGACACTAAACTGAAGGTGGTGGTAAAACTTTGTTACCCGAACTTTAGCCAAAAATCATGTCTTTCATATGAAAAAAAAAAAAAATCCCAATGCAAAGTGTCCCTAAAACTGGATCTATGAAAAAAAAAAAAAATCATCCTGTAGCAGATTGTTATTTTTTTGCATAAATCATTTAGTTGCAAAAAGGTTGAGTAGTTTTGATCAACGGGGGCATCACAGTAATGCTTTCTATACAGAACTGGGATCTCACTGGGTACCTGCCCACACACAGAGTGACAGAAAAAACTGTGCCTTTGAGTGATTACAGATAATCACTCAAAAAGGCAAGATTAGAAAATAGAGGGAATAAAAATTATCATTTATCTTATCTTAAAAATAAGGATCTGAGTTATAAAAATACTAAATGAGATTGTCCACTTTGAAAATAGGCATGTAAGAAATTTGGGACTAGACCCAGTGCCCAATCCAGTGCCTGAATCAGATGATCACATTTCCTGCATATTAGTATGCAATTCCAGGAACATCAGGCTGAAAGCTCATCTTCAGACTTGACTTAACAAAATGTTTTAATAATCCTAGCTATGAAATGCTGGAAGCTGATCTTGGATTTTACAATAAGAGACAAAGTGGTTGTGATACAGTATGGTATGTAAATTATATGCAAAGTATATTGGCATGCAAATTTGAACGCTAAGAGGAAAATCATTCTTTTCTAAACCACAGAAGAGAGTTTTTCACCCATAGAAGCCAGAATCTGCCAGTACAAATTTTTAAACACATTGACAGTATTTCATTACATTTTAAAACATTTGTCTTTCTGTGCAAAATAATTTTGTCTCTTTTCTAAACAAGCTCAATTTCATTACTTTGCTGATACCAAACAGGCAAAAATGCTAAAAGTCCATCAGATAACTAAGATCTTAGGAAGATGCCCTCATGTATAGATAGACAGATAGTGTATATATATACAGAGAGAGAGAGAGAAAAAATATTATCAATGTGTAAAATTTTGAATTGTCATTTTAGGACTTTTTTCTTTCAGTTTCAAGAGCCAAAGCTGGGAGCAGATAGGTGTCGTCTGTCACCTTGTTGGTCAGTAACATCCACAGCTGCTAATACCATGTTGTTATTGCTGTTTTGTATCCAGTAGACAATGAAATGTTTCTCGGTATTGCCATGATGAACTTTGGAACCACTAATGGGTGGATATAGAATATTTCAGTTACAGGTAATATTTATAAGGCGTGATGAGATACATCTGTTTGTCTCTCTGGCTCACCAATAACACTATGGTGTTATTAAGCCTATTTTGATAGAGTGACAAGAGAAAGCAGAGCAATAGTAACAGTGTCTGCTGTCTTTTCTCTGGTTTATCTTTTTCATTTTGAGCTTGAGTTTTGTGCCAGACTAATAGCCGATGGCAGTGGGCTGGGGAAATGAAACTTCTGCTAAGATTAGGGAACGTGCAGAAAACAGTGTGTGAAATCCTGATTTGACAAGGGCGAACAAACTGGTAAGGGCACAGAGAGATTTTGTGAAGTGAAACCAGATTTCTCCCCACAGTTTCTAGAAAAAAAGCTATAACAACTGAGGTGGCCAAAGATCCCACCCTAGAGAAAACAAAATGACATCCTCATTATATCAGTTAGAGAATAAAGGAGGTGTGGAGTTCATTCTGCCCTTTTCAATTACCGGCAGCTTAAATTAATTTATGGTAGTGGAGCGACGTGTGTTGTGCTCTGAGGTGGTTATCCTTGTGAGACTATAAGTTCAACAGTTGTCATGCAATTTGGAGTTGCAGACTGGCAATTTTCGTACTTGAATCTCAGGAAATAAACAAAATATGGCAACTTGATACATTTTAAGCAATTAAATTTCTGCTTCATCCTCGGGACTCCCAGATTTGCTCAGCCAAATTTGGTGTCTGATTAGGAATGCAAATAACCTCCAAGAAACAGAAGAAAGCAGCCATCTTTATTATATACAGTGACACGACAATATATAGTACTGGCACCTGCCCTTAATGTAAAATACAGTCTTAGAAACCTGCCATCAGACCATGAGTCAGGAGAAGAATTGTCAGCTATGGCCTTCCTGGTTCAGAAGAGGTGGAATCACAGAATTCACAGTAAAATTACTTACACGCAGGGTATGAATTCAGTACTTCTCCCCAGCCCATTCACACTGTAAACTTTCCACAGCAAGGTCTCCTCCTTTTTAACTAATTACTGTGATGTACCAAGTACCAGGCTGGATTTCCTCATGCTAGGTACCTGACAGATTAGCAAATACTCAGAGGTTTGCTGGGTCATTTTCCTGAGAAGATGAATGATAATGGAAGTTATTTCTGTGGTGCCATCCTGTTCATTTACAAAAATTATCCATCAGCTCTGTTTCATGGGACACTGGAGGAGCCAGTAATTGCAGGCATGCATTTGCCATGCTCCCAGTTCACAAGACTGGCTCTGGCTTTTTCCAGAGCTTTGAAAGGCTGTCTCACAGTTTCCAGGTCTTCCCTGCACCCTTACCTGCTCCAGTGAGATGTTAGCCCACTGATTAGAAAAGTCTATAAGTAGCTAACATTATTCACCCCTAACTTAGTTGTACAGACACTTAACTGAATCATCTGTGATAGGGGTGTAGTCAGCTGAGCTCTATAATCAGAAGAGTCCAGCTATGATTGGAATTGCTTTTTATTTCCCACTACTGATTGCAGGGAAAGCCAAAGGCTAGGACCACATAGTTAAACGGGTTTCAGTTTAAAAGCTAAGATTGAATAGGTTGGATCTCCACTAGATCTGAGGTGTCAAGATGATTCTGTCATATAAATAACTATGTGAATTTGGGATACCAAAGTCTGTAGTGTTGACTGAAGGTGTGAGTTGCACAAATAATATTTATTGAATTTGATGTTGGTTTGATAAGCCTGACCTAGGGATTCCCATCTGTGATCTTCAATCATTTTTGGCCATCCTTGACCAAGCACTGAGGCTGTGTTCATGGAGTGTGTGCACTATGAGCTTGAGTTTTTGGCTAATGAAAGTCCAGCAGGTCTCCCAGCCCTTCCACACTTAAAAGGCTATAAGAAGCTATTACTAGGCCTCCTAGGCTTGGTGTCCCCAAGACTAGGTTGAGGTGATTTCCTGAAATGGGGCTGAAAGGGATCCTGTTATTGTAAGGATTTCCATGGAAAGATAATGAGTGTGAGGGGATCTCATATCAGGCTGGACTATGTTATCCTGGACCAGGCTGGATATCGATGCCCTAGTGTTTAACTTACCTTCCAGGGCATCCCCTTGAGATCCAATGGCCTATGCAGGGAATAATCTGTAGCCTACAATAATTTCATATCTGATTCCACCAAAGAGTCTCTTCTAGAAGCCTGAAACACTCTCTTTACAAGCCACAAATTCCCTAATATTAACTTCTGAAAAGAAAAACCAACAAAAGCTTCCTATTTTTTCACATGGTGTTGAAAAATGTCATGAGGTCAGCCATGCTGACAGGACACTGCAAAGAAAGAAGAAGGTGTCTGCTGTAACTAAAGGATGTTTTCTTCTTTTCTTTTCCTTTTTACTTTGTGTTGAAGATGTATGACTTCCCAGTCAGCTCAGCTTGCAGTGCACCTGTGTTTTCCAAATTAGAAAAACAAAAGAAGCTGTTTCTCAATATAGTTATCGGGCAGTTTGTTGCATCAAGCTGTGAGCAACGCATGCCGTGGCAAGAGCCCTGGCTGATGCCAGCGGAGATGTGTGATTGGGATACAAAAATAGTCATGCCACTTGGAGTGTATGCAAACAACTGTGTTTCTCATCTGGTAGTGTAGAAACCCCTAGTATGGCTCCTAACCTCAAGAAGAAAAATATAATAATGGTTTCACCTCTTACTTTGTTCTTTCTTTCATTGCTTGCTCACCCCTTCCAAGGGGATAATAGGTAGTCTCATGGTAGAGGACAGAGTACTTACCATGAAGAAAACATCCACTAGCAAATTTGTACCTGCAAGCAGATGCTGCAGTCTCTGTATAAACTCATGCACATGAGAGAGGCCGGCTGGGCTGTGCCCATACCAAACCTGGAGCCTCATGTGTTTGAACAGTTGTAGGCCCCTTGGGCTGGTTGGATCAGCCAGAAGAGGGAGACAACTCACACACTGTAAAAAATCTTCAGTTTAGAAATGTGAAATAGCTTTGGATTTGTTGATTCTTTTTAAATAATTTGCATGAGATTGCCTCATTTTCCAGGGCAAGGAATAATATTAAGACTCTTGTTTGAGATATAGTACTAGTACTCCTTATATTTTTACAAAATAGTTTGCAGAGTATATATACTATACTGAACACTAAACAGCTGGGTAAAAATAATCAAACCTATTTCTTCTGCTAGCAGTTTCCATGCAGTAGTTAATATTGCAGATGTCTTTTTCATCTGTTTGGCTTTTAGTCTTGTTTTTGATATTATTTTATTCAGAACAAGTGAGCCAGTATAATGTATCCTCAAAAATTGGCTTAGCATTCATTTTTATTTAATGTTAAATTGATGAACCAAAATAAAGAAAAAAAATGCTCAAATAAAATTGAATGTCAGGTTTCTGTCAAACCCATAACTGTGATAGTGTGAAATAGAGAGTAAAAAATATTAAAAAATTGCAAAAGGGCAACGCTGCTTATATGTACCAGTAGGTGTCTGCTCCTCATTGATTTTCAGAGACAGCTTCCAGTCATCTGGCTATTCACAACTTACAAAATATAATGCAGTACATAAAAATAAATCAGTTGGAGAACTCAGGATTCCAGCATGCAACACTGTGATGTCAAGGGTAAATGGACCCATTGAAAAAGCAACAAATGCACTTCAGTGATTGCATTATTTTAGATTTTATCAACTGGTGCGCAGTTTTCATCTGTCTAAACACAATGTAGTACCATTTATCTCCTATAAAATCAGTCAAAACAGAAACTCCTATGTAATCAGTTTCACTCGGAGGTGGTTTTGGTGGTGGTGGTGGTGGTGGCGGTGGTGGAGGGAATCACTTTTCTGTAGTAATTCTCAGGCAGTCAATGCACACATCTTATCAGGGGTTACCTAGCAACTGTATGCTGCCATTAGTTGAAGTATAGTGATTAGTTAATAGCCCATGACTTCACAGGTTACTTTTTTTACAATTATGTAGAAGTATTTAGCATCTGATTTCTTCTGAAAACCCCTTCTCATACAGAAATTCTTATCAGGTCAGCTCATGACTGCTGCTTATCTCTCCAGTATATAGTTAGCAGTAAGTGCTTTCTTTTCCTCCACCTTCCCCATCATATCTTATGTCTTCCAGGCAATTGCTATAACTTAAGCACACTACCAAGAGAAAATTATGAAGTGTCAAAAAACAAAAATAAAAATCAGTGGAAATCTGGAATATTTTTATATTTTAAATTTTACCTGGAAATTGCATGAAGAACCCACTGTTCATATCTGCCATGTCATACTAGGGCTGGGCAAGACGAAGGGCTTTTCAGATGCAGTTGTGTCATAGGGCCACATTCACGACCCACTATTTCAGATTCTGCAACATGGTGTAAATGGGAGGTTACTGCCATTACACTTAGCTCAAGTATTCAGCAGCACTTGAGTGTTCTGATTTTGTCTCATCACATTTTTCCTCAGGTTATTTTTTTACTTTATAACTTTGTACTAAAAACATGTTTGTTTGTTTGTTTGTTTGTTTTGGGGGGGGGGGGGGGGAAGTGCTCTTATTTGCAAAGATCAGTTAGCTTTGAGCATAATCTTTTCATCTAATACCTAGCAAATCCTCCCTCCCTTCTGTATGATAGCTTTATGAAATTTGGAAGGGTGCTTTCCCTAGCTTAGCCAGAAATAGAGATGTTTATACTGCCCAGAAGTACCAGATATCCCTCAAATGTGCAGTATTTGGTTCTGTAGGCCCGTAGCCTAAAAGAGGGACAGGAGTGAATTGTCAGCTATGGCTTATTCTTCCTGCAGCCCAAAAAACCATGACTGTAATACCCATCCCTATTGACCTGCAAGGTTGTTTCTGAGAAGTACAGTCATGCTGCTGTCATATTTCAAAACTTGTTGGCTCCTGGGAGCATCTGGAGAATCAACCATGAAAATGTTGGCTGAAGGGACCCTGAAGTCACCTTATTCCATCTCCTGCTCAAAGCAGGATTATTGTCAACAGTGGATGTGGCAGATTTCCTTTGTGTAATGGCAATCCCACGTCCAGTGTTAGAAAATAAGGACCATTTTTTTGGAGGCTGAAGGAAAAGAGTGGAACTGCTATCCTACATGTAAGAAAAAGTCCACTTTTATCCAAAGTATACTACCTTGCTTGTGCAGACTGGCCTCATGCCTCTTCCAAGGACCTGTTTTCTATACTCTTAGTCTTTTGCTGACTGCGGGTGATCTTGGCATGTCCCTAGGACAACCGTGCTGATCCTGGCATTGCTGCTATCTGGCAGATGATAAATAATGAGTACTCTTTGTCTTTCTTTCCCTGCTCAAAGTCCATGCCATACATCAAAGGCTCTGCATGTAATAAATGTATCTGCAACAGATGTCTTTAAGGTGATGATCACCAATGATCACATAGAACATCCTTTCAATTCCTACCAGGCCAGGGTGGTGGGTAGACTCATACTCCTGTGCAGGGTGAGGAATGCCATCATTTTTGTGGCTTTCTCTATACCTTGTGGACTGGCTGGTGTAAACTAGCTTGGCAAACAATTTTAAAGTTTCCTGCAGCTATTTTCCCTCTGTGAATCAGCCAGGGCTTTGGACGAGTGTGCTGCAGTCTTGTTTGGCTTTAGTGAAACTCTTAGAATTTACTGGAACTGTTCTGGACACACTAACAGAGCTTATTCCCCTGTGCCTACTACCAGCTCAGGACTGTGTGCCTGCAACAGTTCTAACTCAAAATGCAGTGAAATCAATGGAAAATTTGCTTTGATTTAGTCTTTCACAAATGCATTATGATGCAAGATAAAGCACAGATAGTAGAAAGTCTGCTACAGCCAACTGTCCCTACATACAAGGGAAAAGGAAAACAAGGAGCTTTTCTGTAGTCCCCCCACTCCCTTGGATTCACTTTCCTGGACTAATTCCATGCCAAACCCAACACTGGGCAAATTTTCCAAAAGGAAAAACACAGCTTTGCTCACCACCATGCTACTCAGCAGATCTGGCCTTTGGAAGGCAGTGGCGTTGCTGTCCATTGCATTGCCACGGTCTCTGCAGAGATCATTCTGGGATTTTTCCAGTGTGGACTCTGTGAATACAACCATACTCTGAGTTTTAAATATCCACCACTTAGCCTTTGCTACTCTTAAAAGCACGGATTATGTTTCATATAACTTGCTTCAGATTCAGAACTTTCTCAAAGCTACAACAAATTGTACTTAGCATTCTTACAGGCACAGGGAGTAGAAGGCAGAGCTTTGTTCTGTTTGTATTTTTGAATGGGACTTACTGAGCTACTAATGGTGATGAGGACAAAATAAATTCTTAGAGCTAAATGTACAAAATCCTTTATTTCTACAGCGAACTCAGGATAAAAATATAGCACAAGTTGTATATAAACTTTATGTTTCTACTGTAATCCTATTTCATGAAATCTATGCATCACATAAACCCAATTCATATTAACACATGTAAGTTAGTTAAAGAACAATCCATTTATAGTTTAGTAAAATTTGAAGTGCTTTATGTGTGCAAGGGCTGAATTTTCGTAATTGTAACAACAGTAATTACCATTGACTAGTAAATAGTCATTTTAAGCTTTCATCTCATTAATAGGGTCAGATTTTGTTACTGTTGGGAAGGACACTTAAAAAGACAGCTGCTGTGATTTCTGAATGGAGATCGTAGAGGTTGGGTTAGAATGACACAATGATTTATGTGACTTTCAACATATTTTATCATATAGTATTCAATATAAACTGTAGTTACAACAGATGGATTTTGCCTTACAATCAATTTATGCATCATTCTATAATGTGTGGTTATCACTGCACGTATACAAGATGTTTTGTCATATAAAGTAAGTTTTTCTAAAGGACTGCAGCAGGATTTGTGCTGCCATTTATTAAACAGCAACCCCAGACTACAGAGTGGCGCTACACCATGGCAGCTGCTGTTCCTCACTAAAACAGCGTTATTCTTGTGACTGACTCTTTCTCTGAGTCCACTCCACAGCAATTTTAAATCATTCATCTCTTTTTTTTTTTTTTAGAGGAAAATGTAGCTGGAGATTGACTTAAGGACCATTTTAGCATGCTTGGGTTTCTCTTAAAGAAGTACCTCGTTCATTTGTAAAGTCGTTGATCAGTCCAGTGAAAGGAGCTGTTGCTACATCCCTGCCTCATTAGCTTTTTAAGTGACTGTATTGGATGTGAGCTCTGCTTGAAAGTACAAGGAAGTGGTTTGCTTCTAGTCTCATCAAAAGCAGCTTTCAAGTAGCAGCATGAAGATATGGGGAGTTATTTCTTAAATTAAACTGATAAGAATGAAACAAAAATTGGGACCAAATACTCCTGTCCCTCATTTCCCATGCTCAGATACCTTTTTTTATTCTTTCCTAATAAATAGTTTTCAAATCCTAGGAGGCGGAATTGGAGTTACTAATGACATTTTGCATGGGACTTCCCTGTCATGCTCAGGAGAGCACACACAACCCTGAGCCACGTGCTGGAGTAGCACTGCCTTTTTATTTAAGTGACAACTTCACCGGCATGACTCTTCCGGCACTGGTCATATTATTTTTCAATTTGATGTGAGTATATTATGTAACACTGACTGCATTAAGTTTTTTTATCTCCCAGAAGAGTCTTTTACTGCATGTTTGATTCTCTTTTATTACCACATTTCACAGTCAGCAAAAGATCTCACCTGAGCACCTCTGCATCCATTGGCATTGGGTAACAGCAGGTTTCATGCCATTCTTTATAGGAACCTGCTTTACCAAGCTGAACAGCTAAGTGGATAATTTTAAGAATAGAGCCTACGTATCCAAATCCCTCCAAACCCCAAAACATTCTAGATACAAATGACAGCTAAATAGTGAGTGGCTTATCTAAAGTCCCTATCATGCACTCTGACACAAATGCTTGTCTAGGAGGTGTGAGCCCCATCTGCCCCTGACATCTACATCTCACATCCACTGGTGAGCTCTCTCTGGTCTCCCTTTCAAAAACCATATGAACCCTAAGAAAGGATTTGACTGAAGTTAAATTATCACAAGGCCAGGTTGGGTGGGGCTTTGAGCAACCTGACCTGGTGGAATGTGTCCCTGCCCATGGCAGGAGTGGGATTGGAACTAGATAGTCTTTAAGGTTCCTTTCAACCTAAATTATTCTATGATTCTGTTATTCTATGACAACTAACTCTGTCTCTATCCTAGTGTTAAATTCCTATTTCTGCCAACCCTCAGTATCAGCAAGGATATTTCATAAAAATCTTATTTTAAAGTATTAAAAGTACATACATGGCTGACAATGAGTCAGAATGCAGCCCTGGACCATACCATTACCTTATCAGATAAAGTATTCCTACTGTAAACATCCCCAATTGTAGCATTTTTTACTTTTATTTTCTCTTTAAATTCTCCAAAGGTGTAAACTTTGGGATTTGTCTGGACTATTATTCCTGTTGAAGTGAAAGATGAGTGAGTTTGCACTCCGGTTTGCAGTTTATTTCTTACATGTCTTAGAGTAAGGCATAATAAACTAGGCTTATGTAAATAAATAATCTTATTTTGCAGGTCACAGTACAAAGGTCTTTCCTCATGTCACATTTATTCTCCCTGATAGTTTAAATCTGTTGTTGTGAAACTAAATCTGCCATTTACATACTCCCAAAGTGAAAAATGAGAGCTAGATATAAACACTGACAGTATTTTAACAGAGGGTTTGTTTGACTAGAGGGAAAAATGAATACTCAAAAGTTCAAAATATTCAACAGATAATCAAGAAACTTCTATAAGTAAATGCCCATTGTGATAAATTTACTTTCATAATTTATGAAGACATGACAGTAGATTTTATGTACCATCTTTTAGGCATCTGCTTTCAGCCTTGCCCTAGAGTAAGTGTTTAAATACTACACTACTGTACTATTCCGTGAATGTAACAGAGGGAAAGCTACCAGCTCACCAGTTACTCTGCAGAAACTAAAATTGATTTCTGGTCTGTAGAGGAGGTAAGAGACAAACTTCTCAGTGTTTCTACCTGGAAGAGATGCTGAGCAGCTGGCAAACTATGAACAAGTGTTTTTATGGTGCAGGTCTGTGAGCACAAAAGAACACAATACAGACTTTAGATGACCATTGCAAAACAAAGTTAAACAAAGCTGCTGTAGTCTCAGCAATGAAGCTTCCTGAACTTCTAATGGTGGGGCACTTCAGCATATATTGACTATAGCTCAGCCTCTGTTTTCACCCAACCTGCTAATGGAAAGAGCATGTTTGATTACTAACTCAGGGAGTCGATATTTGCCCTGCTTCCTGCAGTTCGGTAGTTAATGTTTAAAAACACGCTATCTTAATAATAAAATAATAATAATTATAAAAAGAGTATCCACTGGGAATAAACATTATCCCTTAATTTCTAAAAATAATTATAATACACATCTTAAAATTCAGAGGAGTGTGTCTTATGAATAGGAATGTAATTTCATGATTTAAATGCTGATGGTACAGCTAGAAAGCAACTGAAGTACATTATACACCAACCTAAGATTCTCATATTTTTCTGTAATATCAATTCAGCATTAGCAATGCTAAGCCACCTGCTCTTTCCTTAATAGAGCATAAGTTATTAAGACCAATGTTTTAAATTATGTTTATGCTCTAATAGAAAGGATCTGGTTTCTTAATTTAGGAGGTGATTTAGTTTACCTGCTTTACTCGGCATATTAATTATTAAGTCACTGTCTGAGTGTCATTTAAGATTTAATCATGCTGAATTGCTTTAAAAAATACAAACAATCAGGAAAGATAGATTTAAGGAGCAACTCGGATGAAAAAAAATACCTCACTAAAACAGACCATGTCTTAGGGGTAAGAACAGTCTTGTGGTGATGGTTAAGCATTTGTAGTTAGGAGACTCAGACATTCTTTTGCACTGTGCTAAAAGCTTTATTTTCATTGCTTATCAAGGTTATTACAATTAGTTTCAAAAGTACTTTTAAATTTTGAATTCGTTAGATTTGGGGCCCAGTATTTATCTTATATCCCTGTGAATTGATTTCCAAAGTTTGTGAATACTCAAAGCTACAATTTGAATGAGGTAAAACCTGGTATGTCAAGCATTTTTGAAGATGAGGGTTTAGTTTTGGAACTTTATGGCATAAATTGCTTATACGGTGAACTGCGGGTTTAGGGTAGAAATTTCAGGAATCTATTTTTCCATTTCATGTATTACCTAGTCGTATTAATCAAAGCATTTATTTCCATGTTTACCCTTTAAGAATCAATTCAGTTAAATTAATTTGAATTTTGTTTTAAAAATTACATCAAGCTGAAATGATCACTTCTCTGATAGTAAAATATCAAATTTGAAATTTTGAGAATTTAATAAATTTTCTTAGAAGAAAAATTAATCAATTTGACTATTCCTGAGTCTTGCAAATGCCTCTGATGCCTAGAAAAGACTTGTGCTGAAAAAATCCCTTTTAGTTTTAGAAGGAGAATTTTCTTGGTATTGCATGTTTGATAAGGCAAACTCATCAAGATGAGGGAGTTAATTTTTGTTGAATTTGTGAATGGTCAGACTAAAGTGTAGTTCTATCAAATTTCTTGGATATCTTTGTGTCATGTTGCAGGGTGTGGATAAGGAGACACACAACCACTGCAAACTGCAGGAGCAATTTCTTTGTTGGTTCAGCCTTTCTTTACACTACTTTCTCATCTGTAGGGAACACACTATTATGCTTGGGAGTTAAATATGGAATTCAAGGTCCCCTTGATAAAGCATAGTAACCAATTCTCCACCCATATCATCATTAAAAAATTCAGATCTTCCTGGCCCTTTTCCTAGCCGATGCATTACATTTAAAGATGCTTTAAATCTTTAGCTTGGAAGCAGCTAAGGTAGTTCTGACTACAGTAGAGATTTCCAAGCTTCCATATATTAAGGCAATTTAAATGAGTTGCCTCTACAGTGTGAGGTGCAGTATTACACATCCCCCTCTGCTTAGAGGCATGAATAGAGGCACTCATATCATGGATGCTAGAGGACGTTTCAGATAAGGTGGTGTCCACAGAAGAGCTCAAGATCTGTCCGCCTCCAGCTTAAACCCTGCTATGTTACAATATGGAGTCTAAGAGAAAATCATCAAGCGGCCAATGATGAGTCTAACTCAGCATGGTTGCTCCTTCATTTCTAAAGACTGAGAAATCCGCATCTCAAGTTTTCTTTGATAATTAAGAAAATAATAATTTCCATTGCTGATCAGATTTCATTATTGTAGATAGATGTTTATATCATCTGTGCAAATGTAGGAAAAGACAACACTTGCAGAATACAAAGTAGAAAACTGCTGGAGATTTAAATGATTTAAATTATGTCTTTCTTGTCTCTAAGTATCATCTCTGTTCGTGTCCAGCAAAAAGAGCAACAATAAATCTTATTTACATGACTCAAACTGTAATTTCAAAGGACGACAGAAGTCCAACTTTATGCAAGGTCAGACAAGGCATGTGCTTGATCTCATTGGTGAAGTTCAGTGAAGTCATTACTAAGCCAAATCAAAATATGATCCAGTCCAGCCCTCCCAGCAGCCTTGTGCCATTGACTTCACTGGAATGACAGGGCAGTCGCTGTGGGATGACAGCATCAGCAAAATAGAAAATGAGTGATCTAGAATTATCCAAATTACTGTAGGACTCTAGCTTCCCAAACTCAAAGAAGGAAGAAAATGCACTGCAAAAAAATCAGAGTTCTTCCATTTCTGAAAAGAACTTGGATTCTCTCTGGGGCAAGTGGCAGCCTTGGGGCCTTGACCCGTGGATCATAGAGTCACAGAATTATTTAGGTTGTAAGGGACCTTAAAAATCATCCAGTCCCAGCCCTCCTGACATGGGCAGGGACACCTTCCACTAGACCAGGTTGCTCAATAGATGTGATGTGGATTGGATGTGATGGTCCTATTCACTCTAGTGCTGTTCTGTCGATATGTCGATAGGTGAGAATGAGGCTGCAACAACCAGTGGCTAAATCAGGCTGGATTTAGGAACTTCAGAATTTATCAGATGGAAGTGGCTATTTGATATGAAGTGGCTATTGTTACCCAGGCTCTCTCCAGTTCTTAACACACAGCTATCTACAAACACCATTTTCATGTGTGATACTAATTCTGCCCATCTTATAGCCGCCATCACTGCCAGGGCGTGAGTGCTCCCAGCCATTAATGAAGGGATGCTGGGAACCCCTCTGAGCCACAGGCAAGTATTATAATCACTCTTACAGCTGGGAGCTGGAGCATAGAAATGAACTGTGAGAGACTATAAGCCCATGTGGAAAGTCAGCAACAGACTTGAGAATTGACTTCACTTCTCATTCTCATTTCTGTACCTACTTTTCTTTGTTCTGTCTTGTTCTTTTTCCTTGTTTTGTTCCTATCCCCAGCTGAGAATATTATCTGGGGGTTCAGGGAGGAACTGTGCTGACAGCTGAACTACCCATGAGCAGCTCAAGTCCCAGAGCACTGTAGCTCATAGACCTTGTGGGAACCCAGCCTCTGCCTAACTTCTCACAGAAAGGGCTTATATTTCTAACAGTGGCACATTTTACAAGGACTCACTCTGTTTTTAGTTTAAGAATCTCTGATCCGCTAGCCTTACAATTTTTAAAGCTTCTACCTGTGCTACTCACCTGTCTGCTCTTCCCATAGCATCCAGCTGACAGTCTTGAAGGCATTTGCTTTTCTGAATGTCCATGAAAGTAGGGAAGTAATGTGTATCCTTCAACTACAAATGGAGAATTGAGTCACGGAGGGGCTGTATTAGCCCTGAGGATGTGTTTGGTAGCACAAGTTTCCCCAGTCCTAAGCCAGTTCTCTCACCACTAGTCCATCCTCTCAGCCCTTCCTTGAAGGTTGTTGAATTATGGGACTCTGCTGTCATTAAAAAAAATACAGTCCTTTCATCCATCCTTCCATCCATCATGCAGTGCTATTGCATCTAGCAGCAGGTGCACACATTTGAATCATATAAAAAAAAAAAAAACAAAGGAACAAAGACAAATGTTTACCATAGGATGGTTTGAAATCTTTGTAGTTGGCAACTAAATCAAAGGAATGCTTATGTTTTGATGTACAGCAGTCTTAAATCATTTGTAATTTTCTATCACCTCCTTTTATCAACAAATTAACATCTCGATATATAAGATCATCAGTAAATTAGGAATCAGTACCAGAACACAAATTTATTTTTTAATGTGTGTACAAAACAAAAGATAATTAATAATATGTGGTGTAGCACTTTACATTTTAAAGAGAAAATAAAAATATTTATATATGTTAACATGTTCATTCCGGCACCTCCAATTGGTGAATCTCTCTAAGCTTTGTGTCATTTTGATGTATGTGCTGTCCAAACTCTTTCCCTTGCAAAGAGTCTTCTGTTTTCATGAACAAGAGGGGAGGATGGGAAGCTGTATGAAGGAAAAGGAAATACATCTGCATCTCTCAAGGAAAAGGGTTTTAAACTTAATATTAAAGACCCACTAATTTTAAAAGATAAATTCTATGTATAAGGTGAGGGCATTTCCTGTAAACAAAGCAAAGTAATAGTTTAGCATGGATTTAAAGCTAACATATAAAATTGCAGATCAAGTCCTCCTCCCCCCAACAATCATTAATTCATTAATCCTTGAAACCATCACTGCATTGTTTTCTGGTAATTATACACACCTCATATGCTGGCTTTTTAAGACATTAATTGCATGATTAGTTTTATGATTTCTTCTGATTACCAATTAAGTTACCTTTTTCTCTCTTTTTTGTATTTCATACATACCATTAGACTTTATAGTGCTTCTTTTTTAATTTCTCACCTAGCAGGGGTTCTCACACATTCGAAGACTGCATTATCCACTCAATAAACAGAGAGAGAGTTTAATTTTCTGTGTAAAGTATTGCTGCGGACTTGGAAGGATGATGTTTCAGATATTATGCTATCAAGAGTGACATTTAATTTTACAGGGAAAAAAATCTTGTTTTTCCCTGTCATAACAATGTTCACAGAGCATGATTTTAAAGATGTGCAGAGACCAAATCAAGTGATTCTGTCTGTTGGCTTAGCTGAAGTTGTCACATCTTCCTTTTTGCCCAACATGTATTGCCAGCTGGTCTTCAATTCTATTAGTGTAATTTCTTGTATAGAGTTCTCTGGGTCTGTGCATCTATGAAAAAGTAGCATCCCATATATCATAAATCAGATATCAACTGCAACAGCAATATGCTAATGTCTATACACATTAGGTAAAGTTTGTGTAGGTGATTTTAAAGACTTACAAAACTAGATGCAGAAATTGTTTTTTACTTTCCATATTCCACATGCATGGACAATAGCTGTGTATCTCTGTACTCATTTCTTTTTTGTGAACATACCTGTATGCTTGGTATATCAAATATTTGTAGTGTAAACGCAATTACATTTAATAACACCAGACAAGATGCCTAAATGGAAATTAATTGAGAAAGGCCTCTATGTAAATGAAACATGCAACTGACTCATAGACCTTCTTGAAGAGAATAATAGCAGTCTATAGCATATTGTATGTGTGGTTTTAAGACAATCTGGTATCGATTTAAGTGATTATGCATTTCCAATTTCTTGACAGCTATGTCAGGTCAGGTCATAGAAAGACTCAGAGTTGCAGGGTAACTCTAATTGGACCGCCATAAAAAATAAACTCCCAAGTTTTCTGTTGATCCTCAAAATGCTTGCTTGCCAAAGCTGTACTATGGTTCTCTGGTAAGAAAAAATGTCTAGAGTGTACCATATGCTGTTCTACAAGCACTCTGCAGACAGCAAGTCAGCATGCAGAAATGTGCAACATTGAAGGTGTTCCTGTAATAACAAGTAGGGACACCTCCAGTTCTATGAAAGCTGCATTTTTTATTTTTTACTTTTTTATTAATTATAGGAAAAAAAATCAGGTTCTTTGTTTAACCTTTATTTTTCTGTTGGGGTTTTATTTTTTCAGACATCTTTTAAATCTATTTCATTCTATCCTGCTTTGTATTGAGTAATACATAGGGCAGCAACAAAGTCTGTTAGTCCAGAAAACAGAAAATTCCAGGAGCACAGACACTGGTTGTCACTGCTCTGACAAAGTTAGGAATTAATTGGAGTACCCGGAGTTTGCCATTGCATTTAGTTACAATTGATAGTAACATAAATGTTTTACTAACCAGGTGCATTTATCTTTCATCTCTTTAAAAGATACCTTTATTTTAGGCCTAATCTGCATATTGCACTGATCTTTTATATTGGATAACCAATATGAATTGTTTGAAATATTTTCCAGCCTCCGAAAAGGTGAATGTGTATTTATGTGACTTCTGCCTGCTTTCTAGCCTCTGTCAAAGTCAATAGTCTAATCAATTCATAAATGTTTCCTTCTAATAGCTGCATTTTTTTAGTAATTGCACTCTCCTGCCTTCAGCCATTCATAAAAAGTTACACAGGAGGTAATGAGGTAAGACCAAATGCTGTAGCTAACTCGGAAAAAAAAAAAAAAAAGAAGAAGTAGCATAGCTTTTCCTGTTGTTTCTCTTTGGCAAAAATTACTTGGCTGCCATTTCTGAGGAAAGAAGAGTTGTGAGAGATTTGGAGAGAAGGCAGAGGGGGGGAAAAAGCTATAATTAATAATTATGGCTTGCTCTTGTATAAGGCTTTCATTGGCAACAAGGCAAAATGAATTCTCTTGAAGAAACTTTCAACATTTTTACCAAAAGCTATTCAGAACTTTTTTTTTTTTAAATTCTGTTTCTTTTTTCCGAAAGTGTCCAAATCATCATTTATCTTTCCAAAGGGTATGGCCATGACAAATACATGCCTTTACTGTATGGAGAAAGTACCGATAGGCGTCCCTCCTTCTCTTCTGGTACTCTGAGAAAACTTATGCCTTCATTTTTAAATTAAGATGTTTAGAAGTCAGTCTGTTTATAGCATCTCGTGTTTTGAATCAAATATTATAAGATCAAACTCTCTTGCAACTTCACAGCATTGTTGGTAGATATGGTCCTAGGCATCAAAGACTATCTCAAAAAAAAAAAAAAACACAAAAAAACCAGAAACAAACAAATGAAAACACCAGAACCATCTCCCCCTCCAAAAAAAAACCCAAAACCTAAAACTAAAAAAGCCCCGCAGTTAATAAAATAAATCAATTGCCAGTTTGGTTAATGTAGAAAAAAGATATATCCTTTCCTGTGAGAAGGGTTATCCCCAGTGGTTTTAAAATCAGGGCAACAGTGTACTTCAGAAAGAATAAATATAAAAGAGGAAGTTATTGTGCATGGTACTGGTGTCAGCTGGGTGATGATGGGCATGAAGGACTGCCCAAAGGCCTGGAACCTGTGAAGCATCTCTGTCTGCATCCACATATTTCCTGCTATTGTTATGTGAGAATCAAAGTTGTTTGCAGCTCAGATTTAACACAGAAGTGCTGCCCCACGGCGTGGCTGGAATGTTCTGGCAACATAGGATTCTGCATTGCACTGTCACTGCTCAGAGCCGCTACAAACCCTGTCAGCCTCTACTTTCCCACTCGCTCACTCCATTGCTTGGTTTATGTGTGCCTACAAGCATTATGAGCAAATTCCTGTCTTTACCACTGACCAAATATTGTGCCCTTAGATAGGTTGCCTAGTACTTCTTCAGTAAATCACTGTATATGTGGGCAGTATCAGGACGTACAGACTAAGCAATAATAGTAATACTATGCTGAAATTATTTAGTGCTGAGAAAATGAGTTACTGCCTTCAGAGAATGCTATGAGTTTTAGAAGTTTCATTGGTCTATCAGAAAAAGTGCTTTCAGAGCTGTGTAGCACATCCTTAAAACTAGAAAGTACATACAGGCAGCATGGAAATACTGTCAACACGCTCTCTGGTAGCCTGCAGCCTCATTTTAATAGAAATATGAATAAATGAACCAGTGCCAATTCCAGATATTCCTTCATCTTGCAGACTGATGTAAGCCAAAACCTTAACAAAAGTTTAATAATATTCAAATAGCCATTTCAGCAATGTGTCTCCAGTCTCTTGCACTTCCTGCATGTGGGTTTAGTTTTCACTGGATATGTGAAATACTGAAAGTGTTATGAGAGGCTTTTTCCTTGCTAAGATCATTTGTAGTTGTATGTTGTGCAACCCAGGAGGCTTGGATAAGCAAATGTGTGGGTTCTTTTCAAACCAAACTGTGCCTCCAGAATTTCAGTTTGCCCATCACTAATGATCATTCAAAACCATGTTTAAATTGGGTACAAAACTATCTCCAGTTTACTGAAGTATAGCCATCCATAACAGGACAAATGGATTAGGACTGCTGCATCAGAGAAGTCCATTAGTGCAGTGTAATGTACAGCTACAGTATAAGACATTTCAAAAAGTAGAGCTGTCTCTGATCAACCTAAGAAAAATCCTCTTACTTCTGAAAACACAGCATAAAAGTGCACAGCAGGTGACAGGCCAGGTATGTCAAGTACGTCTTTCTTAAAAGTGGAGTTTAACCACAAGAGTCATCATTCACTATTAAATTTCCGTTATTCTGCTATTCTTGATACCAGCCTAACTCTGAAGGCCACAAGGGATGTCTCATCCACTTCTCTCCCTTGAAGCATCCAAGGAACTTGAGGCATTTTTGCTGGCCTCATGTATTATGTATTATCATAGAATCATAGAATAGTTAGGGTTGGAAAGGACCTTAAGATTATCTAGTTCCAACCCCCCTCCCATGGGCAGGGAAACCTCACACTAAACTATCTCAGTCAAGGCTTCGTCCAACTTGGACTTGAACATTGACCTCCCATCAATGAATTTCATAAAAGCATGGCATGTAGCAGACCAACTCCAGCCTTTAAATGACAGGAACCAAAGGGTAGGCAATCCTGGAGTATATTACATCATTTTTACAATGGGGGATGTCCCTTCTCATTTCTTTGATCATGACAAGGGAGAAACTAGGCCACTTGCTTACCTTGCAACATACTTCTTCCTCTCTTTGCTGCAACATTCTTTCGTTTCAAGGGATGGACTGCTGAGGAAGTCACCCAGCCTGAGTCCCATGTTTTTTCCAAAAAAAAAAGTCTGGTTTTCCTCACTGGTTTTCCTCCATTTTTAACACCCATCATAGGATAAGATTCTAACTAGCATGAGGAGCAGTGGAGGGAGGACCTAAGGAAGATGTGCAATAACACCTGGTTCCTATCTGCAGTAACATCCAACCCTAAACCCTCTGATCCATGCCTGATTATTCAAGCATAAATAGGTAGGTTTTGTTGCTAGTATCAGTCAGAATGGAAGAAAATAATTGCATGGCATAAATCACTGCATCCTAAAGCCTCCGTGGAAGTAGTTAACCTGAGACACACAGTTCCCATTATGTACTCTGGACTGGAGAGCAAAGTGGTTCAGTTTTGGAAAATACATGGCAGCTTTCAAAATGGCAGGACTGAAATGCCGCACTAAGCTGTTCTATTTGGGCATCTCATTTAAGATCCTTTGTCTCCTATATCCATTTTCAAGAAAGTAATTTTGAAAACTTGTTTCTGAAGACAGGATCACTATTTATAGGGAAAGTTGTTGCTTTTTTACATTTTGCAGGAGCAATCTTTCATATCAAAATTTGTTTGATATGGAAATATTGTATACTTGCTGCTTTTAAGCCCACCTTCAAGCACACCATGTTTCTGAAATACCAGTGAAAATCTACAGCCTTTTGTGCAGAAACAAACTCAGCTTTTTAGTATGCACCTGCTTAAGCAATTTCTTTGAAAACAGCATACTTGGATTTTTGTTTTTTGCCTATAAATAGCCATGCTTTGTAGAATACAGTTATTGCAGGCTCTTTTAAATACGTTTCTAAGGGGAAACATGTAGTTGTCCTTATTAAAAATGAATTATAAGCATCAAAATTAAAGTTGTTTGCAATAACACAACATTCTTCTATATCTTGTGCTAACATCAGCACAATCAGTCAAAAACGTGAAAGAAGATATCCCATATACATTTGAAATTACAATTACAATGTTGGGGGAGGGAATCTTTAAGTCAGAGGGTTTTTCCTGTGAGCAGGGCTGATTTTCTTAAGATCTTGTATTTCCCCTGGCTCCAGAATATAACTCTGAATTGCCTTTGGAGCAAAAGGCTGCAGGAGGAGGAAGTCCTGCTTCACATACTGGGACATACCAGGAGGCTGCCTAAAATTACAAGATATACTAGAAATTTGTAAAAAAAAAAAAAAAAAAGAAGAAAAAAAAACAAAACAAAAAAAATCCCACAAGAACAAACCAAAAAACAAACAAGCCACAAGTTAGGTAATAATATCATTATCTTTGTATCACTTTCAAGACACAGAGCACTTTTGCCTACTGGCATTAACTAATAGCTTTTGGGTTTTTTTGCAGATAAAACAGACTTCTGGTGCAATTAAAATAACTCTTTGTGAATATAGTTTGCATTTTGCTACAGCCAATTGGGAATGCGTGTTCCAAGAGGCTTTGATAGATCCATGCTATTTGTTTGAATTTCTCACAAAAAATGATTTATAGATCGTTGCTTGGATGAGATCTGAAAAATTAACTGATGTAATAATTGGGTTGTATCTTCATAATTGAGTAATTCTCCGGTATTCTAGTAATCTTGTAGCAATGATCCAGAATTTTGGACTATTAGTCATTCAGTTCACATCGTTTTCATAATGCAAATGACAGTAGCGACAGACTACTTAGCAATACTGATGGTTAAGGTTCATCTCTGTCTTTGAATGGATATTTTAGGTGTACACAGGCATCTCAGATGAAGGCTTTTATGTAATGTTTTCATTGAGACCTTAGTATTTTTTTCCTTTAATGTTTTTCTCATTCGTAGACTGTCATTAAAATATTTCAGCTTCCCAGCAGTATTGGATAAGTAAGCCTATGATCTAGTGTTGATAGACACATCAAAGTTAATCACAGCCTTAATTTAAAAGAAATAACCCAGAAAGCATAACCAATGTATAGAAAACTAGGTTTGCACCCATTTTGAACCAAAAATCATAAATCCATTATCACAGTTATACCAAAGACCAGGCTGATATCAAGGCCCCACAAATCTCATGAAGTTTCCTTTTTTATTTAGAGACTGACATAAGTACAGGTTGATGTTTAGACATGCTGTTCCTTTAAACATAACCTTAGACATAATATTCCTTTAAGCTGTCTCTGCTAGTCCTGAGAGTTTAAGAGAAAATTATGACAATTGTACTTCCTAAATGAATTCACTTGAATATGAAACAATGCTGCACATGAGCTCAAAAATGAAGCCTGTGCATTTATGATGAGTATTTGCTCCTTTTTTTAAGTTGTTTAAGTTTTTCTGCTTTTGGAAACAGAACAGAGGATACATTTGTATGCTGTGTGTTTTCTCTTTGGAAGATAAAAGTCACTTCTGATGAAGATGCAGACTGTGTTCATCAATGGTAACACTCAAGGTATGGTGAAAAGTTATCCCATATAAACATACTGAAATTTCTTTCTTAGGTATTTTGTTTATAGCTTCAACTTGGAGGCAGGTTGGACATCATTACCAATGATTAAAGTTTCTTGGCACTTCCTGTTAGAAGAATTTTCAGCTGCAAACTTTAATCATTTGAATATTTGTAGCATCTACTCTCCGCCTTTGGCTGAATTTTCTTAGCAAACATACAACACAAACAACTCAGACATTTCTGAAACTGAACTGTAGAAAATTAACCTTAAACCAGTGCCAAAAAGTTATGGCTTTTTTTTCTTTCAGCTGTCCCAGTGATCGATCCCTGTTACTTTTGCTAAGTGCCAATGTGTAGTGGGATTCAGATCATACGGATTTAGAATTTGCTCTTTTTTTATGGAAATCCAGGAAATCTTTTCCAAAGAAGTTATAAATCTGTATATATGTATGGTTTGCACATGCCCTGAAGAAACTTGCTTCATTTTAGCATCTGAATTCACACAGGGAATCCATCCCCATGGATGGACAGATGGGGACATATAGGATGGCCAAAAGCTTGTTGATGGTTGTGCACTGTGACCCAGAGAGTTTGTTACAAACTGCATTATAAGGGAAGTTGATCTTTTCTAAACAAATAAGTGTCTGTAACACAGACTTGGTTATCAGAGGGGACTTTAGCCTCCCTGACATTTGCTGCATCAGCAATGCTACAGGACACAGCAGTCAAGGAGACTTTGGGAGAGTGTCAAGGATGACTTTGTGTTACCAGTACTGTCTCCATTGCCAACCGGGGATGATACAGACCTGGGTCTGCAGTAGAAGTGGGTGGAGAGCCTACGACCAAGACAACTATGGAGAGAAACTTCTATACTGGTACTGGGTAGGCGAAAAACAGGGGGCCAGGGAAAAGGTGGGTTCAGATTTGAAAGACAGTAGTCACAAAAGCTGTGCATAGAGTACCTTCCTTCTCCATGTGGTCTGAAGTTACTGTTTGCCGTCTGGGAGTCCCCCTGCATCAACACCAGGATGCAGAACCAATGGTAGTATTTCTTTCACTACTCATATATTGTTCTAGTTACCCAAATGGTAGAGGTTTGGATGATGGGTACTAAGTTATGTGATGAACTATATTGCTGTCAACATGAAGATGCATATTCATATTACAGAGGGAAGGGTATTTTTTTTAATCAAAATCTTGTAGATGTCATTTTCTTATTCTGAAAAAAAAGAAATATTTTCTTTCCAAAAAAGTGAAAAGTTACACCCTCAAAATTTAACATTTATATCACTTGTGCACCCTTAATTTGTCCCACTTTTCTGTGTATATTAAGGTAGAATATTTATTTACAGAACCCAGCTTCACTTGTATGCAGAAAGTCAGGTCTGAGTATGAACTATGACTTTGCGGTAAAGCAAAAGATTAAGAGGTCCCTACCTCATTTGTTAAGTAAGTCGGAAAGTGGATGAGACAAGATAGTCTCTTGGTTAAACCAACAAAATTTCTTTTGTTTTTACCAGAAAGTCTTTATATGTAGTTAGGTAATTTTCTTACACCAGTTTTGTCAGAGATTTCCATTTCTTCTTGTTTTCTGCATCCATAAGACATTATGTGTTAGGCTTGACCTATAGGTTTGGTGAGCGCTTAAGCAACACATGTATGAACTGGAGAGTATGCGTAAATATACAAATGACAAAATACAGAGACATCTTAAACTGAATACCCAAAATTAATGAGTATTTTTTGACAGAGATCCTTCTGTGCCTCGAGCCTGCTTTTCACAGAAGCAACAATACCCACTTATGTCTGTCTTAAGCAGGATATGAAATTCATTAAACTTTTGTAGTGTTTATTTACTGGAATAATGAGTACCAAAGAAGGAAATGAATATATTGAAAATCATTAATCTGTCCTTACAGCTGACATCTGTCATCACAGAAGGCTTTGTGTAATATGAGGTAAATAAGGCCAGTGGCCAAGTGTGAATATAGATACAAAAACCACTGGCCACTCTGTGCCCTGAGTGAAGAGGCGTCTTCTAGAAAAACACAGATTCAAAATACATGTACAGGGGAAGACTGATTTGAGGAGGCAACCTTAATCCTGGCTGTTCCTGACATCGACAGTGCTTGATTTTCTAGATTTTCTAGCCTCAGTCCAGTAATTGTTAAAGGCTTCCTAGAAACACTTTGCTCCATCTGGGCGCAGAAAGTAACTCCACAGCACTCTAAAAAACTCCTCCCTTAGGGCATACAAGTTGAGTTAACCTGCATCCCAGACACAGGATGCAAACTCAAGTCCCTCCTCCCCATTGCAGCACTCGAACCACGTGCTTGGCCCCTCCAGGCTCTGCGCTAGCTGAATGTTGTTGCATCTTTGTTCCAGTAAATACTTCATAGCAAAATACTTCAACATTCATCAGAGCAGAGATGGGAATCTCCCTGGGGACTGCCACAACTATTAAGCTACAGTGTGATGATGCTCACTGCTCTCTGGCCCAATGAATATTTAGTTGGGCTGTACAAAGAGGAAGAGTTTCAACAGAATGGACTCACTTTCTTACCCCAAAATGCCTATGTCAGAATTGGGAAAAGCCCTCAGCAGCACAGTGTCTGGTAGCTAGCTATTGCAGTAACATTACCAAACTCCCTTGGGTTACTCTAACCCAGGGAAAAAAAAAACAAGGGATATTTAGGGATTGCAAGATATGGTCCACATGTTGTTAGGTAGCATCTGCAGGAAATCTGCATAATCTCAGAGGAAAGCTTTTCATTAATGTAAAATGCAAGGTTGCTCCTGAGAAACCTTTTCTGAAGTGTGTTTAAACTATGCACTTCAAAGGATGCTGGTGCTTCTCTCAGCCCCTACTTCACAAGAAATTTTCCCATAGAAACAAAGGAGGAGAAAATCTCCAAAGTAATGTATAGAAAGAAGAGGAAAGCAAGGCTGTTTGCTCCTTTTGCATGAATGCACCTGACTTTCACACAAGAAAAGAAACAGTAGGCAGAAGCATCTCAAAGCTCCCAGTTGCAGCCCTTTTATTGTAATAATAAAATAGCAAAACCTAAGCTTTCCCCATCATTTCAGTCTGCTGTTTTCTTGCTCGTGCCCTGCCAAGCTTTTCTCCCAGAGCATCATGTGTCAGTGCTTTAAAATGCCATAGATGTACCCTTCTCAAGATAACTGACTGCTAACAGTAGGTGGAGATACAATACAATTGTTCTGTAGTGTTTCCAAACAATCTGAAGCCAGCCCGACTTGCTATTAATTTTGATTAAACTTTGCAATAAAAAAAACAACAGAACAGTGAAAAACATGAGCAAAAATAAATGTATAGGTCTTGTCTTTAGGTCCCTTTATGCAGTAATTTGATAGCTTGTTTTGGCATAGTAGGTGGAATACACAGACCTAAGTTGTTTGGTTTTCTCTCTGAAATAATGCCTTCTGCTTTTCATTTGCCTCAGCAAAAGAAAATGATAATAAAAGGAAGATAGTTCTGAGACCAGTTCAAGCATCAGAATGCAAGCTGATTTAAAAGCTCTATCAGCTTATTCAAGGTTCCTAGTTTGTGCATCTTATTTTTTAAAGAAAAGGCAACAGGAAATGCTGACATTCTTTTATTGAAACCTTTACCATAGCTGGATTTGAAAGGAAGTCTCTGATACATGATGCTTCCTCAAAGTTGAGACGGAAAGGTGACTGTCTTTCTTTGTGGGACTGAATTTGGGAGAATGAAGGGCAGAACCAGTTTTTTGCCCAATCCACTTTGTACCTCAGGCACTAGGCAGTGAGTGTTGATGGGCACTAGCAAGAACTTTTAATCATGTATTAAGTGCTCCCAGACATGTAAGTCTGTAGAAATGCCACCCCTGGGAACAGTACCCCTGAAGACTTTATGTCTGTCCATTTGGATCTTACCTGCTGCCTAGATTTTCAGATCTTTGCAAGCTTAATGTTTTAAAATTCACCTTCAATTTATGTCCTTTTCACTCACAATCAATCTAATCCAGCTGGATATCAGGGAACAATAGTTTTCTTATTTTAAAATCAGAATTAAATCTTATTTGTGCTATGGCACTGCTTTCTTTCTGGAAGCCTCCAGAAATATAAGACCAGGAAATCTAGCCAACACTGAAGTGGGAATGAAAGAAAGATTTATGTGGATTATGGTGCAGGGAAGCACTTTTCTAGGAATAATTCTGTTTTCTGAAGGTAGCTGCAATTTTGTTTTGCGCTTTCATGCAAATTGTTGTACATAGCATTTATCCTATCTTCTTTTTCATGCTTATGAAATAGCTGATGATAAATTCAGCTTGGTTTATGCTTAGATTTACAGCAGTTTTACAAAAAAGCTCCGTCTGGAGGTAAAGATGAAAGGGAAATAAAGAGATGAAGTTCCTGAGCAAACAATGGACCAGGGAATATCTTATGGAGGTACTTGTAGGTGTTGGAAATTATGTTTTTCTCTCAGTAGCCTCTCCCAGTTCATGATTCCTTATTCCCATGGCAAAATGGGCAGATATATCACAAAAGATCATACTAAGATGATAAAAACTGATAGTTAATGGAAAGATATTTTTAAAAGGCTCTGTCTTCTATATCTTAACTTTTATTAACTTGATTATGAAAACACAAGAACACCAGCAATTTACAGTGAACTTTAGGGAAGATGCAGTTACCACTGATGTGAAAAGTAAGTCACATAGGTGTTTCACCAGTGTTTTTTAAATCTCTCAACAGATAATTCCTACCGCTGGAAAATATCTGTCTTTCAGTGCTGCATATCATATTCATCCTACTTGAAGGATTTCTTTCATCAATAATTGCATTAAAATATCACCCCACTCATGTTCTAAAGCAGCACTCAAAACCTGGCAATTTCTGAATTTTTATTACATGACTTTGTTTTTTCTTCACTGTCTTTAAGTTCTTTGCTTATGCTTGTGAAAACTAGGAGGAAAAGAAAATTAACATTGAATGAAAGAGCACATGGAGCTTGTGTGTAGATATTTCTATGTCTCTGCCCTTCACATAACAAATTGAATTGTAAATGAACAAAAAGAAAATGTGAAGAGACAGACACATCTAGCCAGCACCAGGCTTCCAGAAATTTATTGTAGGGTCTGCCATAACCCAAAATCCTGATAATGAGATGCATTATTTTCAGTAACTATGTATTGTGCATTGTGCCATAGAATTATAGAATCACAGAATGGTTTGGGTTGGGAGGGACCTTCAAGATCATCTAGTTCCAACTCCCCTGCCATGGACAGAGACACCTTCTACTAGATCTGGTTGCTCAAAGTCCCATCCAACCTGGCCTTGAACACTTCCAGGGATTGGCAGCCACAGCTTCTCTGAGCAACCTGTTCCAATGTCTTACCACCCTCATAGTAAAGAATTTCTTCTTTAGATCTAATCTAATTCTACCTTCTTTCAGTTTAAAGCTATTAACCTTTCTCCTATTGCTACCTGCCCTTATAAAAGGGCCCTCTCCACCTCTCTTGTAGGCCACCTTTAGGTACTGGAAGACTGCTATAAGGTCTCCCCAGAGCCTCCTCTTCTCCAGGCTGAGCAAGCCTAACTCTCTCAGCCTGTCTTCATAGGAAAGGTGCTCCAGCTTTCTGATCATTGAAATGAGTGCCTGCTCTGGACTCACTTGAACAGGTCCACATCCTTCTTATCTTGGGGGCCCCAGAGCTGGATGCTGGACTCCAGGTGGGTTCTCACGAGAGCAGAGTAGAGGGAGACAATCACTTCTCTTCACCTGCTGGTCACAATTCTTTTGATGCAGCCCAGGATATGGTTGGCTTTCTGGGCTGCAAATCCACATTGACAGGTCATGTTGAACTTTTCATCCACCAGCATCCCCAAGTCCTTCTCCGCATGGCTGCTCTCAATCCATTCTCTGCCCAGCCTGTAGCTGTGCTTGGGGTTGCCCCGACCCAGGTGCATGATCTTCCATTTGGTCTTGTGGAACCTCATGAGGTTCACACTGGCCCACCTCTCAAACGATGTCTGGATGGCATCCCTTCCCTCCAGGGTGGCACCTGCAGTACACAACTTGGTATTGTCAGCAAACTTGCTGAGTGTGCACTCAATCCCACTGTCCAGGCCACCAACAAAGATGCTGAACAGCACTGGTCCCAGTTCCAGTCCCTGAGGAACACCACTTGTCACTGATCTCCACTTGGACATCAAGCTGTTGACTACAACATTTTGAGTGCAGTCAGCTAGCCAGTTCCTTATCCATTGAGTGGTCCATCTGTCAAAGCTATGTCTCTCCAGTTTAGGGACAGGTATATTGTGCAAGACAGCGTCAAATTTGCACAAGTCCAGGTAGATGACATCAGTCACTCTTCCCAACACAGTAACCCCATCCTAGAAGGCCACCAAATTTGCCAGGCACAGTTTATCTTTGGTGAAGCTGTTTCGGTTGTTACCAATCACCTCCTTACTTTCTATGTGCTTTAGCATAGTTTCCAGGAGGATCTGCTGCATGATCACGCCAGGTACCAAGGTGAGACAGGCTGGCCTCTAGTTCTCTGGGTCTTCCTTTTTGCCCTCTTTAAAAATGGGGATTATATTTCCCCTTTTTCAGTCAGTGGAAACTTAGCCAGACTGCCATGACTTCCCAAATATGATGCAGATTTCATTAGGTTGATTCCCTCAATCTAGATCTGTGCAATAGACCACAGGAGTTCAATTTTTCCTTCTAGGTGATGTGTTATAAAAGATCAGATCCTGCAGTCCCATAAGATACAGTGAATAGAGCTGTGAGCACCAAACCTGTGTTTATCACTTTCATGAGTTTTCTTCCCTTCATTTATTTTGCTGTTAACCATCAATAATAGTTTCACTGTGTATCTACCTGTGTCCTGGTTTGTGGATGTGTTTATAAATTAAAAGATTTCTGATATGATAGTCTGTATTTAAATAGTAATTAGAGCATATGGTGACGTCGCATCTTGATAGAAACAACTCTATTGCAAAGATTTCAGGCTGCCAGTAATGGAAATCTGACATTTATGTAGGCTTTGTGTTGTTTGAAGCTACTGGCCATTATAGCTGAATTGCTATGCGGCTCTGCTCAGCCATTGTGTTTTCCCAGAGGTGTTTCAAAAGCATGAAGCCGTTTCTTTTCCTCTTTTTGTTTGTTTGTTTGTAAAGGGCCTAGTGAGTTATGTAGCTTTCCCTGGGAAATAAAAAGACTTGCAAGCGTAACTCTTATTCCTCCCTGACATTTCAAATCTATGTGTTGGTGGTTAAATGTTTAGTTACATGGCTATTTTTCTAATGAACTATCTTACTTAAAAATGACCTCTAAAATGTCAGTCTGCCTTAGCAGCTCTATTATGGTCAAATTCCCTGGTGAAGTATGTGTGACTTGCTGACTTCAGTGGGAGCAACATAGATCTGAGGGCAAAATTTGTCTCATGGATTGATTGATTGTCAGATATTTGGTACTACGTGCCAGATATTCAAAAGCACTTAGCTCCCAGCAACTCTTGCAATGAGACCTCTGGCTGAATTTTCACGGTCTTTCTGTGAATCTCACATACAATGTGTAAATAAAAATGGGCCTGAGTCCTTATGCTCTATGTGAAGTAATTTATTCTCAGTAGCAGTCTCAATGTGTATCAAGATCCTGTTGCAATGATTGAGTACTTATTAACTTGAATAAGAGTTACAGATTTCAGCATTCTGTTGACTATTTAAAAAAATCACAAGGTAAGATTTATATTAAAGCCAATGGTCAGAGATAGGAAGAGCAGGAAGCATTCATTAGAGATGTGGACTGCACTGGGGTCCCCAGGAGCCTGTGTCTGTCAAACTTGAGGTGTGATTTTTAAATTGCATCTTTGGTTTTATGGGTATCACTTTACACTTGCAACTAATTGTGCCTGCTGTTTTGAACTGACAAGGTATCCCACTATCAGCTTTTCCTTGTGGGCGGTAAATCTCATTCGCAAAATTAGAATGCAATTTGAGAGTAAATTTAAGAGGCAATATTGTTTACTAAGCACATTCTCTTGTCAAAACTGATTTTCTGTCTGGACTACCCCACTATCAGCAAGATGCCTACCTTTTCCTCCCTCAGGTTTACAGTTTGGGAAAGCACACCAGGGTACTTGGTACTGGTTTCCAGCTGCCTTTCAGGGTCACAATTTCTGCCCCATTTCATGAGGCATTTGAGGAGTGAGAGAACCCATGACTGGAAAGCAAGGTGCTGGTGATGTTCTACAAGACTGAGCCCCAAGCCTGACCTGTCTGTTTCACATTTAGCATAAGAACAGTATTTAGGCTCTGAGGTGAGCTGCGTTTTGAAAATGTTTCCACATACACTGAACGTGTTTAAGAGTTGTTTAGAGTAGCCCTTTTTAATTTATAGGCATCCATCTATCAGACCCTTTTTGTTGATAGAAAACCAGCACACATTGATCATTAGTTTCATTTTGAATCTAGTCATCATCCATTTATCAAATGAGGGGTCACTTGTAAGTTGATTGATAAAGTCATGCAGAACTCTGGAAGCAGCTTACGCAAGAGAAGGTACAAGTCACACACTCTTACGGATAGCAGAATTCATTCACACACTCTTATGGACAGTCTCATTGATAATCCAAGAAAAAACATATGGTTCCTTATCCTGAACTAACGATAATGCAATCAAAACTGTTGAACATGAGATCTTAGAGGTCAAATGTTTGGATTTACCTAAAGAATGTGTGTCTTTATTCATGAATAATTATACAAGGGTGCATTATATCCCATTATTTCAAGCTAAATACCTTGAAATGAGAAGGCATCTGATATTTGTGTATCTGTTTATTGTGTCATACATATATATGTTGTAAAAAAAATCAGAGACCCACAAATTTCATGTCACACAACCACAGACCATACTACATCAGTTCCTTGTGAATATAGTTCTGTTTATACTGGATATAAAGGTTAGGGATTTTGAAAATCAAAAAGTATCATGTGGTTGTTAAAAGACTTAAATTAGCCTATTCCACACATAGCCAGCAAGAAAGATGCATAGATCTGGGCAACAGCTGAGCTTATTATTTCAGAGTTTAAGCATAACAAAAGAAGCCATCATGAAACCTTAGAGACCTAACTTCAAAACAAAATTATTAATAGCCGAGAGGGTAGAAGCTTTAGTGAAATTTGGAATCCAGTTCTAAATAGGATTTCCACTTCAAGAATGAATAATAGATGGAGTCCAACTGTTCTGTGGTTGAGCACAAATTAGTGATTCATTGATTGTAATCAAAAGCAGCTGCTTGTAATCAAAGCATAGGTTTTTGATAGGTCATTATCAAATGATATGCTAATTTTCTATGTATATAAAGAGCAGAGATGGAGCTTGTCAAGAAAGGTCTTGATGATGCAAAATACAGATTTTGTGAGAAGTTTACCTTGGTGCTTTCTTTCTTAACTGTCCTTTATCCCAGTCAGTGTTTTCTGTCTCCATAATTAGTTTCAGTTTTGTATCAGCTTACTGGAAATGTCACTAACATCTGGGTTGCTGCAGCACAAACAATAATGCAGTTATAGAAAGAAAGCAGGCCTTAGCCCTTCCTCTTATCATTATTAACTCACAACGAATACTCTTTCTGTGGACATAAATTTGTGTCTCAATTTTGCTGACTGCTTAGGCAAGCATTTTCAAATTCACCTACGTTAAGATAAAATACCTAAGTAAATGGAAATAGTTAGCCTGCAATAGTGAGTGAATGAGAATTACAGCTATCCAGAAGCTAAAGATCAGATCACTATTTAAAAGCTTAAATTCATACACATATTTGGCAGTAACCTTGATCTCATAGTCCCAGAAACCTCCATGCAAAATTAGTTATTCTATTGGCATCAAACATCCCATATTTAATCACAAAAAATCTTTAAAGTCCAAAATCTGTATGATATACTTCCACCCTTTGGGAAGAAGGGTATTATTTTGCCTGTTCATTGCTAGGAAGGGATTGTTAGTGTCAGGTAGGCATCTGGCTATCTCCTTGCTTGCACTGAAGCACCTTATGAGCCAGAAGGCCATACTTTGAGTTTCAGCTTAGGCTGTGGAACTGAAACAGAGGAGGTGGGAAGGCCTAAAAGGACAGTCTCAATCCCCTAGTCTGACTTCACAGCATAGTAGCCAGTTCAGTGGAAATCAGGCCAAGCTCAGGTATTTCAAAAGGAGAGTGTAACTGTCCTTTTGTACCATATTATTCATTTGCCATTGATCCTGGCATTTGCAATCTGTAGTTATTGTTCACTCCCTAGCTGCTTTTAGGTATTCAATAGGAGTTTTCCATATCAATACGAAAAGGATTTTTCCATTTCAATATAGGCAGGAAAGTTACTTTTTTTAGCCTCAAATCTTGCTTCTATAAACCATTCCCTATGTCACTGCTAGACAGTCTTGCTGTGGTTGCTATTTAAATTGATTTGGAGACTAAAAGTGCTATACCTCTGTAACAAAACTGTCAAGCTACTGAGCACTGGATAAGTATTAGAATAACATGAATATGGTGGCAAACAGACAGCTCTCAGACAGCCTGCTGCCTCTCAGTCTGGATCATAAAGTGCATTGCTTGTAGAAGCATGGTCAACTTGGCACATTAAGTTGGGCTTCTATTTCTGTACCGTAATTTTTTGTAGCTGGTATGATTTTTACTTTCAGGATGCTTTCATTTAAGTGTTTCTGATATCGACACATGGCTGCAATATGATGGCTGCTGTAAAGAGGAAATCCCAGCAACCTTGCACTGACACATAGCTACATGGTGCACGTCTGACCTCTGAGGATAGATTTGTAGACTAAATGGTTGAAAGGCTTAAGAGGGAAGTTCTGTCCTCACAGTTGTAGGATTTTGTATCCAGAGTGTTGAAAGATCTGTCTTGTAGTCACAAAGGGAGCTAGTGATGCAGGCATTGGTATTGTCACACAAGAAACATATCAGCATCCCCCATTACCTACAGCGACCCATTGCCCTTTTTCAGCCCTTCTGTGGAAGAATATGATCACAGCTGGTCTTCAATATCTTCCCAGTGGGTAAACACCTCTCTAGTTCTGTAACTGGTCCCAGTAGTGCAATGAACATTTCTAGCTTATCCTCAGCTTTTTGCCTGAAAAAGTACCAAGTCTTAGAACCATTCTCACTCATCAATATGTACTTATTAACCAAACACAGTTCCGATTATGCCATGCTTTCTGAATGAAAAAACATAGGAAAACAGAGGATTCTTTTCTCACTAATCATGAGTATAGTAAGTAACATAGAAAATGCAGACAAAACCAATGAAAAATGTTGCCATAGGCTAGGTGGGTTGTTTTTTTTTCATTTCACATTTTAAAGAATGGTGTATACTTTTCTTCAGTGAGGCAATTTAAGGTGAGAAAGTTGGGGCTGTTCAGCCTGGAAAAAAGAAGGCTGCGTGGAGACCTAATAGCAGCTTTCCACTATCTGAAGGGGGCCTATAAGGTTGCTGGGGATGGACTCTTCATTAGGGACTGTAGTGATAGGACAAGGGGGAATGGGTTAAAACTTAAACAGGGGAAGTTTAGATTGGATATAAGGAAGAAGTTCTTTACTGTAAGGGTGGTGAGGCACTGGAATGGGTTGCCCAAGGAAGTTGTGAATGCTCCATCCCTGGTGGTGTTCAAGGCTGAGTTGGACAGAGCCTTGGGTGGCATGGTTTAGTGTGAGGTGTCCCTGCCCGTGGCATGGGGGGTTGGAGCTAGATGATCTTAAGGTCCTTTCCCACCCTAACTATTCTATGATTCTGTAGTTCTGTGTTGCTAAATTGTGAATGAATTAAAATAATCCCCTCACATCATGTTTGAATTTGGCCAATGACATTTATGAATGCGGATAGACAGACAACAGCAATGTCACAAAAATAAATGAAATCTCAAAACTCTAATTTTCTTTTTTACTGAGCATATTCTGTCTTCATCAGAAATATGGCATGATCTAAAAGACAGTTAATGGTTGACATTCTTTCTAATAGCTTAGAGATATTAGCATACAATTAATTAGAATGGCTCTTGTGTTTTTCAGTTTTGGACAATATGACTGCTGACGGTCTTGGATTAATTCAATATCCTATTTCCAAAATGAGCATGCACGAAAAGTATTTTTTCATTATATATTTTTGAAGGAGAAAAAAACTTCATGTAGTTATTCTGTCTTCTTACACTTATCTCCCTACTATTTCGCACTTTTTTCTTTCATATAGCAATTTAGGGGGCTGATGGTCTAACTCTGTGAAAATTAGATTATCTAGTTCTTTCTATCCTGTACTTCAGAGGTTAATATGAAGAAAACAGAACCATCATTTGGTCAATAATTTAAATCATTTCAGTAAAAAATTAAATTTTGCTATTCCAGAGTCCAGGGAGCAAGCAAGGCATAGCAGAGGAATGGAGAGAGGGGATAAAGCCCTTGCTGCTGAGATGTGAGGAAAAGATAAAGTCACAGTGGCAATGGTGTACTCCAGTGTTCACCCCAGCATGAGTCACATTCTATTTTTTTCCCTTCTGGGTAGCCATGGTGGCAGACAACCTGGATGGTCAGCGCTTTGTCATGGCCAAAGTGGGCATAAGAGCCAAAGGACTTTTATTACCTCTAGCAGTGGTTGACTTTGCTGGCTTTGCCTTTTTGTAAGACAAAAATGTGTACTCACATAAAGGATAAATAAGAAACAAACATAAATTCGATTTATAAATAACACTAGCTTGCTTTCTTTCTTACAGAGGTTTTCTTTGAAAAAAAGAGAAATGATACCATCTCTCGTATTTTTCCAATCTCAGCCTCAAGCCATTATAATTGCTTGAACAAAGGTGAACAGCAAGCCGAACTAAGCCATGCATTTTGGCTTCCTGTTCTGCTGACTTATGTATTGTCTTTGAAGTGTTGTATACCTCATTATGTGTCGTTAATAAAGTAGTATTGCGGGTATATATGCAGTGTCCTCAAATCTAAGGAGCAGCTTAAAAAGCAGACCATCACTTAAAGGTTGTGCAGCAGAGAAAATTATCTGCAAAATCTGCCATGAATAACTGTGTGCCTTCCATCACTCTGTGTTGCCCCCTTGTTTTCTGCTCTTAATCACAGCCAAAACAGACCATCATCATTTTTTTTTCTCCACACGTACTCAACTTGGTGCATTTCTTCATCTATTTGTGGGTTGCATTCAAATATTCACACTGAGACCAGAAGGCTAAAATGTCATTTTTATTTCCTAGTGAAAAACGTCTTTGTACTAAACAGGGGAAGTTAAAATTTATACCTAACTTCAAAGAAGGAATAAAATATATTTTATTGACCTGGAATTTGAACATGGAATTTCTTTAGTTGTTAGGGTCTCGGTGGAAAAAGAAGCAAAATATGTAACAATTTTCTCACAAGACTTCAAATAAAGAGATTTCATGTAAAGATTGTAACACAAAATTTAGAGCTTTCCACATCTTAAAAATGAATGTTTTAAGAAAGTAGAACACACAAACCGAAGAGATTTTTATTTCCTAGAATCCCATGTATACTGTTGTGGACAAACCAATTAACAGAAAACTAGTAGCATGGTTGGGTGTGCTGGAAGATGTTGATCTTGAGTCCTTGGCCCCTTCAGCTATAAAATTTTTTCTCCCTGTGTAATATGCTTTTACATCTCTGCATGCATGAAGGTGAAGAAAGAGACAGGGACGCTCCTGCAGCTGATCTCAGAAGCACTCATACTCTCAGCCTCTCTGTCCCCATGCACCCCAGTGGCCCTTGTAGGCTTTGACATCCTCTGCTAGTGGAAAGCATAGACTCTCTCCAGTGCTAATTAGTATGGCAGATGAGTCTGAGCTTTGCCTCCATTTTTACTGCAGTCTCTTTACCCCTGCTACACATACTGACACGCTCACCACTAAGCTCCGGCAAGTCCAGATGTTTTCAAACTTTGGACCACCAAAACACATCTAAAAGGAGCAAGTGCATACGTGCTATGAGCAGTCCAAATCTTTGAAACTTCAAAGGGTTTGTACTTCACCAAAAATGGTTTAGGAATCCAGGTTGACAGGTTTGAAGCCATCAGTTGTATTCAGAAACTTAAAATGGGCAAAAGGGATACTGGAAGAAAAGAGGAGGATTTGTGAAACAAATATGTAAAAAAATTCTCATCCATTCCTTTATTTACAGAAATATGAGCCTTAGCTAGCAATTGTACTTCTTGTTTGTCCTACAGACCTCCTTTACGTAGCTAAAAAATGGGTAAGGCATAAGCAATCAGTTAAACAGAACTAAATTAAACTTGTTGACAAAAAAAAATCATAATGTGCATTTTATTATTTAGCTTTGGTGAAACAAATACTTTGGCAGCATTCAAGCTTTCATTGTTTTTATGACCAGTATATTAGCTGCCATGAACTCAATCACAGCACAATAGGAGGTGAGACTAAATGCTTCAACACATAACAGGTAATCATGATAAAAGAATTGACACTATACAGTGCAGAGGCTGTTACAGTTTTAAATGTAAAGTTAATTTCAAGATTGATTGAAGTCTTCTCCCTTTCTTCTAGCAATGGAATTAGTGTATTATTGTGACACTTCTGCAGTTCTTTCTCTAGTGTATGGCAGCTGCAGTGAGTTCAGCAGTATTTAAAAATGCCTTTAGATTTGAGTCTTCGAATAACCTTTGCAGCTGCTTTTCCCCCTTGAAACTTTACAATGAATTGGATATAGGAGATGGAGGAGGAAAAGTAGGAGGAACTGGCATTAGAGCTGCAGAGGATACCAAAGGATTCTGTTTATCCAGAGCCCAGGTAAATTGCTGGAGATTTAGCAAACAGCTCATGCCATTTGTCTGAACCTGACCTTGAGAGGACGCCTTCTTTCTGGTTGAAGGGGAGTAATTTTATTTCATGCACTTGTCAATCTTATGGTTATTTCTCCAAAAGCAGGCAAGCATGCCAAAGGAAACGTATGATAGTGCTGAGAAGTGGCCCACAAAAGTGTAAGGGTTGGTTATTAATTAAGCTCAGACTGCATCCAAAGCTGCAATGCTACACTGCAAAATTATTTCTGTTGTTTTTATGGGAGGCTTTTGTTGGCTGGGCTGCACAGTCCAGGTCTTACACAGGGTTATTTGCAAACAGTACAAAATTATCTGTATATGGCAGTCCACACTGTTTTTGCAAGTCTTCGTGCTAAAAGCACTGATGAATCCAAGGTTGCTGGAGGGCTGTGTTGGATCATATCTGAGTTAATCAAGATGATTTCTTGGCTCTTGGGTATTCCTATGGTTTTAAGTAAATCAGACTTGTAGGGCACTCCTAATTACTTCACTAGCTTCAATATGCAACCACAAATTATAACGATCTGCCCTAATTCCTATGCTGAACATGAACAAGTTGTGAAGTGTTTGTGTGTGTGTGAGAGAGAGGGAGATGGCATTATCTGGATGGTCAGTGCAGGCAGGAGATTAGCTTAAGGCTGCAGCAAAAGTTTCCCTATCATTGTCTTTGGTATGCTAATGATCTTGTTCATTACATTAACTCTAGCTTTGCAATTAAGAGGAAGAAGAAAGAGAGTAGCAATAAATAGTGCAATGTTTAAAATACTGAGTTATAATACATCCTAAATCTGCTAACCCTTATCAGTGAAAACTCAGACTAGCCAAAATCTGCTAATGTTAACTCATGCTGGGAGAACAATTTCTCTGGATTTCAATAATTTTCCCAAATTGGATATATTTCTATGTACTTCATTTGGACTATAACAGTGCCACACAGAGAATGAATATACTACTTCTTCAATGATATAGCCAGCATAAATTATTCTTTAAGGTCAGTTTGGCTTAATTTTACTATGAGTCCTGAGAAATGAGCACTGTGAAGCTGAGAACTGAGCATGGGAAAGGCACGCTCTTAGGAAACCACCAGGTCCCCATGACCTCCTCTGTCACAGGGTACAACCCACATAGTGGAACTGGCAGGAGGAGATGTGCACCCACATCTCTCCAGCAAAAAGCCAGAGTGTTAATATGAACCACAGTTCTTGGGCATTAAAGCTTTGGAATCCAAGCTGCTCTGAAGCAGCTGAGGTGCAGTCACACTTCTGTCTGCCACTTCTGTTATAGACAGGTAATCTCAGCAGGAGGACAGCAGAGAACCCTGGCAAGAGTTACATCTTCACCCCTTCAACCAAATTTCCCTCACTTCTCCAGTCACCCAGTTTAGCAATGAAATATGTCTGTCAGGAGCTATACCCTTATTGCACAGAGTTCTACTGGTAATTAAGATTCTTGTAGGGGTGATGCACACTCAGGTGCGGCTTCTTCAGGTAACTTCCTGTTGCCAGGGGGCATGACGTGGATGCAGAGATACTGAAGAAAACGTGCATGGCAGCCTGGCGTGTTGGGAAGCAAGCTGAGGTCCCAGCCAGGCAGTCCTGGATATTTTACTTAAAATGAAAGATAATTAAAGTAAATGCAGTTATCAAAGTCAGAAATTTACTTTCCAAGCTCAGTAGAAACCTTGAATTAATACTTAGGTGTAAGCATCACATGTGGTACATTTTACAGGGCTAGTAAAAAAATTTCCTACTAAATTGTCTTAAAAGATGTCTTTAAAAGATTTCTAATGGAAGATATTCAGTTTCAAAGAATTATCTGAATTCAAGTTTTGGGGTTATTTTAGATCAGCTGTAAAATGTTGAGCTGCATACTTGGGCATGTTTTCACAGCTGCAGTACCTTTTTAAAAAAGTTTTGAAATTTTTAAAAGAAGTCTATTTTAGAACTTAAAAGTCACCAAAATGGCAATGAATCATTGTTAATCATTTAAATAAAATGTTTACAATTATTCAAATAACTTATTAAAATTTGCTATAGGACAAAATTCAGATTGTTGTTTGATCCAATGAATCAATTCAATTTTTGAAATCCCTTACTTTTTCACAAAGCAAGAAACACTTTTCAGCTCAGCTCCACTGTTTTGTGTGCAATATAGCAGTGAATCGAGCAGTGAAAAGAGTTAAAGCAATTTAGGGCTCTATCTTCTTTCTTACTAATGGCTTCTTCACTGCAAATCAAGCCTAATCCTAAATTTTCTTTAGAAATTCAGTGAGGCTGAACAAAGTCTGTACTTTTCTAACCACTTCAATAGGAGTAGCATTTTACCTTAACTAACCAGGCCAGTAAGGCATTGGCACAATCAGTAGCTTATGCTTAGTACAGCAATAATAATTTCAATTATATGCAGATAATTGTTTTGTATTCATAAAGACAGCTCTAAGCCTTCAAAATCAGGCAATCTGTATTTACTAGTTTGAAGCTATTTCAATTTTATCTTTTACTTCTGAATTATTTTTATACAATTATCTCTCCCCATAAAAATTCTTTTCTGTGTTCATTGAACATTGGAGAGCAAAATGTTTCTATTTGAAAAGATTTAGCATTCCAGATTAAAATAGATCCATTAATTACTGTTTTTTCCCCAAATTAATTTCATCTAACTGCTTCTGTATAGGTCTTTGCCTGTATTGTACCACTTGGATTTAATTGTAAGGAATAAATAAAAACAAAAGATTCATGACATTTCATGCATAGGAAGAAATGACAGCACCATCTACCATCATGGTTGCCTAAAACTCCCAGAATAAGATCATCTTTGCATTTTTCTGTAAATAGTCCCTAACTTCTTCAACCTGAACTTCTTCCCTACAAAGAATTTTTCTAAATTTCATCAAAAATTAGTGAATCTATTTGGGTGATCATAGAATCATGGAACAGCCCAGGGTGGAAAGGGCCTCAAAAGATCATCTGTTCCAACCTTTCACGGGTAGCCTAGATGAGATTATCTGGCACCCTGTGCAATCGCATATAGAAAAACTTTGGCAATGGGGACTCTGCAATACCCCTGGGGAGTTCTTCCAGTGAATGATTGCTCTTACTATAAAAAAATTCTTTCTTATGAAACCCTTCCTGCTGCAACTTGTATCCATTGCAACTTGTCTTCTCCATGTGGCCTCTTATGAAAAGAGAGCCTCTGTCCTCTTTGTAGCCACCCTTTAAGTACTGGAATACAGCGTGATGAGATGCACCCTGAGCCTTCCCTTCTTGAGGGAGAAATGACCTATCTCCTTCAGTCTTTCCTCCATTGGACAGGTCCTCTAGCCCTTTGGTCATCTTTGTGGCCCTCCTTTGGACCATCTCCAGTCTGCCTGTGTCTTTCTTAAATTGTGAGAAGCAGAACTGGACATAGTATCATAAAATCATAGAACAGTTCCAAGTGCAGACTGCCAAGCACTGACTAGAGTGGGATGATCACATCTCTATCTCTGTTAGTAATGCCCCTGCAGATGCAGTCCAGGATCTGATTCACCTTTCTTGCTGCAGCAAGTAAGCAGCATTGGTCACCCAGGACCCAGCTTTGTCCCCCAGGACCTCCATGTCCCCTTCAGAAAGGCTGCTCCCCAGACACACAGATCCTAGCTTGTGATGGGCTCTTTGGTTATTTTGCCCAGTCCCAGGACTTTGCCCTTGTCTTTCTTAGGCAGAAAAGATCTTGACTCTGTTAGCACTGCTCAGCAGTAATGAAAACACCCCTGTGTTACCAACACTCTTTTCAGCACAAATCCAGACCATAGCCCCTTACTAGCTACTGTGAAAAAAATTAACTCTACCCCAGCCAAAATCAGCACAACAGTGCAGGTTACCTTCTCTCACTTCATTCCCAAGGCTTAGGGCAAAAAAAACATAGTGAATTAAAAGTAGTCAGCAGTTGCTCATTATTCAGGGATAACCAGTTGAGGACTTTGTGAAAATGTGGTTTGTGATCATGTAATTAATAGCAGTAGCAAAATACTTATTCATGAGCTAGATGGAGTCTGGTATTTCCTAGTTTTTCAGTGCTTATCACTGTAATCTTTTTATTTAAAACATTTCTTCTGAGTGTGTAGCGTTTCAGTCAGGGTAGGCAACAGAAAGCACAACTGACTCCCAAACCTGACACTTCTGAGAAGCTGCCCTGGTTTCTGGGCACCAAGTATCACCCAGTAGTGCCTTTTTGTCCCTCCAACAGGGCAGTCAGTCCATGGGGACTGTCCTTCTTTATGAAAGGCAAAAGAAAGAGGTTTTGTGAGTTTTTTTACCTTGTAATCAATTTCACAGAAAGGGCTGGGTCTCTTTCACTTGCGTGCAAGTTAACTTACAGGTATAGATGACATTAAGAGTTCAGAAATTAGAATTGAAAAAGACTATCTAAAGCATTTCAAAACTAAATGTGGGATGGCTCTCGCCAGATTTATTTTAATCAATAAGGTGAATGGCTTTAAATATCTAATAACAGTCTTCTCAGATCTCAGTCGCTCCAGCTCTCTTTATTCAGGCTTGTTCCTTCTCTCCACAATAGTTATTTCAGTTGTAGCAAAGGCAAAGTACTAGAAACTGAAAACATGCAAATAAAAATCCTGCACGTCCTTCAGAAACTGTCTGTGCAGCCTGTAATTTCTAGGGCAAAGGTTTGATGTCTGATGCTTCAAGTGAAGTCTGAAAGTGAAACAAACACTTTCTCCTGTGGAGAAGAAAATGTGTTGAGGAAGTTTGTCCTTTTTAATCAGAGTACCTGAAAAAAAACTGTTTGTTAGATCTAAAATATGTAGCTTTTGTCAGAAAGGGCTTCTACAAAAATCCAAGCCAGAGAGATATATCTGTGGGTTTTAATAAGATTTACATCAGAAAATAAGTTTTTAGAGGACTCTTTCTACATGCTACCAACTAGTCAGAGAAGTAAAGGAACCAGGAAGTCAAGATAACAAAATCAAAAATATGATGGATTACCTTTTTAGCTGAAGAAATCCAATATTTTATTTAGAAACAGGGCTGTGATTGTTTGTTACAGCACTTTCAAGATCTCTATCCCTCTGTAAGACTACAGAAATGAGGTTCAGGAAAAATTTTCAGTAATTCCTGGAGGCAGTTCTCCAAACAGTGCACCCGCCATCAAGTTCCTGTTATATCATTGGTTTCTTATGTTGAAATAAGCATTGCAAGCACTCTTCCAGTGAATTAAATGGTTTTAAGCAAGGTAATACCTTGTCATATGTACTAGGGCTTTCCTATACACATGTGCTTTCAAGTGTGCATGCATGTGTGTAAATACATACACAAAAAGCCTTCTGGGAAGACAGCATCTCGTTAATGCTCCTAAATCCTAGAGAGATGAGCACATGCCGGTGTTACAAATTTATCTAAAGGCAAGAACTTATAGCTTTGTACCAACCTTTACAAAAACAAAGGATTAAGATCGGGGTGGTAGCCACAGAAGTAAAGGTGAACCTTCCCATCAGATTCACTAGATGTCAGCCATGGCTGTCCCTAAGACAATGTTTTCTGTTGATTGCATCATGCTTAGAAGTTTGCAACAAGTATGACATCATATAGAAACATGGGGGAGGAAGGGAGGGAGGGAGGGAGGGAGCAGAAGAAGTCTTACCTGTGTATGATAATTTGGTCTAAGTCTTTGAGCTTCCTCAAACTCATGGCTGCTGAGAGACAGTAATTTTGTTAGCAGTTTCATTATTTGATGCCTAAAGGTAGGCAATTGCATTTTGTGTTTGAGTTTCAAATACCCTCTGAAAACCAAGTGGGTGATTTAAGTGCTTAGCCTAATTTCTGTTACTTATGCTGGAATATATTGGCTGGCATTCTTCAAAAGTTTGTCTCAGAATTAAAAGGCATATGCAAACATATTTTGATCTGCTCAGTTTTTTTGTTCCTGCTTCTTTTAATAGGTACTCAAACATCACATACAACCTTTTGTCCATCTCCTTCTCCACAGGGCTATCTTTATAAATGGTTTCACCTTTAATATGGCCCTGCTTTCCTATTTTTGAGAACAGAAATGACTTATCAGCCTGGTAGCAGATCCTTATTTTGTCTGCCTCCCACAATCCATCAGGAGAGGGTTAAGAAAAGGACCAGTTATCTCATAGCAGTCAAATTCTTTGTACATCATTGAGTTTTACATTGAACATCTCTGTGTGCTGTCAGCTGCAGAGAAAGAAGATTACACTGTGTGTCTGCTATATGAATACCCTGTAAATACTGCTTCAGTGCAAAAGGCAGATTTCTAATCGGCTATGGAATAAACAGAAACTGCTAGTTATTTTAGCATTAAAATAGTCAAATTTCATCGCTTTAATGCACAGCAGTAATTTACTTAATGTATTAACAGACACCTAGTAGCACCACAGCCAAAATATCCAAAGGAGTAAAACAAACCTCACAAGTTAGAGAGGTTATGAAAATATTTAACAAGAGCAGTCCTACATACTGGGCTGCTCACAAGCATTTACAGCAAAAAAGATTCTTTTTGACTCTATAAATTATTTTGAATCACTGATCCCCAAGTTGGTGGGGAATAGGGATAATAGGGATGAGGCTATGAAAGATTGTTTGGGAGGCTGTGTTTGTTTTTTTCCAAGGCAGTCTTAAAACCATCTTTCTGGACACCACTGAATACCATCAAAACAAAAGCTTTTACCTGATTTGATAGGTAACAATTACATAAGGGGAAAAGTGATGATACAGTTTAGATTTTGTATTTTTAAAACATCAGTCTGTGCCTTTGTAAGCATACACGTGTTGCAGGTCAGCTGTTTATGGAAATGACAATGGGAGTGAGAGTGCAATCAGTAACCAGACTTGAATGTATCTTGTCACCTAAAACATGTCTGTATATAGCAATACATAAGGCTCTAGTCCATTCCAAAGGAGAAAAAAATCTGAATTAGAGCAGTGAATGTTACTGTAGGATGCACTTGTATCTTTTAAGAAATGACAGGGATCTTTGTGAAGTGATGCAATGCTTGCAAAATCACAGTAAATGTGTGGATTGCTCATTCTACTGCTGGTGGGGATCGTAATAGTATAGCCTGCATGGGGCTTTGTTTTCACAGTCAGATACAGAAACAAATACAAACTTCATAATTAGGGCATAACCCAAATCCCAGGCTTTTAGAAACCCCTATTTAACTCTGCTGCTCATTATGTTTCCCTAAGGACTCAATACTGACCGGTAGCTGAAATCTGAATGCTGTTCATAGGAGGCTTTTACAAATAATAGCCCTTGTACAGTCAATAGATCAATAAGCAACCTTGCTACTACAGATTTGCTGCTTCAGAGATTCCTACATTTAGAAGTCCTTTTCTTGTGGCATTTGTAAATATTATTGTTTAAAAATTAGTGTAGACCCCTAATTAGGTGCCATAAAGACACTGCTTTAAACTTCACAGAGAAAATACCAGCTTCTATATAGAAAGATCAGGGTTTGCAAGTGATGCGGTAAGAGAGACAGCTGTCATGACGGTTTCGCCATCTCATCTTAATACAAAGAAAATTCTGCAAGTCGGTAGCTATTCCTTGAAAGTTTTTTGTTTTTTCTTCAATTTTCATATCAATACAGGGGGGAGTCTTCAAACTTTTAAGATATTCTGGTTGCCTCTGTTTCTCATGCAACACTTGAAGCAATAAATGGGCTGATCACAAGCAGGAATGCTGTCCTGCGTAATGAATTCAACACTCTTCTTGTGACCACAGGTTAGCTGCATGTGCTGCATTCTTGGTGGAAAGAATAGGTCTAGGTCAGTGTCTTTAAATTTAAAGTTTGAAAAATCCAGCTTAGTTATTGCGGTTGTTTTCCAGTCCACATTTTTATTAAAATGCAAACGTGTAAATGCCAGGGGAAAAAAAAATAAATCTTTTTCTTAGGTAACCAATTTTTCTTACTGTTACCAATTTGAATTCTACATGCACTTTAAAAATTGTACTACTTCAAACTTGGGCATGGCATTTTATTCCAGTCTAGCCTATAAGGAAAGAAAGGGCTTTGAACTCTTAACCAGAACATTTGAAGAAGGCAGGAGGGAAAAAATTCTTTCATTCTTGAAATCTGATGTCCTTTATTTTTTGTCTAAGCTTTGAATTATTGTTGTTGTTGGGGTTTTTTATTTCTCTTTTAATGAAAGTGTTGTGGGGATCCTTTCTAGTATGTGACATGAAAGAAATAATAAGTAAAACAGAAAATAGCTGGAAGAAATAAAAACTCTTTTGGTCTTAGCTTTCTCTTGCTTCAGTTTTCCATCACTGTAACTCTCTAGCCTAGCCTGGGCAATGGCAGTCACAATAGAATTAGCTTTTCCTAAACACATTTGTGAAAACACTGTTTCTTCAACTATTACAGAATTAAATTACACTATTTTCTTCCACACCTATTCATCTGTTTTCTTCTAGACCTATTTGTTAGAGACTGAAGTCCTAGGTTTGCTAATCAAACATTCTCTCAGGCACAGATGCACACTGACTGGATCCAATAAAGGTCAGGGGTTTCATGTGAAAATAATTTACAATTTAGACACATTTACAATTATTTTTTTCTTAAGGTAATAAAACCCATACATATTAAATAATACATAACCTCTCCTCATGTGATTGACTTTGCAATGTACGCTGGCTCAAGGCTTGGAGTCAGTTGCAGATCTGGAGCATTGTTTTGTATTTTCAAAACACTAAGCATCCCATTTCCCACAGTAGCATTTAGGAACACTAGCTCTTCAGCTTTGCCCTGTCCAACCACAGATAAGGAAGTCATTGCAACTGTAAACTAATAAGAACTTTTATTGTTGCCAAAAGATGTGTGAGGAGTACAATCACAGGTCTAAAAATCAAAATATACCATTCATTCCATCTGGAATGTATTCCTGATGCTTAAAAGGTTCTTTTCAATCCCAAAGTAAATATGAGTAACTTTGAATAGCTGCGTACCATCTTTTGAAGTTATTTTTATTTTTGAAAATCCAAACAATAAATCCCAGCTTGTTTTACTATATTTTATCCTCAAATCTTACTAATCAATAAACCCTTAAAGTAGCAAGTCAGTCACATACTCCCACTAGGGTAAATGATGGTTTAAACCCTTTCTAAAAATTGCTTCCTTTTTAGCTCTTTACCATCATAACATTTGTTTTGTTACAGGCTGCAAATGTGCTTTTCTGACTGCACTTTGTCACCCACAGATTCCACTGCACTGTGGGTGGAGAGCTGGGGATTTGTGTTCTGTTTTCATGCAGAGCTGTGCATTTAAAAATGTGCTGCTGCTGTTGTATTGTGAGTGGAACTTCTTACCAAAACAGATTAATGATAGTCTTTCCAATGTAAATAAAATTAAATAAACCGACTTGATTGCTTTCTATTCAGAAAATAAGACTACAATGAGAAAAGAGAAAAAAAAAAGAGCGTAAACCTTAAATCTATGATGATTCCTATGCATGTGTGTTGGGTTCTGGTTCCATTTATAATAAACGAAAGTCTAGCCTTTTAATGAGGGGGCAAAAGGCATCAACGGTGCCTCTTGTTATTAGTTCGACTTTTCATTATGAGTAATTCTGACCTGTATAATGAAATCAGATTATGTGTGAAAAATGAAGCGATGCTATACTGAAATGCAGTGTGAAGGTCAAATGTGGATTTTTTAGCTGTAGAAGAGTAAGAGACAACTCATTTTTTTAATAGACCAAGCAAAATATTTCTGAGTCTGAAATACAATTCAAGAGGGAAATAAAAGAAATGAGAAAAGAAACATGTGGCTTAAACAACCAAAAAGAACAAGAAACTGGAAAATACTGTTTCCTAAGACAACCTCTGACGCAGCTTGATTCCAGTCACTAACTCTTCTTCTGTTTTGTTTTGTGTACATAGGGAATTAAGATACTCATCAAGGGTCTGGGTCAAGCCCCTAGTGTTGTGAATGAAAACATACCCACTGCCTGTAGTAGCAGCTCACTATTCAGTGCTTCCAGAGATTCATGCTTATTTATAAGCAGATTGCTCCTGGGTTAATTTTTTGTTACTTAGAGGTGAAAAATGTCATAGTGATGTTCAGGAAGTGAAATGAAAAGACAATATTGGCTCTGCATTTAAATGTTTAAATTCTCTGTTGTGCACTTTAAGTGAAATGTAGACATTCTAAGAATGATTATGGCATTAATCAAAAATGTGATTGGAATTAATTTAATACATTTAAAACACAGTTTTCTTAGTTTGCTTTTTCTTGCTTTTCAAAAATTTGAAACATTGAAAACCCTCTGATTTTATTATTGTTGAATATAGTTGAAAATAACAAAACTAATAAAAACCGTACTTCAAAAAGCTAACAAAACATACTTCTAAATAACTATTTCATTTCAATCCCAAAGTAAACATGAGCAACTTTGAATAGCTGTGTACCATCTTTTGAAGTTATTTTTATGAAAACAGAAAAAAAAAAGATAACTTTTATTAATATACTGTATCCTCAAATCTTATTAATCAATAAAGCCTTAAAGCAGCATCCTCCCACTAGGGTAAAATTTAAAATATGCAAGTGTTACCACAAATTATCTAGCTTTACATAGAAAAATACCCTCTGTGAATTTGATGCTTCTACCTAAAAATCCTCAATCTAAATGTAGTCACAATAAACACTGCAGACCTGTTTAAATCTAAAGAAAATAATTATATAGGTCAGAAATAATTCCAAAAGGATTGAATAAGCAAGATATAAACTTGAACCTCTGGGCATGGGAGCCTGCAGACTGTGAGGAGCAAGGTTTCAGATATATACCTATATCCTAGGGTGCCCTTTGTTCCTAACCTCAGGAAAGGTCAATCCCATTTTGGTCTTTGAAAGAGAAAAATACAGACCTATCCCTCTGCCAGTCTAGGCTTTGCTTCAGTTCACCCTCTCTGACCACAGCTGTCTTCACTTTGGAAAGGTCTAAAAGGCTGCCAATCTCCCTCCAAGTGCTACTCCCTATAGGAATGTGGTGGGGTATCCCAGTCTCAGGGGAAGAATACAGCCTCCATGTAGATCTCACAAAGGTTGATGGTTCATCTATTTTCCATCTGGTGCAAATTCTGGTAAGGCATCAATAACTGGGTTATTTTATTTTTGCTGGTATTGATGTCTCAATTTGTTTCCTATTTTTCAACAGACTATCTTAAATGCTTGCCTTGTGCCCTAACAAACTCATCTTTTTTTCTTATCATTAGTGGTTTATTACCTTTTGCAGAAGTAACTTTGAATGAACCAGATGATTTCATATTTAGTGTTGCCTGTTGTTAAACCAACACTGACTTTCAGTAAGGAATTAGTTTTTGTCTCTCTAGTTTGCATATTAATTTAAGTTTGTGAGGGACTTTGATATCTTTTAGATGACAGGAAATATATAAAAGTGAGGGGGTTTATGCTGGTAAACAGAATAGATCCTAAAAAAAGCTTTCACACAATCCTACATGATTTTATGTGTTAATATGAAGAACTTGTAAATTGTCAGCACTAACAAAATAATTTGCTGAGCTGCTTCTTTAGAACAGTTATGTATTACTGAGATAATTCGGTTTTGCTCTATAAATATGGGTCTATGTAAAGAAACGTCTACATCACTAGATATCACTGCAGGAATGACATTTCTCTACTGAAATTCTCAGTTTAAAAAGGTGTTCCAGTTTCTAATCTTAAATAAGATCAAAATAAAAAAATGCAATGGAGAAATGATTACTACTCATGATCGTGTTTCAGTCCCCAGAGTAAATCAAGAGACAGTTTACTAGAGAAAGATGAATATCATGGATTTGAGGGTATTGGGAGCCTTGCCAATTTTTTAATTAAAGTATGGGGAGTTGCACGTAAAGCTTCAGGAAACAGTGGGAGAAGAGGAACATAGGCTGCTCCGTTTCATGCAGTTTACACTTCTCCATAGGGGAAAGCTGGTTTCCAGCTAAGACTTTGTTTATGCAAAGGCTTGCCTTTCCTTGACCTGGTTTGTCAGTTTGGTCTGAAATTAAAGACTCTATTAGAATGTCTGATTAATTGTATATCATAATGTCTGATTCAGATGTTGACTTCCGTTAGCTGTCATTTATCCGAGTTTATCCAAAACTGAATAGCATCATCTTGGGCAACTAATCGTTTATTATATTAGCTCATCACGAAACAGTGCTAAAGAAAGGATCTGAACTTTGTCTCCCTCTGGAAAAGGTACAATTAGCCTGTTTATTTGTTTGCAGGCTGTCTGTGTTGTATGGTACACTTTACTAAAAAGAGCTGAATTGCAAGCCAGAGGGCTTCCTCTCAGTTCTAATCTCCCAAAGGAAGGTTACTTCCTTTTTCCCTGTCAAAAAGAAGGACACCAAACCTCAGGAAGCCTTTGGGTGAAGCATGCAGGGGTCAGGGACTGTAAATAGGGACTACACTGCAAAGGTAGAGGAGACACTTGAGGAAGGGCAAGAGGCCTTCTGTAGTTTAAGAACAGCAGATACAGCAAGTTAGAGGTTTATGCCTTGTCTTTGATCCAGGTGGTCCACACTGGAGCTGACTCTGAACATTACATGAGGATTTTTCAAGTGTGATGGAATGTATAGATATTTAGTAATTGGATTATTTCTTTTTCAAGAGCAGACAATGAACCCAGTGAAGACAGGTCCCATTTGTCCAGAAAGCAGCCCAGGTTTCTCCATTTTATTGATTTATCCTCAGCAGTGCAAGGCCTACAGTTATTAAGTTTTGGCAGTGCTTGAAAAGGCCAGCATATATTGTCACTTCCATAGCACTGGCTATCCTAATTGGCAAGGTTTGTATGATCCACCTAATCCTGCATTTCTGACATTACTTAACTTCAGGACCATAGCTCTGTGAAAGCTTCTGGAACTGAAAATCACTAACTTTGTGTGACATGCTGGAGTATAATAGTTCTTTGTGAAGTCCTAATCCAGTGCTTCTTGTACAATGACTATAATACAGCAGTGTTGGAGGAGGAAGGGGGCTCTAGAGGAAAGGCTCTATTTTACTGAATGCAGAATCCCTGTCTCTCAGAAATCATTGATTTCCCAGAGTCAGAAACGAGCAAAATGTTTCTCTGAGTTTTTTATCAGGCATCAGTTGGTGTTTAAATGATTATAAGCATGTTATGAAAATTGATCTTTGCTCAACTTAAGCAAAGGTGCTTTATAATTGGAACTAAATCATTATTGATTTTATATTTTTGCATTAAATTATATATCACAGCTTTAAAGTGTCAAACGCATGAATAAACAGAACCCATTTTTAAAGTGAGTTGTTATATATATTCTCCCAGAAGGTGGCAGCTGGGGAGCTCATGCTACTACACAGTAGACTCAGACTACTACAGTGTGAGCATTAAAACAGAACAGAAAGGGGGAACTACACCTCCGCCCAACACCATTCACGTTGTTAGGCTTGAAGCGGGAGTTTGATCTGAATGCTGTCCTGAGCACTTTTAATAGTATGAGCCTCTTTTCCACAGTAATATGAAATAATCAGAATTTTTAAGATAACTATATATTTAAAATTTAAATTATAAATGTATATGAAGGAAGCAAAAAGTCTCTGCAGAGAGAAGAGATGGGGAGCCAAGGCAAAGTAGAGTGGGATAGGTCTAGGTGGCCAAAAAACCAAAGAGGACACTGCTGTGGTTTTTAGGTCTGTCTTTAGAGGCTCCAGTGTAGGATCATAGAACTTGTGTCATATGGCAGAAAGATGCTGGATAATCCAGAATGATCAGAACAAACTGAGACATAAACATGGGGAGAGCGGGAGTCTGTGATGGTGATGGATGCAAATTCCTGGAGAATTTTTAGAATGGAGGGTTTTTTGGACTGACTCTAGAAACTAAAGGAAAGTTTGTTTGAAGTGATAACGCCGTATGTGTAAGAAGGTGGGTGACAGCTCCCAGAAGCTGAAAAGCTGGGGCTCACTGGGGTCAGAAAGCAGAATTTTGGAGCTGCTGTAACTGCAGAAAACTTAGTGATTATATCACAGAGTAGTCTGGCTTTTCCTTCTTCTGTGCATAGTTTGAATCAGTAGTGAAACCCTTGCAGCTTTACAGGGATGGCCGCTCATTCCTAGAGTAACACCTGATCACATATTCTTAAGAATGCCTTTTAAAACATTGAAAATGAATTATTTTATTGTTTTGGGAAAAAAAAGTCTTAGAACAAGGTGGGGTAATTAAAAATAAAAAAGGTTGTTATTTCTAAAAGGGTGAGCTTTATAGCAATTTATGTTAAACTTTCAGATCAGTTTCTTGAACACTTAAAACTGAACAATCAAAAGCGTACCTGTTTCAGAAATAATTGTGAAAGGTTCAGCAGAACAGCCTGTATATCAAAGTGAGAAAAACATGTTTCAAAGGCCATTCCTAGCCCCTTAATGCATGAGTTAGCTAGAGATATGAAATACCAAGTTTTGACAGAAATTCTGTAGCTAAATAAATATGTCATGTATTTCTGTGCACTGAAAATCAAAAAAAAATAACCTTGCTTGTGATCAACAAGTTTTGGTATTGCTGAAATATTACAGTGAGTTTTGAGATCAGTTTTTACAGACAAAGCTGTATTAAAAGACCTGCTAAATCAGCAGCAATAGTTTCAAATTCTGGTTTCATTTGTGCTCCCTCTTTATTAAGAGCAATTATAATTAACAGTTTCTGTGGGAGACTCTCAGTTTTAGCTTTAAACCTTCACGGGAATCTCCAGAAGAGCACAACTGTTCTCTGTTCTATGAAATTTAATTGGCTTTAACATGGTTCCTGCTAATAAAATAGAAAAGTAATGTATCAGTAGGTGTCCCCCCTTGTTGCTTTCTCCTATTACAGCAATCCCACATTGGACTGCGAGTGCAATTTGACTCACAAGTAAATCAGAAACAGTTTCTTAAGGGGCGATTTGTGAGGCACACCGCTGCTGCAGAAAGTAGCTTTGATTAGTGAGTAGTTGACATCCTTCCCCAGAAAACCTCATGTTGCAGGGAGCTTTTTGCACTACTTCAGGTGAAGAAATTAAAAAGCTATTGATCTCTTGTTTGTTAACAATCTTATTACACTTTTACTAGACTTGCTGCCTAATGCCCTGTCAAAATTCACACTTGGCTGCCTGTCATGCATCTGCACACTTTCCAGCATCAGCCCTGTAGGATAATATGACATTTTTTTACTTTCTGTCTCCAACTGTTGTGCAATCTTGTCCTGTGATATTTACACTTATCTAGAAGCAGTTGCATTTCAGTGCTTAGTGAGAGACTCCCTAGACACACTTGAGTTGTACAAATGTTAAGGCCCCACACTTACAATAAATATTCTAATGCTCATACAGTATTAATAATACAAATTCATAATATTTATAATACATCCCAGGGGAGACGAAGGGAGGTTCACTTGAGTGTATAACAAAAAGATTTGGAAACAGCTGCTTTCTTTCCTAGCGCATGGCAGCTGATGGATGCTGCTGCTGCTGCTGGAGACAGTGCTGTCTGACATCAGGTAATATATGTGCTGCTGAGGAGCTACAGCATCCCTTGGGATACAGGGAGTCTCGTGGCACAGTCGTTCTGTGTGATCTGGTACAAGAGTAAGTCATTAGCACTGTAAGAGTAGCAGTTGTAGGAGACTCAGTACACCCATTGCCAAATCTGATCATAATTTCAGTTTTAAAAGTTGCTTGGAAGAAAAGGGTTTGAGTTGGAAAATACTGTCATTCTTATTTCCCCAAGGAAGATAAATTGCACTTCGATCAATGACAAATCAGAAACATCAGTCACTTTTGAGAGCAAACTCTTTTTGACCTGATGCCATATTTTTATTCTATTAGATGAACCCAAACCTCTGCTCTGCTGCCCTTATATTTTAAAAATAGTAAAGATATAGTAACCAGAGAAATATCCCATCAAGCAATTAGAATTAGGGTTAATGGAAAAGATCCTAAATAGAGTTAGGGCTTTGGTCCTTTGAATATCCTACATCAGTTTTCAGCTTCCAAAGGATGATATGATTATAAGCATTCAGACCACCTGCTAGGTGATTCAGCAGAAGACAGTGATGTGAATAAGCACAAGTTGCATTAGGACCACAAATTCATGTGTTTGACAATTTCAGAATACCTGCTTCTTTCAATTTACAGGAAAGGTTTGTGTTCATTCTGCCTTACTCTAACTTTTGACTAAATTAACTAACTAAAATTGTTAGGTTCAGCAAGTGTTTTAAAATATAAGGTATTCTGCTAACTACACTCAAATTAGCTGCATGCTAGTTCTTGTTCTTGGGCAGGCCATGGCTCAAGGTTGTCATATTAAGTCCTCATCCAGGTAGTTTTTGACCTTTTAACTTTATGTTCAGCACCTCATGCTCATCCTAATCCCCCGTTGTGCATCACTGTATGCATTCCAAACTAACAGGGTCCAGGTTAGGATGTTATTTGATAATGGTTAGGATGCAGAAGCTGAGTGACTTTAACAAAGAGGTATTTTAAAACCCACCAAAATGCACTCTGTGATCTTTAACTACTTGGAAAAAAAAATATCTGAAATACAAGAAACCCAGCAAAAGTAGCTGTAGCTCCTGGGATATCAATGCATTTGTAACCTAATTAATATAATACTGCATATAAGCATTACAGGTAAGAATTAAATCAGTGCCTTCATAATACCTTGTGACTATGCTTATATGAGGTGCACCACAGAGTTGCAATGGCTCAGTCTTCTGTATTGAAATTGTAGTTGCATATTTGGTAGAGGTTTAATGTGTTTTAAATTATACTTCTATATAACTTCATTATGTGTAGCGACTTGTCAATATCCAGCAGCTAACTCTGAAGCAGAGTAGATCAATTTAGCTGTTTCTATTGTGGGGAGCTATATCTCTTTGGGAGATATGATATGCAGCTATTTTCCAACTATATCAGTGAATATGCAGCCTACTAACTGAATTGATTAAAGTTGAGCAGAGGTGTTAAGTCTGCTTAAGTTTAGTGCAAAGGTTCTGCAAAGTTCTGTTTGCTCTGCCTCCTAAAAAAGTATAAATATGTATAAATGTTTATAAAGTGTATATGAATCACTTTAAAAGAGGATAAAGCATATGAATGTAGTCTTGTTCCATTTTGTAAAGGGGCAAAGGCTGATTCACTTATCCAGTTTATTTTTTAGAGAGACTTTGGACAAGGCGGGGGGGGGGAAGGAGGAAAATATTTTCCAGTGAGTGAAAGAGGAGGGTGTTGATGCTGCTTTTGCTGTTTTTACTATGTGGCAGAGTGAGAATTACTTACATAGCTGGAAATAATCAAGACACCAAGATAATATTCCTCCTGCAAAATGCATTTCAAAGTCCCATTTATGGTGTGTTTGAAGGACAGGTTTCAGAGAAAAAGTCTGAGCATTCTTTTTACCCAGACCATCATGACATGGTTGGTCCATGGCTGTGGAGACTGGGAACTTCCTATGCAAATCTGGTGCCCAAATCACAGAAGCAGGAGTGCAGCAGATGTTACTCCTGCAAGCAGCAACTTGGCTGTTCTCTTTTACTGTGCTGATGGGAAGTGAGAAGATAAAGGTGATGAGATCATTAAAAAAATAAAATTCCCAAACTGAACAAGTGTAGAGAGGTGATACTATTTGTAATACCTATGGTATACATGTGCCATCAGAGGTCACCAAAAAGATTACTTAATTGGGCAGTTGAAAAGGGAAAACCTCTACCCAGCTTTCATCATAGTGATGGTCCTGGAAATGCCTTTATCTAGCCTCAGATTTATGACTGGGAAAGTCCCCTTGCTCTCATTTTTTGCTAGTCTCAGGGCTCAGTTCCTAATGCAGCCCTATGAAAACACAAACCTGTAATACGTGCCTGATTTCAGCCTTAAAAGTTCTTTGTTCCTGCAGTGGCCTCCCTTTGCTGAAAATCTGCTCTGCATGAGCTTTCTCAGTGTGTAATTGCTTGAGGATCTATAGGTAAGACTTTTCAGTACTTAAATAACTAGTATGTGAAAACTCCATGGTGAGGCCTTTCATAAATCAGAGGAGGCTTTGGTGCAATTGATTTGATGATGCAGTTCACTCTAGGAGCTGTGGATGATGGAGTCTAATGAAGAATATTGAAAAGGTTACAGAACTTTCTCTTCCTTTATGTGCTTTTTGTCTTGAAGCTGATGCCTGAATGACAGAAAGAGTCAAGGTATTAAACCCCACATCTTTCAATTCTATTTAAAACACAAATCTCTAATTTTGTTTCAAGACACACATTTGTCTGTTTTTTTCTTTTGACAGAGCAAATATTTTTTCCGGCTAACCATTACCAGGTTCTGTTTCTCAGACTGACGTTTTTTCTTATGCACTTACTTCCGAAATATGCAATAATCTAATTTAGACCTGTGCTGTACTAAAGGTGCTCATGAAAGAACATACTCCTCAGAAATACTTTGGCCACTGTTACTTATTCATAGTGTTTTCCTTCCATCTTCCCTCCCTTGCAAGGAATTATCATGGCTTGCCTGAGTTCTGCATTGCATTGCAAGGGCAACATTTAAGCCCTGTCAAGGGATGCATTGCAGCAAAATGGATAACAGTAAACAATTCTCAGTATGCCATTTTAGCATTAAATTCTCTGAAGGCCTTTGTTAGCTCTTTGTTAAGAGAGAGCAAGCACAGTGTTATTCAAGATCAGGTCAGTGTTTGCACAAAATATAAGGGAAGCCCTTTCTTTGGAGGACAGGGCATATAGCCCAGTAAGCCTGTGAGCAGGAAAGCTTTTTTCTAGAGCATTTGTGTCTGGATTTTTCTGTATGTCAGTCTTTCTGGAATCATATGTTTAGAATTAAGTGAATTATATAGCAATGTTCACTTGGATTCCTTAATTTAGTCAAAAAGACTCATATTTCTTTTATCCCTTCCTTTGTTGTTTTGTAAGAGTTTTTTCAAGATAGCAGAAAAGACTGATTTGGCGAAAGAAATCTTTAGATAGCAGTGTTAAGCTTATGGCACAAAGGCAAATGCCATTGCACTCATGCTGCTTTTATATAGCAATCACGTTGTACCAGAAATAATAATCTCTTGGTAAGCTAATTTCAAAATGATGATAATGACATTGATCTCCTTTCTAAAGTACTTCAAGATTTACTGATGAATGTCTTGATGCAAGAAATAGATATAAATTATCATCAAAAGCATTCATGTGCAGAAATTCCAAAGAAAATTATCAGAAAATTTGGGTTCCAAAGTTTAGTATGCAATGGAAATTCTTTGTTCTGCCATTATCGTAAGAGTGAAAATGCCCACGAAAATATGCAAAGCCAACAAAGTAACCCTATGTGTGAGCCCCCCCTGCTGCCTGAGACTGCCATTACCTAGCAAGCCTGTTGCCAAGATCACTACAGAGCTTATTTATGAGATTCAAGAAAGAAGTTGTGGGAGACACAGTGGTTGGGATGAGGATCAAACTCACACAAGAGCGATGTCAAACGGCAAAGGGATACTTCTCCACACACATACATTCCCCAAAAACTCTATGTTTTGAGGAAAACAAACATCTGACAGACTTTATTAAAGCCAATAATACTGTTTGCTTTCAAAGGTGTAGCTATTATTTCCAGAATTTCACCAAATGTAAAATAATATTCAAAATATATAAGGGTCCTTTGCATTTATTTTTGTCACCAAAAAAAAAAATAATTTCGATGTCTTTAATAATAATATCTTCTCTGCTAAGATTTTAGATTCCATGTTTCCAATAGGAAAGGTTTGGTAATGAAAGTGCAGCTGCAAGGACTTATACTCTGCAGCTTTGCAGCTTCTTTGCTCATTTTCACCTGCTCAGCAGGAGAGGCAAGTGGGAGTGAGTGCTACAACAAGAGCTATATAGCGCATTATGCCTTTTGTGCAGAAGTATCGATATCTAGGCAAGGCAGTGAAGGATTAGGTCCCCTGGGAGGTATTCAGGAAAACAGACTGCACCAAAAGTTGCACTCCTTCAGTTGAAGTGGGAGGTGGGTTGCTCATGAAAATTACCTTCAGACTAGATCTAAAATCTAGCATCTATGCTAGAAATGAGACCATGACATATTTTGCAGTTCTTGGATGTGCTGTTTTACAGTTGATGCCAGTGTGAGCCACAGTACAAGTGTAAATTCTCCGGTTTGGTGATTCTGCAGAATTACTATTTGTTTATATTTTTATTTTCCCGGTTTAATTCCCCATATATGCTGAAGAAATTTCTCATTTTGATCAAGGCATGAGGAGATAGATGGGAAGGAATCCCCTATATAAGTACATCTGCTGTCTATCTGCTCTGTTATCTAACATTAGCTCTCTGATTTGGTATGAACGATCTACTGTAGAAGAGCTACAAATGAATAGACATAGTTAGACAGGCAAAGAAATTATAAACCACTTACTTTATCTGAATAGATAGATCTGAATTGATCTGAATTCATCTGAATAGAAAGCCAGTGGACAGAGGAAAATACGGGGTGAGGTTGCCCTGTACTGCAACTAATGAGCTGCAGTGTTACTGTAGAGGTAATGATGAAAGATCTGGGATAGGAAGAGGAAACTGGGGAGACCACAGGAATTGAAGCAAACAATGTTGTTGCATGCCAGCAGAATTAAGGTGCTGTCTTTCCTGGGAAGCTTGTCCTGAACTGCTGTGTCATTCCCTGAAGGCTGGAGACCTTACCTGCACTTTAGAGACTTTGGGATTCACTGAGAGCACCGTGGGAGAAAAGGTATAGCTTGTTCAGGGATTAACTTTAAAATAATTTCAAAAATAGGTCACATAAAGTTACATTCTCAGGGGGACTATACGGAGATTTAAGGCAAAATGTATGCCTTTAAAAAGTGAAAGAGCTTATATTGTACCTTCCCAAGATAAGCCTGGGAATGCTGTTTTAAAGTAGACATTTCTTCCAGAGAGTTCTGTAAGTTTGTTCAAAATTGGTGAATAGTTGCTCTATATCAGTTTGAAAGCTACTGAACTTCAACAGTGTATGAATGTGTGCAATGTTTGCACAGCCTTCAAGATGAAAAGGACGTCATGGGTTTTATCTAAAAGTCTATGGCAATATTTGTCAATACTTTTGTGGACTTTGGCTTAGACTAAGCCATTGTTTGTAAGTAGTCAAAATAAGGAAACGAGTACCATTGCTTGGCAAAATTTAGGACTTCTGACTTGGGAAGCCCTTCACGGCTTAGCTAACTTAGGTACCAAAAATGAGGTCAAGGTTCTATAATCTCCTTCAGATGTATCTGCTGTTAGCTGAAAGCCTTGAAATTTTTATGCTGTGAAACTTGTGGCAATAAAGTGTCGAGTTGTCTTACGTAAAACTTTCAGCAAATTGGGAATCCATCACAACTGCTTAAGAAAACTCTTTGAAGGCTACTGTTGACCTTGGATTTATAACTGTCATGTTTTTGACATTCCCTTTCTTATTTCAGGTGTATATTCACTTTGCACTGTCTTCATCACAAATACAAGTTGAGATTGATGAGACCCATCCATTAATTCCAGCTTTTTTTCGTGACACATCTTACACATCTCCTGCCTCATCTCCAGCCTGAGCTTTTCATACTAAGTAGTAGTCTGAGCTTGCATAAAAGCAGTTGACTTGCAGAGATAAGAGGGGAACTTGGTCTTTCTAAATAATATAGTATAACCTCTTGATATTTAAACGTGATTCCTTCTGGGGATTAAAAGTTATGATATTTCTATTTACACACTGCAAGTCATTGGAACTTGTGCTAAATTTGAGGCAGTGCCTAACCCCTTTGAAGGGCTGAGCTCAGGGTCCTCATTGTCTTGCCAGATTCAGTTTCCAGTTATCTCTGACTTGATTCCCCTCCTGGTTTGCACCTAAATAGTAGTGTTGAGTTCAGAGTAATTATTCCTCTTCTAATTTTGTCATGGGCATCTAGCCTAAAGCATCAGATATTAGATAACTGGGCTGAAACAAGAGCCCTTATTTTGTTGTACCTGCTGCATAAGGAGGGACTTCTTGTGCCAATAAGGAAGGTCTGGTTACTCCTGAATCTGGAAACACAAACAAGGGAAGCAGTGCAAAGATCATAAAGAAAACAATATAGAGCTCAAAAAAGGGCAAGGTAACTTCCTTATTTTAGCCAAATCCTGAAATAAAAATCATCATTTACTGTCATCTTAATCACACTGCAGAAACTTAAGGACACTTCTGGGATAGATTTAGTAAAAGGATCTAGTAAATGGTTACAGTTACAGTTGTTCCAGTACATACAATCTGACATTTTTGCTTTCTGACCTGTCAATAAATACTTTTTTGTAAAAGCTGATGGGAAGCAACCACCATGCTGTTAGTGAGCTAGATGTGCTAATAGGGGCACAACCTACTAGGCTGCTGGGTAAATAAAATGCTGTGTTTAGGAGCACGTTCTTTGCCTTTCTCTTTGGTGAAATAAGGAAATCCTAGCTGACCAAAGCATAAAGAAGGTGAGTGCAGGGAAATTGCTTTTATGTCACCTCAGTTCACCTATTCGATATTTTTTTGCAAAGAGTTAAACAATGCCTTTAGAGGAGGGAAAGGGGAAATAGAACAAGGGGAATCACACACAGCCTGGAAGGGCTCACTGGTGATAACAACAGGGTTGTTATTAATTGGGAAAGCCCTCTAGCCTGGCACTACCTACCCTCGCAAATTGCAAACTTTCCAGTCTGAAACTGTAAGTACAGTTTCCCTTGATCGTGTTGCAGTTTTGCATGCCACAGGATAGAAAATTGTATGGAAGGTTAGTTAAGGAGAAACATGCACATGCACCTTATTGTATGTACCCTTTTGACATTCTGTGGACCACTGGTAAATTCTGTACTGTTCTCATAAATATTTGGGGTTTTTACTCATCAAAGAGGTTCAAAAATGCTAGCTAGGGTGCTAATCTGTACTAACATATGTGGAGAGCTGGTAGCTGCTGCCACTGGTTGTGGAAACCAGACTGGTTCCTATGGACACTTAAGTTTAATTTTAGGGAATCTCACAAGAGTTCTTTTTCTTTCTTTTTTCTTTTTTTTTTTTTAAGAGGAAAAATGGATATTGTCCTCCCTCTAACTCAGTTGCTACCTAAAAAAATCCCAAAAAGTTTTACTTTGCATAGAGTAATTTTATAAATGTAATTAATTTTGTTTCGTAAAGTACACTTTCCAGAGCTTTTGGACATCCTTAGGTCGTTTAATAGGAATGAAGGGACATGGCTGGCAGAAAACAACGAATTAAGAGGAAAATGTATCTCCATTAAGGGCATAATACCATAGCACTATCCTGCCATTGGCTATTTGTGCAGGACCCAGGGTCTGTGCCTGTTCAGGACCACATGATAATGGTCAAAAAGTGTTGTGCTCTGTTGTGCTTGTAGACTGCACCTGAGAGGGGGTTTTGGGGGTTTGTGTTGTTTTTTTTTTTTGTTTTCTAGCCCTGATTTGGACTCTTTTATCTCAGAGCTGTTGTCTTTGGTGAGCCAGCCAAGCTCTGCCTGAGCTGAATGCTTGGTGTTGCATGTGTGCATAAGCATGCAGCAAAAGCTTAGTTATTGTCTATATTATCTCTGTGCACTGGGCTGTGATTTTTCATTTTGTAGCTCTGTCACAAATTGGTGTGCTCAAACTGGTGACACAAAAGAAAGGATTTGGACACATATTGGCATGAGTTTCATTAGCCACTGCACTGCCCTGGTCTGAGCTGCTTTTACAGATAAATCCTGTATTCTTACCCCAGAAGTAAGCAACAGAATAATTCTTTAGGGGTGTATTTTGTGTAATCCCCATATGGGAACAGTCACATCTTATTTCATTTTACAACAGACGCTTTGTTCTGCTAAATGCTTTCCTTTCCAGGGAGGTAGGAAGGGGGAAAATAGCTTTTCTTTGGTTTTTAACCTGTGCTACATGTCTATGTCAAGTTACAGAATCACTAAATATATTTGCAGCCCACAAAACCAGCTTTGGTTTAGCTGCAACTTCACTGGCTGTTGTTTCGATGCCCTTCAGCTTCCATAATTTCAGTGAAAGAAAAGGGCTCCTCATACCTTGTAGGATTTTTGGGAGTGGGCCAAGTGAAAGGTCATATGCAACAAAAAAGGTTTTCCAGCATGGGGCAGGTCAGGGTAGCTGAACATCCTGAGAGTAGAACATAGGCATCATGAAATTATTGAGCTGCCTGCCCAGAATCTGAAGTGCTTTGGATGTTCGTCACATCTCATCCCTCAGCTATTTTTATTCTTTCTGGCCATTTAATTTTTTTTAGCACAAAGGCCATATTTACTGTGTTTGTGCGGATATTAACACACTTCCAGAGACAGCAGAAACTGGGAGCTCTGAGGCTGCGTTTCTGCGGACGTTGCTCTTGGCATCAAAGGCAGCGTGAGCTGTTCCCGCTCTTCTCCTCTTCAACTCCATCTGTTTATTCCATTTATCTCCAACTGTTCACTCCAGGGGTGGCTCCTCCGTTGTGCCATTGCCACTTTTTGCAGAGCTGCAATGAACTGATTGACCTCAGCTGAATTAAAAATATGCTCAGTCCTTTTTTTTTTAATTCTTTAACAGGATCAGTTGTGACTTGAGTTTCTGAGCCCAGCTCACCACACAAACATATCAGCATGACTGAGGGACGAAAGCAGGCAGAAAGAACCACACTGTCCTGTTTTGCCTCCTAGAAATGTGTCCTGAAACTGTGACCTGAAGCACAGTCAAGTGTCAGAACCAAGACAGTCATTACAGCTCTTGTGCCTGAGACCTTCACTTCCCTTATCAGCATAATTAGAGATAAATAAGGGACCAAACTTCCAATGCATTCTTAACACCTTTTTAGAACCGTGGAGAAGGTGAATGGGTGTTTAAGGATGGAGCTTGTCTTAATGTTAGGTTTGGATCTTAAACCGTCTTCTACCCTTCTGTTCAATATATTCCAATTCCTCTTTATTTATATCCAGTGTTTTGTGAGGTTGCCTTTATCATCTGATTGTTATCCCTTTCCCAGCCATGCAGGAACAAATTTTGGCTTTCTTTGCTGGCTCACCTTTAACTTCTCTTGTTCCTGTGCTGTTTGTCTTTTTCACGCTGAATGCTAATGAGGTACTATTTGGTCTGTCTTCAGCAGTCATTTTCTGGGTAATTTCTTTAAGCAGCAAACACTAATTCCTCCCACTCTTTAAAGTGCCATATGGGATCAGATTACCAGATTAAACATGATCCATTTTTGGATGGCATTAATGTCCCATGCTAATTCTATTAAAATTATTGACTATCTGGCTGAAAATACTGCCTTCTAAAGACTGACACACAGCTATTTTCAGGCCAGAACAAGAAGGGCAAAGGGCCATTTTCAAATGTTTTTTCTAACATCTTTATCTCAAAGTTTGCACTTATGTGAACATATTGCCAACTGGATTCCATTTGCTCATGTTAACAGGCACTGCTACAAATGCAAAAATATGTTTTTAGCAGTTATCCTTCTAGGAAGCATTTCCAATCCTAGATGACGCATGCAATAATTTTGAAAGATCTTGAGGGGAGGGAGGCTTAGTAAGAGAATGTGACCCTAGAGATTATCATCATCATTCAGATAGTAAAGTTGAATGCATCTTAGGAGTAGATGATAGTTTGCAGGCTGATATATAATAGCCTTATCAGAGCTAGATGGATGTTGAAAGAACTGGTATGAGTAACATGCCAGTTAAAGGAATAATGCTGTCCTCCTGGGTGAATATTTCTGATGCATTAATGCATAGTGGGTGGACTGGGTTTGAGAGTCAAAGAGGAGCAGCCTAGTAGTAACTGGGCACTTGATGTTATTTTCTCTTGCCAGTTTTATGTTTATTTGGTGAGGTTGAGTTCCTGCTCTGGAAAGAAGAAAGGATGTATTATATTTAGCCTGTAGCTGAAAGGTAGCTAACTGACGTCCTTACCCAACCCATTGGCTCTCCCCTTCCCAATAGGTATTATTGTGCAGTATATGGGAATTCCTTCAAACTGGAGGCTTCTGGGGAGCAAGGGACTACTCCATCAGCCAAAAATGGTCTAAAATGAGATTTAAAATCATTAGCATGGCTTCTGCCATTACGGTCTCAGCAGATACTGTAAACTTACAGGATTTGATTCATCATTTGCATTGATGCAAAATTGGCCGTGACTGCCAAAAAACAATTGACTATTCCTTCACAGCTGTTTTTTAATTACATTAGAATGCTGCAGCGTCTGATGCAGCCACTCAGCCATGGTGTGGACCTGCCTTCTCCCAGAGGGACCATTCCAGAACAGCAGCACTTGCTTTGAGATGAAATCTATAGCAGGGGTGGCTTGTACACAGGTAGCAGTGACTCTTCAGTTATGGCCAATTCATTTCTTTCCTGGGAAGCCATTCTGCAGGACAGTGGACTGCAGAGAAGTTGGGGTTTAGAAAAATAACAGCCAAAACATCGAGTCATCTCTCATCATGCTGGCACACAGCCCAGAAGCTTGTAAAAATGCAACTTCATCAAACAAAAAAGAGTTACCAGAAAAGGAACAGAACAGAGAAGAAAATACCTTCCCAGCTCTAACTTGTGATGTTCCTGTGTTTCATACTCTATGTACATTCTATGATTCTACAGCTCTTGTTACCCTGTCTCAAGTGGGACGGTGGAACTGGAAGAACTGCAGAGATGACAGCCTGAGCAGGGGAACTGAACAGTTTCTGTACAAGCAGAGACTGAATGCACCAAATCTCTTCACCCTGGGGAAAAAGGAGTCTCATGGTGTGCATAATACTGTGCACAATAAAGATGTAAAAAGGTGTACAAAATTATAAACAATCCAGAGGATGCAGAGAGGAGATGATTATCTCCTCTTACCTCAGAACAAGAAGTAGGGGCACCCTGAAATTTCTAGGCAGGAGAAAAGCACTTTTTCTTCATAATGCAAAATAATTTGAGGAATTTGTTACTACATGATGTTTTCCATACTGTGTTTAAAGAGGTTTAAGAAATTATTAGACTAATTCAAGACAGAAAGATGCATCATAGGTTATTAAATACAGTGGTCTGGATACAACTTTCAGTTCAGGAAAACACAAAGTCTTTGACTGCACAAACTAGAAGATTACATTTAGGGAAATATAATGTTACACCTTTGGGCTAAACAAGGACAGATTAGTAAAAGGATCATTTTTCAGCTTTCTTCACTTCTCTGGATATTTTACATGCTTTCTTTCCTGAGAGTGGACCCCTGAGAACCAAATTGGGATCAAAACACTGTATTGAGCTCTCAAGAACATGGAATTAGCAACAGTCAGTGAAGTGTTTCATTAAAGTAGCAATGCAAGAGGTAAACCCCCAAACTAGACACATGAATGTCAATAAACATGAGCAAATATCTAAACTCCATGTGTAACAAATGCAGAAGAGATTTCTGAAATTCTTCTTCTTTCCAAGAAGAACTTACAGCATAGTAGCAAATACCACTTGGTGTATTGATAATGAAATCCCGTATGCTCTGTATTGATAAAGAAGTCCTGTATGCTCTGTACGTTTCTGCAAAGTTCCTGCAAAGGGAACCAAAACCCCTTTCTTTCACCTCTGGGATTGCCAGTCAAATGACTGTATGTGCCTTTATTGATACAGTCTGAACATACAGATTAGTTTACAGGGACACCCAGCAGCAGTGCCCAGTGTGTGGCCACCATCCTGGGCTTCCTGGGCATAGGCACTGCCTCAGGGCCAGCACCCTAAAGGCCTTTCTCCAAGAGATGCTGGGCACAGGGGCAGCAGCAGCAGGGCTGTGGTGGGCAGGGCTGCAGGGGCTCTGTAACCCCTGTGTCATAGTGCCACCACCCATCAATGCAGCATCACAGTGCTCTGGGGCAGTATAAGTCCAATGCCCTCCACCAGTGCTTTGGAGCTCCATTGCCAGGCACAGGAAGGGTTCTTGCTCCCAGGGTAGATCAGGCCAGCAGTATTTTGCTGTTGTTGGAAGCCCCTGAGATGGCTCCAGATGGAGGTCAAAAAGGCAGTGCCAGTGTCAGGCAGCAGGTTTTGCTCACATGCTCAGGGAGTATCTGATCGCCAGCACTGGGGTCAGGAAGGAATTTTCCCCCGGGGCAGATTGGCACAGGTCCCCAGGGTTTTTTTGCCTTCCTCTAAGCACTGGGCATGACCACTTGTCAGGGCTCCTCTGGTCCTGGTGCTCTGGGTTATTGGCTGGTGCTCATGCACCACAAAGGTGGCCCCTTGTGTCCTGCAGCTGGTGGAGGAAGGCTTTGCCCCATGTGGGCTAGCAAGTGTCCCCGGGGTTTTTTGCCTTCCTTCACAGCAGAGCACAGCCCCTTCATGGGGCTCCTTTGGGTTATTGTAGCCCAAAGGCAGCGGCTCGTGCTCCACACAGCTGGCCTTCATGCCCCTCATCCCGGGGGTGAGGCAGCCTTCAGCACTCCCAGGATGGCCACAGCATGGCCCCGGGACTCTCAGGCTGGCCCCAGCATGGCTCCAGGACTTGCTGCTGTCCTCCGTGGCATTGAGCACCACTCCGAGTCAGGTCATCCCTGGCCCATTCTGGGTGGGTTCTTTCCGGCGCTGCTCTCACATCACCAGGGCACTGCTCCTGCCCTGGCTTTCCTTTGTCAGGCTGCAAGGGAGGTTTTTTCCAGCTAAACCGGAAGGATGTTTCAGCCTGCTGCGGGCTATGCGTGTGCATCGGGTTAAGGCTTCTGGGCATCAGCTCTGAAGGACTTAGAAAAAGAAAATATAATCTAAACTGAACTAAAACTAAGCAAACTAAAATAAAAATAAAAAAAAGAATAAGGTAAAATAACTTTATTTATAAATAAATAAAATGCTCTTTCCAACTGTAACCTTTCTGATTTGCGTCTTTGAAAGTGGTTTTGGTGCTGAAACCCCCCTGGCATTTCAGGTAAATGATGGTCTCCTCATTATACAACTCATTGTGAGCGTAGGGAATGGAACAGAACAAGAGAGAATGGAATGGAATGGAAAGGAACAGAACAGAACCAGCTATGATATGTTATGCGTATAGTCCTGCATGACAAGCTCTCACCTAGGTCTGAGGGGCTTTCTGCAGTGCAGGTCCCAGGAGAGGCCAGTAGCAGGCATTGACAACTATGAACACTCTCTGGACCCTGACAGAAGTAGACCTGCACTCATCATATACTCTCTTTTAGAGATGTATGGGGTGCCCCTGGAGAGAGAATATTGGGCCAGATGGACTCCTAAAGAAGTGTTGTTGCTATCAGGCTCTTGTGTTTGGTTCTGTTTCTCCAAAAGCAACAACTCATTCGTTTTTAAAAGCTAGTATCTGGGGGAGGGGTGGGCTTGGGAGTGGGTGGAAATCACACAGACGTGAGCAGATATTGCCCACATAAAAAAGGTTTACAACCGTTTAGTTCAGGAGCACATCCTGCTTCAGGCTGAGGGCTTGATCTTTGAACCTCACTGATGTGAGTCTCAGGTATGTGGTCTTTTGCTGTCCTGTGGAAACCCAAATAAACTGGATGAACACCGAAGAGTTTCAAACAGTTCACGTGTATTTTGCAAATCTGTTCAGATGCTCAGATGGTGAAGATGGCCCTGTTTCTGTCTAGCAATGGAAGGTCCTTTGATGTTTCTCCTTCTCACTGATGAAAAGCAAAGTAAGGTCCTGACTCCGGAATTTCCTGAGTAAGGTAGACCTGGTGGGGTAGAAAGTAGAACTGGGTAACAGGCACACCAGCTTTGACAGGATCCCACAATCCAGTGTGGTTATCATGCCTAAACATAGCTAAAAATGGTGTCACTTAGGCATATGGGCTAAAATGAGCTAGCCCTTTGAAGAAATAAAATAATTTCCACAGACAGAAAATGGGACAAATGAACAATTTACCATTTTTATGCCCCTTTTAATTTTTTTGTATGTTTTTCAGACCAAAGCTTTTTCATATGAATTGCATCCAAATTTTCAAGCCTAAATATTTTACCTACTTGAAATAAGACCTGAACCTGACTGGTAAATTCACACTACAATTCTTTCTGTGCAAGAGAGCCAAGAATATGAATAGGGTCACCCTAACTTCTAGAGAAATTACTCAGTGGAAGCAGCAAGCGTACACCTAATGTTTTTCTAAAATTATTTAAATATTGAACAAGGGAAAACCATAATTCAGGTATGTTGGTGGTGTCAGTTTAAAGCTCATTAGTAGATTTATTTCACTTGTAATTTCATTAGGATAGGAAAAGTTACAAGCAGCTTTTGTTCTTTAATCATTATTATTAAACTGTATTGTTATTTCTAGGGTTTTTGAGATAGTTAAGTCCTTTGTGACAGGAAAAAAGCTGATCTCTAGTCCAAGTAAATGCATTTAGTATGATGCAGAAACTGGGACTCACAGACAGCACTGAGGGGGAGATACATGAGAAGGATTTATCCAGATGACCATGACATTTTAAAACATCTTTGCTTTTTGTGATTTCTTGCAGATGAGATAGACAGTGTCATATTTGCAGAAAATTGCTATAATAAGGAGGGTGTCAGGGAGTAAAAGTAGAGTGTTGTGCAGATATTGTGGAAGGAACCTGTGAGAAAACACAGCAAGGGCAAAGAGACTGCTGGCAGCAGCAGATTAGGGGGGATGGTCCCAAAGCGGTCAAAGGTCCATGATGGGAGCAAGCACTGATGAAATTTGTTTTGCTGTATTGTGATTCGGAATCATCTCTTTGAGCAGTAAAATTCTGGAAGGTAGGAGTAGGGAAGTGGTTCTCTGAATCTGGAACATTATTCACTGAAAATCTCCTGTGAGGATTCTCCCCATTATCCTGCACGCACTCCATAATTTTACAGACAGCATAAGACATGGTAACAGCATGACCCCTGAGGCCTACTGAATAGCAACAAATAAAAGTTGAGGCATTAAACCTCATACAGTACTGTCGGAAAAGCAAGGAGATTAGAAAATCATCATTTTTTAGTAGAGGTGATATTACCCTAAAAATGGAACCATATTACAAAAAAAAAAAAAAAAGGGGGGGGGGGGGTCTTTGCAAATTTTAAATCCTAGATTCAAAATGTAGGTGGTAAGTCTGAGAAGCAGTTATTTACAGAATTCATGGTTTAATAAGGTTTAAGTGAATGATGAATGTTTTACCCCTATATATGTTCTTGTGCATTTAAGAATTCCCACTGATGCCCAGACCTTTTGCAGAGATACCTTTCAGGCCTCTTTGCTGCATTTGGGTGGTATTACCAGTTAAACTGTTTTCAGTAGCAGTTAATATGCTTATCTTCCAGGGCTGTTTCACCAGATATTTAGATTCCTTTTCCCTAATAGGAATATTTGAATATGCAAATCAATTCACTGTACATCATCATTTAAAGAGACTCCTGGTTTGGGGTACATCTGGCTTTACACCCTCAAATGGCATGCCATCAAGGGGGTACTGAAAATTGGTACCTTTTGTACTATATTTTCTTTTTTATTCTTTTTGAGCACACAGAAGTAATTATGTAGAACAATTTTGAAAACAGGCTGAAAGATTATCCTATGAATATTAAATCAATTAAAACAAAAGAATATGATTGCTTTTATTTACTATAGTAAGTTTTCAGCTTACCAGTGGAACCGTATGAATACAGAATACTTCCTTTTATGCCTGTGACTACTAAAGTATATATGGCTCTACAGAATAGTGTTTGGTATCAATATTGCATGCCTTTTCACTTTCTGTTACAGAATGGATAATTTAGGTCTAACTTGAAAGAGCACTTGGCTCCAATGATTCTGATAATTGAAATGTATGAGAATTCTCTTTAAATACAAATCTAATCAGGATATCACTGGTCACCCAAGTGTAATTCAGAGCACTGTAATACTTTGATCAATGAAGGTCTCTTCTAACAGGAAGGGGAATTAGTCTTGGATACTAAACAAACCGAGTTTGCTTTCTTTTATTTTCCTTTGCCTCTGATGTTTGTTTCTTTTTGAAGATCTCTCCAATTTTATTAATTTTGGTTTTCTCTGTTTGCGTTTACTTCAAATGTCCTCTCTTCCGATTCTTCCCCATCATTCCTTGGATCCCTTCTTTCCACAGAAGTGACCTGCTACTGCTGTCTCACTCCTGCCTTGCCAAAAACTCAGCAGCAACATTATTTTAGAATAATAGAAGGCAGTTCCTTTATTATTACTTCAAAATTGAGGTTGTTCAAACTGTGACTGTGTAAGTAGTACAGTCTCAGCAGCACTGGGTCTGGCCACTTGGTAGATTATTATCTAGGAAATCCCTTTTCTGAGGGGGAATACCACAATGCCAGATCCACAGCTAACCAAAACTGATGACCTTCAAATTCACAGCATTACATTCTGAAGAAAATAAATTTGGAATTCTTGACAGTCTGTTCTTTGATTTGCATTGCTTCCATGTGACTCGTGTTCGTACATTATACTTTCTTTGCTCATCATTTTGCTGCTTCTGTCACAGGGTCCATCACACCACACTTCACTAAAATACCTTATATTTGTTCATGACATCTCTTACTTGATGCCTGTATTGCTTTAGTGACAAAAAGGCTTTACACTTGTGCTAGCAATTCTCATTTATGGGAAGAGAAGGATAATTCAATGGCTGTGATACTTTCCATTATTCAGAATGACATAAAATTAGTTTCCTGCTCTACTGCAGCTTTTCAGTGCAAGTTGCTCTCTTTGACCCAAATTTACAAGACCTCAATTTTGCCGGTCCCTGTGTTTGCTATTTAGTCTTGACTGACAACTTCTTATCAACGTAGACCTTCTGATGGATATTCAATAAAAGGGGAGAACCAAGTCTAAACAACTGTTGAGAGTGGATATTTCTTGCCTTCTATGTTGGGATGCATCTATATGGACAACCCACTGCTATGTTAGAAATGATCAGTTTAGGTCAGAATGAGATAATATAGGGATTAAGTGGAATTCAGGTCATTTAATTCTCATAGTTGTATAAACTATTATTACGTAAATAGGTACTGTGCCACCTTCCTTCCTTGTCTCCCACCTGCTGTACTGCCAGAGTCTGTGGAGTTTTCCACTGAACCAAGTCCTAGAATTTATTTATAGGGCTTCAGATCTTCCAGGTAGCTATAGCACATCAGTTTGGTGGCACCAGACTCCATTCTTGCCATATGTGTACATTCTAAGTTAGAAAATGAGGGGATTTTAACTCTTTCATACACAGTTTGAATTTTGCTGTTCCTCACTCTGCGTATTTTTTTTTTTCACTTTACACCCAGATTTCTCAAATCCTCAGCCAGCTAAGGCAGATGAATATAAAAAGATGTACCAATGGAGACACACTAGATTTTAAACCTAGATTTTTATTATTCTTTTCCTTGCAATCACTGGTGCCTCATAGTTGCACCATATTACTGTCATTGTAGGCAGACTTCTAATTCAGTTTACTTGAGCTGTTGCAGACACATTTCTTTTTTTGTGTAAGGTTTATGGCATAGTTTGACTAGCACTGTTTTAATGTCTGTGTCAATAGGGTCTTAATCGCACCAAAATCTCTGGATCTCTTAGATTTACCAGGAGTTCTCCCAGGAAATCAGAATTGCAAAGGCTGGTGAAAGCCCCAGAGGCATTCCAACTTAATTAGGAGTGAACTCCTTCCCTGTAAATGAAGTGGTTCTTTAAAATGACTTGGAGTCTCCATTGATATCTTCTGACAGTGCTATGATGAAGTACAAAGTATTATTAGAATTATGTTCCCCTCTTGTGATTCTCTCTTTCTCTCATATATCTTATGGAAATAGCCATATTTTGTGAGTACCCATAACATTATTTTTCTTGTACTGAGACAGTACAAGACAGACAAACCTATTTTACCTCAAAAAGGTAAAATAGGTTTAAAACCACTGCAAAATAACTGGTCTCTAGAATTGCAGTCTGGACTTTTCTAATTTTAAATATGATGCTGTAAATGTGAAACAATCATTGATAGAACAGCTTTTTAATGAATGGATGAGATAAAATTATTTATAATAGTCTTAATCCTAAAAAGTGTCACTGTCTTGCTATATTAAACATTTAAGTGACACTGCTGTAAAAAGCAAGTGGTACATTCTAATGTTTACTGTTTCATTAAACATCTTTATCTGCAAAGATAACATGATTTTCCACACTGGTCAGGTATTCCTAGGTGCCCACAAAATTCTGAAGCTATTTTCCTTCCGGTTAACTGAGCAACCCCAAATTCAAAGTAATGACAGATAAACTTGAGACAAGCACAAGACAAACAGTCCACATTCTTCAAAATTTGCGCTAAAACCTCTTATTTATGGCTGATTTCTCTATCATTCTTCCTCCCTTGTCATTTAACAAGCAAAATATTGCCTAACCTATTTATAGATCATAAATCTCACACAGTAGTACTGAAACACAGTTTTTCTGCTTAATTTAAAATGGGTCAGTGTCTGCTTATGGATCACCAGAGAAAACATATAGCAGTTATGTAAACAAATATCAGTTATGAAGGTTGCTGAAATCTCCTGGTTTTATCGTGATATTGGGGCTCTTGCTTCTAATTGCTATCTGTTTAGAGAATCATTAAAGTGTAAAAGGTTTTGTATGTTAACCAAGTCATCACAGTAAAGTCTGGTAAATATTTTAAATAAAGGTTCTGCTCTGAGGAAATAAAAGGCCAATGAAAATTTATCTGAAGGAACTTGTAATGCAGCTGGTGGATGCATGGAAAGGCACATACAGGGCCCAATTATTTTTATTTTCCTGGAGATACTCCTGGTGTTTGGGCTGGTGTGATTGAAAGAAATCACAGATACTTTCTCTGCTTTTCTTCATCTATTTCAACAGTAGGAAGGAAGCTCATGAAAAAGGGAGTATGTGCAAGTCACTGCTGTTGCGTGGTGTTAACTGATGTCACTGGTAACTTTGCAGCATAGATTGTTCCAGTTTTATAATTAATGCCTTTTACAATAAAGCCTTTTCTGAATGTTCTTGATTCTCTTTCACAATGCCATCATAGATATTTTCATTTGCTGAGTAGTTTGGTGACTCTCAGCGGCAGAAAACAAGGAGGCCTCCATCCAAAATTTGGCCTGGATGTGCCACCGTGGATGTTCTGCAGTTGAGCCAGTGATCTGCTAATGAGTCTTTTCCAATTATTGATTCTTTTCTTGAATCAGAGCTGTTTGGAAACTAGCATTAAACGGATTTAAGTACAAAACATAAAGGAATCTTGCGGTCTGCTTCTGAAATAACACCAAATTGTACACGAGGCTCGTCTGTTCTCTCAATGTAGTTGCGCAAAGAGAAATTACTTGCTTATTTCAGGGCAGGGGTGTTTTAATAAAAAGAGAAGAATGAAACAGGGTGAGTTTAGCCATTATTGCTTTGATTGCTGCTGGCTCATTAGCATTGGCCACGCTCCTTCAGATTAGCAGTAATTAAACTGTGAAATCAGACCGATTGCCTTAAGCTGAGACACCATACCAGGCTGTCAAGAGAAATCACAGGGGATAAATCAAGGGCCCTGTGCATCTCGGATCACCCTTGGCATGGGTGAGAGTGTGAGAAGCGGAATAATGAGGACATTCAGTTTTTTGTATCTGGTGAACTCTCGGCAGACAAGCTTTGGAAGCGTTGTCATGACGATGACAACAGCAAGGATAAACTCTTACTCCCACTAGCTGTGGTTAATGAAGATGATAATGAAAAATTATGCCAACATTACTGCAATTTTTTTATTCTGACTGGCACTTGTAACCTTACGCCTAATGACACAACACAATAGTGACAGTAATTGTGCATTGATAAATGGGGTAAAGATGCTGAAAAAATGTCTGACTCAAAGATACACAAGTTTAGTTAGCTGAGTAATTTCTTCCAATAAGCATTTGCTTTGTTCTTTGAACTCTCACTAGGTGGTTTTGGACTGTGCATGCCAAAAAACATCTCTAATCACTTTTTATTGTTTGCTAAAGAATAGGCCCAGCAATTAAAGCAAAGAGCGCCTCTGTTTTATTTCTTTTGAGCAGAACAAACACGATCAAGATAAATAACAGTAATAAAACAACAATGCATTTTACAAATTCTGAATGGGTTTACAAATTTGGTGTTTGTTTAACTGCTGGTTTCTTGGACATCCAGTTTGTCCCACTCAAAATGTAAAGCTTTGGTGGATAAATCTCCCACTACATTATGCAATGGCTGTCTCGCACAGCCCTCCTTCCCCACCCCCCCAGCCGCCCCTGCCTAAATGCCAGCATTTATTCAGATTGCATTAGCGCTTACGTAAGTGTCTCTTTCAACCACAGCTCCTAAAGCATTGCACATGGGGAAGGATTTACAGATACGTAGATATATAAACAAACTGAAGATGTGGTTTAACAATATAAAGTAAAAGTAAAAACTTTCTCCTGTCCTACCCCAGCCATCTGCTTCTATTTTCTTTCTTGTATTAAGCCTCCGATCAATCATAGTGAACCGGTTCAAGGCGCTAAATGGGTAAAAATTTGTTCACTTCATATTCTTTATAGTCTTTTACCACCTCAGCAACCTGATCCAGATGAGGGCCAGTGCTGGGGCAAGAGAAGTAGCAGGAGCATGTGGGCAGAAATGAGAGTGAAAGCCAGTCTAACCAAAAACTCAAGTCCCACCTTGAAGCACGAAGGGCATGAGTGACTCTGGGGAAGGATCTGCACTTGAACCACTTGCTGCCTTCCAGTTAAGCACTATGGGACCATAATCCTGAAGAGGCTTATGGAAGCTGTTCAAAAAAGTGCTCACAGCTAGAACAGTGGCAGCCACCAGTGCTTTTGCAAACACATCTCACAGTAATTCCCGAAGGGCCACGCGGCATGTCAGGAATCCCTCCTGCTTCCCCAGGCTGCCTGCTTCCCACTGCTGAGAGGTTGATGTTGTTTCAACAAGCAAGAGTGATACAATAAAGAATAGCAAACTCTTTCAACTTATGTAGTGGCTTCCAACTCTGCTGAAATCCTGTATCCACGCTCCCACTTTAGAAGCCACAGCACTTGGCTTTAAAGAATAGCCCGATTGAATGTTTGAGTGTGCTGCAGCACAATAACCTCTCTGGGATCAGACAAATAAATGCAAATGAATCATTTAATGCAAACAAATCACTTAAAGGAGTAAGTGTTGTTTTATTTACTCCAAAACTACCTAAAAGAATAGCTCTTTTGATAGCTTTAGTGAAGTGTTTGGGGGTTTCTTCTATGTAAAATTCTTCTGTTGCTCACCAATGGCCTCATTCCATCAGAGCTTTAGAAGTCTAGATTGTTGGATGTGGGATTTTTTTTGTTCAACCAGTGTTTGTTTTGGTTTGTTTGTTTTTAAGAAAAAAGATCAATCACAGAGCATTTGGAGGTGTATCAGATATATGAGGGTTTCTCCTTGACTAAGTGGTATTTGTCTCTTCAGTTCTTGAAAGGCAATATTAAGACAGCACGGTAGTGTTTGTGATTCATGGTTGCAATTCTCTTTTTATTGCTGAAAACCAGCAGTGAATAGAAGCTGCAGAAGGACACATTTCCAATTACTCTATCTCAGAGTTCTCCATTGCTTTTTAACAGACTTCTCTATCTCTGAAAGTGATGTGTGATGCAAAAGTTTCTTAAGAAAAAAACAACCAACGTACATACATGAGTACATCAGAGAATGATTTCTTTGCTCTTTCAGCTACTTTCTGTCTTAATGTTGACTCAGTCTCTGCCCCCTTGTTGCTATTCTTCTCACTAGATAAATAAAGACAATTTAACCATTAGAGAAAGGTATTACGTGAAGCAGTGTCCAAAGCATACTGAATACTGTTTGGGAAGAGATAACACTACTCCTGAATCCAAAGCAGCGGTCTCCTTGCACAGCATGACAGAAATGGCTTATCAAAGCCAGATCATTCCCTCAGCACACAATATGAGGGATGGGATGGTGGGGTCCAAGTATGAGATTGAGAGATTGATTTCTGCTTCCTGAAGGCAAAATTTCTCCTGGACTATAGTCTTTAGTTCTTGGTGAGTTTGGGCCCTTATTGTGTAGTAGGATGAACAGAAGTCTGTTATCTGTGCAGGTATGAGCTTGATGTAACTCATATGGAATTTCTGGCCCAACGGTTACTTATTTCTTCACATGGTAGTTGGGGGGGGGGGGGGGGGGGGGGTGGAGAAGAAGAACAAAAGCCTCAATTACTTCATCCTTCTGTGTCTTTAACCTTTACCAGCACCAATTTTAAGGGAGACAGGAAACAACATCAAAATACACCATCTAAACATTAACACAGGCCACAGCTCCCAGACTGACAGAGAAATCAGTGCTGGGGAGAAGTCTGGAATAAAGGATCAAAAGCAGACACACTCTCTGAAGAAAGGAGGATAACAGCACAAAGCACTGTGCACTGAGCGATTTTGATTTAAAGCATTTTAAAAGAAAACTCCATTTACTTTAGAGACAGACCAAAGTTTATACATTCATGAATGAGTTCTTTATGTATTTAAGAGGGATGACAACAGACAAAGGGAATATTTGATGAATGTTCAGGCAAGATTCTGAATGTCAGAGACCATTGAGGGAGGATAGAAGGTTTTGGCTTTTTCTTACAAACAACTGCATCTCTTTGGTGCTTTGTATTTCCATTCTGTGTGCTAGATTTGTGATAGAACCAGAAAAGGTATTTGGGAGCTGACTGAGAAACTTAAAACATATGAAAGGTTTAGGAAAGCTATGGCTCACATCCTTTCATAACTTCCTTTTCATCTTGCCCTGTAATGGAAAACTCTGGCTAAAATTAGCAGCTAACAGAGACAGGACAGTTGTAGAGAAACAAGGCTTTGACTTGAATTCATTGAGAGAACAAGCAGGAGAGAAAACTGAGATGATAGTTTTGATGCATTTTTGTTTTCTCATCTTTTGTTTTTAAGGCTTTTGATGGGGATACTTCTTTCAACTCTGCCTTGTATCAGAGTCAACAAAAAAAGACTGGACATCTGTACTTCAAGGGTGTCACTTTGCAGACTGATATCTCAGCAGTTTGAAGGGGCTGTGTGAGATATGGGCCCGCATTTTAATTAGCCCTTCTGTCCAGGGGCAGAAACTTTGGCAGAAGGACGGGAAAAAATAACTGAGAGCAGTAACATCTAAACCACCTCAGCAAAATTTGCTGACGTTCATCTGTTACAACCCATCTTTTTGGTTAAATCAGCAAATCGTGAGGTTTCAGAAGAAGTTCCTAGATACTTGTGATGGACTTTAACTTGCAGAAGAATAGGAGGGGGACCATACCACAAGTACTGCAGGTAAATTTTTAACGTGATGACCATTATCATAAGGTCTCTTGTAATAATCCTCTCACATCCTCTCTTGGTGGATGGAGTGTTTACTTCTTCTTTTAAAACATTCCTTATAACTTTAAATATTTGGAAAGCAGAATTTCTGGTGAATGGATTATGTTAACGAAGCATCATGACACTGTTGGGAGCAGGGTACCAGACTTAAGGTAGCAAGTGTTGAGACCTCTAAGTCTTAGAGTAGCCTAAGAACCAAAGGCTTTAGCTGGACAGTAGCAAGAGGGCTCTTGATGCTTTGCTGAAAAAGGAGCAGCCAGGTGATACAAATTAGTGATTGCTCTACACCATACTATACCAGTTCAGAACTTCTTGCAAGTAAATAAGTAATATTCCTGGCTGAACTGATGTCAGCAGACCTTATGCCAGATTAAGTAACATCAGGCCATGCCAGAGTTTTACTGCATGTGCCACTGTTTCCACACAGGCCTCTTCTTCTGAAGCATTCTGTGTTCTCACAATGTAATCATTTGAGTCACTGCACAAGGATATTCTTGCCCCTCTTTCAATGCAAGTTCATTGTTCTACATCATGATCTGGATGTTACACTATCTTTTCCAGTAGTCTGAATGGGTGTTTTTTCTACCCAGTGCAGCAAAGCAGCAGTCATTCTTTGGCTTTTTCTGTCTTGAGCTGGCAAGAGAACATGTGGGATACCTGTGAAATGGGGAAGATATGATTATCATGGCCTTCTGCTTCTCCTTCTACTTTCTGTGGTGTGGACCCATGCCTATTATCAGGGCAGATAGTCATAGAATCATAGCATAGTTAGGGTTGGAAAGGACCTTAAGATCATCTTAAGTCCTTGCATCCCTTTGTGAGCCAGAGAGTAGGCAGAAGTCAGAGTGAATGAAAGACACTGAGGTTGTGAAAGGCTTCACACAGCTATATGCGGAGGAGAAGCCACATCAACAACCTTCTACCAGTATCCAAACTGGAAATCAGGAATACACCAACATCTTGTACCTTATGCCTCAGTTGAGAGTATGAAATAACCCTAAGCCCCTCTGTGCTTGTCCATGGTATGTGTAGGGGAGGGCTGGCAGCAGGGATAATGTGTCCAATGCACACTGTGCTAGGTGATCATCAGAGTTCACAGGGGTTTGAAACCTTCCCGTGGCCCCTGTAACATTTCCAGTGATTGTTGCTTTGGCAAATAAAGACCTGTCCTCCCACTGCTTCAAATGAGGTAGTTCAGGGCTGCTCTGATGGTGCTGAGATGCTGCCGCCAACATGGCAGCACCTCCTCTCAGATGTGGCAGGCAAGAAGAGCTGGAAGCCATGCAAAACAGCTCAGGGCTGGCACCCAGCAATCCACAGGGAGGGCAAGCGGTGGCCAAGCTGGCAGGCAGTGTAGGATGTCAGCACCATGCCCAAGGTTCATGCCACTGTGCAAAAGTCTCCTGCAGATTTGCACATTTGGCAATGGCCATGCAGAATGATGGCGTTACAAGAGCCGCAAGCTACCTCTGGCCTCATCTTTTACAGGCTCCTTGCCCACTGTCAGTGCTGACGTTGGACATAAGAGAGCAAACAAAACAGTAACTTTCAATGAGACTTAAACCTTGCTTACAGTTCAGAGTTTCTCATCTTAAAGTAACAGGGCAGCTCTGTAGGGCTTAGATGCATCTGTTTTGGTAGAAAGGTTTGGGCAGGAACTGCTTACTCTTGTGATTCCAGGCTGCTTACCCTCCATTTCTTTCATCCACATCACCCCATATTATACCTAGCATTTAGAAATCTAACTCAATGCTTTTCTAATTATATAGTAATTCTTACTATGTAATTCTTATTTAAGGTATATTTAATGTGCAAATTATTAATTTAACTTTACACTTTCCATCATGTGATTTACATGACCCCTGTGAACTTTTATATCAAAACTTCTTTATCAGTGGGTATTCCCCAAAGAACATGACACGTTCTGGTCACCTCACAGAAACCGAATACTTCTGAAATGTAACTTGGAAGACAAACAAGAAATATTATTAAAATTTTAGTTTATTGTTTCTATATTCATTACAAAACTGATTTCTTCTTTTCTCATGTCTCAAATCTCTTCCTCCTACTTCTGGCAGAAATAGTGGTATAGAGGTATTAGAATGGCATATTGTTATTTCATATTCTGGAAACCACCTCAGATTTTTAGTTGTTGGATTGAAGCTGTGAATCAGTTTAAGTCAGTGATATCTTTGCTGTTAATGTCACACATATCAGGATTTTGTCTAGCTGTGCCTAAGGCATTTGAGTTAGGTTTTCTGTATTATTCATGCTGTTACATCTTTAGGAATACCACAAAAAAAAAAAAAAAGAAAAAAGAAAATTAAGTCATAACTTAACCTACAGAAGGAAGTATACCAATACAAAAAGCATGTGTTCTCCTCTCTGTTTTGTTTTCTCCTATTGAAACTGCCCCTTTCTTCAAGTAGAAGTCAGCTGTTCTAGTGGATGTTTCCAGCCAGTCCATTGTACTACAGCGTACAGACCTTTGCCTACTGGTAGCCAACTACTCATTTAAAAAGTCATCTAGATCTGCTCTGTGGGATTATTTGTATTACTAGAATTAAGCAGGTGTACAAATGAGTCAAAGATGAGATCTGTTGGTACAGTTTAGCTTAGTTTAGCTGTTTTGATTGTTGTACTGTCTTTCCAGAGTTCAGTCCCAGAGCTAAACTTTCAGACTTGGAGTTTCTTTTGGCAAAGATTTCACCACTTCCTAAAGTGGGCAGTATGTTGCAAGAAATAGCCTCTTTCTAACATTAATAGTAGTTATCTATCAGGTGTCAGTGAAAAGAAAAAAATAGATAATTGCAGCATTGGTCTGTTGATCCTGTTGGCAGAAAATTATCAAAACTATACATTGCCTTGTACCTTTCTTCTTCTGAATTAATCACTCCTGGTTTCCTTTACGGTCAGTTGAGAGAAATGGGCATTTTGCAGATGATTATTCTGGCCTATTTTAGATATCTAGTTTAGGACAAGATGAACTGCAGCCTAGAAATGTCTATTCTTCATTGCTGATTCTAAAAGGAGTCTAGACATCTCCCAGAGAAGTAGGCAGCCAGATTGCAGATGTTTTTATTTGGCATTGTGTGTCTTCATGTGGCATGGATGACTAAAAAGGCTTCTAAGCTCTATTTTGTTAGAATTATTCCACTACAGTAAATTTAAGCCTCAGTACTGAAAATGAGAGATCTTTTTATAGGTTATTATTTTGTAGATAGCAATTAACCACTCAGAAGAGCTGCTAGTTTTGACATGCACACACTCAGCCACTTCATGCTTTAATGTTAAATTATATTTGACATTTAATTTAAGCTCATATTGCCTTCATTCAAAAATAAACCCTAATGCATTAGTAGTGAGGAGGTGGAGGGATAATTTTTCTCTCCAAATTCATACTCAGTGAAATCTAAACTGATTCTTCATGCTTAGTTTTCCAAGTATATTATGTGCATTCTTCTGAATATATCTGTGCAATTGCTTCTCAGATATGAGGGAAAGAAATCAATGCATCTATCTTAGTAAGCAATTACAACATAAAAATGTATTTTTAATAGGTGCTTTGAAGGTTGCATGTACTGTGAGGTTTGTTGCCCCTTGAACCAGTTTTAATAAGAAGCAAGATATACCATTTATTTGTTGGGCAGAGCAGCACTGATTTTGCAGTTGTACCAGAGTGTAATGTGATCTCTTTAGCTCTTATAAATTAAGCAGAATGAAGACTTAGCTGGCTGGCACACATGTTAAAGCAGAGTACAGGAGGAGGTTCTGCCTGTGTCCTGCCAGTGATGTTTATCCTAGATGAGCGGGAACAGAGATGTGTCACGTGGGGTCTCTGCTATAAGTCTGGTCCTGAGAGGAGGCTGAAGGGAGATGACTGCTTCTTCCTCAGTATGGTCTGGCTACTGTGGGCATAACTTAGTGCTTTACTTTGCAGGCTGTTGTTCAATCCCTCTTACTCTTAAAAGAGCTAAGCCACACTTTACAACTGTTTACCTTTTACTACATAGCTATAAACTCCACAAAAAAAAATGTTGCCATCCCAGGCAATGAAGCAAAATTTCTCCCTTCTGGAGCACTGCAGCACTGCTGAGTGAAGTTTGAAGTTGGTATCCTGAATGCTGGTTTCTGTAAAAGACCACATGGAACACTTAGAAGCACAGTTTATTGAGCCAAATTAGAACTAGGCCATCTACATTTTCTTCATTGTTTGGCCCTTCTGCCCATCTTGGTTGCTCCAGGCTTTCCATGCACACCATGACCACAACCTGCTGGGAAAACTGAAGTCTTTGGCAATGGTGGAACTATTAATCAGTGAGGTTTGAAGTCGCGGGAAGTGGATGGTGGTTATTTGAGGGAGTTGTTCATCCCTGTGTATGGCATCACTCAAACATTTTCATTGACCATGAGTCTCTGAGTCTTCTCCATCAAAATTAGAACCTCCCAACATCAAATAAACCACTGCAACTACAGCTCCTCTGCACATTCTTTGCTGTTAAATTGAGCGATTTATCCACCTTGCAAAAGACATTAGCATTAAGGGACATAGTCTTTCTCAGATGTAATTCATTATTAAACTTAATGGGATTATGCTTCAAAGACCACTAAATGCACATCTTCAAAGTACTTAAATTACTCCCTATTATTACTTCTGACAATAAAATAAATAAAGCTTAGTTAAATTCTGCATGCTAAACCCAAATTACTTTTTCTTTTCACTGTGCCAACCAAAGCAAAACAGACCATTCAAAAAAAAAAAAACCAAAACAAACAACACCAAAACTAAACAAGCAAAAAAAAAACTCTAAGGAGAAACAAAATGACCAAGCCCTCCACTGAAAACCTTAAGGTATTAATAGATTGTGATTAACAAATAATCATAAAGCCAGTCTGAAGAGATTTGAAAATGCATTTTTCATTGTAAATGTATGCAGCATCAAAAGTATGATTACAGTGAGAGAGGAATAAATATTTAACATCAAACAAATTTCTTTATTAATATAATTACATGGTGCAAAATGCATTTCCTAATATTGCTTTAAAATAAATTTTTAAAATTCATATTGCAAAGCTAGCGTTATCAATGACAGAATCTAGATAATAGGTAAATAGCTCTTTGGGTGACATTTACTTTAAAAACAGCAGCGAAAGCCAAAATTTCCATTTGTCTCTGTTTTCTAATGCAAATTCTTCATAAGCTTTTCACAGAATAAACATGTTCAAGCTGTGCCCTGGCTATATGGAGTTGTGTGACAGGGAGACATTTTCTAATGTTCACGCTAATTGCATTGGAGCTGGACTCCTTCCTAGGGGTACATTAGGTCACTGCATGGAGTCATGTAGAGGGAGAAAAGATAATATCTTGGACAAATGGCATAGAACATTGCTGCAGATAGACTTGCCAGATGCTCAGGTTACCCCCATGCAGCCCCAGGCTGGAGTACATGTCAGTCGCCCATGCCATGGTGTCTCTTCACCTGCAGCCAGCACCTCCTGCCCATGTGTCCTTGCTCAGTATTTGGGGCCTGAATTGAGGAGTGAGCACATTCAGGGCATAAAAGAAACACATCTGCTTTCAGAACAACAGGATTAGGGCTCAGGGTTTGTGCTACCCTAGCTTGAATTCTGTCCAATCTTCTTGTTCTTTGCTACAAGCTAGATCAGGCTGCACCACTCTGTCGGTGCACAGTCCATAGGCTGGTCAGAAACAGGGTGACCTTCTTTAGCCTTTTAGGAAGTCTCCACAGCATGTTATTTAATTCTGCATGCATCCCCCACTAAGGGGGATTCAAGAAGTGACATCTGACACTGCGGAGATATGCCATCTATCAGGAAGTTCATCTCTGTTGGGGCATCTGTCATCCAAGCTCATGGCCCAGCTCAGACTATTCTTTCAGGCTTTCTCTGCTTATGAAGGCCTTAAAACTTTCAGCTTTCCCTCCATGTCTGGGGCTCTGCTTGCTCTGCGTTGTCTCTAACCCATACAAAAGACATGTATGCTGTTGGCTGGGGTGGTGGTGGGGGGGAGGGTGATGGTATTTCACTCTGCGTGTCCCCTTTTCTCCCCTCTTCAGTAACTCAGTGGCTCTGCAGGTCCCCTGTTGTCTTACCCTCTCACAGAATGCTTGGGATTCCTCCCTTTGCCATGAAGAAGATTGCCATCCTCTTCTGTCTGACTAGGAGGCAGGTCATTTGGAAAGGCGCTACTTTAAACTTTATGGGGAGACACTTATACAGGGATATTGCTGTTCTGGAAGATGTCCTTTGATGCCATCAGTCAGTTCTTTGGCATTCAGGCATTTGCAGATGTACTTGAAGCAGTGGCTCTACTAAGCAAATGGTAGGAGTCCCACCTTCAGTTTTCCAGATTTCCCCCCAGTATATGCAGTTGATTATAACTGTTGATGAGGATTTTCCTCTGGCTAACTGAGAACATAAAACCATCTCTCTTGGACTGTGTAGGTCTGAGTCCAACAGCAGGCAACAGCAGGATGTAGCAGGGCCAGTGCGTCGTGACGCCTTGCTGATGTATTTTCCTGGCTTTCAGTGATTTGCAGTCCAGAGACTTCCTGAACCACAGATGGTATCTTAGTGTTTAGTAGTCTTTGATATGTTTTCTCCTTTCAACTTGCCTCCAACATTCCCCTTGAAATTGTGGAGGAGAGCAGAATGTGCCATTCCCAAAATTCATCATGTTATATTCAAGAAAAAATAATGACACCAAGCAGAGTGTAGAGCCTCCCAGTCTTGGCAAGTTTTGTTATTACACATTTACAGTGGTCAGAGCTCTCAAACTTGGTGGAAGCAGATGCAGCAAGCCATAGTCTTATTCAGCTTGTCATGACTAGGACATGAGTGGTCCTGCCTGTTTCTTAAACTCATCTGAATCAGAGTGAAGGAAGTCAAGACAAATCTTGACAAAAAAAAAAGCCAAGAACTAGAGAAGTCTCATGAAAAGGGGCATGGCAGGTGTTTGGTATGAGACTAGGATTTCAGGTACCAGCAGGATAGCATGAGGCCTGGAAACAAATGCAGGCAGTGCAGGAACATACATGAAGATGATGGCACAGAAGACAGGACCAGATGTAAAAATGAAGTACACATGAACAGGGCTATCTGCAATGATCTAGCAGTAGAGGCCTCATCAGGTTTGAAAGCAGGACCAAATTCCTAGGTGATCTTCACACAAATACTTGTTTTGTGTTTGTCTGCTAGCTTAAAATTGTGTTTGAGTGACATCCACTCTACCTGACTCGGTAGAGAGCGACTCATCACCTGGACAGATTTGTCAGCTGCAGCTGGGCAATAGGTTTTTGCTTACTATCCTTACACACATCCTTTGTGCTTAAATAAATTCCTATTGATCTGGAGTTCAGTTTTGTCTTTAGAGCTGTGGCTTTACCAGGCCTGTTCAATGGGGTTCACACCTACAAGTCCACATTGGTAACTATTGCAATCCAGTTAGGCAGCAAGGCTTGTACTTAAGTGTTAAAATAGGTATAATTCTCCAAATGCTTGTTACACCATGCCTCAAGTTAGGATGAGCTGCATGTGCCCACCAGCTCTTGAAATCAGGATAGTTGGGCACGTTTGTGTGAGTTTTGGTGCTGAGATCCGTCTGCTGAGGTTGAACAGTTTAAGTACGCACATGAGGCTTGTCTCTGTTTACAGAGATTTTATCTGAACGAAGTGACTTAAAATGTTTTAGTAAATGTATTAAACCATCCAAGTGCATCTATTAGGAGCTTCTGTGCCAAGGCTGAAGTATTTAAAATTTTCATGGATGCCTGTGCAGACTTTGGAAGACAGTAGGAGGGGCTGAAGTTGATGTAAAACAGAATATGTCGAAATATGCCCAGTAGAGAGAATATATGGGGTTTAAAAAACAAAACAAAACAAAACAAAAACAAAAAAATACAAAAAACCACATTTCTACTTTGTAAAATTTAAGAAAAGGTATTTTTCTTGTACATTTATTTTTCTTATTTTGCAATGCTTTAGCTGCAGTATGAAAAAAAGAAGTACAAAAGAATTCTGGTCTGCTGCACCAGCTTTGTCTATATACTGTATGTGATTCCTGGGAGGGAAGCAAGTCCCAGTACAAACATCAAAACTGGGCTGTTTTATGTCAGGTCATCTAAGAATTTCCATTTTACAACATAGAGAGAATATAACTGAGGTGTCAAATTCACAAAAGGAAAAATTGTTGTTAAAGAGCTTCAGTGAAAGTTTTGCATTTATTTTAAGCAAATGGAAATGTGCACAAAGACAGCGTAGAGCTGAACAGCTCTTGGACACAGGGTTGTTAACAACTTTAAAAAAACTGCATCATTACAAAGACAAGAAGTAGGAAAGCTGGATCTAGCTTTCTTATTTCTAGATATTTATGGCTTGTATAAATGTCAGAGGCCACATAACTGACTTTTATTGGTAATAGCCTGAACTGTATTACAAGGTGTATACGTAGTTGTTATGGCAATATATCAGCAAGCTGCCATACTAGGTCAGATCTGGTTATATGAATTATAATGGGGCAATATGCAGGCTCAGGAGTTCTCTTCAGATAGGAACCTTTGTGTCCTTTTCTTATAAAACATTTATATATGTGTGTATATATATATATATATAGTCAACTGCTATAATGAGGAGCCATAAAATATCTAATCCAGCAAGATATTTAGCATCTTCAGTGCCAGTGCAATCACTATTCAACAAATAGAAATTGAAAAAATATAGTTTTCTCCTACAAAAAAAAATTCTTGCTCTGATACATGCCTCATCTAGAGCATGTAATGGTGAGCAAACAGTGCAAAAATTTCATGCACCTCACTTAAAATCGTGTCATATTGTGGTTTATGCAGTAGTTTTATGTCAAGGGTCAGGGCAACAACGATTGCTCACCTCTGTTTAAAGTTTGCTCCTCTCTGCCATTAAAGACAGCCTATTCCAGTAAAAACATTCATACACTGAGGTTTTTCTATACTAAACTTTCCACATTAGTATTTTCAATATGCACTTAAATATTTCTGATGAGAAAAGCACATATATTTCTCAGTGCTTCAAAACCTATGGTTCTGGTGCAATTGTTAGTGTTTTAGCACTGTATAACTTCTTTGATTTGTTACTTCTAAGATCTTGTGCTGAGTAATGCCAGGGAACCTTTCCTGCTGGAACTTGTGGTCCTTTCTTATAAATGCTTTAAAAAACACAAACTCTCTCTGTGTACCTCAGTGTTTCATACTGAGTGTAGGTGCTGAATACTTTCATTTTAAAAATGCCTAGGTCTGAATGATCATGCTTTCAGATAAAACAGCATACAAAATTACATGATCAGAACCAGTTTCTACAGTATCTAGTGGAGCAAAACAAATTCTGCAGATGTATGGAAAGAGCAGGACTGTCAGTGCATTGGACTTATGCATATGGTCATGAGTAGCTGAGTGGGCTTAGAGTTCAATATCACACCCTATGCAGGAAGGAAGGCTGAGAGAAAAGACAGGAAGCTATTAAAGGAGAATTCCTCCATTTCTGTTTGTCTTGGTATCTATAGAATTGAGGTTAGATCTTGCAGAGCCAGTTGATGGATGATTGTACCTGAAAGAATTTGAAAAGCAAGCAATTTAATTATAAAGAAACTTTTTATCGCCAGTGGTAAACCACACTCAAAGCAACTGTCAGTCTTAAGGAAAATTTTACAGATCCTGATCTACAGTAATCTAGACTTATCATTTCTAATTATATATGTTCTAAGTTCACTGTATCTATACAGTTTAAAATTAAGATAGATTTTAAATCTAAAAATAAAGATGAGGGTTTGAATAGTCTCCAAAGAGAACAAGTTATTTCCAGAGCTTATTCAACTTTTATGATCACTTCCACGTAATAAATGAAAGTTCTCCTAAAAATACTGATGTACCATTACCTAATTAAACTATTCCACGCAGTACATCCTCAGAAGCCTGGATGCTTCTAGATTTAATTTCTAGTAAATGTATCTTCCCACAGAGAAAGCAGGGAGTTAGGAAAATACCTGATTTTAAAAGAAGTCACAACAAAAATTGTAGTGTTTCTCATGCTAATACAGATCAGTCAGTATGGATGAAAATAGAAAAGGTCAACTTAAAAAAAAGTGGGATTTTTTCCTCTTGCCACAGGCCTTCATTTGCATTTGAGTTGAATCTACTTAGAAAATTTTTTTGTGTGGATCTATGAACTTTTGCATGGACCTGTGTAGAGGTGTGAATTTCAGAAATGCCTGGAGGGGTCAGGGGAGGGAAAACATCTTCCCTAGGGACAGGATTCAGCCTTTGTCAATGACTAGAGAGAGTAGCCTCGATACCTGGTTATGTGGCACAAACCCCTATGTTTAACTTGCACTTTGAATCGGGTTCCCTGTGATCCTATGAGCTGTTCACAGAAAGGACGTGTATGGAGTAAAATTTCTCCCAGAAAAAAAAAAGTCAGCTGCACCTTGATGCAAGGGTTACCTGGCTGGTTTCTGCTAAACTTTGCTCTCTCTCAGCCACAGACTCTTGAAAGGAGATGTGGAAGCATCTGTGGAAGGCATTACTGTTACTACCAAGCTGGCAGGGTGCTCACCACCTCAGGTGAGCTACCACCTCCAGCCATGCTATGTGGTCCCTCCGGCCTCTCGTGCACTGACTGGGAGAGAACAGGTCTGGCCCCGCACATGTGCACACCTGAAAGAGAGGGTGTGCCTTCTAATCCCAAGGTGCAAGGATAGTACTATTTTAGAATTTATATTGTGTTTATAAGTAGTCAATGACAGGCAAGGATTAACGCTCAAAAAAGCATATGCTGGTTGATTGTTAGGAGTAATACTATTAAAAAGTGATAGTGCTCAAGCTATAAATGGATGCAATTTAATAGAAAGTATTAGTAGCAGAGCTGTTCAGCTGAAGCCATGGCTAAAGGGACTCTGGTTTAATAACTTTCTAATTACAGCTGTATATGCTGGGTCACTTAGCAGTAAACTGTCAGGTTTACATTTCCTTATGTACTAGGAATTGCTTTGTGTATTAGCCCTGCACTAGAATTGCAAATAGGAAATAATCGGGTTGCTTTTTAGCCTCCCCAAACAGTTAAAATTAAAGGCAGTGTAGATCAACACAATGCCTTCATGTGTGTGATTTTAACCTTTATTGATTTTCTCAGTTTCAGGGCAGCATGACATTGGCTAGAGAACCATGCTGATGTGATGGCTGTAAAGCTGAGTGCTGAAAGGAGGTTTATGCAATATTAGATTAGTTCCTGGTATTCAAGAGCACACATTATAGAAAACTGAAGGCTCCTTTTTCCAAATTATAAGCGTTTGCTATTATTCCTTAGGGCAGAGAAATTTAGGATCATTCTGTGTATGAACGGCTGGCAGTGGCTTTGCCAGTCAAAGGTGCAAACAAAGGTTTGAAATCTCTGAAAAAAATCTGATGCCTGGCTGAGATACATCAGGTGAGTTTTCAGATAGGATAAAAGGGAAGACAAGAGTGGCTTTAAACAAACAGGCTCATGGAGGTTTCTACCTAACGTCTTCCACATATAACACACTTCCTTAAATTTTATTAATTGCACTTGTGCCTGTTACCATGACAGCTAGGTGCTGTAATTACCTCACACCTCAGGGAATTTCATGCTTAATACAGCATTCAGAGCCTACTTCTTTATATTTTGTTTTTATTTTGTAACTTTTTAGTACTTTAGGGTAGTATTGTGGGAAGCAGAGATGTGCCATGAAAGAACAATGCATCTTTATAGTCCCAAGGCACCACAAGCCCTACATAGCTATGGCCTGAGGAAACAGCAAAATGTAATGATCTCTTTGGGGATCAAATGCAGTAACTGCAGCTGTTTTATTCCTTTACAACTGTCCAGGATGGCTAGGAATCACTGAGAATAGCTTCTCAGTGAGAGCAACATGCTACACTGTGAAATGACTTTGACAACAAGCTTTACAGGGTGAAAGCCACAACACCCTCATCCAGAGGGATTAGCCTGAGGTCTAGCCATGAGGTTCTGCATAGTCTAGGCATTACTTTCTTGGGGAAAGGCCACAGCAAAAAAACTATTTATGGAGAATGTCCTTTTCCATTGGGATGTGTTTGAATTGAGAGCTGGCTGTCATAACCGGCTGTGCTGGGCACTAGGGGTATCACAGCAGGGCAGGGACCACAGTACTGCGAATCCTGAGACACAAATAAAGGAGAAGGAAGGAGGCTCACACACAGTACTTGAGAAAATACATCTGTTAATCCCTTCTTTAAGGTGTTAAGCAGGCTCAGCTGTCATGCAAGCCTTGTGCTGGTGATCCACTGCAGCATACTTTTTCTAGAAGAAGCTGATTTGAAGCTCACTTAAGGTATGATATTACTTTGAAAGAGTATTGTCAATGAAGAGATAGAGGCTAGGCAACATCCCCTGGGCAAAATTGAACCCTATAGACTGAAGCTGTGGATTCAGGCATTTACACCCAACCGGTAATAGTTCATGGATCAAGTTTCCCACTTGATGTACCAGCAGTACTATTTTATTTGAGTCTGTCAGCATTTTCATATTGTAAACCTCAATGCTGAGTATATCTCAGCTGTTTCTAATCCCTGACAGCTGATACTTGGCATATAAATTGCTAAGCCATGTATTAATTTAAACGAAGAGGATAAAGCTATGTCTAAGTTATGCAACAAATTCCATTGATTTTTACAAATGCACTCTCAGTCAAACTCTTGTAAAATATATTTTCCTCTACAAGAGAAAAATTGTATGTTCATTATGTTTTACATTAATTGGTATTTTTATATTGTTTTTAAATACTTTTGAAATAGCTATTATGTTTATACCAGATAAACTTTAGCTAGTATTATTTTTTGTACATCATTACTCCCTGATATTAGAATGGCATCTCTGAACCAAATGCAGGTCCTTTGGCTTTGGTCTTGTTCTTAATTTGTGTAAAGTTTTGCTAGAAATTTATTTTGAATCTTAAAGCCATGTATTACAGTATTTGCTGACAAAAATGCACATCTTGGAGAGACGCAGAAAGATTATTATTGTTCAAATGTCACAGCATTCAAATGCTGGAGTGATTTCTAACAGCATTAATAAAAATACATTTATTTTAATCTTGGGTATTTACAGAAGAACACTGGTTATGTTTTTGACCTTAATCCCATTGCTGGTAAAAGTTTATTTACCTGTGTGCTGGGAGGGGATTCTTTCTTAAAAGAAAAGTGCGGGGGGGGGGGGGGGGGGGAATCCCTGGTAGATAGAAAATAACCTCCAGCAAACACAAACAGAAAGGATGTACCTAGGATATGCAAAACGTAAGTGCACTTCAAGTCTCTGTGTCATACTGCACTCACATGATAGCTTGGCAAAATCAAATTTACTTCACCTGCCTTCTAATGAATTTTGAGCATTCTGAAGAGAAAATGGTATTGTAGCTGGAGTGAGTAACTTTTGGCATATTAGTATCTACCAGTCCAAAAGTCAATGAGTTTTCTCATGACTTGGGAGATTTTACTGAGATGCTAACTCAAACTTCAAAATTGTGAGGCAAGTCAGAATCTCTGCTGTTTTAAATCAGCTCAGTGCTTTTTCTTCCCCCCTGAACCCATACTGCCCAAATAAACTATCAATAGTGATGTTCAGCCAATAAAACACAGGTCAAAGTCTTTGGAGATGAGCTGTCGAGTAATTAGTGATCCTGAGCTCTGGTACTGTTACTTAGCAACTTCTGAGAACGGATTAACCTTTTGTGGGCATTCCTTTCACTGCATGTATAACAAAACTGCTTCTTAGGCTCATTTGTATAGTCAGGTATAACTCTCCTACAGATCAATCAGAGATTTCCCTGACAGAAATATATGCACTGCATTGCATGTGGAGTGAGCTGGGTGCATTTGAGATAAACCGAGCAGCGGTATCAGCACAGCATAGCTGATCTGCCCAGGTGTAATAACACAGATGTATATGAATCATGTTTTTCATTGATAGATCAACTAACCAGTGCATAATCCAGAATTCCACTATTATAATAATTCATAGTTCCATGTGCTTTAATATATGTTGTAATATATTTCTAATAGCACACAACACAGAACAGACTGGCATATGTGCAGTGATACTTTCTCTAAGATTTCTAGGCAATGCTTTTGTCAGTCTCACAGCTGTTAAAATGTTCTCAACAATAAGCCAAATTCCCCTCTCCTGCACTAAAGAGAGCAAACTGGAAAGTCTAAATACTTGGGAAACTGTGTTAGACAACAGAGTGCCGTGTGGAGACTGCTTTTGAAATAAGACTCACCTGAAGGTGAGCACTGTCTGTTATTTCGTGATCTGTTCCTCTGATGTAAATACAAAATCCCCATGAATATTAATGGCAGTTTCCTGTGAATTATCTAAACAGGAAAGAACAGAGACTATAAAAAACAATTCATTTGACATGACTGGTAACAGACCTTATGCTGTAGTAAATTGTCAGAACCATTCTTTATTCCTCTAAACAAAATTGCTGCTTTCACGATTGCTAAACTTTTTATTTTCTTTGGTGAAAATAGTTGCACTCACCACGTTAACTTTCATACTTAACATTATATAGGATCACAGAAATGGTAATTGGAAGGAACATAAGCAGGACTAGGCCAACCTCTAGCTCAAACTGCAGCTATCACCAGCACACTCTCAGTCAGTGATGGTATGGTCCCCCTAAGTCTTGAAAACCACCAAGGGTAGAGATTCCACAGCCTCTTTAGCCTAGCTTCATCTCCCAGGCCACATCTGGTGACCATTGTCCTTGGTATGTGGTCTAACACTGATGCAAAGACTTTGGCTCTGCCATGTTTGTAACTAACCCTTAAGTAGCAGACAGCCAGGGACTGCACTTTCATCTCCTCTTTACCAGATGTACAATTACCTTAGAGTATCAGTATTTGTCTAATAAACTTTTTGTTCATGTTATTTCTAACCTGACTGTCCAATCTCTGTGTATGTTCTGCTCACACCACTAAGGGGTGATTTTCTTTTAGTACATACAGCTTGTTCCCACAGTTTCCTGTACTACATCTTTTCTGGTACATGTGGAGAGCAGAAGGCCAAAAGCATCTGTACAATGAAAAGGTTCCTCCACCCTCTGATGACTGATTTCAGTAGGTGGAGATAAACATTTCAGTGATAGCAAAGGGCAAGAGTGGGCCCAGATTGTAAATGATCTGCAAGTTAGGAAGACAGCCACAGTAATATTTTGCTCATCTGTTTTGGTACAGAAACAGTCAAGAAAGATTAGGCTCAAAGGCTTTGTGCATTTATTTTTTTCCCCCACTTTCATTAACCTGGGATGGCCAGCAGGTGATAGCAATTTATGCAAATCCTTTCTCTATAAGGCATTTTACCTTTTGACAATAGGCAACCAAGCAGATGACACAGCTACAGACAAGAGGGTTTTGAGGACCCAATTTTAAATCTGAGCTACCATATTTTTTCCAAAAGCTTTTCTAAGGATAAGATAAGAGTGTAATCCCTTAGTTTGGTGCAAATGTTTTAGGATTTCATGTTTCTAAAATCCAATTTGAATTAGCCTTGAACTTTAAAGCTGTTTATGTCTACTGAACCAAAAGACACCATGTGATGCATATAATAGGAAGTATTGTACAGTCTCTCTTTTTCTCCTCCCCTTTTGACACTGGTCTATCGTATTTGCCATGAAAATCATCCAAAGGCAAAATGTCATAACTTTAGAGAAATGAAAATGCTAGTGTCTTTGCAGCAAAGGACTTACAAAGCCTTCTTTTCCTTAGGCTTCTCTAGCTTTATAATTTATTAGAAACTCTTGCCACCAAATATGCTTAGGATGAACTTAACATTGTGTGTGAAATTGTTTCCAATAGCATGTTGTAGAAAATTCTTCTTGATACCCACAATGGCTTGGACAAGCCTGCTGCATCTTTGGGAATCAGCACTTTGGGAATCCGCATGCTGATGAGACTTGTGAGAGGAGGGTCCATCAGATAATGAGATGTTGACTTGCTCTCATTTCAACTCATGCATTATTTAGGAAATGAGAGGAAGAGGTTGAGCAAACTGTCATTAATTCCCTCACTCCCAACATCAGCCTGCCAATGCTTTTGCCCGGAATAGACATCTTAATTTTGCATACTTCCAGTATTTATCTTGATTATATCAGAATTTATCTTATTTATTCTTTTCAAAAGTCCTGATGCTTTGGGCCTTGGAATAGGTTACCTATTTGTGAATTACGTTATTCCTTTAGGTACAACATGGATTTAATGAGGTGTATCCTGTTATAGCCGTAACTCACCAATGTGGTTAGAATAATGGAGGCATGATTCATAAGTGCTATTTCTGAAAGAAACTTTCTTCTAGTCATTATTAGTTAAAAAACTCACTGTTACACCAAGTAGTTTATTAACCAAGCCTATATGTGTTGGTAGTGAGTTTCCAAAGGACAAGGAGAAATAGTCTTTTAGTTATTATAATAGCACAGTAGGCACAAGGCTGAGGTTCAAATGTTGCTCTGACTCAGGGAAGTCAGTTAAGGGTAACCCTGTAGAATGACATATGTATGCCTCCCATTCTGACAGGTTTAGTACCTGTGCTTCTGGGTGTATTGTTTGGGCATCCACTGTCTCAGAGAAATTCATCATGAAGGTTATCTATTCAGTGAGTAGGAAGGTTTGCATATATAATAGGTCCTCCATAAAACTAACATGCTGAGCAGGGAACTGTCTAAGTGTGGGGGTGGGGTGGGGTGCAAAGAGGATTAAGCCACATATATATCAGGAAAAACAGCAAATCAGGAGATCTAGATGAGAATTAAAACCCTGGACCTTCTTCTACTACTAGCTTTTATCCAACAGCCAGTTTTCAAGAAAAAGAAAATAGTACTAATTGGAGACATTGACAATGGCCCATGCCTTATCTTTTGTCCTGTAGATCACCAAGGACATGAGACAACTAGATTCAATTTCTATGCTTTGAGAATTATACTTACATGTCTGGTCTCCTGGTAGAGGTCATAATTCACCAGCACATTCTCAGATGTATTCTTTCAAGTTGTCCTATTGATGTTGTTGCATTGTCCATGCAATAATTAAATATTTGTTGGACTAGAAGGCTGTAACATGATAAAATCATAGATCCATGGAAAAGTTTGGATTGGAAGGCATCTTTAAAGATTATCCAGTTCCAACCCCCCCTGTCATGGGCAGGGATACCTTCTGCTAGACCAGGTTGCTCAAAGGCCCGTCCACCTGGCCTTGAACACTGCCAGGGATGGGGCATCCAGAACTTCTCTGAACAACTTGTTCCAGTATCTCACCACCCTTATTTTAAAGAATTTATTCCTTATATCTAATCTAAATCTACCGTCTTTCAGTTTAGAGCCATTACCCCTTGTCTTATTACTACAGTCCCTGGTAAAATGTCTTTCTTATTTCTTAAATGCCCCTTTTAAGTATTGAATGACCACAGTAAAGTCTTCCCAAAGCCTTCGTTTCTCCAGGCTAAACAAACCCAACTCTCTTAGCCTTTCTTCATAGGAGGGATGCTCCAGCCCCCTGATCTGTATGTGTCCATTGCTAAACAAGTATATAAATTACTAGTACAAAGCATAAGGAAAGTGGCAGCGTGACTTTGGCAGGCTCTCTAGTGAGATCTCCCTGAGTGTTTTGGATGTTTCGAAGCAAATTTATTTTAACATTAATTACAATGTAGGCCCTGTGCACCAAATCCCTTTTAAAAGGTGCAAAGATCCTCATGGCAGAGTACAATGAACACACCTGCCATCTGCTTCCTACATCTGTAGGTGATGCTTGTGTTCAAGGGCTAGTAGCTGTTACAGCTATTTTAGATTAAACTGACGAGATGACCTAAAAAATGGTGTCCTAACAAAAGAGACACTTAAAGCAAATGGATAATCGACAAAGCTTTATTTACAGGGTATCAGGCCATTATATTAGTGTTTTAAATATCTGGCTTTTGTCTCATTCATCTGTGCCTGAGTGGGGAAAAAAAATCCGTAACAAGAGTAGCTTCCTAATGAAAATAATATGAACAAGAAAAATCTTCTTAGCTTTAAAAGTAAATGTCATGATCTATGTAAAAGTCTTTTGATACTGTTTGTGTGACCAACATCTTATTGAATTACCTTTGTGCTACTTTTCCACGCTCTAAACCCCACTCTTCAAAGCTTTATGGCTGCACATTGCTGTGTGAATAGGCTTATGGATGCTATGAACTCTTAACAAAAAAATCCATTGTAATGATACTTTGCTGTTTCAGGGATATTCACTGTATAACAATCCTAATGGTTCTGGCAAAGTACTAGGTATGAAAATCCTGGGTACAAGATAGCTTCTCCCTACTTGAGCTGATATATGAAAGGTTCTGGTTCAAGTTATTGATGATCTAAACACCTGCAGCACTTAAACTCGCCTTTTATTTTTATTATTCAGCAGTACTTCCATTGCCTTCAGTAGGACTGCATGCATGATTAATCTGATCGAGGTCTAATTAGTGAAAGAAGTGCAACTATCAGTGTTGTAAACAGAAGGCTGTGCCTTGAACCTGTCTTCTAGTCCCATTTTTAACCACCGGTACTCCTATCCATGCACCCACACAGGCATTAGCTTGGATGTGTCTGCCCGCAGAATGTTATTCTGAACAAGCATTTAAATCCAGATGTAAATTAGTTTCATAGTTTGAGTCTTCTGGAGAACAGATTAAAGCTATCCAGTTTGATTCCAGACTACTTTAGAGGCTTGATCAGGGACATTTGTTGAATGCAGAGATCCCTTTCAAAGGGAAAGTAGTGACTGAATATTGATTTGATCTGCTTTTTAAAACAGCAGTTTAAAAGCTTTTAAAAGCTCAGTTTCTCCATGAAGTGATTAAAGGGCAAAGCTGCTCTGGCCCTGTGTGCAGTCACCAGAGAAAAAGTGAGATGTGCCTCCTCAAAACATTTCAGCCCATGGCCAGAATTGCCTCGTAGAGCAGACTTGTTACTTTCTGTTGCCCAATAGCCTACAGAAACTAGTTACCCAATTTAACCAGCCAAGGAAGGTGCCTCAAGTTGGATAACCTCAGTCTTTCAGGTCTTTTGCTGCTAAGCTCCATTACAAATGTACACTGGTGGTAATGATTATTTGCAATATTTGCAAAATAAATGTTTTTCAGAATAAAAAGCAGTGATTGAGCTTTGGGGTTTTCTGTTTGTTTGGTTTTTGTTCTCTTTTTTGTTAAGGCAGCCACAGTCTGATATGTCAGATGTCTTTGTCACATTTTCAGGAATATAAAAGGCATTTAAGTTCTTGGGTAATTATTGAATGAATACTTTGAAGGTATATATTTCTGTAAATAATGGAATAGTCTAAAAAAAGTATTCCCTCCCAAATTTTGATCATCAAACTCCAAATCATCATGCGGGTATTAATTAGTTGAAGTAGGCAAGCAGTAGGAGTAAACTGGAGAACTGGCTAATGGAACAACTGGAAAGTAGGCAAGTGGACTGATGAAGTAAAATAGTATATGTAATGTGAATAAACACTTTGAGATTGACTCTACAAATCATGTTGTTCATGAAAATGCTGGTGAGTCCTCAAAACACTGTGAAATTCTCTGGGCACTGAAAATTCATACTAAATCAATATTCATTATTCAGTGTTGACAGTGACTTTCCAACAATGAGTGAATTTTTTCATTCATTCAGCCAGGATAAAGAAGATAATACTGTGTTAATTAAATGCCAAACTAAAAGGCACAAATAGTGAGTATGTAAAAATTAAAAGGAAAAGTTCGCTTAATAGTTCAGCTATTTTTTTTTCAGATTCTGAATATTTGGCAAATATTTATGAATTATAAATGAACAGCTAGAAAATTAATTATTGACTTGTGAATTATTTACTAACCAGAACAGATGTTAAAGTTCTGCATTATTTATTATGATGCATTTATTTCAGTGCTGAATATAATCTATGAAGATAGTGATATTATAACTATTATTTAAACAGGTTGATCAGTTGTAATTATTATCCCTATTTAACAGGGAAGTCAAGTAAGAAACACAGGAAGGGATATTTTCGAAGGACCCAAGGGGTGGCATTGCACAAGTCTAATGAAAATTAATGAGACTTGCTTTTCTGAATCCCTCTGGTGCTTATGAAGAATCTTTCACAGGGAGGTTAAATTGCATGCCAAGAGAAGTCAAGAGCTAGCAATATAGCCCAGGAGTTCTGGTCCCTACTTAAATTTACTAGTGATTGTATGCAAGGTCTCCTCTGTTTTGGGGCTGGGGTTTTTTTCATGATTGTTAGCTGGAATGTTAAGTCTCATTAGATACCAGGCTTTCCTTGCTAGAGCAAGCAGTTCATCTCTCTGACCAGCCTGCAGGTAACAAATTCATTATCCAGATATTCATATATTGGGGGTTTACCAGCCAATTAATTTCTCTGTTTTTTCCTTTTTCTCCCTAAGACTACACTGAAATAAGAGGTTGCTCTTGTTGTTGTTGTTTAATGAAACTAACTATTCTTTAGCAGCTACCTCATTAAACTCTAGATTTTTCATGTCTTATGGGTGGAGCTCATTAGGTAGATTGCTCTGCATATCCATGGCATATTATGAAATTGCAGTCTTGGCCCTACAGTGACATGAGTGAACTTTGAGCCATTCTGAAGACCAGTTAGAATTACTCACCCCTCCAAAACAAACAAAAAACCAAAAAAACCCAACCAAACAAGACAAAACAAAACCCAAACCAAACAGATTGGGTTTTGTCCCTTATTGTTCTGGTTTTGGCATTTTTCACAAAACCACCTTTGTTTATTCCTGCTTTATGGCACTTGTTACAGGAATCTGTCTGAACATCTGTCTGTCAGCTGTGATATTTAAATTATTTGCATTGTACCCCTCTGGCTTATTTTTAAGCCAGGATAAAATACTTGGATGTCTTGTTTAATGTAATTGTATTTTTTCAGTGCCTGGCTTCATTTTCAAATTCTTGTTAGCAGTACTGTATCAAAGCCTTGCAATGAGCTTGGAGATGTGAACCCATAGTCAGTGAATTCATGCTCCTTCTGTTAACTAGAGATCAACACAATCTGGAGGCAGGTCTCTTTTGGTGTTCTCAAAGAGGAGTCACATCTTATTCAAAATGGATGTGCCACCTGTGAATACCTACCTGTAACTTTTCAGCTTGGACAATAAAAGAAAAGGTAGAAAACGTCTGTGGTAGGACGAGGAAACCAGTATAGATGTTTTGGTGCGTTTTTTTTCTCCTGGTTTGTATTCAGCCGTGTAGGGAAACAGATGCCACAAGCTTTGCAATTTATACAGCAACTTTTGGTTAAAGTCTTGAATGCCTCTCATAAATTTTAATAAATTCCACAACAGCCTTGTGAGACACCGAAGTTCTGCTATGTCCACTTTACAAATAAGAAAACTCAGGAGCACACAAATGAAGAAGATTATACCAAGTGCCAGGGGCAGACATGGGAAAAAATCTAGAAAGTCTATGCCCACTTATCCCTTCACCTTGCCAAGGTGCAAAAATGTATGGAAATCTGTAGAGTAAAATCCTTTGCTGTCATTGTTAGCTCTGGAGGGCTTTGTATGTTCCTCTAATGAGATCTGACATGAGTCTGAAGATGGAGACCACCATGTCCTATTCCCACTCATCACTCATCTCCGTCCACCCCATTGTATGCCAAAAAAAAAAAAAAATTTGGAAAGTATTACGCTTTGAAAACGCTTGTTTAATTTGGGATGGGCACCTTGGAGGATTCAGAGAAGTCTGATAAGCCTTGTAGTTAAGGAAGGTTCTGGTAGTCCCCCTCACCCGGAGTAGGTGTGCTAATACCAACTCGAATTGTGGGTGTTTTGGTCCAGCTTTATGAGACGGTTTTATACTGGTGTGCTTTTCTTTGTGTGGCCATGACAGGATGAACAGGGCTTTCCATGAAGGTGTCTTGACCTGCCCTCAGACAGACATTTTGATTTCTCCTCCTAATGACCTAATCAGCCCATAAAATGTGCAATTCCCCTCCCATCTGCCAAAATCCTCCCAGCTAGCAGCTCTAGCCTATACCTACCGTTAGAAGCCTGTGATACTAACTGTGTTAAAAATCCACTAGGTTTTAAACTAAACCTTTTGTTGTTGTGCTGACAATCTTATTAGGCAAAAGTAAGGAAATAAATAAAATGTTTGCATCTTTTATTTTTCCAGAGGTCTCTGTAAGCCTCTTTTGCTTCAGTTGTTAGAAAAATAAATAAAACCTGTCTTCCTTTTAAAGTCAAATTGAGGCCTATTCTTACTGAAATTAGATGCATAAATCATTCTGCCAGGACAAGTTGTTCAGACCTGATCATCACAAAAAATCATCATAATAATCTGGTATATAGAAATTAGTGTGAGCACACATTTTCTACTGTGAGGGGCAAAAAGTGATCTATAACAAGAAACAATACTCTGCTGTGATCCTTTTTAATAAAGAAAAGCAGCAAGCCACTGGAGAGGTGTTAAAGTCAATGTACATCTTAGTCACAGAGTTTATAGCTGAATTCCAACAAAAGAGATTTTGAGGTATGGTTTGGTGTTCCTGCAAGTAAAATCTGCTGCACTGCACATATTTCATAACCATTTAGAGTTTTGCTGACAAATAGATTCATATTAATATTTTAAATTAATGTATAAGTAAGAGTGCTTGATTTTCTTCAGTGATAAATAATCCAGCAGTTCTGTAGATGATGAATGACCCTGCTCTTAGAAGCCTGAGAGCTGACACACTGAGGAAAAACGCATCATGCAGCAGCTGCCCCTGAAACTGGGGGCTAAATTCAGTGCTGGGTTTAGGAGCTGCAGTGAGAAGTGCCTGAATCCAAAACTGCAATCCAGCTGCCCTCACTTCTCTCTCCTTCAGTTATTGCCTGTTGTTACAGACATCTCTGTGTGATTGTGAAGGTCTTGTAACACTTAGGTTTGGTTTCTCCAGTGGTGGCGTGCAGATCTAACCTGGTGAGGGCAGCCAGCCGCCCAGCCCCAGCCAGCACTGGGGGATGTGGGCTTTGTCCAGGGAGACACTGTGTTGTGTGAAAAGTTGTCTACAGCAAGTGAGAGCACAGCACCCACTCTGCATCTATGCATTTACAAGAAAATACCAACTTTCATAACTCCACCTGCAATTATTTGTGTTATCCACATCCACTCTCTGCAAGTAAGCCTACTGGCCTGCTTGCCCCGTGATGGTCATGCAATGTTTCTGCAAGAAGGTGGCGATGGGCTCTGGTGCTCAAGCATGGCCACTTCTGTGTGTGAGAGCTTGCAGATGGCACAGGCTGGCTACCAGCTGGGCCCAAGCTCTCCCCACTCCACTCTTACACAGTTTTGCAATCCATGAACCTTAGTCAATTCTAGCATGGGCTGAGACCATCTTTTAGAAGCACAGACCCCTCCCTAGCCCTAACACCATAAGAGAGCAGGAAGGAAGGAGTGCTCCCCAGCTCTGAGCATGTAAGAGGGGAGGTGCAGCATCACACCTCAGACCTACAACTAGCAGTAACCTGATGATGCAGGGTAGAGACAACAGCTGATGTACTGGCACAATCAACTGGGACACGTTTCCTTAGCATGCAACTGAGGGACACAGTCACTCAGCCCAGTTTCTCCATTCAGGGAGTTCACCCTCAGAAATTGTGATTTGTAATTGTAGCCCTAAACCACACACTGTAACAATGACTACAGTCGCCTGATTTCTTCTCCCATAAAAATTACTTTGGATTTATTCCCTTTCTCAGCCACTGGGAAGCAATTTATAGCTTTCTTGTTCTCTAGCTCTTGATTACAATGAGCTAGCCAAATGTAGAGTTTATTTTGTTTAACATCCATTTTGTTAAATGTGTTAACAAAATGCAATCAAAACTGTATTTTGTTAATACCCTATTAAGAAATTCTCTTCCCCTCCTTACCACATGCCATCAATGACACTCATGCAGTCAGGACTAAAGCCAAATTTTTGGATCTCCTCATTCAGTGTTGAAATAGGGACTAAAACAACAGAGCCTTCTTAGTCTCAGACCCATGATCTTCTCCTTAACCTCTGTTTTACACAGCAGCAGTGAGCAAAAGTCAGGGCTCTGTGGGAAACCAACAGAAAGGAAGCAGCTTAAGAAATGAAATATCTTGATACGTTTGTTTGGTTTTCTGCTCATTGTCCTTCAGGCAGATGAATTGCCTTTTAAACTCCAAGGTGGTATGGAGAGGTTGTTGCATACATGTCAGTGGTCAGACAGAATGGGGACTGCAAAGAGAAATTAGAAACTGGTCTGATATTAGGGCAAAGAGACAGGGCTTGTTCCTAAGCATCTCTCCTCTACTCGATTGGCTGAAGGAGCCTGGCTATGGAGTAAACACTTTGGCAGAACCAAACTGCTACCAAGGAAACTGGATAATATGCTGAATTTTAGCCCAACTGTGCAGTTATTGCAGGCAACCAAGTACAAGGGAGAAATTTCTTGTAAAATAGTCCAATTTTAATAGAGTCCTACTAAAGAAAGTGCCAAATCAAATGGCTGGGATGAGAAGTAATTTTCAGTCTTGTTCCATCTCTCTTTTCCATGCGTATGAATGCTCAAACTTGTGAAGAGTGTGGAGCATTCATAGATTGTCCTACATGGATAAGACTAGAGAGCTTTTGTCATCTTTCTGAGACATTTCACCTTTTGAGGGACCACTCACCCAACATCACCCTAATTAAAAGTGAGCAGGGGCTCTCTAAAAAGAAGCTTGATGTTCTTGTTTTAAGGCACTCTTGTTGTATTTCTATCCAGAAGGAGTGGACTTTCTATAGAGGCTGGGATGAATCAATTTACAGCCACTCTTCTGCTTCTCTGATGCAGGAAGAGTGCTCAGGGACCTGTCTGCCCCAGCGCTGTAGTTGCTTGAAAACTGCAGAGCGTCACAAAGCAACTGGAGCGGGCCAAGATCCAACCCTCATCCATAGATGAGATAAGCTGATGTAGAAAGATATCATTTTTCTTTGTCATACATATGATAGTCATGTTTCCAAACCCTGCAATTTCAAAATTGTTTAATTTTCATATAATGGTAATCATAGTTATTACACTACTCTGTTATGTCTAGGGGGAAAAATGAGTGGGAAATTTGTTCTACATGAAGCTACCAGATTGAGGTATACAGCAGACACATGATCTTGTGGCTACATTAATTTACCTACTGTCTGCATCTTAAATTTTGTATCTATCTATCATATTCTTAATTAAGCCCTGAGTAATTTAAAGCTTTGAGGTGGACTACTGTTTTATTTTTAGCTGTGGTGCATAGAAGTGTGATTCATACGTGTGAATAAAAATAGATGAGGACAGACCTTCCCCAGTGTAAACTGTTACAGCTCCAGTGACTTGTCTTTTGGAGAGAAGACCAGAGAAGCAGCATAGAGTTTTTTGTCATGATTTTAAGGCGAGCTGTGTTACTCATACGTGGCAAAGCTACAGGACAGTGCAAAAGGGGCTTCAGTGCTGAACTTCAGGCTTTTGTGTTGGTCCCCTTTCATATCTGTTCCTATCTAAAAACAGATGAATGATGAGATGAACATGGAGAAATTCTCACAACAGAGAAAGTAAATACATCCCGCTGAAGAAACAAGGTGAAGAAGTCTACTGAAGAAGCTAGCACCTCCCTTTAGCAAATTTCACACTTCACATGAAAATAACCCACACTCAGATGTGTGGTCAGCAGGGAGCTCTCTGCCAGGACAGCTTCAGCACAGTGAGCGCCTACCTTTTGTATCCAAATGCAAAGTCCTACTTCATGGGCACCCTGTAATGTCATGGCACAAGAAATGTGTTTCTAATCCAGACAACATTGAGCATCTTGGTTTTGAATCAAACAGGTATGTTTCTATGTGAAACTCCTTCTGTGGCACTGAACATAAACATGATTACCAAAAATTTTAAGTCAGTTTCTGGCTGAGAACATGATATGTCTGTGTTTCATAGCTAAACCTTTCCCTGCAGTCCTTGCTGGCAATGATATGCTTCTGCCTCTTAATAGATGCCTATTATTGGTGTAGCTGCAGCACAATTTGGGATGAATGTGGGAATATGACGCTTCATGAGATCATTGCTGATGAAAAATTATACTTAAATATTTCCAAAACCTGCTCTTTCTTCTTAGAAATAATAAAAAAATAAACCAGAAGCAAGATATCAAAGATAACTCAGTTACAGCTGTGCTATGCACTGCCCTTTTTGCTTTTAGGAGGAAAAATACTACAAGTGTTTATCTTTCAAATTGGCAGGAAATTTATAATCAAAATCTAATTTAATAGGTGGTGTCACTTCCTGAATACTTTTTTCTGATGGTGCCTTCTACATATATCTGTTCTGATACTGCACCTTTCCTCACCTTCATGTAATCTCAGTTTCATTCCTAGGGTTTATTTATCTATTTCCAAGTCATTCAGTTGAAGTGGAAACAGAAAAGACTATTTTAACTATGAGAGTATGATAATGATAAAAAGTAATGAGTGACAAAAAGATAATAAATTCTTATCTTTAAAATGTCTCATTAATATGGGAAACGTTTGCAGCATTTTTGACAATTTTACGTACTCAGCAAAAACATGATTATAGCAAAGAAAAAATTATGTTTGGATTTTTTTTAAACTGGACTTATTTTATCTTTACTTCTCTCTCTGAGTAAGTGACAAATGGGAGGGAAAAATGGAGGAAGAAGGATAAAAAAAGGAGGAAATAAGACTAAGCAGGAATGGAATGATTTCTACCACTGAAATTTCAGGACTGAATTTCTAAGACCCCTTGCATTAAGAAAATGAAAGAAACAAAACATTTCTGTAAGAGCCTGCAGTACAAAAATTAGTTCAATTTTGTTGGTTTTCCTCATTTTTCAGGTTGGCTCTACTACAAAGAAAATGAGAAAACTGTCTTTATTATCATTGATCTAGTTCCATTCAGCCATGCTATTTATCTACAGCAGAGCCAGTAATGCAAAGGGAAGGCACAATGCCTTTGTATTATTATCTCCTCTAAATATGCAAGAGTTTATGAATAAACTATTTATCGCCTTTTTTGTGACCAGTTTCGAATTTTCTGTAGATTTACTTTATTATTCGTTGCCAAGCACCTTCCGTTTTGACTCCAGCTTATTTTCTTCTGCTTCCATATGATGAAAGTGTCTTATGCAGATGGACATTCTTCTGCTCTGCCAAAATCTGTCAGAGTTTGCCAGCTATCCCACGGAAGAAGGACATAGTATGTGAGATTAATGTTATACACACAAAGAAATGGAAACTAACTGATATAGCACAGTACTATAGCCTTAATTAATTGAAATTAGGAAAATTCTCAACTTAAAATTTTCTTACTTTAAGATACAACATTAAAATTCTCACTGTGTAGAGAATACCTGCACTGTGTCTCATTTCAGACATTTTTCTTTCCATTCATCTTCTCTACTACCATGTAAGTATGTATTCAAAGATATTCTTCCTCTCTGACTGGCTTTTTCTGGTATATCTCACATTCTGTGTGTTTTGTCACTCCTGATTTTTATTCTCTCCTTCCTCAATCGGGTGTTTGAGCAAGATACGACAGTGTTCAAGTTTTCTCTGGGGATGTAGAACAGAACAGGATAAAATCAAAAGCTGGGTCATGTCTTGATACATATTTACTGAGACAAAACCCATCTCTGACTTTGAAAGAGTGTATGTTTACAGATACATTTTTAAACTAATGACTCACTGGATTTGTTGCAGTTTTAAATGGTACATGAGTAATGCCGAGGAGTCTGTATTTAAATGTGAGGGAAATCTTGACATTTTTAAAGGGAATTCTCTGGTATTGTTTCTATGGTAACTTTTCTAAAGAGATTATATTTGTTCCAGTTGATTTTCAATTGTGATCAACAGTAGAGTAATGAATATAATGAACATAAAAGAAAATAAATTTTACTTGCTATGAGCAGTTTCAGACCAGCAGGAGACTTAAGGGATCAGCTGCACCTCACTTAAGTCCTTGAACTTGACTTGGGGTTTTGGACGCAGGGTGAAAGGCACAAGCATGTATTAGGGAACATAGATAAAAGGGTTACCACAAAGCAGTCCCCAGTAATGCCAGATTAAATGTTTGGTTTAGTGAAACAGAAAACAGTATAATCAAGCCCAAGGCTTAATTTAGCTAAAGAAAAAAAAAAAATATTTAAAGTAGTGTGTTAATGACATAAGGACCTTAATGCCTTAGCATGTTTTTTATCAACAGCATCTGCTTCATTTTCTTGAAGAGCTGAACAGCAGAATGTTTCTGTTAATTATCATAACTCTTGAAACTTTCAGTACATTCATGTTTTAAACAATGCAATACTTTAAGGCATAGTTTCCTTTTTTCTGTAAAGTCAGGCCCTTGTGTGATTTTGTCCTACAAGAAAAGCTAAGTAGTAGGAAAATCATAGCAGCCTTCCAGGATCTTGAAGGGGGCCTATAGGGATGCTGGAGAGGGACTCTTCATTAGAGACTGTAGTAACAGGACAAGCGGTAACGGGTTAAAACTTAAACAGGGGAAGTTTAGGTTGGATATAAGGAGGAAATTCTTTCCTGTTAGGGTGGTGAGGCACTGGAATGGGTTGCCCAGGGAAGTTGTGAATGCTCCATCCCTGGTAGTGTTCAAGGCCAGGTTGGACGAGGCCTTGGGTGATATGATTTAGCGTAAGGTGTCCCTGCCCACGGCAGGGGGTTGGAACTAGATGATCTTTAGGTCCTTTCCAACCCTAACGATTCTATGATTCTATGAAAGGTGTAAGCTTTGATGGTGGCATTCTTCTCCTGGAGTCTGAGAGGGAGAGTTGCAATTGATTCCAGCACCAAACCTGCAACTCTTCCCTTAGTATGCTGAAAGTTCATCCTGAGATCTCCATGGGACCTTCAAGAGCTCCAGAGACAGGATCAGAGGGAGGCTGAAAGGACTTCTAGAGGAATTTTTTCCATAAGTACTGTTTCTCCTTAATTTCCTTGAATTCAGAAAGAAACATAACTCATAAAACTTAAAAGAAGCTCTGCTGGAGAGTATCTAATTCATTGTGGAAAACTAAATTCTATACATAGTTTGGGACAGTGAACTCCTATATGTTCCTGAGCTCTGCATTTGAAAGGGCTGTATCATTAGCATTACTGTCAATTTAAAACTTGACATTGAATTAAGAAAAATCTTTGAGATTTTCTTTGAGACAGCTTGAACAAAGTTAACATACACAGAGTGAGTAAAAGGAAGGAAGAGGCAAGAAGGTCTATGTTTTCAAAAGCCTGAGGAAATCACAAAGCAGTGATAAACAGAAGATCTTTTCAGAAACTCTGACTTTCCCTCTGCAATTAGCTTTACATGAGGGACTTGTCAGTGTGTGTCTTACCAAGCTCTGGTACGACCCTGCCAAATTTATGGGAATCCAGTGACAGGCATGTGGACATAGCTCTCGGTGCCACTTGTAAGGCCAGTGTTTAAGGGTGAAAGCTTCTGTTCCTATAAATCAGCACCATTTCTGCTCTTCCACTTAAAAAAATGTGACTTCAGTGATAATCACTTCAAACACCAAGTGTCTGACTACAGGTAAAAGCATAAAGACCATACCTACGGTTAGTGCAGATTGACATGACTTTGTCAGTAAAGCAGCAACTCTGAAGTCTTACTGGTTTGAATGGAATTATAAATCTATAGAACTTTGTTTTGAAATTGATTGAAAAAATCTAACAAGTGTGTGTGTGCGTGCTTCATTACATGTAAAACAGGGTAAGTACAATCTTTCTGATTTCATATGTAATTTGAAGGCATAAATCGAAAGCACATATTTTTAAAATGACTGTGTGATGCACTCATTTTAGCATGCTATCACACGTGAGTAGTTATCCAGGTTTTACAGCTTGTGGCTGCATAAACTGAAGTAGTCACCTTCCTGTTTCTATAGCCAGAAAAGGCAAATTTTCCCATGTTCTTGAATGCTGTATGACTCAGAAAAGAAAAGAGACTCTCTGAAAGTTATTTAGTCTCTATTCTCCTTCCTAAAAGTGTCAGAGTCTTCTTTCCCTTTTTGGTGTCAGGATCATCTTTATCTTTTTGGTAAGTGTTCATATTTTCAGGAGTCTAAGTTATATTAAAAATTCCATGCATATAGTGCCTACTTGCTTCACTGACCAAGGGCCTGCTTCCGGTCCAGGGGCATTTTATCATTTCTTAAGTAGGACTTAAAAAAGAAGAGGAAATCCCTGGCAAATCCTTTTCTAAAATAAGGAATTGTGGTGGAATTGTGGGTGGTGTCCTTATTACATACAGTGAAAGTAAAAGAAGGATTTTACTGGGTGTCTGCCATCTTTGCCAAATTATCCATTAAAGCCCAGCTACAGGACCAGTATTACTGATGATATTGCTAATGCTGTCCAGATTCCACCCTTTCTGTGAAACAGTTTAATGTTTCACAACATAAAAACAAGACCCTTATTGGACACCCTATAGCTACGGTAGCATCAACTAGAAATCCTAAAGGAAGTGGAGTGTTATCAGTACATGAACTTTAGTTAGTCAGACAGTACTCTGTAATTCTGACATTTATTGAAACTTTGTATACCAACTTAAATGCCACCTGAATATGTTTTCATGAGAGGCATTGCTGAATTTTCCACAAAGGTGGTCTTTCTCTGCAGTCAGAAATGAGAGGTTGGTGCAAAAAGAAACTCAGTGGGACTGTACAAAGCACAATAGAACTTTGTAAACCATCTGATTTAAAACTTTATTTATAAAAGCATTTGTTATTTTAAGTTTATAATGAAAACAATTTAAAACTAATAAAAATGATCTAACATCAGATTCAGGTAGGTTGGAAGTGAATTTCGATCAATATAATGAAGGACAATTTTCTAATGTAATCTGTGTTTGTCCTGAGGCTACCAGCATTAGAAGATAAGATAGAAAGAGCAATATTTGTGTCAAGGGCAGAAAAAAACATGTCTTAATTTCAGATCTTATACAGATTTGCAGCACTGGCTACTATTCTGAAAATACTTTTTTCACATGTAAACTGTATGAGTTTGTTTTCATCTCAGGAAAGAAAAAATAAATACCCTTTTCACAACAGTATTAAAATAGCACTTTAACAAAACGAATCTGCTGATGTTACAGTAGAGAAAACTGATACCTAAGAGCTCTCTGAATTCTGTGCACGCATAGTACTGATGCGTAAAATAAGTTCAGCACTTCAATGATAATCACATTTTGTTATAACAAGATCACAATGTAAAATCCTGCATTTCTCAAAATGTTTTACCATTAAACAGGTGTTGAGTTGGCATTTTTATAGAAGCTTCTTGATCAAGCTTCATAATAATGGTATCTAGCTTCATGTTAAATTAATATTTTTATCGATATTCTGTGAATATAAACCTAATCACAAAGCAATTATGTTTTCAATATTGCAAGTATTTTATTGTGAGATTTTGATTTACATAGAGCCTGACCTGAAAACATTTACTGTTGTGTTCTGGTTGCTATTCTGATTAGTGCTGTTGATTTATAATAAATTTCTCAGATTGAGGTAGGCAGGATTTGGCCCCAAATTACAAAGAGACTCAAAACATTCTGTAATATACATAGCACATGTTTCAAAACACTTGCTGTGACTCCCGAGGTATTTTAAAACTTTTCCTTCAATATTTAGTTTTCCTTCAGCTGCTGCTGCTGCTCAGATGTTTGAACAATAGAATTATTACTGAATTAGGCAGAATGACACCTTTTTTTTTTTTTTGACATAACAAGACTGCTTCTGTCTTGGTCCATGGTTAATCTCCAGAAAGAGGTTCACCTGCAAATCTAGAACACATCAGTTTAATTAAATTGAATGTTAAAAACACAGTTCATCCAGTTGTCCTGTAATATTTTGTCTGCGGATCAGTAAGCACCACAGGCAAGTAAGATCAGAGAGATCTAATAGGTTTTCTGGATTTACCTGAGAAAAATGTAACAAAGGAAAATTTTCATTTATTTAAAAATGTCTATAAAGGCATCCAGGTTTATATCACTGATTACCCTTATAAGCAATATGCTATCAGAATGCCACTTTTAGGGGGCTGTATCAGCCTCCTAGAAGGCTGAGCTGACCTTTTCAGGCACCTGGACCCTATTTCACTAATGGGAACCCCTAAATATTTCTGTATCTCTTTATTACTTAAAAATAAACAGTCAAAAAGGCCAATGTGAACTGAGAACTGATCAACAGAAAAATTTGCATTCCAGTTTGTTTGATTTGATGAAGCATAGAACTATTTTATTTATTGAAGCTGTATTAATGTAATTAAAATAAATGGAAAATGCACTCTTTACTTAATTAATATTTTAAGCTGTCTCTGAAGAATAGTATGCAGCTTGAATTCAGTTATCATTTTTAAACTGTAAGACAGATTAATTAGATTCAAATCTTAGCCAGAATGAAATCATTTTCTTAATAAAGCTAAGAGCTCTAGAATTTACTTGGAAGTAGAAAGAGTCTGGTGTTGATCTTCACAGATGAGCATGAGAATATAAGACGTAAAACTCACTGCAATCTAGTGGTTAAAATACTGATCAGTCCATTTTCAAGTTATGGTCATAGGGGTTGGGTTTATTTATAAGACAGGTGGTGTTTTCAAGACGTGAGGGCTCTGTCTCTTTCTTAATATGTGTATTCTTAAAGTTAAGGTAAATTGAAAAAATGTATATAGGAAGTTAATATTTAGAAAAGGCTTTCTGGTCATAGGAGTGAAGGAAATTCAATTTTGATCTTAAGATCCTAGTGGACAGAAAATCTGTGGAAAATCCTCTGCAACTTACTTGGATTTGTATTTAAGGAGCAAGACTCTAAAGGATATTAGATAAAACTTTTAAACAAAACAACAAGTGAGATTAAATGGTGTTGTAGCTTTATCATACATCCTTTAAAAGAATTGAAAACCAGTTTCGTGCTATACATTGCACATGCATTTGCAGAACGAAGTTACTAAACACAAAATTGCAGACAGATCTGTAGTCAGAATTGAAGGCAAAAAGGTCAGTGTAGTTTTCAGCTCCCAGTTATGAACAGATTTTTAAAAAGTCCTTATGAACATTGCTGGTTCCCAGAGAAGAGTTTTGTTCTGTGCAAACTGGAAGTATGTTTCAGAAGCATTCTCACCAAAATTGCAAGATTCAGAATATTTTGAGTTTAGGTTTAGCTTAGATACAGCTCTTGAACCTGGGTGAATGTTAACAAAAATCTTCAAAATGCTGGTATTTTAGGTGCGCTAAACTCAGAGAAACTGTCTCAAAGTAATTTTTATTTTTTATTTCAAATGTTTTCCAAGAAAAAGACATGAAACTTCCTAGAACTTCTATAATAAAATGCTGCTGATGTCAGGAGGGTTTTGTTTTCCCATGTACAAATGCATTAAATCATATAAGAAAATGTAGTTAGATCAGTAAATGTAAGTTATTCAATTGAAAATGAGGTTTTATCAAGTACAAATAAGTTCATTCACGAATATGGGCTGTGAGTAACAATACTATGAAAACTTGAAGAACAGTTTCTAAACTTGGAATTAGTAAACTATTGATAATTATTTATTTGATCTGGCATCATGTCCTACATTTTTAATGAATAGCACATTAAATAATCTCTGTTTAAAAACTTCTTCCCTGTGTCATAACCCTCACAGATATTTGCCATCCCTTCAAAGGTTTTATTTAGCATGTGACAAAAGTAATGAAATTTGCATTAAAAAAATGAATATTATTTTAAATTTCAGTACAAATTTCTCAACACTTAGCTGTTTAAAAATTGCTTATTTTAAATAGTAGTTTGCTATCTCTTGCTATTTAGCCAGTCAATTTCATGTTCAGCCTGTTCAGCACCTGACAGTTCTGAAAAGATGCGATATTTGCCCAGGAAGTCATAATTAATATATTTGTAAATAAGAAACACCAGCTACAAAGCTAATGGAAGTATTTATCAGTTTCAGTTCATTAGAAGGATCAATATGCAAACACACGTGTCCCTTTAATGAAATCTCATGGTGGGTTCATTTATCTTTCAAGTAATACAGGTTAGCTAGCAAATTACGTAGGCTGGGGCTCGTAGCGGGGCACGGTAATATTAGTTGAAGAATGGTGCTATCAGGCTGACAAAGTAATAAGTTGATACTGTGCACTAAATGTGTAGCTGATTAAATGTTTAGAGATGCCAGGTTTGCGTTAATCTATGGGAACGTGAAGGATTTCCCACGAGCAGGGGGAAGCCAGGTAGGAGCGTGCAGACTACCTCTTCTCCCAGTTTTATTCTCAGAAACGGGGTTGGTGTAGACAGCATCTTCCTCACCCTGGAAGGTGAAGAGGAGGTGCGGGTGTGTGTTTGTGACCCTGTGGCACAACTACTCTGCGCTTTCTAAGCGCGGCAGGACGGCCCGGTGCGGTGGGTGGTGATGACATTTTTGGTGCTGTCCTATAGGTTTAAGTGAGGTGCCGCTCCGGGGGAGGGAGGGGATGCTCTGAAGACACAGGCTGTCCTTCCCCTTCCTTGACTTCCCGGACAGGCTTACCGAGGCGCCGGGAGGATGACTACGGTCGGGGGCGAGGGGAAGAAGGTGAAGAAGAAGAAGGGAATAAAAGGAACATCTACACGGCCCTGCTGCTGCCGGGTCACCGGGACAGCCGCGGAGGGCGATGGGGCGAGCCGCCTGCTCCCTCTGGAGCCGGGCGGGCTGCAGCGGGCAATGCCCCCGACGGCTGCCAGGGCGGCGGGGCTGTGGGGGAGGGTCCGGCCTGGCCATCCCATCCCAACCCCACATGCCGTCGCCTCCGTATCGTCCAGGCGGGGCAGCCCCGCGGCTGGGAAATGGGCGGGGAGATACCGTCGCGGGGGGTGCGAGGGGCAGCTCCCCCTCCCCAGTTTACAGATCTCTCGAGAGTTTTGCCCGGGGGGCCGCGCGGGGGCTGCCGCCGCCCGAACACGTGGGGCAGGAAGGGAAAGGGAAAGAAGGGGGTTGCCTCACCCCTGTACCGAAGAGGACCGGCTCGGCCCTGGCCGCCATCCCCAGCCGTAGTGGCAACCGAAAACAATGGGAAGAGGGAAGCGGGAGGGAGCTTCATCGGGCGCTGTGGGTTGGGGGGTGCCTCCCAAGGACCTGTCACCCGCACTCGGCAACCACCACACCCCCTCCCGGTTCTCGTCCCTCTCCACCGCTGGGGCACGCCGCGGGCAGATGCCTCCGGAGTGCTCCCGCAGCGTATTTGCCTACGGCATGCTGTAATTTGGGGGAGGCGGCGAAGACTCCGGGGTCCGTTTCGTTATAGGGCTCTGTGCTGCCCCAGGCACCTGCGCGGAAAAGCGGCTTTAACCGGGACTTGGGGCTCTGCAGCGCCAGGCACAGCGCGGCCCCGCTCGCCTGCACCGGCCCCGCTCTCAGCGGTACCTGCCGTGATTTATTCTAGCCGAGCTCCGGGACTGTCCCGTGGCTGGCTGCAGCACACGGCTTCTTCCCAGTTTCGTGTGTTATTGGGAGAACAAGGACGGGAGGGAAAAAGTTTGGTCGTCCTTTGCTTGCCCGTATATGGGTTGTTCGGTTTTGGTTTCTTCACGGAGGAAAAGCTTTTCAGGAAAAAACGTTGTGGGCTTCTTTGCTGTAATGTCATGCAAATGATCTTTAGGTTTCCCTTGCTGTCCTTGTTTGATTTTATTTTTGGCTTTCCGTCATTGTATCCTCTGCTTCCATCTTGCAAGAGTGGCAACAAAAAGAAGGGGGGGGGGGGGGGGGGGGGGAGGAAATTAGAAGGAAAAGAAAAAGAAAAAAAGGGAGGGGATAGTCAAAATCAACAACAACAATGAAAAAAAAATGCAACCCAAAAAAACCTCACACGCATCCACAACAGAAACCCCAAACAGCTTTTCCAAATGAGTGACACAGCCTGTGTCCATTCATCGCCTCACTCCGGCGAAGGGCTTCTCAGCAGCCCAGACCTCCTTAGCCAATTGCTGCCAGCAACATGTGGAGGGGAGGCATCGCTATAGCAACCGGTGGATGGGCCATGTGCGGCAGCCGGCAGGGGCTGCGAGCGGCCCGATATAAGGAGGGCAGCGCCGGGGCGCGCCGGCATCCACCGCCCTCGCCCGCGCCCCGCGGGGGCCACCGGCTCCCCCCACCCCGCAGGGAGACGGCCGCGGGCTGCGAGGAGCGCTTGTGCCTGCCGCCGTCTTTGTCTCCACTGAGGAGGGGATGGGGGGGAGAGGGGGAAGTTTTGGCACCGGAGGAGGATTGCTAGAGCCCACCGAGGTGCGCTGAGCCCTCCCGGGGAGGAGCCCGTCCCGCTCGCCGACTGCGGCGCCATGGCAGCAGGTAAATGCGGCGGAGGACGGGGAGGGGGAGCACCGTCCTTCGGGGCGGCCAGGCTGGGGCTGTGTGCGCGGCGATGGAGAGAGGAGCTGGATGGGGGAGGCGGGAAGGGGAGCACCCGCTGCTGCCGCATTCCCCCCCCAGCCTTCCCCATCGGTCCAGACTGGTCCGGGTCTCCGCGAAGCAGCGCGGGCGGCGAGAGGTGCGCAAGGGAGAGAGATACGGAGAGGCGCTTCGCCCCCTCCCCGCCCGGCGGCCGCGCCTCCGAAAGCATCGGGAGCCCCCGGCCAAGCGGTGCCCCGCGTTTCCCTGAGCGGTGCCGAGCCGGACTCGGGTCCGTCTGACAGGAGACGAGCGGACGGGAGGGGCCCTTCTCTCTCTCCTCGTCCTGCTGCCAGATCCGGGCCCCGGGGACAGCCCCCCCCCCCCCTTCCCAAGGCGGGGGCACGATGGCTGCCGCCGGAGCCCCATCCCCGGGCCGGGGAGGCTTCGGAGCAGCGGACCCGGACAGAGCCCTCTAGCAGGGTCTGCAGCTCCGCAAGCGCGGTACAGAGAGGAGGCCGGCTTGCTGGCACTCGACTCTAAGGGCGCTTTATCTAATCCCTAAATTATGTGCCTTCAGCATCAGCATTAGATCAGCGCTGGCACTACGGCTTGTATTTCTCTTGCTTGCTGAAGATACTCGATTGAGCTTGGCTATCGCTGACCGTCCTCTTGGCTCAGGCTCCGACACTTTGTGACTTGGACAAGCTGAGTCCCTCTATTTATCTGTTTCACTCTGGCTCATAAAGTCTCGGCAGAGGAGGAAACCCACTTCCTGGTGCTCCCATTCTGCTTTCCTCTGGTTGCTTCTGAGTCCTTAGAGATGGGAATAGAAGTTTCTTCACTGTGGTGGTGCCTCCATGCCCTCCTCTTCTTGCTGCCACCCCAGAGGCTTCCTGTTCGGCTTTGGGCAGGACAGGCTATGCTCCTCCATCTCCAACTCACCTACCTCCTCCACAGGCATGTGGATGCAGCTGTCCAGTTTCCTGAGTTGTGTGTTATCCCTACAGCATCTCAGTGATGCTGTAGGCTTTTGTTCTGTAGTCTTTAACTAAAAACTGACTTAAAAGAATACCCAGATCCTAAGGATAATCTTGAAGCTCTTTAAATTTCCTCTTTCCAACCTTATTCTTTCTGCACCATAAACTTCTCTGAGATTCTTGGACATCTTGGACTTTCAGCATCACCTTGTAGTGGGATTCAGGATAATAGCTACAATTTCTTGTAACTCTAACCACAAACTTCAGTTCTGTTTGCCTTTAGGAAGCCAGAAAAAAATATCTACCATTGATCAAGGGATCTTTGAACTCGCTGAATTCTTGATTGTATTCAGTCATTGTTCACAGTATTAATCCTACTAAAAGGTATAGAGACGCTCCAGAGTGCTTTGTGGTGTTGAAGGTTGTGGAAAGATCATTGTACCCCTACAGATGAATAGATCTGTGGCTCTTGCAGTGACCTTTCTCAGTGATTTAAATAAGCTGCAGCTCCCAGAAATCCATCTGCCTTTTGTGTTTATCAATTTGTCTAATCTTTCCGACCCCTAAAAGAAGCAAAAAGTATCTTCCCATCCAGTTTCATCCTCCTGAGTAAAAGCGTTAAATTGACCTCATTTCAGGTTATGAACTGATGTCTGCTGAAAGTGATCCTGGCATCAAGTGAGTTTTCAGAGAGGGCTGAAGAGGGAGGCAGGGGATAGCAGCCCCAGAAATCTCTTACTAACTCTAAAGATGGTACCTTAAACCACTAACAAGTAGCCCAGACTGCACAGTTCAGGAGTGCTGTGCCGAACGCAAGGAACATTCTATGCACAGAAGGTGAACATCCCCAGGCCCTGCTGCCCCAGCCTAACCTGACCTGGAGCGCAAAGCAGGGAAGGAGAAGCAGGAACCAAAACCAAGGGAGACGCTGCTTTCCCTTCTGTTTGCTTTCTTATTTTGCTAAGGGGAAAAAGTCATATCTGTATGTTTCCTGGGGGCAGGTTAGGGTAGCCAGGCTCCTCCTGATGTAAAGTGTTTGGTTTCCTAGTAACCTATCAAAACTTAACCAACCTAATGTATCTCAACCTATCTCTGAGGTAACCTTATAGAGGAAAATTACTAGAAGTGATCTTAAGTTTAGATTTATTTAAGGAAGCAGACACACACTGATGTGTGTGTATATATAAAAATACATACCATATATATATCCATACACACCCACACACATCCCTTTCTCCATGCTTTCTGTATTAAGGAAATAATGCATATATCCTTTCTGGCTTGTTTTAATGTCAGTGGCTGTGACACAGCAAAGGATCCTCTAAAAAAAAAAAAAATAAAATCAAAAAACCCAATGAACTAAAACTTATTTTAGTGAAGTTTATTTTTAAGAATAATTATTTTCTTGTAGAATTCTTTTCTTCTGCCTAGGTACTTTTTTCCCTTCCTTGAATGGCAGATTTGCAAGTACAATTTCATCTGCACAGAGGAACAATAGCTTTCAGTTGCACAAAGGATTTCTCCCACCCTGAATCCAAACCACAATGCCTCTTGCTCTGATAATAGCTTCTGAAAAGATTTTGTAATGCACAGAATTAATACATGATTATTTCCGCCTCACTTCTCTCATTTATTAGATTCTATAGTGAATTTCAAATTAAAAATAGCACCTCTTGAGTTTTTTACCATTCTAATATTTTGAAACAAATCATATTCAGAAGTTCCTCTTTTTGCCAGTGTTTACTAAGAAATTTGCATTTTTTTATTATCGCTCAGAAACAAGACTGTGTAATATAAATTTAAAAATCACAAAAGTACAAAAAATTGCCAAAAATTAAAATGTCAAGTTGTTTAAAAATGAATTGCAGTGATTTTTCCTTTGTAAGCTAGAAGCGAGGTCAGGTGAAGTAACAGTCAAAGTGGGTTGTAAATCAGAAATACCTTTTTAAATTTATGAAGCAAAACAAAACCTCAACTTCAGTTAGAGTTTTGCTTCAGCAAGGACCAGAATCAGGCCCCATGTCCTAAAGGAAATAATGAAGTGTAATTCTGCTGAGGCATCTGGAAGGTGAGCTTTCGCATCACTGCATGGGGAGCTCCTCTCTGCTCTTACAAAGACTTTCTCCCACACTTGCCACATAGGTGTGAGAACTTATTTACATGAAAGCGTACATTAAATATTTACTGACATTTGCCTGGGATTTGTTTGAAATGTCGGCTGTTCTGCTGCATCATGGGATGACACCGTGGAGCGGGACGCTGTCTTTGATTAGAACAGTGATTTGTGACTCCAGTGTTATGGCTGCTCTAGTTACTGACTCACTTTTGGGTGTATATAGAATGTGTTCTGTCGAGGGACTGGGAAAGCCTGCACGAGATCAGACCTTAAGCATTTTTTCTTCCTTCTTAAAAAACCCCACAAACAAAAAACCAAAACAAAAACCGGAACAACCCCCAACCACAAACCTCCATAGAAGTGGCGTACTTCAAGACAAACACTGTTGAGTGTAAGTAGTAGGTGTAATGCTGTTCTGAGACAGGGTAAATCTTTGCCTCCTAGCATTTAAGCTCAGACCAGGCTATTTCAAAGCAAGTAAAGACTGGCTGAACATCTCCAAATCCTCTGTTAGAGTCACTTCCTAAGCCATAATTTAGGAATTCGTTGTTTTCCTTCACTGGGACTCTGATACTACACAATTTTCCAATGAGACAATCATTCAGAGAAGTGTCAATATATTCTACTACATAAAGTTTTAAAAATGCATAGTTACATGTAGCTGAGTTTAATATTTAATTATGTGTAGTTTATGTGGTCTATTTATTTGTTAAGCCTTGGGGTTGAGGAGGGGGAAGGTGATTTGTTTTTCTTGTTATGCAATAGCTATTGTTCCCCTTCCACCCCAGGAAAAGGCACCATGGCAGCCCCAGCCAGCACAAGGAGAGGTGCTCTGCTTTAAAAGACATCCGACTGTAAATGTCAAATTCATAAATATTTAAACATTTTTCTTTCAATTTGAAGTCAAGTCTGACAGGACGCCTCTAATTAACCCTGGGATCCGTTTCAGGCTGGGGCCTTACTGCAGAGAAGAATCAGGGGTTTAGTTGAGGTGGGGAAACCTGTGCTCCTGGCTGGGGAAGGGAAGGGGGCAAGAAGCAGGGGGCTGGTGACTAACTCGTCGCATTAATTTTTACACGTTTCCTAATTCGGTGTTTGGTCAGATATCCGGCAGGATAAAAGGGCAGTGGGTTTCTCCAGCTGAGTTGGGGGCAGTGGGGGCTGTTTCCTGATGGGGCGCGTCTGGAGGGGGGGTGTGCCCCGCTGCCCTCCGCGGCGCCGAGGATCTCCAGCCCGGAGCCCGGGATCGCCGCCGGTGAGAGCCCGGAGCCGGGTGGCGGGGCTTCGCCGTCGGCTTTAGTCAGAGGCTTACCCGCAGACACCAGTGCCAGCGTATTTGCCGGGAGCCGGGAGGGTGGTGGGGGGTGGGGTGTGTGGGCGAGGGGGCTAGCCGGCGTGCCCCTAAGTACTAATTCCGCCCGAAGGCAGGGAGGGGAGAGCGTTTCTCTCCGGGCCCCGACGGCTGCGGCTCCGGAGGTGCTTCCCCGAGAAGCGGGGAGTGCGGGGAGTGGAAGGAGCGGGGATAAAGGCCGGCGGCCCCGCGGCAGAGCCCCTCACCCTTCCCTATCAGCCGCTCCGACGGGGCGGGTAGCGCGGGCGGCCGCACAGGCTGCGGCGGTGGCCCTTCACCCCTTCTCTCCCTCTGCGGGGTCGCCATCACCTCCCAGGGCACGGAGGGTCGGGCAGGCGTTGATGCTGGTCATCCCACACGTGCGGGGATTTTGCGAGCCCTCGACGGCCTGGAGCCCATCACTGGGGACACAGCTACACGCTCCCCACGGAAGACGCTTACCGAGGTGTAAGCAATGCCAAATACCCCACGGAAGGTTCCTAACTCTTTCCCGCGTTTCACGTTACCGGGTGCAGCGCTGGGGACGGGCGGGGTATCTCGGCAAAAGCATCTTTTGTTAAGGGCAGCCAGCTCCGCGGCCGGTACCCCGGCTGTGTGGGGAAAACTGTGGGGCAAAGTTGGAAGCAACATCAAAACCTCTGTAACTAAAGGGGGGAGAAAGGCCAGCGCTCTCTTTTCTCTCCCCCGTGTTTACTCGGGGCATTTGACAGCACTTCGCTCCCATCATTTTCATTGTTTCCCTCGCATAGCCCGTTCCCCGGGTGCTTGTGCGGCTCTTTCACACGGCAACGGGAAAAGGAAAATCGTTTAAAACCGTGGTTGCGAAAACAGAGAATCGAGAGATTCAGGAGCAGCGCCCGAAACTGCTCCCGCCAGACTCTTCCTTGCGGGCAGCGGTGCGCCTGGGCGCCCCCGGGGCAAAGGCGGGAGAAGGAGGCAGTGGGGGACGGCTCGGGCCGCCCGGAGAGCAGGGCCGGCCCGCGGGGGGTCCGGGGGTCCCGGGGAGGGGGAACGGGGACTTGTCCCTGCCTCTGTGATGGGAGGCCAAACACCGCGGCGAAGCGGATTAACGTCCCGGGGCGCAGCGCTTGGGGAGGGGGCGCCGGCACTTTGGATGGAGCTGCCTTTTTAGATGCAGATTGCGACCTCTGGCCCCACGGGGCCAGCGGCCTTTCACGAAGATGCTAATGGCAGAGCGCAGCAGCCCTTTACCCCCCGGGCCCCCAGGGTCGAGGCGGCGGGAGCTGCGAGCGGGCGGCGGCGGCCGTCGGTGCTGCCACCTCCCCAGTCCCTTTCCCCCCGCCCGGTGCGGGCTGGGACCGCTGCCCGGTGCGACTGGGGCAGGTACTTGGCTGGGGCCGTGAAGAGTAATGGGGAGGATGCGGGGAGGCGGCCCCGAAGCCCCCCGGGGCTGGGCGGAGGAGCTGGGGTGGGGGCAGCCCCGTTCTCCTGGTGGCTGTTGGGATTTGGAGGAGGGGCCGGCCGCGGTTTAGGGGAGGGAGGAAGGAGAGAGGCGGCGGGTCCAGTGGTGGCTGCGCGGGCGCGGAGGCGGGCGGCCCATGCCCGGCCTCGGCGAGTTCCGCACCCGCCCCCCCGCCGCCCGGGGTTTACAAACCCGGCAATCCTCCTCCTCTGCCGGGCGCATCCAGGCAAGAAAATCCGAGAGCCTTCCTGAACCTGCATTTCCATTAACTCAGCCTCAGCCCCGGCTAATCCGCAGCACTGAAGGCAAGGAGGCTAATTAATGACAAGCTTTTACAGTCAAGACCAGCGATAATTGCTTTGGTGGCCTTTATGATTACAAGATAAAAATGGACCGGGCCTGACATAAGAGCCACTGTGTACACTGCAAGACAGGAGGAAATTAAGAGCTGGCTAGCTGAATACGGAGCAGAAAATTACTAATAGAGGAGAGATAATGAATAGGCCGGCTAGGCATTCATGGGGAAAAATCCATTTTGTTACCACGCGAAATTAGGTGGTGGAAAGGAGTTTGCTAATTGTTCTCATCTTGTAGCAACCAGGACTGAGGCAGGGGCGTGCTTTTCAATTCATTTCCCTGGTAATTGTGAAAGGGGGAATGCAGGCCAAATGAGTCTTGCTGCAATTTGCGCGCCTGGTCTTTTCATTTTCATGTTGCGTTTTTAATTGTTGCTAATATAGCTTATAATGAAGCTAATGAGGGGAAATTATTGTACAACTTTTTAGCACATGGAGACGAGTGAAATGCACAAGAAAGATTCTCTCCTATTGCCGAAAAAAAAAAAAAATAGCAATCTGGAGGAGTTTGGAACTATCGGGCTTTTTTTTTAAATCCTTTTCCTTCTACACCAGACAAAAGGAAAGACCGCCACCTACTTTCTTTTTTCTCTCTTCGTTCCGTGTTTTATTTTTCACTCAAAAGAAAAAAATAAAAGGGATTTTCCCTGGCAGCTCCTGGCCCTGGATACGGAGCTGCGGGGCGCGCCGCTGTGCTTGCGCGCAGCCAGCGCGCCCGCCTCCGCCTTTCGGTAGTTAAATGCACGCCGCGGGGCGGAGAGGGGATGGGATGGAGGGGGGCATGTCCGCACTGCTGTCCCTGCCCCTCCGTTTGCTTCCATCCCTGGCTCAAAGTTAGCGCTGCCCGGTGCTTCCCCCCGAAGGGGGCTCCGCGCTTCTCCGCGACCGCGCAACTCAGGCGCTGCCTCTCTCTCCTCCCCTGCAGAAAAACAACGTCCCGCCGCTCCCGCAGCACAGGGAAGAGGCAGAGTCCGCCAAATTCCTTCTCCTCACCCTCCTCTCCCTCGCTTGCATCGCCGGGGTCCTGGCGGCCTCGGGGGTCGCTTACTGCCTCCGGCACCGCGCCCACCGCCGCCTGAAGGAGAAGCTCTCGGCCCTTGGGGGTGACGCCGGCTCCGACGCTACCGCTGCTTATCAGGTAAGGACCGAGGTCTTCTCTTCCTCCTTCTCTTCCTCCCCCTCCTCCGGCCCTGCGCCCCCAGGACTCCCGGCAGAGCCCGAGGGGACCCTTTTCCACTGGGAACCGAGGGAGTGGGTTTGTTCCCTGTGTTGCTTCCCCCGCCCCGCGCCAGTCGTATTCCCGCGGATTCACTGTAGCAGCTTTTTACTGCTGGATATTAATCTTGGCTATTTTGGGAGTTGCTGTAAATTCGTGCCTAATTAGAAGCATTAAAAAAAAAAAGCCCTCGCCATTGAAATTCTCTGAAAAAAATAACATTAATATCCGTAATCTGCTACCCCTGCCACTGGTAATAACAAAAAATCTTTAACATTTATGAGGAATGGATTGCACCGTTATCTGAAGATGTCTCTCTTTTTGAGTAATCGAGTTCTTCAGGGTCTGATATGAAAAGAGCCTTTGACCCGATCTGTTGCCACCTTCTGCCATTATTCAGATAAATGAAATCTAATGCTGATAGATGGGGAGGTAAACCAGGACTGGTTCTGGGAGAACAATGGTAGCAGATGTGTACCCAGTAATATGGGAGCACTGCTCTCAGATTTCCTGAAATAAATCAGAAACCTCAGGCTTTCTCTTTCACTTTCAAAAGTATTGGGTGGAGAGACACTCTGCATCTTCCCAAAGTTTGTTTTAGATCATGGCACTTATTTCTTGGTGTATTACTGGTGTGGTAATGCATGTGTTACGGTCTTAAACCACAGAACCCTGGTCTGGTATCCCAAAATACTTGGAGTGTGACCAGGAAAAAGAATTCAAGAATGTGTAAACGTTGTTGCTCTAGTATCCGTGTGTGCTGTGCACTTGTAGGGTCCTGCTAATGGCACTCTACTGTCAAGCTTTATTTTACCTTCTTGTTCTGCTTAGCATCAGACATTGTGGCCTTGCTGTATTCTGGAGCTGAGGTAGCTTCAAATTGGCAGCTGGGAGTCATACCGGAATAAACTCGTATTTCCTTGTGAAGTTTGGGTCTGTCTGTACCTCTTGCACGTTAAAGAGGTGATGTATTAAGTACATCTCCACAGGCTGAGTCAAGGGAGATTTTAGTACATAATGATAAACATGAATGTTTCTGTCACATGTAGTATCTTTGTGAATAGCTTTGGTTTTCAGTTTAAATGGAATGTTTACTTTAAAAAAAAACCAAACCCAAATCTTTAAATTACTTCACGTCTTTAAATTTACTGACTTACAGAGCAAGAGAGAGAGAGCATTTCCATTGGAAAAAAAAAAAAAAAAGGAGTGTCCTGCAGGATAAAGTGTGAACAAACCAGCAGTTTGTCAGATCAGTTTTGTTGGCCAAAGAGGCTGTGGCCATAAATATTTTTGTTTGATTTCAATATGGAACTTGCTGTTGGCTTATTTAAACCGCAGAAGGGATAGGTAGTCTTTTTCTTCTGTTAAATGTGAGTACAAGAATTCATAATTTAAAAAAAAAAAAAAAAAAGCCCTCCAGGTTCCAAAATCACACTTGAAACTGAATTTGTGATAATTAACAGGACAATCTTCCTACTGACAGCTCTAATTAATAGTATCTGTAATTAAAATCGTGCCCTTCCAGCAGGAAAATTGTTTGAATTTCTTGGAGTGACCTTTTTTGCCATTTCTCCTGGGAGTATAGTGGTTGATATTGATTTTATAATGAGCTCTGGTTTGTTTAATAAGAATCCATAATCCAGACACTAAATGAAATGTGTGCTTCATATCTTCTTCCCAGATTTATATATATTTTAAAATCTTCTTGGTTAGATCTGAGAGTGGCATTTTCTGTTTAAAACAACAACAATGCTTTGAGGATGCTGCTCAGTATTTCAATAGCATGACTGTATTAATATTCTTTGTTCCTGACCTTTGGGCCCAGTCCTGACCACCTGACTTTTTAACCATTTCCATTGGTTTTTCAGGGTAACTGTAGTCATGAGTGGGAGGAAAAATGTTTTTCCTTAACTACAAAGGTTTCTAAGGGCTTGGCTCTCCTCCCGTGGAAATAAATGGGAATTTTGCCATTTGTTTCAATGGCAGCAGTAGGAGGCCCCAGTATAGGCAGACAAAATACTCAGGCAGTTTTGATGCTGCTAAGTAGCATTTTATCAAAATGAATCACTGAGGCTCATTCTGTGTATAATAAACTATTCATGTGGATTTGAAGAGAAGTAGGATTGAGCCCTATTCGCATCGTCAAAATCGCCTTATGTTGAGCTGTGTTAAATGTAATGGATATCTGGTATGATGCATGTTTTGGATAACATCAATTAGGTCTCAGAAAAGCATCAATTATCTTTTTCCACATCTTCTCTGGTACTCATGGGGGAATAATGTAACCCATATTAATATGGGAGAAGAAAAAAGCAGATAGCTTTCAAAATTGTACCTACTTTGTTCCCTTCTGCTAAATGTTTCCCAAGTATGTACTCGGTTAACTCAGTGTATTTTAAAAATATGAAACATTTCAGCAGCTGCTGCCACTAGACTTTAAAGCGCAATACTCAAATACGTTGCTGCTTACAGCTTAAGTGACAATTCAGATTTATTTTTTTTCTTATTTGAAGGGGGAGAAATTGGTGGGTATGAAAGGGCCTGGTGGCCCAGTGTGATTCAGAGGGAACGCTGAAATATTACGTTGATTCACATGCTTCTCAAAATGTCAGTGGTTTGTATCTTCACATAAACAAGACTGACCTAAATTTTCAACATTTAGCAGAAGCATTTTTCATCCTAACCCAGTTCAGCCAAGAGAGTTCATTCAGGGTTTCACTCCTTCCTTAGTCACGCTGTGAACTTTGAAGAGTTTTTTTCCCACAGCTGCTTTTCTTTTTTCTTTTTTCCCTCTTTTCCTCCCCATCTTCCCCTTCCCCCCTTCTCATCTGTGCAGTGAAATACCAGCTTGAGAAGGGGAAAACAGATGCACAGTATAGTCAGGGAAATAGCAGGTTGGCTACTAAGTTTCCCCCTGCACCAGAGGTGTAGCGACTGTCATGCAATGTCACCCTCCCTTGGGCACTCCCCTGCTAGTATGAGCAGTCCTTGTGTGAGCATGCCTACCTACTAACATGAGTATTTCTTGTGTAAGTGCATGTAGAAGTGACCAAACTTAGGCAGGACAGCAAATACCATTTAAAACTTGCAAGCAGGCAAATAAAATCTCTGCAGTGGCCTTGATGAGCTGTCAAATGTCCCAATACTGCTTGAAGAGGTATCTGGCTCTTCAGGTGCTCGGTAAGGCAAGCAGCTGGCCTTCAGCATGTTAAAGTGAGCTCTGGGAGACTAAACTCTGTGGAAAGACTCAGTACCACTAAGAAGAGCAGATGCACAATTGCAACTTCATTGATCTTTGAATCACTAAACAACAAAATTATAGGATGGTTTAATTAGCAGCTAAGGAGCTTTTCAAAATTCATGGAAACAGTGTATCTTATAAAACATTGTACGTTCATAAAACACATTTTATACATCAAGGCAGACAATTTTTGTGTACCTTACAAACACGTCTCCCGCCCTTTCAAATCACACGTGTAATGATTAGATAAGTCAGTGTTAGCCACTCAGGGATGACTGAAAAGAGGTTCCTGCTGCCTCCGCATTGCCCCTGTGCATGCGTGCACCTGCACCCATGTTTTTAATTGTTGCTCATATTGCTTTGATCTTCTTTGAAAAGCAGGTTTAGCATTCTGCAAGCCCCCTCTCTGGTCCAGCAGATTAGGGCAGAAGCGTTCTAGGAATTTTCAGCAGCCACTCTCTGATTTATTTCACAACACTGAGCAGATTTTCTTCACGCACTTTGAAACCCTTAGAACATAACCCAGAGAGAAGCGGGTATGCAGACATCAGGGGGCGGTCTGCAAACAGGGCCACTAGGTGCACATCTTACTTGTCACTGCTCCCATTAGTGAGCAATTTATTAATGTAATGAGTGTGTGTTACTGACTGCTACTATTTAGGGGTGCTCTGTTTGATTCAGGGTGATGTATTTGTGAGTCCAACTGAACCCTGGCATTTGACCCCCATGTGGGGAACGCTAGGTTGTGCAAGATATTAAATCATCAACATATTTTGTACTTTGAGCTGCAGAACTTTCCTATGAGCATGGTCTTCTGCATCACTGATAGTGCTCAGCATAATGTTGCCCATAATGAAATTTAAAAGGAAAAGTTAAAATGCACTGAAACTGGCTTCAGAAAACCTATGTTTTAATATTTTATACCAATAATGTTCTTTTTAATTTTCCTTCATCTCCACCCAAAGAGGTTCCTTTAAAAAGTCAGTAAGCCACAACCAGTCTACAATGAAGTTTGTTCTTAAACTGCCTGAAGTATTTCAGGTTACATGAGCCATGTGCTGTCAGTGCAGCTGGATTGCATCATCAGCTGTTTTAAAAATTTGTTCAAATAACCTGGTTTGGCAGGCATATAATTGTAAATTATATGTTAAATTCTACATTATCACATGTATTACATTATATATAAATTATATATTCCTTTGTCAGATACAGTCTTATTAATTACATGATCCTTCTGGATTCAAAGCCACCAAGAACTTCTCTGTGCTTTTATAGACTTGATCCTGCTGTTATTTTTTATTAGAGATGTTAAGAGCACAGTATTTACCACAATTACAATAAATATTTTGCTGCAAATATTTTAAAAGGCTGCAACTGAAAGAATCCACTGGAAACATACTCTCTACTTAATCATCATGCCTGCTTTGTGTGTTTAAACACAGATAATTCACTACCTCTAATATGGCTTTTACACTGTAGAGTAACTTTCACAAGCAAACTTGTTATTATAGTATTAGACCTTAATGTTATAGTAATAGTGTATATCAACTCCTTAGGAAATTGTTTTTTGTGAAGTGAAATGGAAAAATGGAAAAAGGAAAATTTTGCTGTTCTTGTTGTCAAGTTTTCAGTAATTTTCCAATTAACATCAAAATTTGGACCAAAAAAAGCTGGTAAACTGGAGATAATCAGTACCATGAAGTATTACCTCTTATGTATGTAAAACTTCATTTTCAAGGACCCTCCTACACTTCAGCAAAAAAGATATCACTGAGGACAAGGTGTATTCAGTACATGAGTATTTAGTAAACATTTCATAAGGAATACAATTAGTAAGCATTTTTGATAGATGAAAATTTTGCCTTAAGGCTGAATGCTAGGAAGGGCTCTACTTGTGTTTTCTTCTGGGAAAACAAAAGACAACGGAGTTTTAATCTTTTCTTTTCCTGCATCCTTATTAAAAGAGAAAAAAAGAAATACAATCTTGGGTGACTATGTGAAGCAATAGGACAAACTGTAATTGTTTCTAATAAAGCATACACGGGGAGGTCTGTGTATAAGAAGAGGTGTTCTCATCCATTTAAGTCTGGTTATTGTGTATTATATGAACAATTTTCTCTATCTTTAATTAGAATTTCATCTTAAAATAAATTCTCAGGAACCTGCAAATACATTGTGTGTAATGTTGTTACATAAATCACTGTACTTCAAGGTGAGACAGTTTTGACGATGTACAAAATATACTGTGCTATAGTATACATAGGAATGATGGGAAAGGAAAAAGAAGTGGGGAGCATTTTAAGGTGACAAGAATTTACCGTATGCTTAAAACACTTCTGTGAAGTCAGTGGATGGCCAAAGCAGAATGAGGCAAACCAGAATGTTTACAAATACAAATTTAACTTTTCATAATGTTGGTTTGGTTTGGTTTATTTAGGTTTTTGTTTGTTTGTTGGGTTGGGTTTTTTGTTTGTTGGTTTGATTTTTTTAAATCTGATTAGTGTTCAGAACAATCCAGAATTCCTGTGGTGCATTGGACTATGTAATTCCCTAACCTTGCTTCCTGTGGTAGTCATAAAATTGAATTAAATGGTAGTAATGTTCAAAATAGGATTTCAAAATAGTGTGTGAATTTGTAAATCTGCAGAAATCTATCAAACATGCCTGTTTGATGGTTGTGGTGTAAGTAGATAAACAGATAGGGGTATATTTGCTATGATACCCCTAACATTTAAAGTCAACTTCAAAATACTGCTTAACGAGGAATGCCCACCTGAAGAGCTGAAGCTCAATGGCACAGATTTCAATGGGGCACTTCAGGAAATCTGTATTTGAGCTTGTCACCTCTGTCTGTGAGGAGCAGTGTTCTCCCGCTGCCTCCTCCCCTGTTCTGCCCGTTGCTGCAGTACCCATGGACCCAGCAGTGAGGCAGCCTTGGGTAACTGTACTGGCTGTGTGAGAGAGGTTTATTGGGCTCGTTACGAATGGCTCTCCTCTAAGCAGGTCCTGTTTTAAGTTCAAGAAAATAACTTTTGTAAATTAATCAGTGTTGGAGATAGGATCTGGCCCTGACCAGAGGTTTTACCTTCACAACCCAGGTCCTGGGCTGCTGCAGCAGTGGCAGTGCAGCAATGCTTTTGAGTAAAACACTCTTTATATTAGGGTGGATAGGTGGAGAGAGAAGTTTATTTGAAGGTATGGAAGGAAAATGAATATGCATGCAACTCCTGGAATGCTTGGATGAGAAGGTGCTGTGTGGGTTTAGGTGTCAGAAATATGAACCATCATTTCCAAGTATTTGGCTGTTTATCTGTGTAGGATTAGTGCAAAGTGGCAGAGAGAAGGTGATGTTGGCCCTCTCCTCTTAACTGACTTCATTTAGTTTTCCCTGTCTAAAGAGTACAGGATTTGAGCTTAGTGTTTTGTGGAACAAGGACAAACATGCTCCAAGCATCTTGCAGTATAATTTCTGTGTGTTTAGGGTGTAAGAAAAAAATAGTAGGAGGGGAAATTTAGTGACTCATTTTTAATTACTGGGAAATTCAGAGTCCTTACCCAAACAGTCATTTCTAAGAAAGTGTGCTGGAGGTGCTCTGGACTTGCAGGTTGCAGGCTGCGTCTCACCTGGTAAACTAAACCAGTAAATTGTTTGAATGGCCCTGGCATCATTTCAGGCCAACTTTCCCCTGAACAGTTGCTCAGCACAGTTAACACAGGCCAAGAAAAAGGCATATATTCATTAGCTGGTCAGTGTGCTTAATAATTTGGCTGTGGCCACCCAGTTTTAGAGGGTGAGGATTACTGTTGCTTAATCTGCCCTTACTCCCCACCTTGGACTTTTGAGGTGGGGGCTCCCACTCCCAAGCATTCCGCTCCTGAACATCCCGCTTCTGCTTCAGAGCCCCTTCCACCCATCTCTACTGTGTCATAGGCTGTTTGCCAGCTGAATGTGGGCTGGTTCTCAATAAGTACAATGGATTGTCTCCCTCTGGTAAATTGATTATATCCCAGTGCCTGTATGTTATAAAGAAGCCAAAGATAACTGCAGCCTTGCCTAATGGGCTGGAGAGTATTTGATTTGCAGTCCCAGGCTGTACATCATCTCAAGTGTCCCGATTTCTTTCTGGAATAACTGTACTGTCTTCAGTGGCATTTTTTTTCTTATGTAATGTAGAGAATAATCAGGCCTGTCTTTCCTACACACTTCTGCCCTTTATTGCGTTTTAGGATTTTCCTTTTCCTTTTAGAGCAGCTCTGTTATCATGTTTCAGATTCTTCTATTGTATATTCTCTGAACACTCAGCAGCTAGCACTGTGGTCTGGCTTGCTGAGTCCTTCATATTCCTTCAGAGTGCTGTAGTAGAAGAACAAACTACATTTTTTAAAGTTTTTAACTGGGAAGTCTTTTTTATTTGCAGAACAAATCTTGTACCAGGGTCATGTTCCCTGGAAGAAAGTAGGAGTTAATTTTGTGTGCATAAAGAGCTGTTGTAGGTGATGTTTGTCAGTTCTTGTGGGACCATGTTGCCTGCGAGCAGAAACAGGTTGCAGTTTATTCTCTGAAGTCTGTAAGGTACATAAAAAGCATTCTTCCTACTGCTTTCTACTGGGTACATCTGCTCATCCTGCACACCGGTCTCACACGGCAGGCAGTGAAAGGGAAGAGGAATGTGGATGCAGTGTCGCTTCCTTTCCCTTTCTCCTCACAGGCTGGAAGACATGCTGTGCTTGGCAGCACACTGGCAGAGCAGGTCCACATCCAGCCCAAAGCCCGTGAGATCTCAGCTTCAGGGATCTTTGCCCTTCCTGCACTTTGTGTTTGTATTCAGCCTTAGGGAAAGAGTTGAGGTTTACTGCAGCCACCTAAGGTTTTACCCTGGTAAATCTGTATAGACTTGTCTGTTTTGTGGGACAGATGAAAAAAAGTTGGTTTCAAACCTGCCTGTAGCCCAGTTGTGCAGCTCTTACAAGGATGTCATGAAGTGGAATATTCTAAATGGACTGTGATATTTTTGTGCATTTTATTGTGGTATGAACTATAAGAGAAGAAGTTTAGGCAGAGCATACTGGAGCTCTCCTGGGGTCAGGCTGCTCAACTGCTCCAATATTCCCAAAGGCACAGGAGAGACGTGCATTTCAAGCATCCTTGTGTGCGTAACATGTGAGGGCAGGGGGACCCATGGATGGTCTGTGTGCAGAGTACAGAATTGTATGTTGAGGATGTGATTTGTGTTGACTGGATGAGAGCCCTCATTTCATTCCTTTCAAGAGGGACAAGGCTATAGTTCCAGGGATGAGGACCGCCTATCCCAAATTTTTTTTCTTTTCATATGTTCACATGCACAACAGGGATCTAAATGCCTTCTAACAGTTTAAAGACCTGTAAAAGAAAATTTGAGTGATTAAATGCACACCAGCAAAGTATGGTGAAGGACTGAGACAATGCACGTGACTTCTTTGTACTGTGATTTTTGCTAATACGGGTTCTAAGCTCTTATAACACCAATGTATGTCACTGCAGTGTAAGTCAGCTGGGGCATTCCTGCAGCTCTCTGTATTCTAGTTCAAGTTCCCAGCTTTCAGTGTGCAGATCCAGTTTTTGTCACTTGTATTCTTACCAAACAATCAAGCCATGACTGTAAAAGGGGCTCCTAGAAGTTAAATCCTTCGAAGAACCAAAATTAATTTGGAGGGGGTGGGAGAGAATAGCTTTTGGATTGGAGAAAATAAAGTTTAGTGTAGGTGGCTTATCCAAAGGAGAAAATGCATGAGGCTTTCTCTAAGCTTTGCTGACCAGTTTTCTAGACTTTTTGCCGAAGACAAATGATAGTTTATTGATGTTTTCTTGGGATGACTGCATTCTGAACAGGCACAGATTTTGATCAGGGAAATAGTTTGTTGAACTTTTAGTATTTCAGACTGCTACAATCCTATATATTTTTTTTGTCAGTTTTTATTTTTTAGTTTTCCTAGCATAGGTGCAAACTTCTTGATGATTCCTTCTTTTTCCTTCTGCATAGGACTGCTGCTGCTTTGCAGAACCATGTTCCATGTTCATTTCCTTTCCCTTCATCAGATGTTACCTAACTGGGAGATGTATGCATTTTGTTCAGGTGGGAAGGCTTTTTCCTTGGTTGTGCTGTCTCACAACAGCAGGGATACATGGTTTGCAGAGGTCTGCAGTAGAACCAGCCCTACCCATTTACTAGTGCTGCTGGTCTGAACATCTCCCTAATCTTCAAAAATGTATCAGGAAGAGTATTCACATGTCAGAGAAATACCGATCTTTCCCACTATTAATAGAAGAACGAGTGAAAGATGACAGGGAAAGATTCAGTATACTGTGACTTTTCTGACAGGCAGGGAAAAGAAACTTGGATTTTACCTTTTTCCAGCTTCTCTCCTGGAGTTCATTCTGGCTTCCTGGAAAAGAAAAATGCCTCCTGTGGAGTGAAATGGTGTGATTTGCTGGAAGAGGTTTTGTTGCAGCAAAGGATACCAGTGGCTGGCTATCCATGTAATATAAGAGGAGAAATGTGGTGGAGCTGAGTGTAGTTTTGAGAGCAAGAATAATCTACAAATGTAAATTCATGTTATATAGTGAAATCATGTCATACACCATCCCCTTCTATACTATGGGGAAATAATAGTACAGTAAATTGGGGACATGAGCATGTAAATTCCGTATGCTGTCACCCACAAGAGTGAAATAAAGAACTGCAATTCCTAATTAACCTCACTGGAAACCTCTTGGGTGTGAAGTTAAAAAATACAGAAGGCTTGCCTAGCAAGCTGTTCCAAATTTCAGCTCCTTTTTGAAGGTCTTGGTCAACCCAATGGCTCTCCAGGCATTGTTGACTAATAATTGTGTTTGCTTGTTTGAGGGCTTTAGAAGTTAATTAAGTATAAATCAATGTTTGAGGCTTCTGTGAGTGCTGGTCACTCCATTGCTGAAGGAGCACTGCAGAAATGAAGAGACTGAGGAAAAGGTGACAAGAATGATTAAGGGCATGGAGAGCTCATATGAAGAGAGACTGAAAAGGCAAATTATTTCTTCTAAAACAGTAACAAGTGGCAGTGTAGAAAATAAATATCTATCAAATAAGGAACTGGAGGAAGAATGAAACTCTTGTTTTGTCTTCTGCCTAGCACAGAGGCAAAGATGTTCAGTTATATTAAATACATTAAAGACTAACAAAGGACAAGCTATCTGCATAATAAAACTGCAACGTGGAATGCTATTTCTGAAGAATGTTGTTGATGCACAAGTTGTTAGCAGGCACATGAGGAAAAAATATTCTAGGTAATAAAATAGCTGATAATATTTTAGAAGATGTCTATAATTTCATGCCCCAGGTCTTAAAATAATCCAGAACTAGGATGTGAGAGTTTTAGGAATGTACCTACCTTGTGTGTGTTCTCCTGTGCTGTTCCCATAGTGCTTCTTCCAGGCAACCTGGTGCTTGGCGGAGAGGTCCAAGGTTGAGTAACAACTCCTGTGCTTGCATTAGTTGGCAAAGGGAGACCCAGGAGCTTCAGTAATGGCCAAGGAAGTTGTTTTCTTTATAAACAAAACGCACATTAACTCCTTGCTGCAGGGTGCTTGTGGGGAGCAGTGCCATGGGGCGGTCAGGAGTGGTGGCGAGGTCTGCATCTCTCCTCGGGGTGGGCAGTGCCAGCGTACAACTGTGATCGACTTTAGAGCATGATTGTACGCAGGGTCAGTGCATTTTTGTAATGTGCATTTTTTTGCTGTCGCTGTTTTCTTCAAAATATGAATTCTCTGACCATCAGTACTGATTGAGTATAAAAGGCCTCTTAGTTTTTTCCCATATCTCTTGTAACATTAATAAAGTGAATGTGTAGAAATATTCACCAACATTTTTAAACTTTGAAAGTTTTTGTGCTGTATGATAGAAACAATGTCTGTTCTCAGAGGCAGGATGGAACTCATACATGCTATTTTTTCCTGTAGCTCAGCAGAGTTTTTCTGTCTTAGTAGAGGTTTGGCTCATAATAAAGTGCTCTGACCTATAAAGCAACTTTGTGCTTTATAACATCCTTTTTTTTTAATGTTGTTTCCTTGTTCACAAAATTTGCATTTGCTCTTCCTAGCAGAGTTAAAGGGTGATCTCATTTTTATTTTCTGTGGGGAATGGGTGGGAAGCGATGACTTTAGTTTTCAAATCAGGAGAGGGTAATGACTGGCAATTTCAACAGTCATGACAGATGATGTTACGAAGACAGACTTGTCACTAACGGCCATCCTTGATAAATATTTCCCTACCCCAGCATCACCTTCTGTGTGGATAACTACCTGTTATGAAAGAAAAAAATACAAAGCATTTGAGGTTTTTAGGAGTTTTTAGGATTACTTTTTGTATTTCTCTGACTGGTTTTGGTACGTCTGTTACCATGAATGTAGTTACACAGGCTTAAGGAGAAGCAATAATAGTCTTTGAAATGGAGTAAAACATTTTTAGACATAAACTAGTGGCTATATGTTTGTTTCTTTCCAGGCTGGAAGTGCATGCTAAGACCTACTGGCAGCTGGGAATTCTTATTTCTAGCAGAAACAATCTCCCATTTTTAGTCTTTCACAGCAATAAAAGAGTGGACTACACAGCCTTAATGTATCATAATGTATAATGTAATGTAGCTGAGAAACTACAGCTGGCTTGGGACTGTGTTTTTTGCCTGCTCTGGGCCCCAGGCAACTATAAACGCTGGGAATGAAAAAGGAAACATTTGTGGCAGTTATCTTTTAGAGCGCTGGCATCTGCTGGAAGCTGGTTGGGCTTTGGGTGGGTTAGACAAAGTCAAAATACATGATGAATTTGCACATGGTTCTGTGTGGCCTTTCAGGTTAATTCGATCGTTACTATGGTTTATTTGTTACCCATACTGTGCTGTATGGCTCTCGCTGTGCTAGAAGTGAATTTACTGTGCAAATTCATATTAAGAAGCAGCTGTGCCCTCATGAGCATGTATTTGAGTTAGTTAAGATAAAGAAAATACAGAAAAGATCAAGTTTGTTTTACACATTATTTTTCTTTGTCTAGTTTCTCCTTAAGAAATCTTTCCTTTCCCAGCTTTATACTTAGTAGGTACTTGTAAAGCACTACATGCAACCACAGCTGAAATGTGGGAAATGCAATTTAGAGGCCAGCATTGGTTGAAACCACACAAAAAAATATTCCTTTTTTATTTGGGGGGGGGAGAGGGATAGAGGTCAGTGTCATATCCTGCTGCTTCCAGAATTACAGTTGTCTGAACTGCAAGACCATGAATGCTCAGACACTTGCCAGGGACACCCTGAGAAAAACCTGGGTGCTTTTACACCAGCAGATTTCAGGTGACTTTAGGCCTAAGGTTTGCAGATGTTTCCTACTATAAATAGTCCTTGGTTTCCTTGGAGGCATCCAGGTAGTGTCTTTAAATTCTGAGGGAAACCACCAGGATGTCATTATGACCATGATGTCATTATGCAGGGAAAATACCAGTTCAAATCGGTTTGTAAAAAACATGAACTTCCTTCATATAACTTCTGTTGCGAAGTCCAGTGTACTGCAGTCAGGTGAAGTCAGGTATCTGTTTCATAAAACTCTTCCAGCTTCTAGAAATGAAAGATACAAACTGTTGCACTCTCACAATCCCAGTTGGAGTGGTCTACTGTATTTTTGCATAGAAAAAAAAAATTCCCGGTAGAGTAACCTAAACATGGTCTTCAGATTTCACTGACTCTTTGGAAAGGAGTATTATCCCCAAAGAGGCCTGTGCTTTCCTGGCATGGATAGCAGAGAAAACACACTACTGTTTTTTCAGGGAAGTGTCATTGGACCTATGCAGTCACATCTTTCTTGTGACTTTCATCTTATGTGGTGACAGGAGCCACATAAAAGACTCTTTCCCTCCTTCAGGAGCTTCTGGACTACTTAGATGTCTGGCTTGCTGAGGAGATGTTACTGAAAGAATTAAAATACAAATATTTCCTTAAGCTGTATTGCACAGACAGCATCTTTGGTTCCGTACAAGCCAGAAATTTCCACATCTGCTGGACTTCTGGAGACATGCACAAGACCATGATGGCTTTTTGTTTGATACGGTAGGATAAAACTGTGCAAATGTTTGAATTTAAAAAGAAGGACTAAAGCAAATAAATACAAATAAAGGAAAAGTAATTTTCCATATAAAGATAGCAATGTTTTCTGTGCCTTTCCCCTCCTTCGTGGCCTCTACTCTCTTTGTGTACATGAAGAAAGGGAAATGATAATTGCATGACTCACCACCAGGAAACACTCACAATGCTAAAATAATTGAAATTTTTATTTCACAGACCATAATTAAAATTGGGGTTTTGTTAGGAAAATGAGTCTCAAGCCTGTGTTTGACTGCAGTGCTCTCAGAGAGAAGCAGCAGCCCTGCCCTTTTTGACATTTAAAACCCTAACAAAGCAAAATCCTTACACCAAGACTCAAGAGTTATATCCAGATATTCAGAGTGTGGTGCAGCACGAGAGGACAGGTAGTAAACTGAACTAGACAGACTAAGGCTGTATTAGCAACCAAATAAATAACATTTTACTTTCTTCCTTCTTTTTTTTTTCCTATCAAGATCTGTTACATCCAAGTCTAGATAAATAAGAACTATACAGAGTATGGTTATGTAATGATAGTTTTGATGTGTTGTCTCTCAGTATATTACTCTCAAACATTTTTCCAATATCAGCCTTTGTTTCTTTCCTGAAGACACACTGATCTCCATAGTTGCCTTTTCTGGCAAGCATAGAAAATATGTGTACAAATACTCCACATGTACAAACAGCTCTTTTACTCCTGGACAAAAAGTATGCTAAAATGAAGCTGAAGCTTGAAAGTATGTTTCAATAACTCAAAAATAAATGGTAATAAAGCTGTAATTATCCCCAAAGCTACAAACACAGTAAATAAGTTAAAGTTAAATTTATAACACCTGCAAGCATATTAAGTATGCAAAAGCAAAACAAAGGCAGCCAAATGACTTTAGCTTCACCCTGTAGTAACACTGAGTAAATTTAGTTAGAGAATAATGATGTTTGTAGTCCTAGATTGATTTGTTTAAAAAAATTACCTTACCTTATTTTTCATTTTTTGAATCTCACCGTGTTATGACTGCATCCACAGCAGAACAGTTGAATCCCTGCTGTACATGCAGACCTCAGCTCATCCTGTCAATAATGCATCCTTAATTTAAAGGCAATCGAGGCTACTATTTAATTCAGCATACTAAAGCTGAGAAGAAAAACATTTTTAAAGATCTTGTTCTTCCATACCCAGCATATAAAAGTTTACATATATTCTTAGGTTTCATTATATATTTTGTTATAAAGTATAGCATTGAGTCATTTAGAATTAATAGCCAGCATTTTTTAATTTAAAATTTCTACAAAGCAATTTTGTTTCACGTGGAAAACAAACACATTGCTATTGCGATCATGCCTGCTTAAGCAGATTTGTTTCTGATAGAACATTAGGCAGGTCAGGTTGAAAGGGGTTGATGTACACTCAGTTATCACTTTAATAAACAGTAATTTCTTTGTCTAATGTCTCTGCATTTTATTTATAATTGTACCATGGGAGGGCTTATTCTCTCTTATATTTTGTTAATTCTGAAAATAATGGTGTCACACTTGTTTCTGGCCTAGCTCAGGATATTTCCATTTGAATTTGTTAAGCAAAAGATTTTTAAAACATGGAAATGTTAGGCCTATTTCCTGAACTGTGTTTTTGGAATTATGTAAATTTGGTGATCGGTTACAAAAAAATAGATTATTTTCATTAATATATACAAAAAATTATATATATTTCTCTAAATAATCTAGAAAGTTGTAATTCCACTCAGATCCTGAGGCTCCTATTAAGCAGGTCTGAGGTCAGCGTGGCTGGGGAAGAAGAGCAGTATTTTAGATTAAAGCTATTTTGGATTGAACAACTTCATTTACAGTGCACCTTGTACCAGCTAGATGAGAACAATTCATGTGCTGTGATCAGTGGCTGGACTTGGACTACCTGAAGATGTTGCATAGTGTATCTGTATTCAGTAGGTATATTTTAATAAACAGCAACGTCCTCATTGGAAGCAGCTTGTGGTGGAGTGGCTCATCTTTAAGAGTAGTGAGTGGAAATCCAAGGTGCAAGTTGGCCATCTCTTAACCAGGATCCTCAGGTCAGGTCTCCTGCCTGTAACATGCTACCCTGAGGTTTTTGTGTACAAGTTTTGCAAATACCGGAAAAGATTCATTATTGGCCATTCAGACCTAGTTCCATCTGATTTTAGTTATGTGTTTGCCTATGCTCCTAGTCCTTACCAGGGTGTATACATAGATTTCTCTCAAAACCCAAATATTTTAGTAAACTATGTGGTCTTAAGAGATTTTTCCAGATACCTACTATATTAGTTGACCTTGGTGGAAGAGTAAAGATTCTGCAAATTATCATTTGCTGTCTTGCCCTTCTGTGATGCAGATCACAGAATGACAGCAGTAAATGCTGCTGCTGTCAGTGGCTGGGGACATCCCTAAGAGGTGGTGTAACAGTTTTGTGGTGGCAGGCACGTTGCATCTCTAGACCAGACCTGGACAGGTTATCTGTGGGCCTCATTTCTGAACAGACTTGATGCTTCCTTGGTTTTCTTACTCATCTCTTCAAACTGAGAGACCCACCTAACAAAACATAGTGGCAAGACTGGCTCTCCATCCATATTGCTTGTTGTCCATGTCTCTTAATGCCCTTCTTTAAATGTGGATAAATTACATTTATACCACAGTATGGTTCATTCAGAAGTGGACTGGATGGATTTGAAAATCCATTTGTTGTACCTGAGGAAATAATTGTTGCCCTATGCTTCTACCTGTCTCTGTGAGGACAACCAAGTATTAGGAATGCTTTAAAACCTCATTGGAACACGTCCAGAGGTTTTCTGAGAACACTGTTTATGGTTTGTTTAAGGTTATCAGTTATGTTTCAAATAAAAAGCTGTCTACAGATGATCATTGCTCTGTACTTTGAACTCATTTAACTGGACATTATTTACAGAATATTTATCTTGGTTATGGCAGTTTTTGTCACACAGCGATATTACTTTTCCATTATATACTGCATGTGACCACCACACAAGTTTGATAATAAATGCTGGGAAATAAAAAACAGAGTAAGTGCCTCAGTGTGATAGCAATTCCCATGTGATGGGAAATAATGTCATAAACTTCAAATTACCTTTTAAATAAACGTTTACGTCCAACCCATCCATTAGATCATAGCCTGAAGGGTCAGGAGGATCATTTCTTCATATTTCACTATATGCATTATGATTGCTTTTTTAGGTGTAAATGATGTCTTTAAATGAAGAATGGCACTCAAACTATACACAAACAATGGCTAGACATTACTGAGTCGCAGTACGGCAGAAATAGCCTCAGCCACTCAGCTAAATATAGAAGTGCAGCAGTAAATTGAACTCATTCTTAGAAAATAGTTTTAATGGTGTGCATGCTGAGACGATACAGAAATACAGCTCGTGTCATTCTCACAGTCTATAGCTTTGACATTTTAGTCAAGTTTAAATTCTACTTGTGGTTTGGTAGATGGCTGATTTGCTAAATGCTGATGAGGGTAAACATTTTGGAGAGTGGGGAAGAACATCCCTATTTTTCTGAGTGTGCAGAGAAGTGTATAGGTAGCAGATACCACATTAGTGAGGGTTTTAATCATCTAGGGCTTTGTGTGCTTGTGGAGTGATGACACCTCTTTAGGTGCCCAGGCATGATGTTTTCCTGAGAGCACCTGGTGTGGAACACCCTACACACTGAGGTGCTGCTATTCCCCATACCTTCCATGGGAAAGGGGTATTGCTGACTATTTAAAGAATGAAGCAAACCCAAATCCCATCTTTAGACATTTCCTAGCTCTGAGCTGGACCTCCTCAGTCCATATGTCCTGGAGTAGCCTTTTTGGCTCCCTGAAACACCCCACACATGAAAGCTTTTATACATGGTGGTGTTAACTGTGTTATCCCTGCACTGCTAGGCTAAAAAACCAACCAGAAGTTGAAATGGTGGAGCTAACAAGGAGGTAGCTTCGAAAAAGGAGAAGCTGTAGGTGTCCTGAGATCGCTGATGTGCACACGGAGATGGGGCAGGTTCCTCATCCCGTGCTGGGCTGGCTGGCGGTGGGGGAAGGAAGAGCTGTCAAGGGCTGTTAGACCAGTCTGGAAATAAAGTCAAACAAATACCCTCTGTTTACAGGCAGGGGAAACCCCATTGTCTTGGAGATTTAAAACACCGATCAAGAAATTCAGTGGTGGTTTTGCTACAACTATGATTTGACCTTCCTGTTTACACTAAACATTTTTTATGGCTGTGTGCAGTGACGTTGTTGCTTTGTTTAAGGTATTTGACAGTTAAAGCAGTTCTGGGAATAATTGTTTTGGTTCTATATATGTCAGGAAAGAAATATGTTAATATTTGAGATCAGGTTACTTTTTTAAAAAACTTCTATTTGTTGTGTTTCTTCTTTCATAAGGACCATTAACAATGTTAAATTTAGTTTTAAAACAATGTTTCTTAGTAACATATTAAATACTTTGTCCAAAACATTCTTTTTAATTGGAGGCTAATCTACTCTAGAACCAGTTGGCTATAATTTTGCTTCTTTTGTAACTATCATTTATGTAAAAATGGTATATTAATTTCTTAGAGTTCTTTTGATCCCAATTTCTTTTTTGTTAGCTGAGGTCTATAATCCTTTCCACAGCAACCACCTGTAAAAGCAGAGGATTATGACTTGAGGCAGGATATGAGCAGCAGGAGCAGATCAACTTAAAAACAAAGATCCTGCTGAATACAAATGCTATTGTTAGCATGGAGTTGGGGTGAGTCAAGTAGCAGGATGTCTATTAGAATATAATAAATTAGTATCTGAGCCACATGGCATGCTAGCCAGAAGATAAATCCTTTCAGCAGTTATGTGGTATATTTTTATACCTTTCCTTATTATACTTTTGCCTAGTCAAATAAACGGTTTCCTCTGAGAATGGCTGATATCTAAGTATCTGAACAGCTTTTTGGTTTTCTGTAGATTTATTTTTCTGTCTAAAAAGTTTCTGCACTGTTACACTTTCCCCCAAAAAGCAAGGATTTGAAATTACACTACCACAAGCTTGTTCCAAGGTTAGTAATTGACATTTGGGGCTATTGTTATCTTTTCTTGGGATGTGTGTAATCCCTCAGAGGAAAGGAGAAGGTGAGATTTTTTTTCTTTGTCCCTATATTTTAAAATAAAAGAAATACAATAACATTTTTCCTTTATTAAAAGGTCTTGGTTTTAATACTGATAGTTTAACTGACCTATCTAGCGCTAATATATGTGTCTGAATTTCAAAGTATTTTTGAAGGGTTGGAGGTTTTTTTCCCCTTTTTTTTTTTCCTGTTAAGGTCTGTAGGAAGTGAAGAAGTTACCAAGTGACAGAAAACATTCAAGTCGAGTGTGGGAAAAAAAACCAACCTACTTTTTTTGTAAAAATTTGAAAAATTCTTACATGGCATGGATGAAATTAATAAATATACTGAATACAGTGTTGGAGTCAGGTAGCAATTTCACTTGGGACAGCTTGTACAGTTATTCTGACAACTGTCAAAACATACCAGGAGAAATCTGTGCCTCCCAAACTTCTGTTGACTGTATTTTTGTAATAAGCAACAAAATATATCCTGGTTATTATGATACAAATTTTGTCTTGGTGTATCTTAGTTTGTAGATATATATGTATATATATATACCCACATACATACATATATATATATAAAAATGTATTACACACCAAATAATAGTAAAATTCCACATGAGCATCTCTAATGGCAAGTCAAACAGAAGCTTTGGTAGATGAAAATGTTTGGAGGGGTCTTTAATCATTGACATATGATGGCAAGAAGAGACTCATAAATATAATGGTTTCAGTGGGTTTGTTTGAACACTTGCTACTGCATGGATTAGGATCCCTCTTTAGTGTCCTAAAGGTTAAAAAAAAAAAAACCACACATAGTCTTAAAGTTATTTCTAAGTCCTTTCTGAAAAGATTTTATTGCACTTGATATATGGACATTTTCAGATCGTCCTACTGATGGTGCTTTGGCTGCAACTATATTATCAATGAATAAGAAAACAGAAGCCATGGCATTTCAACTGTATGAATTCTTCAGACTGTATTATTTTGTTAGCCTGAGGCAAGAAATGGTGCTCTTAGTACTCATCTGTGCAGTCTGAGTAATCTGAGACAAATGTGTAACCACACCGTGTGTGCAATATGTCCACATACTACGGACTAGCCGGTCATGCTGTGCACCACAGGCGGCCAAGTATCTCTCATGGACAATAGACATATGTTTAAAAAATGATAATTTTATTATGCTGTCTGGGATTTCACTGCATATAACTGATTCTAAAGCATTATAACAATGATGATGTAACTGTGGATCTGTTTATCCCATGAGAGTCAGAATTTTATACTGTAAGGAGCTGGTTTTGCCAGCAGGATTTTCTGTTACCTAACCAGAACTCTGAATTTTTACTTAAATTCTATGCATGGGAGCAACAGAAAATATGTATTCCCAGTCCGATCGATTTCGGTGTTTTAACATGGCTTGCATTAGTGTGTGTGATAGCTTGAATTTTCTTTCTTCACCAAAGCTGCTGAAACAATACAGTGACAGATTTCTGCTTTTATTCTTCATTAATGTCATTCTTCATCCTCTCTGCCCCACATCAGGGAGGAAGTGTTGCGAGTTTGCTATTTTAATGAAGAGAAATGAGGTATCTATCAACTAGGATTTATACTGGGGGGCACATCAATTCAGTTGCCTTGAGCTTGCTGAGTTTGCATATCCAGAGCCAAGCAGCGCTCTCAATTACTCCCGTGCAACCCTATTAACTTCAGGAGGTTGAGCAGTTCAAAAGTGGCTTTGCAGAATGCAGGGTGATATTAGGGGGGAAAAAAGGCTGTCTGTTAGAGAAGTCATGCTCCAAAGTAGTATTTTTGGTTATCTAGAAGTAGATGGGCGTGCAGTCATAATTACACTTTTGAAAGGTTAGGGTAGTTACCATATAGTAGTTTCATTGAGTATTTCTTTGTAGATGTGCCTAACAGAACAGACAACCTCCCAAAAATCACTGCAGTGAGGGGGAAAACACTTCCAGCCCTGGAAACATATTGTAAGTCATATGTCTTTAGTAGGCTGCATCCTGTAATTACTCTTAACCGTAGGTTGTTTCTTCCTCTTTCTCTCTCTAGGAGCTATGTCGTCAGCGCATGGCAGTGAAAGCATCTGATCGCCCAGAGCCCCTGCATTCTTCTCGAATAAACAGCGTTTCTTCACAGTTTAGTGATGGCCCCATTCCCAGCCCCTCAGCCCGGAGCAGCACGTCATCCTGGTGCGAGGAGCCGGTCCAGTCCAACATGGACATTTCCACAGGTCACATGATCTTGGTAAGGCTTTTTTTGTCTTCACGGCTATGAGAAATTTCATTAGAATTTGAAGCACCTGCTGAGCCTTTGGAAAGAGATAACTTTTAAAGAGAGGAAAGCTGTCTTTTCACAGGTAAAAAGTATTCCTGCACTTTGTCAGTAATCTTCGCTTTTTATAATTAAAACTAAAGGGCTTTTTATTTCCATTTCTTTTTCATTATATCTGGGGTTTTTTTTCCTCTCTGGGGAACATTCTTTTATCTTGCACACACGAATTGTTTGTGTGCTTGCCTTAAAAAAAGATAAGCTCTCTGTTGTCTGTCCTATTAATTTATGTTTACCTCAGCTTGGAAAACTAAAGAAAAACTGCTAGCTTTCTGATCAGCTTGCTGCTTTTTCTCATGTATCTTCAGTGTGCAGTTATCTGAGCTGAGAAAGCAACAGAATATCAGTGGTACGGAGCAATTTGTTTTCCATTACCCTTAGAAAAGGCTTCTGGATTTTGAGCCTTGTCTGAATTTTGTTGTCCTTGGCAGAATTTTTTCCAAGCTAGATCTATTCTATGTTTGAAATGATCCAAATATATTCTACTGATGAAGTCTGCACTGGAAAATTTGTGTTACTTCCAAACACGACTTGCAACCAGTATTAGTGTAGAAGATGGACATCTAAAAATCTGTGTGTATGTAGGAGTCAGAGTCCAGTGGTTGGGACTGGCTGCTGCTTGTTTCTGTCTCTGTTAGCATCCTGCTGGAAGAGCCATAGAGTAATCTCCCATTTTCACGCCTTATTTTTCTCCTCCTTTAAATATTTGCTGTCTTTGTAGGGTGTATCAAAATCAGCTGAGAAGTTAGGTGATGGTGAAGATGATGAGTCAGGTGTTACTTTGCTTTCTATATTTGATTTCTGGTTTTTATTAGTATGGCTGATCCAAAGTAAGCACCCGTTCCAGCTGGTAGTGTTGCCATGCTTTTGGAAACTTCCCTGTTGATTAGGCACTGCTGAGAAGACTCACCAGTGGGGTGTCTCAGAAGAAAACTTCTGTCCACCACGCCACACTTGGGTCACAATTTTCCAATTTCTTTCTCTCTTTTTCTGGACTTATATTTGAAAGTACTACATTAGATATTTTTCAAGTTCTTACAAGACACCTCACATAATGGAGAAAGGAATGAAGGCAGGCAAAAACCAAAGAGTTACTTTGACCTTAGCCAGGTTACTGACCTCCTTCAGCTTTGGTTGTGTCAGCTATAAAACCGAGCAAAAGCAGGGCAGGTTTGTAAACCGACTGCTTCATCAGAGTATGTCATCCTCAGTAAATACTTCTTCCCCTGCCCATGCTTGTTCACTCCTTCCTTCCCCCCAAAAGGAGTTAATTAAGTATTACGTTCAAATCTGGTAAACAAGTGCAGTTCTGAAGAGTTGCTCCCATGACAGAAAATCATTTTTTATAGTTTTTACTGTCACATTTTTGCCTAACCAGAATTAAAATTCGTTTCATTTCCTTTCATAGTTAACTAAAATGCTTGAGGATAAAAAGAACATCTCTAATTGCCCAACCTCAAAATAAGTACGAATTCCTGTCAGAAGTTTATAAGGCAATACAGTTGTATGGAAATAAGAGTGAAATTTCCTGTGTAGGCAGAATTATGATTTAACATTTGCAAACAGTTTAAACTACTTTAAATTGAGCAAAGTTGTTTTCAGTTATATTATTGGGAAAAATAAAAAAATCATACAATCAAGCTTAAAGGAGAAAATGTTTCATATGGGAACCACTTATTCTGGCTCTGGGAATTTCTGCAAAGTTGCAAGAAAGAATTGTCTTCATATGGTGATAAATAAACTTTAAAAAAAGATTGGTCAAGATGGCGGTTCTGCTGTTCAGTGTCCATAATTCAGTCAATCCTGTTTAACCCTGAATGAACTCATACATATGTTAGCTATCTAACAGCATATGTTATATCTTAGACAGTAAGGGTTCAAAAGAAGGGTAAAAGAAATGCTGTAGTGTCTTGAGAGTACAAACCACACAGAGAGTAAAAATAGTTAATTTATTTAGTCTAAAGTGAACAAACAAAAATCAGTGATTCAGGAGAGTCTGCCTCTGTGCTTTGATGTACAGGATGGGGAAAAATTGTGCTTAATGGACAAAGATGATACAATTAGGAAGAAAATACGGCTTCGAATCAAAAGGATGCATTTAGCCTGGATATCAGGGCAAGCCTAATAGGAGGGTCAGGCAAGCAGTGGGATGTTTACTTAAGGGAAGTAGTTAAACAGTAAATTTAAGATTTGCTGAAGGCAAAGCTAGGTTAGGTTTACATGGGAAGATCAACATCATTCAGCTACAGCACTGAAGCAGATGATTGGACTTGATCAGAAATGCTTGTGTTTTGCTTCACTGTGTGTCACACTGAACCGGGAGAGCTGACCTAATTTATGTTTTGCTCAAAAATAAATGCCCCTATCTGTAATACCTTGTTTGTGTGAATTTCTCTCCCTGTGGAGATGATGTGGATTGTGGGACTTCAGCAGAAGGAACTTGCCACAAGGTGAGCTTTTCTTCCCCTTGCCCTGAAGCTACAAGTGGAGGAGAGTGAGGGGCTACTTCAGAACTTTCTTACCATTCGATACAGGAAGTTTTCCAGTTCTTCCCATTTCCTGCTGCCACAACCCTCTCATCTTTTAAATTTTGTAAATATTTTCTATTAAAAATACCTCAGTGCCTAAAAAAGTGAGGAGAAATACTAGCAAGAAGCCTAGTAAGAGTGGCAAATACCATCTGCTTGGCACGTAAATGCACTTACAGGTCTGTAAATGCGTTTTTCAGCTCCACAGTGTGCAGCGAAGTAGCAGTTAGCTCAGTGAGGGCTTCTCCGTCTTTATTGTGCATATGTACCAGGATGTCCCCAGAGAAAATAAACCAGTGGATTACTGTATAAAGTGGCAGTGGAAATAGTTTATTTTGATTTATTTACAGAATGAATCTTTAATGAAAGTAGCTTGGAAGAAATGTGTCTGTAACTGCTGATGGCTCCGTGTAATCTTGCTCAGAGGTAGCGTTGGTCAGAAACATTTCTGTGAAGATGTTTAATTTGCTGGAAAATGCTGGCAGGTCATACCTGAAGTGATATCCAAGCCATGTCAGCTTTGGATTTGTTGGAGCTTGTGGTTGGCCACAGGTACTGTTTTCTTGGACGACTGGCCACCAAGGTATTACTTGTGGTTAGCCTGTTGTTTATAGTGCTTGGGGTCTAGAGAAACCAGGAATCTTCCAAACCCATGTGGCTGTGGGGCATTCTCCTCACTTAGACTGAAACCAGTCTTCCGGAGAGAAAAATCCTGCATTTCTGCCACGTTCCTGTACTGCAAAGGCAATGTCTGTGCACTGCTGACAGCAGCACAAGGTGGTGTGTACTGTTGGCAGGAGGAAGCAGGGAGGACTTGGGAGGCCCAGAAGGACAGCGATAACAACATTCAGAGCTTTTTTTTTCTCCTTTTCACGTTCTTTTTCCTCACATTCATAGCAGGAGGATGGCGCATATGGCACTTTTTGATTCTGTCTTTCTAAAAGATTCAGACACTTTGGAAAGTGTAATTAGAAGAGCATGTTTTATGCAGTCATGTTTGTGGCACTGACTGGCTGGTTTCAGTATGAGCAACAACAAAGGGGTGCCCTCATTTCGGTCACCGTTGGTTTGACAAGAAAACAATTGATTTTCAGAAGGTCACATTAAGGGAAAGAGTAGGAATTTAGGATTAGATTGCCATCTGCTTTATTCACATGTGCACATCTATATTTCAAGTGGCAACAGAAGTCCTAATAAAGCACAATGCTTCCCTTTGCAGTCCAGCAAGAAAACCAGGGGCAGGTTGAAGGTGTCCTGGTGAGATTTAGTCTCCCTGACTTGGGGTCCTAACTTAAACATACGTTCTATGCACCTAATGAAGCGGTGCTGTTGAGTCCATAAATTCACTTTTAGTCAGTGGAGTGGGTGGCTATGATAGAATCATAGAATAGTTAGGGTTGGAAAGGACCTTAAGATCATCTAGTTCCAACCCCCCTGCTGTGGGCAGGGACACCTTACACTAAATCATATCACCCAAGGCCTCGTCCAACCTGGTCTTGAGCACTGCCAGGGATGGAGCATTCACAACCTCCCTGGGCAACCCATTCCAGTGCCTCACCATCCTAACAGGAAAGAATTTCCTTCTTATATGCAATCTAAACTTCCCCTGTTTAAGTTTGAACCCGTTACCCCTTGTCTTGTCACTGCAGCCCCTAATGAAGAGTCCCTCTCCAGCATCCCTATAGGCCCCCTTCAGATACTGGAAGGCTGCTTAGAGGACTCCACGCAGCCTTCTCTTCTCCAGGCTGAACAGCCCCAACTTCCTCAGCCTGTCTTCATATGGGAGGTGCTCCAGTTCTCTGATCATCCTCGTGGCCCTCCTCTGGACTTGTTCCAACAGTTCCATGTCCTTTTTATGTTGAGGACACCAGAACTGCACACAATACTCCAGGTGAGGTCTCACGAGAGCAGAGTAAACGGGCAGGATCACCTCCTTCAACCTGCTGGTCACACTCCTTTTGATGCAGCCCAGGATACGGTTGGCTTTCTGGGCTGCGAGCGCACACTGAAGCTGGCTCATGTTCATTTTCTCATTGACCAACACCCGCAAGTCCTTCTTTGCAGGGCTGCTCTGAATCTCTTCTCTGCCCAACCTGTAGCTGTGCCTGGGATTGCTCCGACCCAGGTGTAGGACCTTGCACTTGGCATGGTTAAACTTCATGAGGCTGGCATCAGCCCACCTTACAAGAGTGTCAAGGTCCCTCTGGATGGCATTCCTTCTCTCCAGGGTATCAACCGAACCACACAGCTTGGTGTCATCAGCAAAGTTGCTGAGGGCGCACTCAATCCCACTGTCCATGTCAGCAACAAAGATGTTCAACAAGACCGGTCCCAACACCGATCCCTGAGGGACACCGCTCGTTACTGGTCTCCAGCCAGACACTGAGCCATTGACCACAACTCTGTGTGTGCAGCCATCCAGCCAGTTCTTTATCCACCGAGTGGTCCATCCCTCAAATTGATGTCTCTCCAATTTAAAGACAAGGATGTTGTGTGGGACAGTGTCGAATGCTTTACACAAGTCCAGGTAGATGACATCAGTTGCTCTACCCCTGTCCATCAGTTCTGTAGCCCCATCATAGAAGGCCACCAAATTGGTCAGTCAGGATTTCCCCTTAGTGAAGCCATGCTGGCTGTCACCAAGCACCTTGTTGTTTTCATGTGCCTTAGCATGCCTTCCAGGAGAATCTGCTCCAAGATTTTGCCAGGCACAGAGGTGAGAGTGACTGGTCTGTAATTCCTCGGGTCATTCATTTTCCCCTTCTTGAAAATGGGGATTATATTTCCCTTTCTTCCAGTCATGGGGAACTTCACCTGACTGCCATGATTTCTCAAATATGATGGCCAGCGGCTTCGCAACTTCATTTGCCAGCTCCTTCAGGACCCACGGATGGATTTCATCAGGACCTATGGACTTGTGTACGTTCAGATTTTTAAGATGGTCTTGAACCAGAGAATTAGGCAGAGAGCGGATTTCTCTTGGGTCCCTGCTGTTATGCCTGCACCATCCTGTTGACATCTGCAGTTTAGATGATGAAGTATCTTTTGTTCATGCTGAAGTGCAGGTTCAGCACGTAAGTTAGGTAGATTGGATCCCACATCTGCTTCATATATTACCACGCTTGTTTGGTTAAAATAATTGTAATCCTTTATGAGTTTCTAAATGAAGAACAGTTCTGCAAGAAGGCAAGAAGGGAGCGTATGCTTTTGGTGATAACATTTTGAGGCTGTTATCTGAATACCATATATCAGAGGGAATTTGCAGAAGCAGAAGTGATTTTCTGCATTTCGAGTTTCTTTCCTTGTAAAGAGAGACATGCAAAATTTGGAGCATTATACATAAATTACAATTTCAGAAAGTGTGAGTTTACAAAAGCTCCTCTTCAGTACTTGTTTAAGCCGGAAGTCTGAGGAGTCTTCTCCCTGAGGGTATGAAATTGCTGTATGTATTGGAAAAAATAATAGTCTGTGATAGTTTGTGCATACTGTACTTGTCAGAAGGAGAAGAAAGTTTCGTATCTGGGTTGAACAAGGAAGTGGGAGCAATGAACTAGAGTGTGACACCTAGGGCCTCACGTCTAGGAGGTGTAAATGGTCCCCTTGTGTTTGGCAATATGCCTGCAAAACAAAAGGACTTTCCCCATAGAAAAGTGGAGAATGGCCTCATGTGGGAACTTTGTGTCAAAAGAAAGTTCTGGGACAGGTAGTATCCTGTAAGGTGACACGACCTGAACTGGGGGACATAGGATGGAGGCCTGCTGGGAAACCAGTGAAAACGCAAGATACTGAATTTTGCATCCACTTCAGTTCTGATGCTGAATTAATGGCATGATTGCTGTGTAACTGACAAGGGTAACAAGGAGGGAATAGTTTCCAAGGTTGAACTGGGTTTTTTGATAACATTGGTATCCTGCAGTCACTGCATAGTAACTTTTTGGTGGTTTATAAGCAATTTTCCCTCGCTCTCATTTTTAAAAATAAAATCTGTTTGAAATGGACTCTCTGGGGTAGCTGATATAGATTTTCTTTTAATTAAGTATGGAAAAGTGTATAACTTGAGTGACAGAAGACACATTCCAACAAGAAAAAATATTTGTTAAATCCTGCACTACATTTTTCTGCAATTCCTTGATTTTATTAAAGCTGCAATAAAAGCAGGAGCAAAAGGCATCTAAACCCTTAAAAAAAAAAAAAAACAAAACAAACAACCAAAATCCAACATTTATTTTCTAAATATAAAGACTCCATCATGTGAGGACCGATAGCACTGTGCTAGATGCAGGCGTACTTTCCACTTCAAGCTTAATCCATATACACACAAAGCATTTCCTGAGCAAAGGAGTGTGATGCATGGTATGAATACAGTGCACTGCCCAGGGACATGTGCCGCAGAGGTGATTAATGCTAGCAGGGAGAAAGGTGAGGAGTGCAGGTATGGAAAGGCAAGGTCTTTGTCACATTTATGGTGTGTCTGATTATTTAGTGGGGTTTATATTTTTTCTTTTTCCACCCATCTACCACAATTAATTTGTCTTTAGTTCTTTATGAATTTCAAAGATATAAATACTCTGTTTAAAAAAAGCTTACAACTGAGAAAATGAAGAAAAAAATCCTTCCTCACATGGGGAGAGAAACAAGTCAGTGGCAAAGTTTAGTGAAAAGAACAAACTCTTTACACAAGTGCTAAGTGGATCTAAATCCTAACTTATCTTTCAGCTGTGCCAGTATAAATAATTGTAGGAGTCTCATGAAATGTATGTCCCAAGAAGGCTTTGGCCCTAAAGGCCATTTCATCATGAACAGTCCAACGAGAGAATCAGGGGTTGTTGTGGATCATATTACTCGTTGACAAGATAGCTGATATCCCAAGAAGACATAAATACTGTGGATGGGAAATCTTTACCCTTCTCTCCCTGAGTTGTTGTGCTTTCAGGGACTAGTGGAGCTGGTTGCTTCCTGAAAGCTCTGCTGGTGAAATGGTGTTTATCCCTTCATATTAGTTTCATTGCTTTTCCTCCCTAAATATTTAAGTTATTTTGAAACATTTGTCTCTGTTTAAAGCCAGGACGTGAGATACAGGAACAAAGAAAAACTGCAAAGAAAAGTACAAAAAATCTCATTGCATATGAAAACAGTTCTACTAATAGAGCCATAAATCTAATAAATGGATGTATGTACTACATAGATTTCATCAATAAAACTCAGAAAAAATATTCATGAAAAGGTTACCCTTTGATTCTTCCATTTTTATTTGTTTCATGTTCAGTTGCTTCCCTTTTTCTGTATTAATCTTGTTGAATGGGCCTTAGGAAATAATGCCAATTGCAGAGTCAGTATTAAATCAAGAAAAACATTCCTCTTCAACATGGTATGAAATTAATTTCAACTTTTTTTTTTTTTTCCTAAATTCCTCCCTGTCGGTTGTTTTCCCCAAATGTATTCATGATTAGAAATAACTCACGACATTTCTGTGACTACCTCTTGGTCTGTCATTTGACTGTGAGGTGTTTATTCCAGCTTTGTTTAAATTGCTTTGGTTGAACACTTTTAGCTACGTTATATCACTCCCTGAGGCTTTTAGTAGAAAGATGAAGAAAACATTTCTATTAATATGCTAGAGTACTAATTTTAAAAGCTTTACATTGGGAGAACTATATGACACAAAACTAGCTTATGCAGCTCTGTGCACAGAGTAAAAAGAAAGGATCATGGCCATGGCTGAAACAAAACGTAGTGGCTAGCTGAACTTTTTTCTCCTAGTTTTTTTTTTTGTTTCTAGATAACATCCAGGTAGTGTCCTTGTGAGATAAGTACCAGCTGTAGCAAGTAGCAAGAGATGTTAGGAGGTCATTTAATAAAAAAGATCTGGGTTCTCATACTTCAGATTGAAGACAAGGGATGTTACTGAGTCCTCATTGACTTCTGAGAGTCTTCTGAGAGTCTCATTAGTGGCAGAAACCAGACATAAACACTTATTCAGGGGGCTGCTGGTCTTGTCCTTTGTTTCCAAATGCATCCTCAGTAGTGAAATGCTCCTTGCTGTATTTGTCCTACTGTGTGTGCACACATCGTGCATAAAGTGCAGTGATAACTCATTGTAGTTAATCATATTTTGGATCTAACAGGTGGAAACGCCTATTTGGAAGGAGGATACTAGAAAAAAGTGGTTAAGGAAGACTTCGCAGGCAGGAGGACCATGATAATCTGTGTTGTAGAGTATTTCTGAGCTGTTGGCAGAGTTTGAATGTGAGAAGAAGGTGAGTTTTGACTCACTATGGTATAAAGAAATGGTTCACACAGATTGCAAGACATGGTGCCCTGCTAAAATCAAATGAGGTGTGGTAAATGGGACTACAACTTCAGAGCTTCTGAAAACATGTAACAGTTAAGGATGAAACTGGGACTGGCTTCATGATGCTTTCAAAGAAGGCGCATCATACGGGCATCATGGTTTTGCACTGTTATACTAGTTGCAGTTTAAGATACCTAGAAGAACTCCAGTAGTATTTTTGAGAGCTCCTTCTCTTCATGCGGGCTGCACCAGCAGACAGTATTAGAAGTGGCCTGGTCATGCTATTGGTCATGAAGATAGCTTAATCCCTCCACTGGTTCAACAAAGTCTGTTTATGCTCATCTTCAGAGCAAGATAAAATAAAATTATACTTTGCTTTCTGCAACTGTTTCTGGGATTAGGCCTTCATTTGGCAGTGTTTTGTAGGGCATCAGAATTTGGGTGGTATTTGGAAAATTTAATGTGTAGGACAGACAGAACGCTCCTGTGACGATTGAATTTTGCATATGCACCCACGACGCAGCTGTGGAAATGTTTTTAAATAGGGAGATAAACATTAAAATAATCTGTGAAGTTAGCTTGTGGATGACATAGTATTTGCTGTTCCATAAAGGAGGACTGTGTTACTTTTTGGTCCAAACCAGATAATGTTAAAGTCTACTTACTCTCAAATATAACATCCCTCTCCCGGTATGTTTTTATGAAATACATGATTTTACTATTAATTTGTCTTCTTTATATAATACTTTTGTTTCCAACTGCAGTAATATCTAGCTGGCCAAGAAAACCCTGTTCATAGCAGGGGAGAATTACAAGTTGCCTCTTATTCCTGGCTGTTGGATGTACCCTTGCATTGAGCTAAGAATAGAAGGGAGGGGTGACAAACCGCTCAAAAGCGTTACATCCTCCAGGCATGACCTGTTACTGTTCTGGGAATGATCCTCTGCCCTTTTCTTTTCGGAATGACTATGAAGGCAGGTGTCCAGGTCCTGAAATGTTTCTGCTTAGTAGTAAGTCCATTAATGTCTGTTGAAGATGGTTGTTTCTGGATTTTATGTGTCTTTAAAAACTATTTCTCTGACTATGTATCCCATCTGCATTATTTTTATGACTTATGTGAAGGTTTGCCTGCTTCTGACCAGGCTTTTTTTACTATCTAAAATACTCCCATGAACAACCAATAACCCTACTGCATGTGGCAACTAAGCTGTAGTAGCTGTTAAGAGTGTACTGAATTGAAGCACATTTCTGTACGTCTTTCATTAAATATATGCACATGCAATGCATTTCTTTATAGAAAAGAAGCAAAAAATTACAATGTCTCCTTATCGGGTACATTATATTTATACTCCTAGCACTGAGGAGAGTGTGGTAATTACAAAGTTGTTTAAACATTTTTGTTTTAAAATTAAAAAGGTACAAAACTTGACAACAAGTACAGTCATTTAGTACTGACTAGTTCTTACGTTCTTTTTAGATTTAAGTGGACTTAGCTGCTTGCAAATAAGAATACTAACAGACTAGCAGTGTATCCCATGATTTGTGTTCTTGCTGTCATGCAAATTCACAGAAAGAAGGAAACATATTAAAGAAATTTGATAAGACCAGGTGGTCTGAGTGAATAATTTCCCTTTCATTAACATATTCCCCTTATTAACTCTGTAATTAATTGTACATAGCTAAGGAAAGCTATGGAAATTGCATTTTGAGATGTATCAAAGCTGACTTTATGCTTCAGACTTCCATGCAATTTGCTATTAATGAAGCAAGAGATGGAGGCCCCAAATCTATAATTATTACTTACTATTTGAATGACAAGCAAAGAATTTTATCAGCACAGTTTCAAATGAAAGGGGATTAGCAGCTAATGTTGAAATTGTTAATCTTTCTTATTAAAATAATTTTGATGAGAGTGTTTAGCCTGAAAGAGGTTTCTGGAACATCATTTACCATTAAAACAGCTATTTTCTGAAGCTCAGTATGAATTTGTCTAAGTTTGACAGCAGGGTGCAAATATTTTTTAAATGAATGAATATTTGATGGGAGCTAAGGCTGTTCATATGTGAGCTGATGCCGAGCTACTTGCTGTGTGCATATTCCTAGAATGTGTAGCAGAATGGTAGTTCAATATCCATGTTACCAAAGTGAAGATGTCTACTGAGATAACAGAAAAAATCTACAGCAGAAAAATCTGAGAATTGAAATTGCACCCAAGGCTGTATCTGCATGCATCTGATTAGCAGGTGGGAGCCCAGTCAGAATCGGGTGCTAGATCTTGGTGATATTTTTATGACATGTAAAAAGTCTATAATTATGTTGGGTAAAAATGTTACCTCATGTTTAGCTAGGCATTCTTACTCCTTTAAATGGTAGTATATTTTCAGTTTTCATATATTTTTAGTAGTCTCATGTGTCTTGAGATGAGTATTCAGAAGTGGGTGCTTTATATCCACACGTATGCTTGTGTACAAATACCATGTACAGCAACAGTATTCTCATATAAGTATAGATAAATATTTGTGAGCAGAGGTATAATATATACGTCTTTTAAATGTTAATGAAAAACTACATGGCATTTTAAATTTTAAAACTTTTCCTTGCAATATTGCAATTTTTGTCTCTTACAGCAGTGTACAAATGAAGCTGACAAAGCTGTTTTCACTCCTCAGGATGAGAAAATTGCAAATATGTAGTGACATAAATGGTGAAAAGCAAAACAGTGATAATTTACGACATTTAATTTGCAGTGGTCTCAGCCATACTCAGATGTACGTTAAAGAACTCTATTAATTTGCCTGTGTCCCATTACAGAAAATAAAGCTAATGTAAGACATGTCACATGTCTTTACCAGTGACAAATCTTACCACCAGGATAGATAGAGATCATTTAAATACTTTGATTATGACACTATTTGCATGAGTAAATGGACTTTGTATAAAGCAGCAACCCCCAGGTATGTGATCTACCATGAGGTTACTCCAGGCTTTACTTCTGTGTGGACCATGTTGAAATTTCATTGGGTTCACTCAGAAAATTGCAGGTTGAACTAGCCTTATATCTTCAGTCCTACAAATGTTTTTTGCAACAGTCTTGCAGATAGAGTGGTACTGTAGCAGAAAGTGCTGTACACTTTGTACTACAGTCTACATTCATCAGACAAAATCAAAGGGGTATAGCTTAAGGGGTATAGCTTAAAGGGTATAGCTTAAGCATAGCAATTGTTAAATAACATGCAGTAACAATACCTGAAGGAGCACTTTCATTATAAAATCATGTTTTGAATGTATTATAATTATGTGTTAGGTCAAAGACATCAAGGGTTCTTCTTTATCTGTAAGAATCATAACAAACCATGTAGACCACAACAGTCAGAGACAGTTGCCATGCTAGTGCAGTAGGCTGGTGTAGCTAAGAGGTGGAATTTGTCAAGGGTGAAGTTAATGCAAAATCCAAAACCAAAGCTCTTCTAAATGCAGGAGTTTTTCTGATACCAGTATTTATCTACTGCTTTAGTAGGAAGGCATTCAGAAAAGTTGGTTTGATTAACTACAGCAACCACACAGAAGCAGCAACATAAATTCCCCTGGGCAGTGCTGGCTGACAGCAGGAGGGAGGTGGGGCTACTTCTCACCTGCCTGTGAAAAGTGCTTTCTTTTTTCCTCATTGCCTCCTTTGACCTATTGGTGTCTTTGTTTGCACTAGACTGGTTTGACTGAAAACATTATAATAGTTTCTAACTACTATTAATGTAGAAAATATACTGATGGTGCCTAATAACTTTACTTGTTCTGGAAGTCCAGAAATTACTTTTGTGTCATTTAAAGTTCTGCATGAGTCAAGAAAACTCTGCGGTATGTGAGTGTATGCACCAAGCTTTGACTTACCGTATGTGTATCCTCACAACTGAATTGGGAGAAACCTTGTCCTTCAGGTAGGATTCTGGGGCCTGATATAAGGAATTTTGATGCAAGTCACTGAGAGGCTTTCAACTCACTTCAGTAACCAAAATAATAATAAGTCAACTCTTACATAGCACTTTTGATCAGTAGGTTCAAAGCCCTTTTTAAAGGTCAATATTATTATCCTGTCTTTTTAGTCCAGGAAGCTCAGGCACAGACAGGGAACTATCTTGACCAAGGCTAACCTTAAGGTCAGAAGCAGAGCCAGCCAGTATTAGACTTCCATTCGCTGATGTCTCTGTACTCTCCTCTCATGACTGATCATGTTGGCTTAAATAGAAAAAGTATCATATCGAAGGGTAATATTTTTGCCCTTATTTGTCCCTTATTAGTCTTTTTTAATACATAAAAGCATAAAGGAGTTCTACACTTGGGTTCATCAGATTTGATTCTGTGCGCTTAGTTTTGGCCTCAGTATCTAAGACCAAACTATTCCATATTTGGAGAGCTGGCTGAAAGATATTAAATACACATTGGAAAAACTTGTAAAAACCAAACTGAGGGTGTGCAGTTACCTTAAGATGGAAAACGATGTCATTGACTAATTTTTCTAGAGCCTCTTCTGGACTAGAAACAGTTTCTTTACAGAATATGTTCTCGATCTGCTAGATCTTTAGCTATCTCAGACATGGACACATACATTTAATTTTAGGTTCTTTATTTTGCTTTTTCCTTCTGTACAGCAGTGAGCTGTACTTGCACTGTCTCCTCAAAACTACTACTGTCATTCTCTCAATGTTTTCTCCTTGGTTCAGCATGTGAAGGAAAATGTTGCAAGGAGAAGAAACCACACATGAAGGAATGTTGACAGTCATCAGTTATGACCAAAATTTGCTTCTTCCCATAGCATTTTCTTAATTTGCTATGTTCTGTTTTTTGTTTTTCTGACTTTCTTTCTTTACAATAGTGTCATCTTTCATCATTTCGCTTCTTTGTTGACCTCTACAGTCTGTTCGTGGCTTCTTTTTCTGTCCTCTTTCACACTGTCTTTCCCTGGTTCTTATTTTGCCCTCTGACACTTCAGATATTTTCATCTATGGATTAGACCAGTGTTCATCAAACTTCTTTAAAGTGTTATGCCCTACTGGCTCCCATGGAAACCCAAAAGTCCCAGGAGCAGGTCGGATGTCTTCAGCTTATGCATTTCTAAAGCTTTTGTACCACCACTTCACAATCCCTTTCGAATGCTTTCATGAGAAAAATATTTGAGAACCACTAAGCTAGGCCAACCTCAGCTGAAAATCCTATGGAGTGGAGATAAAAGGTTGCCTAAAAATGGGAGCCTTCCTCTAGACTTGGGAGCTGGGTAGATGCCAGCTGCACATTTCTCATGCCCAGCATCGCTGAGTCTCCTGTTGCATGTTGGTTTGATGTGGCTGTGAGTGTGACTTGGAAGGGGTAGGGCAGAAGTCAGTAATGTCATCTCCCACAGTCTTCTCCATTAAGTCCTGAAAGTACTTTTGTGGAAAGGGAGTTTCTTCTCTGCTTTCTGCCCTCACTGGCAGTAGGGTTGGTTCTCTGCAATTTGCAATGTGGAAACATAGAACTTCCTAGGTCAGGGATGTGGTTCCAAAGTGGTCTTGAATGTGAAGATCTGACCGTCGAAGATGTTGGTGTGGTTTCAAGTTTCTTGTCTCTGACTGTTAAGGGAGTTCTCTAAGGAAAAGACTGATTATCCAGTCTGTTCTTTTACTGCTTTTTCTCACAGGTGACCATATGTTTACTTGCGCTTATGCATATATCTGCTGCTAGGCTGTGGGTATAGCGTGGATTGCAAGACTTCTAGGATTTCATATTGCATATTCTGAATTTTCACGTAAACCTCTGTGTGTTTGTGTACAAACTCTCACTACCAGTTTAGATATTCCCCACCCCCCCACCCCCCACCCCAACCACTGAAAAGCAGAGGGATTTTCCTTTATGAGTTATAATTCAGTCCTGGAGAAGCACCTGCTCACTTTTATTCACATATTTAAGAAGAGTAGTAAGAGTGTTACTGCCTATCCCTTTGCTCTAAGGATGTTATGTCTTTAGAAATAATATTTTTCTTTCTACCCTCAAGATGGCCACCGTCTAGCAGAAGCATAAATTGCTAGACTATCTATAAATCACATCATGTGCTCTATCACTTTGATGTACTTGGTCATGGTTGCCTGGGTTTTCCTAGTCTTATTATCTCTGAAGAATTTGACCATGCTTGAAGAGAAGATTATTTTTAAACATGACGTTTTCAGAATTCTATATTTATCTCTTAGCAATCTTTATATATAGTAAATGAAGATGACTATACAAATGCTCTGAAAAGAAACACAGACTTTATTTCATTAAAATCTAAATTTGCAAATACAGTACCCAACTGGGAACCCAAATTTAGATGCTTAATTGAGTTAGCAGGGATTGGAGAGGAAGAAGGCAGGGAATTTGGTTTTCTGTTTTCAGCCAGGTAATTACTGTGTAGTAATATACTTCTAAAGTTTTAATTTCAGACATAGGACATAATTAGCATGCATATAAATGAATTACAGAAATGTCTTGGATTGTGGTATGATGCTCAAAGCATTAGTAAAAAAAATAATGTGAGAAGAAAGGATCATCTCAAAAATCGGTTTAAAGTGTAAAAAGAAAATGTCAGTTTCCTCTGAGAATGGAATTGGGTGTCAATGTTTATCACAGAGTCAAACAACTTGATTTGTCTATTTTATGCAGTTTTTCTGCTACTTTTTATTCAGTAGCTTGAGCTTTTACTTTTTAACAAAGCTACCAGAAACATTTCCCAAAATGTCTCAGTTGATGAATCCAATGACACTATCCTTGGCATCAGTTCCTATACTGCAGAGTTTTCTTTAATGGGGAGGTTTGGGGTTTTTTTGTTTGGATTTATTTTTGTTTTTAAGAAATGTCATAACACATCCCATGCTGTGAAATAGCAGTATTTGGCTAAGAGGTTTAGCCCTTCATTTTTTGAAGTATCATTCTTCCCTTATTTAAAGGCTATTTATGGTATGTGAAGCCTAACATAAGACCTACAGAAAGCCTGGAAACTGATTTTGGCTAATTCGTCTTTTAAATCTTTATTATTTAGTTTGGCATGTCTTTGTATAAGCAGAATCTAATGTGCATAAATTAAATTCCTCTACTCATCAACCACTTAAACCCTGTGCTTCTAAACAACCCCCCCAAAACAAAACCTGTTCTAATGTCATTAAAATCAGAACATTTGGTACGCTGTGGTTACAAAAATGTTATCAGATTCATGAAGGTTACGTGACCTTTGGTCTTGTTTATAAACATGATCATGGGAAAGGAAAAAAACAACAGTCAAGAAGACTGAGTTCTGAATTTCCATGCAAAATCGGTGGTTTAGGGGCATATTCTGTGACCTTGTGAAATTCACGTCAATGTTTCTGCCCTTTTATTTTTGCATCTGTGGAACGGCAACGGTGCTTGCCTCCCCTGCAGAAGTATTGTGAGTACTTTCAAACAGTTGGACAGAAGGAGCTGTAGAAATAGAGAGATTGTAAGGGAGCTAATTATATTCCTTTTATGGTAATCATCTTCTCCTTTTTGTTGAGGTGTATTTCAAGCAAAGTAATTGCAGGGGTGAAACTGCAGAGGCACAATTTAGATTTCAAGAGAGGGGGTAAGAAGGAGGAGATGAGGGTGGTTGTATTTTAAGACCTAGAAGACACCATTAAGCAGCTGATAGTCCTTGAGAAGGGATTCTTTGTGGAGGGAATTTCTTTGTCTTCTGCTGTATTTAGAGAGCAAGATAGAGTAAATATTTCATAATTAAGCATTCTCTTTTTTTTATGTTTTATTTCTCAACTATGTTTACTTTTAAAAACATACCTGCCGGTATCGCTCTGATTCAAGCAATGTTTAGCATAACATGTATGTTACAAGATTTCCTCCAGAGCTGAAAAGCTTCATTAGTCCACACCAGGTTGTATGCAGCTATTTCATTGAGATTTCATTGAGCACCTTTGGCAGCTGGGAGCTGCAAGAAAAGGGATTAGCAAGTGTTTGTCTGACACACACTGATCCCAGCACCTGCTGATTGGATTGAAGTAATCCTTTTACAAGTTACAAAACTCTATTATCAGAGCATTAAGAGAGGGGGAGGCAGTGATATACGCTACATCAAGGGTATATTAATTTAGGTAAACAGAATGTAGGTTGCCATTTAATGTACTTGTGAATTACAGTCATTCTTGCAAAAGTTGCATGATAGCCTAGTCTGGTAGATAATGCCAGGCACTGCTCATGCAAAGATGATACTTCTCTAGAAACCCAAGGGCAATCATTTAAAATTATTTTAGACGGCATGCTTAAAGCACAATTGCTCTCTAGGTACATGCTTAGTTGTTTAGAGTAATCTTTACATCTGCCCTTTACATCTAAAAATATAAAATTGAAACTATGGAATGACATTTTTTTATTGTTGGCTGACATCACCATGGAACTTATTTCCAAATAATACAACCTATTTGAAACAATCTAGGGATATGATTCTTAACCAAACTGAAAGGTTGCTGTGACAGAGAATTCCCTTCCTCTGTTTTGTTTTTAGTTTTCCTTCATCACCTACCATATTGTGTATGATAGTAGTAGTGGTTTATGCCAAATTAATAGCAAAGCTTCATAGTAGTTTTCTTATTTACTTAACTAAATAAATACTTAATTGAAAAGGGTTCAAAACTATTATTTTCAGTGGTATAATCAGGTACTGAGAAATATGAGAAATATTAGAAAAAAAAACACGTTATGGCAGTAATATGGCTGCAAAAACTGAGGAGTAAAAAGAATTTCTCAGTGTATTTTATCCAGGCAAACTACAAATTTGCAGGTTTTGTTTTCCTAGATTTTTTCATCTGTGGTTACTTGGTTCTAACCAATAATGTCAGGACATCCAGGATGGCACAGCACACGTTAGAAAAGAGAAAGGAGCCTTCAGCCTGAAATGACTTACTAATCAGATGATGAAATCTTGGCTACAGTAAAGTCAGGAGTGTTACCATTGAGAGTAGCAAATGCAGAACACTCCCCAGGGTTGAAAGTATGTGAGACTTTATAGCCAGATGTTACTTACTGAGATTTCTTCCAGATACAAGCTCTGTGAGATACTGACAATGAGTTGCCACAGTGGGATTTTTATTTTTATATGTATGTATATATATATATATACTCAATGTAACTAGCCCAATAAAGTCACATTTCTCTACCATTAATGTTGAAAACTTGATTTGCCATGTTAGAACAAAAGCTAATGCTTTTAATGACAGATATACAGTGACATTTCAGAGATGGAGCTGGTCTTGATAACAGCTGTAGGCTGTGCATTATTGAGGGTTGGTTGGATCAGAGCATCAGAAACATCTATGGTGCTTCAATAGAACTATAACTATTGGAAAAAACTGATTTTCTTAACATGTTAGTTGATCACAGACAAATCGGTTGTGATAGCACATCCCTCTTTTATTTAAGATCTGCTTTGTTAAGGAAGAAAGGTAGAAAAGATATGGGCATTGTTTGGCTCTGCTCTGGTGTTTTCTTCTATGTGGGGCACCACTGAGAGTATACTTCATGGAAGCAAGTGTGCTTGGCTCCCAGCCTTTGGTCTCTGCAAGAACACCATGGCAGCTCAGACAGAAGACTGACCTTGTCTATAAACAAGGAAGAGCCTAAAGTAACTTCAATATTACTATGACAAGGTTTTAAGAGATATGCGAAATTATTAGAAAATGTGGAGAAACATTATGGTCTGAATATGGTCAGGGTCATAATAGTGACATGGGGAGCTTTATTAGAGCAGATCTGGACAAGTTTTGGTGCACCAAAATAGAAGACTAAAGTAATCATAATTTTATAAAGGAGGAGTGTGGAGAAGGAAGGAGAAGAAGACAAATGAACCTTTCTATTGCTGTTCCCTGAGTCTGGACTCCAGCCCTGGAAAATAATGAAGCACCTATTAAAAAAGAAATTGCTGATTATCTAGCAAGAGATTTTTCAAGGGCATAAAAGGGAGATAAGCGTGAGGGTCTCATTTAAGAGGATGGAGAAGGCTGGAGTCTTTCCTTTGTGCATTTGCTAATCTCCTCCATCCTTTCCATTGGATATTGCACAATGAGTAAGAATGTGCGCAATTATACAAAGGATAAATCTTGCCTCAACAAACTTGATTGCTTTTTATTTAACCAAAACTACAAAACCAGTAGATAAAGTAAAAACAACAGATGCCATTTATCTAGATTTTAATAAAGCCTTGAAATGGTCTTATGAATAGTTAATTGAAAAATTAATATCATTTCTTTAGAAGACAGTTATGTGGATTGAAATGTGGCTAAAGGATGATACAAAAAAAGGAATGATCAAAAGCTATGTATGGGAGTGTTGGGCAGAGTACAGGAACTGCTGTTAGATCTAGTTATATTCAACTTTTTAAATAATTAGCTGGAAGTGGGTGGCAGTGATAATAACTTTTACAAATGGTATCACAGTGTAAAGTTCTGCCCAGAATTGATGACAGAAAAGTAATTCAAAAGTTGGAAACTTTAGACCTGAAAACCTGTACAACAAATAAAGTTAAATTATATTTGAAGAGTCACAAGAAGAGATTTCTGTAGTTTTTATAGATCCTTTATTTCATGATTTGTGAAGATCGTGAATTATATACACGAAGATCTTAAATATATACAAGTGGAAATTATACAGACGAGCAGTATTCAGTGTAAGCAGACTTAGGTTAAAATAAATGGATTGGTGATAATTGGTAGCAAATTAAGTTTGCAATAGAAAAGCAGTACTGTAGACATTCCTGTGCAAAAGCCATCTCAGATGAGGATTACTATTCCTTATTGAAAATATTTGAGTATTTCCAGAAATACAGTGTATAGTCAGAACAGTTTGTATCCAAAGATACAGTAATAAACTTTGTTTTAGGCTTCTATTTTAGATACAGGGCACCTAAATGTTAGAAAGTTTCTTAGTGAGGTCAAAGAAGCAAAGCATTATTTGAGGGCCTGGAACTGGGTTACCAGATAGGCTTCTTTTGTCTGAATTGTACAGCACTGCGAGTAATATGAGTGGGAACAGAGATATTTAACATGAAGCCACTAATGAGGTATTAAGCCAGGAAAATGAAGGAGAAAATCATATGCTGTGTTGAAAGCAAATTGTCTTTTTCCAGAAAAGTATTCCTTTTACATATAGTCAATGCAATATGTACAGAAGAACATAAAGAAGTTTAAGCAGAATAGCAAAAATGCTGGTGTGTCCTGTGCCAGAGCAATGTAGTCTACAAGTTAGGAGGAACAAAGGCAAAAAAAGCACTTTTACTTAAGTCAGTTGGAGAGAATAACAAAACGTTTCAAGTATGGCTATTTAGTGCACAATTTGCTATATAATAGCTGAGGCAAATTCTCTCCTCTTCAAATTCCTTCTGAGGAATCCACTGAAGCATCATAGCACTGTCTGGCCCTCTGCGTGGCTTAACCAGCAGTAGTTTGAAAGCAGTGGCTGTCACAGATGAAAGGTGTGGATTTGAGAGGTCTCTGTTCACAAGGATTAAGATAATGTTCCCTCCACTTCTTCAACTGACATTTGAGAGTCGATTAGACCTGTTGAGATCTGTCAATTTAAGAGTTGGTGATCTTTTCAGTAGAAGAGACATGCTCAGTCGTGAAAAGGGTGTTTAATGAAGTACCATATAGGAAGTATGTTATCAAAAATAATTACTTTTTGTAAAAGCTGAACATCAGCTAACAAAACAGGTGTTTTTAAAACAAGTATCTTGGCAGATACAAGTGATACTATCTGTGAAAAAGGTACTCGGTCTCTTCTCCCAAGTAACAAGTGAGAGGACAAGAGGAAATGGCCTCAAGTTGTGCCAGGCGACATTTAGACTGTATATGAGGAAAAATTTCTTCATTGAGATGGTTGTCAAGCACTGGAACAGGCTGCCCAGGGCAGTGGTGAAGTCATCCTCCCTGGAAGTATCTAGGAGATGAGTAAATGTGGTGTTTAGGAGTGGTGGACTTGGCAGTGCTAGGTTAATGGTTGGACTTGATGATCTTGAGGGTCTTTTCCAACCTAAACAATTCCAAAAGTCTATGATTTGGTGATTGACCAGATAATAAGAGGAGTCTAATTGTTATATTTATTAAAAAAAAATAAGTGAAGAAAACTGAAGTGGTTTGACACCATATTATAACATCCACTGAGTACTCAGGAAGTTTTAGCAAAGCTGAGCAAGGCTGCTGTGTTCTGTCCTTGTACCTGTGTTCAGGCACACTGAATTTGTCTTGTTATTTGCCACTGGCATTGGTTCTCTTGGCCAGAGATTCATTGTCGCTGGGACAGCTTTTCATCCTCTGGCTGAAAGCCCATCTTTTCCCTTTCAACAGGCATGTCTCACACAATAATAATAGATTTTATAACACATCCTGCCTCTCCATGTAATGTTGATGCATCCTTCTTGTCTTCATAACTTGTTTGTTAGCAAGAGTATCTTATCTGTGTATGCAAGGGAAGGTATGAACTGGGTTACCAATTGTCCTTTCAGGTAGGCCCTATAGAAGGAAAAATATGACTTAATGAAATTTAAGATGATGTGAGAATCATCTTAATGATCAAGAATCAAGAGATGCCTCCAAGCAGACAGTGTTTGTTTAAATAATAGCATGTTAAGGGACTTGTCTTGATGTGGACATATTGGTGAGACCAGACCTACTTTTTTTCAGCAGGTTTTGAGAAACATTACAATAACAGTGGTGACAACTTCTATTTATTTTACCTGCTGCTCTGGGACAAGAAAAATCATGTGCATGTTTGACATGTTGGTAATGAATTTCTTTTGTACCAGGCAAATGCTGCAGAATGTCTTATGAAAACATCCTAATTAAGGAGTGGATCTGAGTAGACATACAATCTCTAAAATATCAGAAGTTCCACTCAATTTAATGTACATCCAGCAGCTCCCAAGGGAGTGTTTCAAAATCACTAAGCTTCTGTTTAGCAAAATGGGGATGAGTATAGGGGCTCTGAAGGGCTGTAAATGAAACATTACTTAACTCTGAGGGAATTGTCTGATTCCTGAATGTTTTAAAGCAAGCTTCTTTCTCTGTAGCTTTTTTAAGCAAGTGTAAAGCAGATGTTCACATTGTGCAGAGCCATCCATGGGTCTGTTCAAATAGTTAACCACCTTTTCAAGATCTGTCAGGAAGTGCTCCATGAATCTGATCCATGTGATACAGGTGCTGAAACTACCCAGAAGTTGTTGTCTGATTGAAGTAAAGATTTCAGTGTGTTTTCATTTGAACATTCATTTCTCTTTACACTCAGGATTCCCTGAAAAAGTAAGGTAAAACTAAAGAATATCTCGTTAGAGAAGTTATTTAAAAATTCATGTGCTCTAAAAGCAATCAAATTACCTTAACCGTGTCACATTTAACAATTTAAAAAGAAAATAAAATTTCTTTTTAAAATGCAGTCCTTGAAATCATCAAATAGACAAGATGGAGCCAACAGGAAGCTTCTTACTACATACAACCATTCCTTAGGAATCAAATGTTTATGGCCATTTGCCTACCGCTTCATGTATTTTAGAGACATTCAGTGTTGGCAGTGTATCTGCATAAAACGTCTCTGAAGTCTATGGGACATTGTGATGGGCATGTCAAAATGAATCAGATTTTAAAACTGTGGTTTAAAATGGGAAGATGCTACAGGCTGGTCCTTGACTGCCTGATCTCTGCCTGCTGCATGCTAAAAAGCTGCTCGGAAGCCAGGAGTCTTGGCTCGGTGGTATTGTAAGATATTGCGCTTTTTTTCCTGTTGCCTCATAAAAATTCTGACATTCCAACTAGTCTGCACAGGAGGGATTATCTTTTTTTTCTTTTTAGGATGTTCAGGGTACATATCCAGGCACAGATTTAGCAGGAGAAAAGAATGGGATCTTTAGCCTCCCTCCTTTCCCCAGTAGCAACAGCCTTTTGGGAAAGACAAGTAAACTACGAGAGGGTGGTTTCATCCTGTTAACTTGTGGATTAAGGCTGGGAACATGTTAGCTCCCCTGATGCACGGTGGGGCTATGTAACTCTCACTGTTCCCTGTCCATCAGGTCACAGCTCTGTCCACTGTGATGCTTTTTCCTTCATTATAGAAAAGAAGCAATTGCACAGTAGGTGTTTTGATTGTATCTGGGCCAGCACTATGTTTTACCTCCTTTAGAAACCTTTCTTTTAACACAATATATTTCTGTGTCCTTAAAGATATCCTTTCTGGAAGCGTCACTTCTTGAATTGCTTTTCAGTAACAAGATTGATTTACAAATCTCTTGTAAAGACACACACACCCAACAAACCCTGCACAAAACAAAGCTGTGTGTCAGGGGCTCTTTTGTAGCATTCAAGCTGCAAGAGAGAGCAGTATCCTGCTTCGCTGGTCGGGTGAGAAGCATGGTGGAGTGACAGCTTTAGCAGAACTCCCATTTGGCGGAAGACAAGCTGCAAGCTTTTTGCACCTTCTGTTAAACCTGCTGAGAGGGCATGAGAGCCTTTCTTCTTTAAAGCAAGCTTGGGAAGAATTCGGCATAACAGAGCTTGTCTGTGGAAAAGGTTTTCTAAGCAATTAAACTGCTTTTTGTACTTTTCAGTGAATCCTTTGCATGAGCTTTTTCTACACAAGTTTTTTTTCTGCAGATTGGGCTGTATTAGTGAGTCCTCCATCAGGAGCTGCTGTGACTGATGTTTGGGACAGAGCCACTCACAGCCCTGCTCCCGACCCCCCACCCAGACTCTGAGCCTGGCCCCTAAACTGTCCCTTTTTTAATCAGTTTAAGGGTGTTAATTTCCATCTACCTTGCTCAGCCAGCCTGTAGCAGACCCCTGCTGTAATGTCACCTGTCCCTACCCTCCCTTCAATCCTGACCCGTAAATAGGCTCTCATTCGGCTCATCATCCATCCTCAGGCAGAGCTCCACGCACTCCAGCTGGTCATTGCCATAATGGGCAATACCCCCTCCTTGTCTCCCCTGCCTATCCACTCTAAAGAGTATGTACCCTTCCATTCCAGCACTCCAGTCATAGGAGCCATCCCACCATGTCTCAGGTGATCCCGGTAAGATCATAGCCCTGCATGCATACATAATGTCTCTAACTCCTCTTGCTTATTCCCCATGATCTGTGTGTTTGCACAGAGGCATTTAATTTGGGCCCACAATGAAGCTGACTTACTGGCTGGAGTAGCTGCAATTCCTTTGTGCTGCTCTTTAGCTACTCTCTTACTGTCCTGCAATCCCCCTCTAGGCTCTGGGCATCTCTTGGTGGCATTGGCATCAGACTGGTAGGGGTGGGATGGATTGGGGTTCCCATCCCCTGGAAAGATGACAGGCTGTATAAGGTAATTTGGCTGTGTAAGTAGGCTTACAGTAGCAGGTGATCACTTGCTTAATTTTGACATTAAAGCAAGGGGAAGATTTCTGGTTTTGCCCACCATTCCTCCTTTCTGCTGTCTTCCACTCTTCTACTTGGGTGATTTTCAGGGGTAAAGGAACAGGTTTTTATTTCACTTTTGGAAAACTTTGGAACCCAATTCCTGGTCCACTGCTGTAGTGCATCCTTAGGTTTGGGAGATCTGCAAAAACTTAAAACCGAACCAATATAGTCCGATGGGCCATCATTTTTGCCACAGCCAACTCATTTTTCTTTGGCGATGCTTCTTTTGGCTTTACTGAATGCCAGGTACAGTCTTTAGCAACATATATTAATATTAATTAACACCACTTTCTCAGTTGAAGGCCGTCTCTGTCCCAGACCGTGTGCAGGATGAGTGCCTAATGACCCGGTACTTGAGCCATGAAACTTCATCCTGGCAATTTTTTAATTCTGGATCCATTGTGACATGCATATGTGTTTGAGGTTTTGTTTTAAAATCCTTCGGTTTGATGTGAGCTGCTGTTGTAGTAATTTTTATCAGTGGGCTTTTATTTCTTTTTCGTTGCCTGATGAAAGAGACGTTTAGGCTTACTTTTTCTAAGGACTAAAAAAGAAATAGCTTTCTCCTCAAGCTCAGTAGCTGAGGGGTTCATGCATTTGTTCTCTGTTAGCATTGGTACATGTGAGCATTCTCATTTTTTGTAGCACAAATAAGCTTCAAGTTAACTTTCTGGAATGAGTTAGCCATGTAAGACTGTTTTGCCCCCAAAGCTCAAGATTCTTATGGTTTCCATCCTGAGATACATACTTTTAGTTCATCTTTGAGCTTAGCTAAGCCAATACTTAATACAGTGTTCTTTTAATTCCAGTCGTACATGGAAGATCATCTGAAAAACAAGAATCGTCTGGAGAAAGAGTGGGAAGCTCTGTGTGCTTATCAGGCTGAACCAAATGCCACCACTGTTGCAGAGCAGGAGGAAAATATCCAGAAGAATCGCTCACAGGCTGTAGTACCATGTATGTACACTTTAATTCAGATGATTGCATTTGAAGTTCTTGAAACTTTTCTTAGTATCCTTTGCACAGTGGTTTGAAAGCTACAGATGACAGGTGAACATAATACACAATATATGTGTACTAGAAAACTGTAGCTACACCTATGGGCCGATTTCATAACCTGTTGTCATATCAGGCACTGTTTATTTCCCTGTAAATTGCATATATGTTACAAAAAAACACAACTATGTCACATAGCACTGCTGCTGCAGCTGTGCCATCCCATAAGATTCAATAGCCAGAGTGCTTTTCAGTGCTGGAATATACTTTCTGTGCAAGGGTGGCATCTGTAGCCATTCAACAGAAAGTTTGGTTTGTGTTTAGACAAGTAGGTATCATGTCCATCCAACACTAATACCAGCAGTCTATAAACATGGCTAGATGATCTGTTTATCAGATACTCAGCTGTACTGAATGAGCCCCTTTAGGCTTCATTGGATAAGCTTGCAAACTGGTTTCTCAATCTCTGCTAGGCTTAGGATAAAAAGAGAAACAGAAAAAACAAACCAACCAAACAAAAAGAGCAGCCCATGTTTATATGCCTAGAATCTGCTCTTTCCTGTAAGCAGACACCTTTCTCATCTTGAAATAAAGCAATGCTTTCACACATATTAAGCAACCAATGAAACAAAACTGAAACTGAGATTATATGCATAGTCCACAGCAACAAAAATACCCTTAATCAGTGTGCCCACAATCCAGCTGGGTAGCTTAGCAAACATAGAAAGCTATTTTAATTTTTAAAGTGCCCTGAAAACATTTATTTCCCCTATGAGAGCATTGAGTAAGTACCGTTTCTCCTTTAGAAATGGGAAAATGACAGGTAACACATTAAGTAAATGTCAGAGCTGGATTTAGATTGAAAATTCTTTGGAAGTACATGGTAATTTAACTGAGCCCATCAGTTCTTGCATTACAGTTCAGCAGGGTTTGGCTCTCTTTTGGGCTCTTTTTGCAATACTTTGCTGTTTAAGAGAGGATTAGAGTTGTTTGGCTATATGTATTCATTCTCCTGAATAAATACAGTGCTGATCAAAAGCCTTCTGGGGCAACAGCAACAGTTTACTGACTTCCATATGTTTTCTGTGGAAAAGTTCCAAAGAAGTCATGAAAGTTGAAGGAATGCAAGACTTTCTGTGCTCTTTTCCGTCCCAAAAAAATGGCATTTAACTGACATGGTAGGATGTGAAAATGGCTCCATGATAATGTGAATTGATCCAAGTTAATCTTCCTGCTTAAAGTGTTCTTTTCAGTGTGGACTTACAGTCCGACCATCTTAACCTATTCCAAATCTCTGCTCATAAAAAAGTTTCTGATTGCTGCCTTAGAGAAAGCATGAAAGCTACAGGTGTTGCCAGAAATTGATGGTGGTTATTCAGCTGATGCAGGAGACGTGTCTGCATGATTCAACAAGCAATAAGATAGGGACCCTCAGACCATTCTAGCTCTGAATCCAGAAGTGTCATCTCTGCAGCAGTGCTAAAGAGCAGAGATTTTTATCTTGGGTGTCATGCCACACTAGAGACCTGAACTATTCTCAGAGATAAGATAGGCAGTCTCTTTTCATCAAATTGTACCATGTGGATGAATCAGCCTACGTTGATCAGTCTTCAGTTGACAAGTCTCTGCCTTTGCTTCTTCCATGGCATATTGTTATGCCTGTTCTTCACATTGTTGAGTCTAGACTGAATCAGTACTACCTGGGAAAGTATTTGGACATGGGCAGGGTGGCTGCAATTTATCTAATTTAATTAGAAGTATTTTAGCACATTTAAAATCCCTTAGTAATTTCACAAGAGTAAAATGCTGGGTTTTGGCTTTGTTACACTGTAGAAGCTTCTATTATAGCTATTAGTGCGCTGTGAATTTTTCTTTTTGACTGAATTGCACAGAATTACCTGCCCTCACTTTCTGAATTTGCTGCATACTGGTAAACAACTGTCATGTTATATCTTTAGAACTACTTTGATAATGGCTAGAGTGTGTGGCATAGAGTTTAAAAGATACTAAATTTTGATAAAGTGATGGTTATCGTAGATTCTAAGATTAGATAGAGATGAGAAAGAGCCCAGTTTGACCACTTTTCTTTTTACCATTCTTGACAATAAAACTGTAGCAGAAAGTCACAGATTTGCTTCATAATAAATTAAAAAGCAAAGCTGATATATTTTTGATATGCTACAAAGTTGTTATGCTACATTCAAAGTACACCTAAAGAGTAACATCTTGGTGGCATTTTGTTGCCCCTTTCATATTGATAATCACCATGACAAGATAGAACAAGGCTGCCAATTCACTTGAAAGATTTCATCTTAGGAAGGCTTTAAAGAAACTTTAATATCATGTTGTATTTACTTTGCATTTTTCTTTCTTAACCAGTCTTAAAATAACATGATATTATTTTTTAGTGATTACATAACTGATGTAATTTCTAGATTAACATTATCTTTAATCTCACAATTTTATCACAGTTTACTCTTATTCCTATCTTCTGTATTTGCAAGCAGCTTTTAAAATACTTGACACTGCACTGAATTAATTACTAGTTAAAAAAATTCTAACAATTGAAGTAACTCGGACCTTCTAGATTAACAAAACTGCATCGTTTTATCCAACCAACAAGCAGATTGCCATAATTTAGGCCAATGGGATACCTTTTTTTTCAGTATGAACACACAAGCAGCTCTGCATGTTGATGTCCAAAAAAAAAATCTTTCCAGGTTTTGTCTTCTCTACTTGTATCTCTGCAAAATGAAACTATCTCAGCAGGGTCAGTACTGTATGTTCTAATTTATGTGTACCATAAACATATGCAGGTATTTTAAACATTTGACAAGCAACTTTTTTCAGTAAACATCTGTCAAAAGCTGTCTTCTGTAGTAGTGACCATGGGTCATGGTATATATTAGAGCAGCCTGCTTACTGCTGTGCTTTGGTTTTCCTGCAAAGGAAGGCAAAGCGTCTGGGGGCAGAGTGTGTGCCCAGGTCTGAAGCTTGTGTGCAGTTAGAGCACAGCCAGGGAATGTGCAGCAGGAATGGGAACACCTGAGCAGAGGGTACTTGCTCTTGGTGTGTGCACTGTCCGTTTCAGTAATGCATGTAAAAATAATGCTGTGGAATCAACGAACTTGATTTCAGTTCAAATCTAAGAAGAGTTACGTTTTGCAAATAACCTATGAGCAAAATAATGATAATTAACAAGTTATGATTCTTTACAGTCTTCAGCCTGCTCCATTTTTTCTCCTCAGTAGTTCTTGAATTTCCTACTTCAGTGTAGTTCTGGACAGTGCTTTGTATGAAAAAAGAAAGGAAAAAAAGGTATCAAAAACGTATCAGTCTAGATTTACCTGTTTGGCTAGTTCAGGTCAGGTGTCCTGTCCCTGCTTCCTCCCGGCTTCCTGTGCCCCTCCTCACTGGCAGAACATAAGAGGCTGAAAAGTCCTTGGTCGGGATAAGCGCTACTTAGCAACAGCTAAAAACATTGGTTGCTATAAGCACTGTTCTCAGACTAAAGCCAAAGCAGAGCATTTCAGTAGCTACTAGGAAGAAAATTAACTCTCTCCCACCTGAAACCAGGACGTTGGTTTACGTTGACATTCATAGCTCTAGGATGCCTTCGTCTATCCTGTGTGAGCTTCAGATGCTGATCCAATCGGGTACAAGTCTTTAGGTATTGTGTCATACCTTTTATCCTTGTGCAATGTCTCATCTACTTTCCAGTTTTTCAAACAGTATGACATGTTTGTATTTAGCCAACTAATCAAGCTCCATTAACTTTAACCTAGTCCATGTGAAGAGATCTGTACATGGACGGCAAAACTTAGCTTTCTCAGTCTATAAACTGAGTATTTATATACTTTATATACTACAAAGTCATGTGTGTTTGCTTTATATTTTGTCTGTTATCGTCTATCCTTTATACTTCATAATATTTTATATCAATATTCACCTGTATGTTTTGCTTTTCTTTTAGCTGTGACTTGGCTGGAGCGATAGCAAATGCAAAGTAGTTCAGCATTTAGCAGTAGCTGTTGTAGATATTTGAAATGATGACTAGTTGTAACTTGGCCAGATTGCAGTAGCTAGTAACAGCATTTGTCTTTTCTCTCACTTCCTTATTATGGTCCCACTCCCTTCCTATTTATTCATCTTGCTTGCTTGCTTTTTAGACCAGTCATATATCTTCCTTTTCTATCATCCCCTTCCTTTTGTTTCCTGATTTTCCTGCTTCACTTTTTTTGCTTCTGACATAATCAATATGCAGTTTACAAAAAAAAATCTTGTACGTTCAGCATTTTCTCCACAGTTGCTTATTGTTAACATAACAAACTGATGTCCATATATCTTTTTTTATTCTTTCTTCTTTTTCTGACTGTTTCTGAGGAGTTATTATGCTAGTTCCTAGAAGCTTTGAGGTGATAACAGGCATAGACAAGCACAATCTGTTCATTGTCAATATGAAAGCTTGCTGATGCAACTAAAGCACACATGGGTGCAAACTTGATACAGGCAGAAAACACATGTACAACCTTTTTTACACACTTTTAATTTTTTCCTGAGCACAAAGTCTCACCACCTTTTCACTGACGAAGACTTAAAATGTCTCACCCTCTGATTAACCCTCCATTGGATAATGATACAGCATGCTGAATCAGTGGCTCTGGACAAAACACTGTTTAAAAAAAGAAAGATCCTGAAGTTACTGATCTGACTCTTGACTTTTATTGGACAGTCACACTGACATCTGTATGCTAAATCCTGACGGATCATTGTCTACTCTCTCTCCCTCATCCCTTCAAGAGCATTTCATACATTTTCATTGGTGATTAGTTCAAACACTTTTGCTGTCCAATGAATGGGGCTTATCCTGAGCACTTACTTAGCTTAAGATGTATGAGAGACCACATTCAGTGCATGTAACCTGCCTGTCTTCTGTATAGCCAAAAGGTTTCAGAGCTGTAGTTCTTCAAGCACTTTGTGACAATCCTCATGATATATCTTCCTATAAAAAATCTTGGCTAGCTCCAGGATCTCAGATGACACAAGTTCATTTCTATGTTTTGGATTCTTTGTGCAGTGGTGCCTAAGTAAGGTGGAAATGAATAATGTGTATAAAAGTGTCCCCTTTCTCATCTTCTTTTTCCTCCTGTTGTGTTGAAACCCAATCAGAGGAAATATGTGAATAGTAAAGAATGGCTCTTCATTCATTTGACATGACTTGTTCACCTCTAATATTCCAGGAGGAAGTTGCTCATGTTGGTGGGTTACATATTGTTGGTGAGGTTGAGTGACTATAATCAACATTCGTACAAGCACAACTTTGTCTTGCTTATATATTGAACTGACATGACATTATTGGTGAATAAACCTAAGCAGAGCCCAAACCTTCTGCCTCTACTTTCCTGTGTGGTACTTATAACACTTGATAACTCATTTATTGTTCCTCATTATTAAAATAATGATTGGTACTTAACAGTTTAAAAAGCCAACTTGTAATTCTGCTGTTGAGAATGGTGTCACAGGCCACAAGACAAGATACCAAGGGGGGCAGGGTGTATTCCTGTACTCTTATTTTATCGATTTGAATAATTGGTGGAAAGATCCTTTCAAAACATTAATATCCATGTTCAGCTTCAGAGGGTTACAGAAAGGGCAGCTCCACAACTTACCACAATATATGCTGCAGGGTGGGTTTGCTGAGAAGTATAAATCATGTTGGTTATGTATCATGTATAAGTTGTTTGAGATTCATATCTAAAGACTTAGACATCTCTCACATAAATTATCTGCACGTGGTCTGGTCTTTCTTTCTTTAGTCAGTGGAAAGAAACGGGCACTTCTCAAGTGCAATTTGGTCTGTTTGAGGCAGCTAAATCAGGATGAGATGATTCATGACACAGAAATATTTATTTTCTCTTAGCAGAGAGTGAGTCTAGATGACTGGAAGAGATGCAGACATCTGCATTGTCACTGTCTAAATACGGACAAATAGAAATCATCCATTACATATGTCCTGAAGTTAAAAAAAGGACTGGAGCTGGGGTGTACCAACTCTAAACATAGTTGAGCTAGCACCAGTAAAAATACAAGTTTAAAAGTACTAAAAGAATCATGACAGGGGGCAAACATGAGTAAGTGTCCTATGTCCAGAGCTTCTGTTTACTTTACTGGTGGTGTCTGAACTAGCTACGTTTCCAGCAGTGTAAGATACCACTACATGCTCCAGCCATACTTTTAGGTGCAGTTATCAGCATTTTCTCTCTTCCATGATTATCTCCAAGTCATATTGTCTCCCCATGTTACTAGCATAGTACCACACAGCACTGGCCTTTGATCAGGACAGATTAACTTACTGTCCAGCTCTCAACTGTACATTCATGTTCCTGCTGTTCATTTTACAGAGAACCCAGGCAGATAAAGTCCATCAGCTTACTACTTCCATAACCCTGAAAATGCAAGTGTTTTCTATAATACTAGTTTCTTCTAGTTATCTCTCTAGTTTAAAGCTTAAACTTCTTGAGCAATGGAGATTCCCCTTTTTCCTATGAGAGGTTGTAGCACATAATGTTGCATCTCATGAAGACATCCTTTCTGATACTCAGTCTCTAAAACACCTTAGTGCTTCATTTCCAAGTCAGGTCAGGCTGTATCAAGGCTATGTAAGATTGGGAGCCAGAATATCCTTTCTGATGTTTACTGTTTGCCTGTCTTGAAGTGCACATTAATCTGACTTTGAATTGTTTAACTTCAAATGGGTATAATACTTGTATAAAAACTTTCTTCTCTTATTTTTTCCTTTGCAGATGATCATTCCAGGATATGTCTGAAAGGTGAAAGTAGCCACGACAATTCGGACTACATCAATGCTAGCCCAATTGTAAGTATGGTAACCTACGAGAAATAATCCAAACAGCCAGTTGCTGTCTTTTCTTTTTAAAATATGCTAACTTGCGGCACCTAACTGCTCAGGTGTGCAGCCTCAGGTTGTGAGCACCTCACAACTCTGATGTCTTGGGCTGTCCTTTCAAACTGAAGAGAAATAAATCTACATATGCATGCAGTACCCTCAAAGTTTATGTATAAAGAAAACAGTCACTAGATAGTCATAGTCCTACCTTCTAATACGGTCAGGTTTTCTGTAGTTGGCATTATTAATTTATGGATTATAAAATTCAACAATATACCCTTAGTGGAGCTTTTCCTTTTCTGAGGACATAAAACTTTCTTCTTTTTTGCTAGCTCCAGTTATAGAAAGAGTGGTTTCTGTAGGCATGGAGAGCTGTGCTCCACAGGCTTCTGAACCTTTTCTGCATCAGGAAATGACATTTTTTCCCGTGTTGCCCTTCAGCTGCATAACTTGGTGTTTCTGTAGCTCTCCCAGTTCTTCTCCGAGCTTGCTGTTTTGAAAGAGAGAATGAGATCCTTTACCACTTGTGTATTCATTCAAACTTCAAAATATGTCAATCCAATTTTTGCATCTGGATCCTTCAGTATGAACCAGCTGCCCTTTCTCACCCTATGCAAGCTGAAGATGAATCCTTTTTGTCTGTGAAAGATGACAGGGAGAAAAGATCTCTATTTTTAGGCACAAAACATGCATGATAGAGCCAATAGCATTGGCCTGTTACAGAATCTCAGTGGAAGTGTCATGATATCCATTTGAAGGGGGGAAAAAGGCACTGTGTCTTTGACCTCTGTAAGACTGCTTGTATTGGAATCACTTTTGCTCGTGGTTCTTATTGACATTAATTAGGCACTAAAAAGTTATTACAGGGAAACTAAGAGAAAGAACTTGGAATGGGGACTTAGATCTCTCTGCAGTGGGCTGTGTATGCCATTACTGGGTCATTTTCCTGGGGAATATCACTCCCCCAGTTAAATCACTTGTGTGGGCAAGGCAGCTGGCAATTTGCAACAGCATGAAATTACAGCTTATTTCCTTCCAACGTTGTTGACAATACTTCTTTTTAAAAAATAAAAAATAAAAATAAAACCACAAAAACATAAAACCAACCCAAAACACAACTCTCTAGAAACTGTTCTCTGAGCTTTGCCTGTTAATTTCAGAAGTGTTCAAAAGCTTCATTTCCTTGAACATATGAAAATGTTTTATTCAAAGGAGTTAAAAAATACACAGAACCCAAAAAACATCTTTGGGATGCTTTTGTCTTTGGCTTAGGGTAGAGGGGAAACCAAAGCACCAGCATGCTTCAGGGATTGCCAGCTGCCGTTTTAGAGCACAGGGGTAGATGTGCACAGATTAGAGCAAGTTTTGGACTACTTTTAAGTATGTCTCTTAGTAGACCAAGCTCTAGTCGGCTCTCCAAGGATATGTATCCTGCTTATAAAGTCATGCGTGGAAGTCCAGCACCAGCACTTCAGTGCTCTGTGTCTGCCAGTCTGTGGTGAGTTATGTTTGGTCAGTAGATGCTGTGAGGTTTTGTGGCAAGCACAGGAGTGGGAGGTGTTAAACGAAGTGAGATACTGTATTCTTGTAAGAGCTTGGTTGTAATTTGCATGACTACAATATGGTGCAGAAGTGGAATTGAGGCATTTGAAGATGGTGCTAAGCCAGGTTCGGTGTTGGCAGCAGTACATATACCGTGTTTTTTTGCCAAATAGCCAACACAGGCTTCTGCAACCTGCCCCAAAGTCTGTGGAGATTCACTGTTTCTAATGCACAAATTTAGTTGAAGAAGGGGTAAATACTTGCTTGTCTGTATATGGCTGTTGCAATTATAATTCTGGATTACAGTTTATCTATTTGTTCCCGTAATTAAACTGAAAAGTACTGGAGTAAGTAGTGTTGGGGGTGGAGAGGCAGGACCAAGATATCCCATTAACATAACTGTGAAGAGATTTGCTTTGTCAGGATGTCTGGAGCTAATTCAGGCAGAGGAACTCTGCTTCCACAGCTTTAACTCTCATGGTTTTACAGGGGGTTGTAATTTTGCCTTTCCATCCAGCATTTAATAAGGGTATTTCCTTCTGCAAAGTTAAGTATTTAATTTGTGTAGCTTTCCCAGCTTCAGGAGTTTCATTCAATAAACTGAGTCACACGGATAAAGCAAAATTTCTGATGGTTGTCTTTGTATCTCTTACAGAATTATTTCTATGCCCAGAGATAACTGCATGCACAAATGTTTCACTGAAATGGGACAAGCACCCAGTGTCTTGCATAGCCATGAAAACCTGCTAAGATAAACTCTTGAGTTCCTCTTCTTCATGATAGGATAGGGACCTTACTCTGTGGGAAGGAGTGCCACAGCCCACATTTCTGTAGATGACCTGTTATTCCAAGGCTAGAGAGCTCCAGATGGTTTTGTGAGTCCATTTTATGAAGTCAATATTCATTTTGCTTTCTTGAAAACATTAGATAAAATGTATGTTTCGTGAAGGTGATGCAGTGGGAAGGTGGTAGGAGGAAATGGCCACTTTGAAAGCCCATAGTTTGGGATTCCCTGCAAACTGTTTCATTTCAAAATAAATTAAGTATTTTCAGGTTAGTATGAACATAATTGTTAATTTGGTATAGTTTTTGTATAATGAGGTAGAGTATACAAGTGGCAGAGACAATCAGTCTGTGTTCTCTCCACCTCAGAAGCCTACTTCTATTATACTGGGCACTCGGTCCTGCAGTATTTGCTGTGGCTGTACAGCTATTGCAGCCTGAGCTAGACATACAGCTGCTGTTTATTTGGGATCTTTTTTATTAGCAGATACACATTTAATCAACGTCTTTTACGTGTACAATGTACATGGAGTCCCAGGGAGTCTGTCTTTAATCGCTCTTGCAAAAATCCTACCACTTCTTTCCTTCAGACAGCTGCCGTTCAACTTAAATAACCTCAGTAATTATCATGTCGATACAATGATGTTCCTGGTGCATCTTTTTGCCTCACAGTGCTTGGGTTAGGAGTGAGCATTGTAGTGACCTGCAAGATGGGCATTAATAGCACAGGATCAGTATGGTCTGATCTGACTGGGAGAGACTTTTTCCTCACTGCTTGTGTGAGCTATTTGGGAGGGGAAGAGTGTAAAATAAAGTAATTATATTTGATCTTCAGAAAGGGAGGCTTCCAGTCGTGTACATGTCGCTGGGTATCTCCAGCTTCTGGGTCAGTGGTCCAGTCTCCAGCTGGGGCTCACTCAACCTTAACTTAAGTCTAAATGAGTGCAGCAGTACACCGTAAAAAAATCCCTATGCTAGACAATGAGCTGGCCACCTGCCCACATGTTTCTCCCTTTTAAAAAATGCTACCCCCCTCAAGACTTCCTTTCTCTCCAATATGTTGTGAAAACTGGGGTTAGATTGATGGCCTCACCACGGCTGGGAGCGGATGAGGATAATCAGCAAAGATTTAGTCCAAGTTCTTCCCGTAGGTCTTTAATTTCACTGTAGTGCGAGGCCAGGCAAAATGAGTCCTCAGGATAAATTTGCAGGGTAGAAGTGAGGTAGAAATCTGTTTCCCTCCTCTCTGAAATAGCGTGAAGTACTATGATAATAACTCTGCTATCGGCAGCTGAATGAAAGGCTTGCAATTACAGCACAAGAAGACCCTGACTGTGCAGAATAAAACTGTGATAATTACTTCTGTCATATTTGTACTTAGTCCTCATTAAATTTCAGGAAAATCATCCAGTAGTAAATAATGTGCAATCTTTGCTTTTAAATCAGAGGTCATGAAAGTAAATGGGAATTCTGTTTTTCCTCATAGGGTGTCTGAGAGAGAAAAAATCCCATCAACTACATTTAAAAACTCAGTTTACTTATTATTGAAGACACCAGACTGAGGAATGTCATTAGCATGACAGTTTGTTCAAACACAGCATACAAATTTCATCACCAAGAATAGACTCTGAAATTCATAATGGCATTCACAACCAGATTTACTTCTTTCATTCCATTAGGGGTTTTAAAGGAAGGATTTAAAAATTGGTTTAAATTTTAATTCAAACAGAAGATGAGGACTAGTCTACCTTTTTAATTTTAATGCTGAGATGAATTTGATTACAAAGTTCATCTGCATTTGCTGAATATGCTTTCTTTTACAAAAACAAATACAGATTTTTACTTTTAGAGGCTGTCTATACTCTGTTTGATAAATACATGCATGAAGGGTTGTTTTGTTTTGTTTTTTATTAGAAACACATTAAATCTGGAAGCAACACAGTACCTTGAATCCATATGTATTTTTAAGGTGGTAATTACAGTTAAACTTTATTTCTCTTGTGTTTGGTCTACACTGGATCACATTCTGATCACATGCGATTTAGGAATATTTCATCTGGACTCAGAGGATTTAGGTCGAGGTAAATATGGTGTGACTGAGACCACATCTCTCTCAACATCTTTCTGTGTGGAAACTAAGAATCTGACAAACTGGGAGGGAAGGTAAAGGGCTGGAATGAATTGGTGTATCATTTACATGAGATTTCAAAATGGTCATTGATGCCTATTGACACTTCAGTTTACAGTTTAGAAGACTACTTAACAAGAATCTACATGTACCACTCTTTAGTCCAAATACAATAAACTTGAGGATTTACACCCAGAATGTATTGATTTTTCTATATTTCATCAGCATTACAGTGAGATCATGCAGCAGCATGATGTCTGTCTAGAAACTCAACAAAATTCAGAGTTCTTCAGGGAATCCTTGCAAAATCCTGGGATAAAACAACTGGATTGTAGAACTCTTGAAGCAGAAATCAAAGGAGTAGCTTTTATTCTCTAGTAAAGCAAAGGTGTAATTTTTGTCTGATATTAATTTAACAAAGGTGCAATTAATTGTGATATTGTGTTCTTTATGTATTTTCCTACTTTAAGATACTGTAAGTCAGCTTATATTACAAAGCCCTGTAGAAAAACACAACTGGTGCCAGTAAAGTTTTCTGAAGTTTTTCTTTCATAACAAAAAATCTGAATGCTCCTCCTTTTTGTTTCCATTTGTTTTTGATATTGGTAGTGACTGAATCACTACAGTCAGTTGCATGGTCAGTTATACTAAACCTTGATCCCTTTTTTTCTGTAATACAATCATGGAAAAATAGATTGAAACATTATCACCAGACTTTGTTGTACTGCAGCAGAAAATGAGAATTCCACCATAGTAGAATAGTTGTAATAATTGCAGCTTTTTCTTTCCAAAAATGGCTGTTCGATCTAGTTCTGATGTAATCCTTGTGAACTTTGTTCTTTGATGGAGACAGAGGGGAAAAATCTTGTTCTTTTTGAGCAATAACTATTTGGGTATTTTTGAAGGTTGTCCTGATGTAAAATGTTAGCAAACAGTCAATTTTTGTTTTAATACTTGCTAATATGGAGCCTGCTGTTATCTGTTCTTCTCTGGAGAATAAATTTTCAGTTTTATTTTCGTGAAGTGAGAAATCTGAGGGATCCTTAAAGAAGATAATGACTAGTGACATAGAAAAAAGCCTTTTACTTGATCCTTGATTAGTTAGTTTAAAACCCATTACTGACTTTATTTCTTTATTCAAACTTTTCTTAACTTTGATAGATTAAGATGCCCTTGGTGTTCTTGGTGACCTTGAGAGAACAAAAAAGAACATAACAAAAACATTCAATAATCATTCCTTGCAGTCACCTACTCACATTCAATTGAATGTGACCAGCATAGTGATTTTTCACACTTTTCTTGAAATACTGGCCTTTAAAACAGTACATATAATAGAAAATTGATGAAACCAGGAATTTCATTTAATTAGTTTAATCTTTGCTCTTATTTTTGTTCAGCTAAAGATCATTTAATAGCGTGATAGGGCTTTCTGCCATCTTCTATTTGCTTCAAGCAAGAAGAGTTTCTGCTCATAATTGTTTTCTGTGCAACACAATGTGCTTGGAATGTAATAATTGTAATTGTCTTTTGAATTATTGTAGAACTGCTGATACACTTCACTACTCTGTGCTTATTGTAATGTTTGCCACGTTCCAGCAGCACCTTTGTGACAGAGGTTGATTAATGCTGAAATGCCAAGATTAGCCTATTCCTGATTTATCAGCTGAATGTTGAGAAGTATTCCCTCCCATGACAGCGCTATTTGCATCATCATCAGTTTCTTCTGCCTTTGTTTTCTGGCATGTCTACATATAAAAGAATTTAGTTGAAGAAGAAATTCAAAATAAGTGATTATTTTTTATAAAGTTTGGTGTCGTCACTGTCGGTTACATTTCTAAGTCAGGCTCTCGCCTGTTAGTCAAGTGACATCATTTTCAAGTGGATGCAGCCTACAACAGCTTACAGTGGGAGTAGCAAGTCCTCCAGAATGGAGGTTCAATTTTTCTAAGTTAAGATTTTTAGTTCCAGCATGGGAAAACATTTAAGCACATGATTAAATCCTATAGATCTCTCTGGGTTTCAAAACAAAACAGTAACAGAAACAATTTCATCTGTAATTGAGCAAAAATATAGTTGAAACTTGACTTTGAACTAAACACATGTGAAAACAACAGCAAATGTGATTAAGCAATGTCTCAATTCTTACCAAAAAAAAACAACAAAAAAACAAAAACAGAAAAACAAAACCAAAACCAGTTGCCCATTTTGAAATTGTTCCTAAGGTTTTTTCACTAGTACTGCTTCTGAAGAAAGCTAGTGTTTCCCTCATCTCAAAATACCCACAGTAGTAAATGTCTTGCTATCAAAATTACTTCTGTCAAAAGGCAAAGAAAGCAAGGTTGAAATTTGTTGTGAGCAATTGCTTGTTGTGAAGAGTTATTTGCTGATAAGAGAAGCATCTCAGTGAAGCTCAGAATAAAATGATGGTATTATAGACATCCTGGTCAAGGTTTTTTATAACTATGGGTGGTGAATCACAAGTAAGCTTTTATTATAAATGGATTCAGTAACTTCATTTTACCTGTGTTGTGTTGTCATGGTGAATTTTAATATTAAGTCCAGCTTAATTATACTTCAGAAAATGAGAAGCATAGAAGTGTTCTCTTCCTTTTTGCAACATTCATCATATTGTTGTTCTGTTAGAATAACTTACATCTGTTCTTTTATGGTTCTTCCCCCTTTTATGTTGCACATAATTATGAGGTGCCTTCTTTTATGCTGACATGTACCATCACTGAAAATTTTGATAGGCTTTGAATAAATTCAGTAGATGCCTGTTAATGCAAATGTGACTCACATTCATTCTTATTCAGATCTTTACTTATAGAACAGAATCATGTATTAAGACAAATTCTTCCATCAGCTACATGGGTATAAATTAACTCTCGCCAACTTCAGTGTCACCAAGTCACACCCACACATCTGAGAGTTGAACTGGGTCTCTTTATGTTCAAAGTTTTGTCTTTCCCAGTTCAGGGTTAGAATGAGTTTGTTTGGGTTTTAATCCTATCAGCAGATATTCTTTTTCATCAGAATGGGTCCTAAGGTTTAGAACCAAGAAAACCACCCATCAGTTCGAAAACATTCATTGTAACACACTAATCCTATTTACTCTTGATGGCTTTGTTTCTTAGATTCTTTATTTTTTCTGCTCAGTGAATTTTCTGCTCCTTGAATTAAATGTAATAATTAAGGTCTTTAAGCAGAACTTCCTCTATTGAGGTCAAATCCATTCATTTAGATAAATCAGCTAACCAGAAAAAGACAGAAACTGAATGTGTTCTCCATTTTTGCGGGTTTCCAGTTACATGTGCCCTTGACTGGCATGGTGGAAGTGGGGAACATATTTAGATGTGTGGAGCATTCTTAACACTCGGTGTAGAAAAATGTTTCACATGGCTCTTAGGTTGCTATGAAACCATGAGTACTTATCTCAGATACCTCTGTCAACCACCATAAATGATCTTATGCTCCATATTGAGGACACAGGATATTGCTCATCACGTGTGCTGACAGTCATCTAGTAGCATCAGTCTTTTGTGGAAAAAGTTCTACTCTGAACTTATAAATAGAACTAAATTTGTTTGCTTGCCAATAAAGGATGCAGGGACATGACAGTCCTTCAGGAAGTCCCATGTTTCGGCACTCGTGTGCTTTCAGTCTCTAGCACAGCAAGGGATTTTCTTTTAAATAAACTTAGTCTGTGTTCTCTTTCCTTATTCCAGATGGACCATGACCCCCGAAACCCTGCATATATTGCCACCCAGGGCCCTCTTCCTGCTACTGTCGCTGACTTCTGGCAGGTAAGCTAAACAGCTCTTCGAAAACTGAATTTAAGTTACAAGTCAAATGTTTTCCTGTGCTTCTAGAAATGTAAGGTGTATATAAATGCGTTGTGTTTGAGTCACAATTGGTGGAAAAACCTTTGTTCAAATGTCTGTTTAAAATCTAGGGCGGTCAGGATGAGAAACTGTGGTGATGCTGTAGATTTAGTACCCCACACTACATCAAAGCTGTTTGGCTCACTGCATTATTTTTCTGAAGGGAAACTGAGTGCCACAGATTGCAAAATTTTTTTTTGTCAGAGAACTTAAAAGTAAATCAAAACAAACACCAAAATTATCTCCCCCGTGAGGAGTTTTGAGATCTAAGAAAAGCAAGAAAAAGTATTTGTCCCTTGAGCCATGGCCACCGTCCCTGGAGGTATTTAAAAGATGTGTAGATGTTGTGCTTGAGCTTGAGGACATAGTTTAGTCTTGGACTTTGAAGTGCTGGGTTAACAGTTGGACTTGATGATCTTAAAGGTCTTTTCCAACCTAAATGATTCAATGATTCCGTGATATTCAAGCCATTTATGTATATGACAAACCCTCTAAAGAATGCTTGATCTGGAATTTGTATTGAAAGCCTCAGGCCAAAATATTCATATTTTAGTGCCAGGTCTCCATAATTAAATTACAGCCAAGGACTGGATGATTTTCAGAGGGCCTGACCTTCTTAAGAGTGTAGCCAGAAGTCATTGTCATTCTCCCGATTAAAAAGACCTAACACTATATGCCATGAATTTTTCCATTGAAACCTACTTCTCACATGTCCCAGTTCCCCAAAATGCTTAAATTCTCATGTATTTTCCCTACCACAGGTAGCCAATTTAAAGGCTGAGCTAAGATCCTGCCACATAAATTGAAGTAGGTGCATAACTGTTTGCAGGATTGGGGCTAAAGGCAGTAGTTAGTGATGCACAAATATGAGCTTACTTTGCATGCAGTATTTTTATGTGCTTGTGCAGGTCTAAGATTTAGACATACACACTCCACCAGGCTAGGTGTGTGCAACTGTGTGACAGATATGCTGCGTTAGATATTCCTTTGTAAGTGTATAAGTGTGCCTGAAATCTTACCGAGGCTGCTTGGGGAGGAGGCCAACTGAGGCTTGTTATCAGCACGAACATATGTTTTTATCTTTTGTTTTGCATTATGAATTCTGAAACATTTGTTCTGAAGATAAAGACTGTCTGTGTACAAATTTCAAAAGTGCTATTGTGTTCTAGGAGCTTGCATCAGTTGAAATCATCAATTCTCTCCATCTGCATTGCTTGGTCTATGATTAGAAAGTGTTAACTGATCCTTATTGAAGATGTTTTTCATGTCACAATTTCCTACTATTTCTGATGAGGAATCAGGATGTTTTCAAAAAGTTTCTTTGATTGTGGATTCCTGGATATTTAAATGCTGAGTCTGAGGTATTCTGGGACTGCTTCTTAAAAGTGCAGAGCAAATGGTTTCTTCTTGAAGTGAGTTGAGTTGTTGGTCTGACTTAAATTTTCAAGTAACTTGTGGGTTTTTTCTTCACTATTTGGTAATTAGACATACCTGAGAACACTGATTTTTTTTTTTTTTTTGCTTGGCAGGTGAATTCCTTATAACAGGCATGATACATGAAAATGTGTTTCTTAAGTTAAACATGCAAAATCCAATACCGTGTTAGCTGTTCTGTAATGATATGTTACAATTCCTAAGGCCCAGTTTTTTTAAGTGTATATTTTTGCATGTTTGTATATTTATATTTTATTTTTATCTGCGACTGCACCTCTACATGTTAAAAAATATATGTTCTCATTTTTAGAGTCATTTAAAAAAACACACTTTGTATAAGCTTTTTTGCTAATGCAGATATCAGAATTAATCATGCAAGCAGAGTATGAAGGATATATTCTGTTCTTCTCCCATTCCAGTCTGAACAGTTAAGCAAACTGTTAGCACAGATACAGAGAGGAGAACTGAAATGTTATTTCAGTGATCCAATCGTATTCCTTCTGAACATCCTTTGGTACTCAAAAGGTCTCTTTCTCGACTTTCTGTCTTCATGCTGTTTTTGAGTATGGAGTCTTCACTCTCCTTCACTTTCCTTCTGCTCTTTTTAGTGATTTCTCCTCCCAGTTATCCAGCAGTGAAAGTTCATTCCATATCCCCACCAGATATGGTGTAAACATCTCCTTGGAAGCCATTTATTTGGCAGCCATGGTTCAGCATCTGTTCAAGTGAGGCTATGTGTCCATTTTTTATGTGATATTCTTTTATTGTTTCTTCTGTTAGGTTCCCTAGAAAAGTTTGTTTCTTACATTTATTTTTGTGATGTCTGTCACTTCAATCTACCTGTATCAGATTGGTCTATCACCCACTTTTCTTAAACTTCCTGCAGATCACACATCAGTGTGCTAGTTACTGTCCCAAGCTTTTTACATGGCCTTATAGTATCCACCAAGTGTAATAAACAGGCCAAGAGAGATTAACTCCTTACAGAAGACTGCATCCATAACCACTGACATGTAGTAGGTCCGTTGTACAAGTCGAAAGCCATGGCTTGAAATTGTTATGGTTTATGCCCAGATGCAGGAGCAAAATTTCTGTCATTTTTTTCACCGAACTGTACCTATTTTAAGGTAAAGCATGGGCAACCTGCACTTGCTGGGGAAAATAGAGTATTAACTCCTGTCAGGGCAGAATCCTTTGATGTTTACTTGAATACATTTTTTTTTGGTGTTGTTTATACAAAACATGGTGCTGCCACCAGGGATTGTTAAAAGATTCAGTTATTCATTCCTGATACATCTTCTCAGTGGTTCTCCTCTCTCTCTCTCCTCCACTTAATACCAGCTGTTGCTTTTTTCCCCTTTTGTGTGCTCAGTGAAGCAGTTTTCTGACTGATAGTGAGAAAAGTGACAGACTCCAGAGAGACCTAGGACTGTTCGGCTGTTCCTTGCCTAAATGCACAATGTCATGCTTTAGCAAGTCTAACAGAAACTCTTGGAGCTTGGCATCACCTTCTATGGCAATATTTAGTAGATATATTGCTTTCTATTTTTTCGGAGTCTTAGCTGTTAAGATTCCCAAAATCCTAGTTGCATAGTGGGTACCAGCCACTCCATTTTATCTTGGAGTTCCTGAAGCCCCAGGCTACCCCAGGAAGAAACCGTTATAATTGTTTCCACTCCTGTAGACATTTCAAGCTGATTTCTAGAAAACACTTGTCTAAAAAGCATGCTTATTACTTGAAGGTGTAAGACAGCTTTCTTGCCGTTTACACAATAAATGTGCATAATGAAGTCCAGATATGCATAATGAAATCCAGACTGCACCTGATTTGTCCTGTCTGGATTTCATGTTCAAATTCCAGAGATACAAATTCTAAACCTATTTTCCCTTAGACTTGCATCAGATTCTTCCACCTCTCAGTGACTATGTCTGCATTAGCAAGCAGTGTAGCCCACTAGGTTTGGAGTTGTAGAAAGTCACAGTACTTACTTTGTAAGTTTTACTTTAGACCAACTGTTCAGTAATCTAGTGGACCAAATGCCTGTTGGCAGCGGAGGCTACAGATATATTTGGAGGAAGCTTTTTCCAAAGGGAACTTAGAGCTCTAAAACTGCTCAGCAGTGCCTGCTTCTCTTCATCTCTGTCATCTATGGGATCATGTGGTCACATCCATTATCTCTATTTAAGACCAAACAGATGATGTAGTTTTGAGTAATCTTTTTTTCTAGTCTTATTGGCAAGGCTCTCTAAAACCTGTTATGTTAATCCAGTGCCCAGTACTTTTGTGCAAGTGACACTTAGTAGACACTTAGCAATCAAATTCACATTTACCATTTTCAAGTTGCTCAGATCTGTACAAAGATCATAGTTAGGTCAGGGTTTTCTCTTTCCCAGAATGGGCAAAACTTTTTCTTAAAGCATGGATGATACCTTGTTCAGGCTCCTCTTGTTTAGCATTCATATTAGTGATGAGCAGATTCATGCCTAGTACCACTATGGAACTAGAAGGGGACCAGTTTCAATCATCTCACAAGTGACCACTTCTTGAAAGATTATGTCTTTTTTTTGATCAGGTGAGGAAGAAGAACAGGTTTTGTTCTTGAGTACCATCTAATTTGAGCCACTAGAGCTGGCCATTAGACTCAGCATTTTCCATGCATGCTTCTTTGTTTGGGTTTTCATGTTGACCTGAGAGAGATCAGCTTGATGGAAGTTTTTCTTTCAAAGATGCAGTCTTTGAGCTGGAGATAGTCCAAACTCCTGTATATTGGGCATTTTCAAATCTTGCTCAATTTGGTATATTTTGGAAAAATTATGATGATAAAAAAGGCAAGAGACTTACTCTGGCTTTTCTAATGGTGCATCTAGGCATCAGACTTCCACAGCTGTCTGTGTCCCTCCAGTTTACTTCTCTAGCTCCTTCTATTCTTGGCACAGCTTCTCTAAGTCAGCAAGTGCCAAGTTTGTTCTAACTTCCCTGGCTTACCTATTTCTTTGAAAACTTTCTAGCCTGCAGGAGTTGTGTTGTCAGTCATCTCATTGATCTGTTTTGCCACAGGGCTTCCTAATCTGTCTGGATACTCTGTGTTTGCGGCTCAAGCAGAGATTTCATCTCTGCCTGCATGTCATCTCTTAGACCGCTCTGGAAATTTTCCAGCTACTACTTTAATTAATTTTTAAAAGCTTCCAGCTGATTTAAGTCTTCCTTTAATTTCATCTAGTCTTGTTTTCATCTCTTTTTACCAATTACTATTTCCGAGAGATACCTCCTTCATTGATTCTATTTTGGTTCAGTGGGAATTCCACCTTACAATTCCCTTTCTTGAAAACTGGATGCCTCCCCTCACGTGGTATTAATCCATTTTTACCTGAGTAGTTAAACAATTTGCCAGCTCTGTGGGTTGTTTTCTTCTCAGCTGGAAAGAGAATTTGTCCTCAGGATAGGGTTTTGCCTCGATATAGTTCCATTTTATTTACAAAGAAAGTACAGAGTTTTATTTCCTTGGACAAAGAGAGAATCAAATAACAGGCAATAAATTCTTTTTTTCCAAACCTCGTTCACCCAGTGTTTTACCCCCAACCTCTTTTTCAGCTTTTCTTCTACCAGATCACAATGGTAGTTTGTTGAGCTGTGCTGGGGGTTTCTTTATTCCTTTTACACATTTTTGCAGCTTATCTGGATTAATCATCTTGCCTTGATTAATGCCTCTCTCCCTGCATTAAGCATATCAGTTTCTAGAGAAACTTATGGGTCCATATGCTTCACGTTTCTCTTGTTTTTGATGATAACTTTTGTAATTTCAGTTATCAGGCTCCATAAAAGAGTTTGCTTGTTTCTTACATTTATCTGGAATGAAAGGTGATGATTTTGTCCGGCAGCTTCAGTGAGATTTCACTCAGCTCTTTCACATAACGCTATTAAAATTCAACATCTCTTTGAACATAATTCAAAAGAAAGAGGATGTAGAACATTTCTGATCTATAACAAGTTTTCGCAGCAGGAGTTCCATGTTGTGAATAATTCTGGAGGCATAAAATTTTATTATTTTCTACATGCGCTGGGTTATAATTCCATGAAGTATTTGACATCAAGTACATGTCTTAACTTGCAATGTATTCTAAGAAGCAGGGATGATAATATGCAAGAAACTGTTCCTAGGAGTTAGGAAATTTAAAGCCAGCTATCCTTGCACTGAAAAATTGTTCTTAATTATGCCAGTTTATAAATTGCATGTCTGCTAAGGTTCATCATCTCCAAATGGAGATTTCTGTAGGAGGCCATAATTTTTCTCTCTGGAAAATACCCCATGTAATGCCTTGCTTTCATAAATCTACCCACACTTGCCCTTCTATCCACTCTCCCTTTTTGGAGGGAAATGCATTTTCATCATTTTTTTATTGTACCATATTAAATGAAATGGAGGGATCAGGCAGTTCACGCCAAGTGAATTAAGAGGATATGCTTTAATTGCCTTAGAAAATGAAGTCACATATGATATATTTTTGTAAATATTTGTTGTGTTTTTGTGATGTCCTCCCTCTGTGACCAACATAATTAATAAGTGTATGAACATTATCTTACTTCTGTAGAAGGAGTTGAGAAATAGGATTTTCCTTACTTTGCAGATGTCCAATAAGGTTCAAAGCACCTACAACAAATACAGTTAACGCTTATAGTCTGGACCAGAAAATTCTGTCTTTTGCCTGAATAGATCTGTATCTCAGGATAGATAGTTCCCCAGACGCCTTAGTCCCTGAAGGGCTCCTGTCTGGCACAGATGACAAAGCAGACACCACTCATGAACAGCACTGACCAGGAAGGCAGATGGCAGGTGCTGCCCCTTTATGATTAGGATGCTCCTCTAGTAAGTGAGAATGAGCTTTATCCTACATATTCTGAATCAAACCCATGCTTTTCATGACCTCATCTTTCCTCCACTATTCTGCAATACATGAAATAGTCTTGAAATTGGAAACGCTCTTCAACCTTCCTGTTAGAGCTGGGCATCTATTGCTGACAAACAAAAACAAAGCTTACTGGAGTAGAGGTTTGCCCTATTGTGGTTACAATGAGTGGGAACACCTCATCTCTGCTCCTCTGAGTATTTTCCACTTTTACTGCAAGATTATTAAATGTAAAGTGCAGAAAGAGTCCCAAGAGTAAGACCGGAGCCCTAATGTGAGCCAGAGAGTTGGGTTGCCATTTTCTTTTTGTTGCCTCCACTCCTGCATCTCTTAATCTAATGCTATTTTAGAATATTTTTCTCTACCCATATTCAGGAGTATATTATCACTGTCAGTTAAAAAACTGACCATTGTTTTCCTCCCAGGTCATGCCAGCATATTAAGAACCCTGTTCCTGAGTTGCAGTCTTGAAGACATGAATCTTTGCTTCTCTCTTCCAGTTTTGGAATTCAACAAAACAAATACAGAATACTGTCAGTCGATTGTTTGCTGCGTAAAAAGGATTAGTCATCAGTGATCTCCAAGGGCAAATCCTGGTGGGCTGAAAAAGTCTCCCTGCAAAATCGGTGTTCCAAGCCCATGGGCTGAGTAGGAACAACTGTACCAAACCCTTCCCTGCTCTAATTGCTGGTTTCTGTGCTCCCAGTTCAGCATGTTTTATGAGTACTGAAATTAATTTACAGACTAAATTATTCTTCTGCATTTTGTTCTGTGCAGAACATAGTGATTTCAGGCAGTCTTGATTCCAAGGTTTTATTTTCCTTGCCTGGAATGGGACTTCCTGCATGTCTGATCAGTTCTCACCTTCAGAAAGAAAAGCAGATGAAAAGCGACACAAAGCAATTCAATGTTTAAAATATGCATATTTTAATTTAATAAAAGAAAAACAGCAAGGGAGAGAGAGGCACTGAACAGTAGCCCCTAGAGCTCTAGTAACTTGTCAAGCCATGTGAAATAAATATAGCATTAGGAATTCCATAGACGTTCAGTAAAGGAGTGCACATTTACCATGCTCACTTCTAATTATGCTTCTGGTTGGAGAAGGTACTTAGAAGTGGTCCGCTTAAAATTTCTATCCCTTTATTGTTTAAGTTCCACCTTTCCAATACCAATGTGAAAAGCTAATTACAGGCATTTTTGGTGGACTTTTCCTCCTTAATGTAATTTTGTCAGCACTGCAGTACTAAATAGCATTCATATTTAAATTATTTAATAATGAGGTTTGAGTTAGGAGTCTACTGAGAAGAATAAGAGCAGTTTACATTCCTCTGAGAAAGCAGAAGTTATTGCTACGCATACAGTCATCTTGAGTTAGCAATTCCCACTGACTTCCAAACAATCACTGCTGCAGCAGTAGGGGTATAACATATGGAGCCAGTTTAACAGCCATGTATTTGTATAAGGTGCTCTCTGAAGGCATCTTTTCAACTGCTAGAGTCAGATTTTTTTTTTTTAATTAAATACAGATTGTTGATTGCTAATTTTTCAACCTATAGCTTTGTTTAACTGTCTGGCACAGCTATGACATTGTAAATGGCAATTCTGACCTTGACAGATTTGACCCATTATATGTCAAAATGATAAGTCATTTTCAACCAAATGCTTTGCAGAAAAGGTTGCTTTTTGACTGGCTCACATTGTGAAGTTCTATTTGAGAACAAAAAATCTAATTCCCCCTCTTTTTTTTTTTCCCGGTTAAAAGATAACTCTTTTTTTTTTAATTTTATTTATTTTTACCCATTAAAACATTGCAGTTTGGTTTTAAAGTATTGCAGAAAATACCGTTTTCTGATTGTGTCCATTCAATACAATGTTTCCCATTTCCAGTGGAGAACTTGAAAGAAGTCACATTTGAGTTATTTGTTTTCAAGACATGTAATGGATAATTATCTGATCCAGCAAGGGTTAGTACCCTTTTTGTTGTTTTAGAAGTTGTGTTTATTCATACTGAGTTTTGATTATCATTAGAAATTATTTGGGGTTCATTTGCTTGTTTGTCTGCTTTTCCAAATAGTTGCATTTGCCTAAAAGACTGAAAAGGTGAATTCTTTAGTTTTCTGGAGATCTCTCCTAGAAAGCAACTGGCATGATTAGCCTGTTATTTTTAGGTTGGATTTAACTCATTACCTATTTTCTGCTTTTATCATCACTTTGTAGAAAGTTCTTCACCAGTCCCCATCAAAAGAAGGGTGTTTGGTCAGAGCACATTGTCATTTCCCTGTCACAAAAATAAGGGGGAAAATGACTGAAAAGGGGGTTTGGGTGGGATCATTTGTTATAAAAAGAAGCTTCAAAATGGTAAAATGTCTGAAAAAAAACAAAGTGATTCATATTAACCATTTTTTTACAAGCTAGTAAAAAAGGACATTTTAAAATATAAGCTTTGAAAAACTGGTGTTTTATCAGATTTATGACAGTGTTGTAATGCTGATTCTCCTATTTGTGACTTTATTTTTCTCCTTACTTGAAAAAGGAGCAGTTCTGTGCTCTTTTGCAAGTAATTTGTACTAAATATATTTCATCCCAATGTGGAAGTCCTTTGTAAGAGACTGGCATGCTGGGTAACCACAGCATGAGGTCTCTACACATGGTGGATTTCATCAACAGGGAATCCTGTGGATGTCAAACACACTGCTTTGGGTTGCAGGATTCGGCCTTTAATTTGCAATAAATGGGGTGGGGTGGTGTTATTCTTGTCTAAGAAATGTTTTGAGAATGGTACAGGCTGCAGGTAGACATGTCACACAAAATTCTACACTTTTTCAGCAAAGCATGTATTGCGAGCTCTGTAGTGAGCTCCTTTATGTAACTCAGACTTTCTCACTTCCATTCAGAAGACTCTATTGAACATTTCTTCTTCTCTTGAAAGTATTACAGTAAATTGCAAACAGGAAACTGTCCCTGCTAAGTAATCTAAATAAGTTTAGTTTTATATATTATAAATATTTGTATATGTTACATATATATATAAAAAATATATTTACTTTTCATAGACATTTAGGCAAATAAGGCATAATTTTGCTGGGCTCTACATAAAAAGAAAAACCTCTGCCCTAAGGACCTGATGTTCTCTTTATTCTTATATCACATGCATTGACTTACTTTATGTTGTGCATGCATACAAGGTTCAGAATTACGTGAATTACTGTGAATTTGAAACCAAGCCTCCGCCTTTACTCTCCAAGTCCAGCTGAAATGTCTGATATCCAGATGCTCTTCTCCGAAGGCTGTACTGGGATTGTGCAGAGCAGGTCTGTGCTACCTGTTCCTTTGTTACAAAGACACACTCCTCGGGGCCACTTTCTAATACATGGCCATGTCTGGACAGGGCACATAGCAAAGTGTTAAGTGTTGGGAGGGCTTTTGAAAAACCCATCACCAAGTTAAAGATGGGGTAGTGAACAGGTGACAGTATAAAACTCCATGAACCGCCTTTGATTCATGCCACTTCTGTGTTACTTGGAAAGAAATCTGGGTAGCAGCCTGATGGTCTAATATTTAAGTTATCAAGGAAAACAAAGAAAATACTGTAGTCCTCCAGTCACAGACTGTGAGTCTTAGTGAAAATTCCATCTCAGTGGTAAGCACAGGAGATGCTGTAACAGGGATGATGGCACTAGATTGCATTGCATCCTTGATTTAGTAGGTTTGACTTCTACATTTTCACACAATGACCTAAAAGAAATATTATACCCCAGAGTAACTTTAAAATTGTTTGTTTAAATTAACTTTCATTTGGATTTATGCTTAATGAAATCTTCAGAGATGCAGTCAGTCCCTCTGTAATGAAATGCTGTATCTTAGAACCAATGAACAGGGTTGCCAAACTGTAAGGATTCCTCTCTAAATGAGTGGGCTTTTATAATGTTACACTTGGGTGGCACAAGCAGAGTGGTAGATGATTAGTTTATGGTCTAGATCATTGTATTTTTATTACACTCATAAAAACTGTGTTTCTCCTCATTTTCGTAATGGCTTCAATGAGCTTCTATACCTTCTAGAGGCACATTAAATCATTATGTGATGAAAGTACTGATTTAGTGGGGCTAGTTTTAAAGTAAGATGCATGTTTTGAATACTTATCTTAGTCTGATTGCTGACTAGAAAAGGTGAAACTACGTTAGAATGAATGAGATCTGTATCATCTTCCTCACATACAAAAAAGGTTCCCAGCTGCGGCCTAAAACAAATGCAGTACAAAAAAGATACAAATGATAAATCTACATCTGTCTGTAAAATAAATTAGCTGTCAATTTAAAGTATTTTAGCTGGCTTTGTGGCATTATGAGTTTCTAACAAGAGGGTGAGTGGATTACAGACAATTTATTATTTAAAAATCTTTTTAAGGGAAAAAAATAAAGAAGGTAAGGAAGATTATTTTTATTCCTTACATTCAGCTGTAAGTTTTTCCCCACTTCTGTTTAAATTGATAAATAACCCCATTCTCTGCAAACCCTAGATGCATTTCTCTAAATGAATTTCTAAGCTGGGTTTAAAAGTTATTTTAATTATGTTGCAAAATGAAAAAAAAAAAAAAGGAAGGAAAATGTAATTTGTTTCTCGACATGCAAGCTATTCTTAAAAGGGAAGACAACATCATTATCCATGAATGGGAAACCTTTTTATTTGATATGTAATTAAAAAAAAATAATCCTTGAATTGAATGTATCATCTCATCTTTGCACAGTTTAGACAAAGGCCTTTTTTGTTTACAAAATTTACATGTCAATACAGTTGCTTATAAATATTTCTGTGAAATAAACATAACCCTTCACAAAAAGAGCAGTTTTCTCTTCATTCAGTAATTTTATATGCTAGCAAAAAGACAATGAAAGTTGTATGCAAATATAACATCAATGTACAGCATAATAATAACAGTTTTTAGTGATTATGCTGCTTGGTATTAATTCATAGGAGCCTTTTTGTTCAGCCATTTGTATTTGGAAGAGAGATATGCCAGACCAGAGCATCTTTGCTTGTTTGCTGTTTGTGGGAGATATCCACAAATCCATTAGGTGAGGATGTGCTGGATTCCTGTATCCTACTCTGTGCCTGCTCTAAATTATTAAGCAATCATGCTGGTAGCGAAGAAACACTTTTTTCATCTGTTCCTGCTGTACCTGTGCACTGAATGCACCACCTGCAGCAGGAGCTGGACTTTCCTCCTACCTCCAGAAAAAAAGGAGGAAAAAAAAAAAAAGAGGAAAATAAAAGGGGAAAAGAGAGACAATAGAAAAGAGAGGAGAAAACAAAAGGAATAAGGAAAGAGAAAGAGGAGAAAGAGAACGAAAGAAAAGACAAAAAGGAAAATAGAAAAAGAAAAAGGAAAAGGGGAAAGAGAAAGGAGAAGAAAAAAAAAGGAAGTTTTTTTTTTAAAAAAAGAAAAAAACAGAAAAGAAAAAAGAAGGAAGAAGAAAGAAAAAGTAATGGCCATTTGCAACAAATCTTTTATAAATGTGTGTTTGGAGGAATGATTTCTTCCAGAAATGTTTCTGGAAGAACATATTTGATTTAGGCTTTTCCTGCCTTTTCCTCATTACTGTTGATCAGATCCAACTTTTATGATTGTTTCAGCAATGCCGTACTGCAATAGCTTTTGCTGCATGGCAAACTGTAAAACGACACAGGGTTGAGGACACAAACAGGTTTCATCACATGTGACTTTAGTAGGTCTGTACTGCTTTACTATTAAATATCAAATCCCAAATAACTGTGTGTCCTGCAAGCATCATTCACCGTTCCCTTTGTGGATCTTAAAGTTCGACAGAAAAACAGCTGAACACAGTACCAGGATCAAGGAGAGGTTTTGTGGAAGACCCTAACTGAAATCGCGGGAAATTCTTTAATATTTCATGGACTCCTGCAAAATATGGTGCCAGTTTATTCAGGGATTTGAAAGCAGCTGCAGAGTAAAAGTGTCTAATGAAAATGAAATAAATTTCCTGTGAATGGAATAAATTTTGATTGTGTGTCTGAGTGCAGTAATTATACATGTCACGCAGTAATTAGGCAGTCACAATGTGGCCACGGTGTCTTTCTTTGTCTGCAGATGGTCTGGGAGAACGGCTGTGTCGTTATTGTCATGCTGACACCCCTCGTGGAAAACGGAGTCAAACAGTGCTACCACTATTGGCCAGACGAAGGGTCAAACCTCTACCACATCTATGAGGTACCTAAACAGAATATCTGGTTGTAAACGTGACAGTAAGTGTATGGGTTGATTTCATGTGGGACAAAATGGTGTTTAAGCCGATCTAACCTGGAGGTTGAGCTGAGGGCTCTTAAATACACTTTGTGTGCCTTCAAGTAGTTTTGGATTTGTAGAAAATGCAAGTGCAGTTTTAATAGCTGAATAAAATCTAGTAAATTATGGGCCAAGTATTACAATGAAAACATGGACAGTAATTTGGTCTTTCAAATGGTTTTTCAAGTAGTTGAAATATGAAAGTGTGTATTTATTTTTTACAGGAAAAATGGTATTTTTAGAACTAGTGAATTTTGCCTTAGGAAAGCCATGTGTATATCTTTGTAGAAAAGCCTCTGTATAGCTTTAGTAATTAACACTATCTATTTTTACCTCTTGTTTCAGTCACAACAGCAAATACATATTTTTATTTTTTGCTTTAGGCTTCTAGCCCAAAATATCGTATCACCAATTTTGTTGCAGTGTAACATTGACAATGGCTGTCAGATTTTTCCAGTTGTCCAGCTGAGCAGAGGAGGAAAATAATGCCACAATGCCAAATACGAATAATAGGAAAATGTGAAGGAATTACTGTTGTTTATACTAAAATGTTCACAAACTCGTTTTCAGAAAAGATGAGCTCTGCAAATAACCTGCATTTTTTAATGCTTTTTTTTTCTACGTAGCAGAAGAAACTGACTTTTCACTTCTCATATGAATTCAACGCAGATTTTTAAGACCTCTGAGAGTGGCCTGGGCAGTGCATTGTGGACATTTCTGAGTAGAAAGCAGCTGGAATCTAACACATTTTCAGGCAGTGTCTTTTGTATTCACATAAAAATAAAAAGTTTCAATTTAGTGATTTTTCCTTTTTCATTAAGACTGTCAAGAATTTTTCTTATGTTTTCAATAGAGTAGCAATGGCAGCTGACCCCTTCCTGACAACTACATTGACTGCTAAATCAAAAATATTTTCTCAGCACTGGCCAATTTACTAACGAACGTAAACCTCATGCAATTCCTTCATTTCAGACATCTTATACCTGCAATCCTGAATGTGTGGCTTGCAACTGAAATTGCTGATCTCTGTTTGTTCCTTCCTGTGGGGTGTAGGTAAACCTTGTTTCTGAGCACATCTGGTGTGAGGATTTCCTTGTGAGGAGCTTCTACCTGAAGAACCTGCAGACAAACGAGACGCGCACAGTGACACAGTTCCACTTCCTCAGCTGGAATGATCAGAGGGTTCCTGCTTCCACAAGATCACTTCTGGATTTCCGCAGGTAAAGCACAAAGTATTACAGTTTGTTTGAAGACCATACATATCTGAGGAACTAACCTAGTCCTTTTACTTGTCTTTTAAATATTTCTGGTTTGAAAAGGGAGTCCTCAGCCTGTGATGCCACAATGCTAAACTAACACAAAAATCCTCAGTAGGTTGATGTATAATGTTGTTTCACACATAGATGTTGCCTGGTTTTAGGACATACTCATTTCCTGTTTAGAGGTAGATAGCTTTTCTCCCTTTGTTCAGCTCTTCAGTGCTTCTATATTTCCTTGTTTTCCAAGTATTTATCCATTCTGCAACTTCCAGGCTTTTTGTGTGGCTCCCCTAAGGTCCTTATTGCAGGAATCTCGCAAATTATGTAGTATAAGCATGCTTGGATTAAAAAAAAACTCACAATGGAGTCATATGGCAATAACAGCATTGCCATGAGAGCATTTGCTCATAAAGATCAAACAGTAAGGTCTGTAGACCTTCTTTGGCTGCAAGAAGGTGGAAATTTGAGAAAGCAGATGAAAGTGTTGACAAAGCATACCCTCTGGAATTTTCAAGAAAGTCAACGTGGCTTTAAAATACAAATATACAAAGGCAAAACCTGTGAAAGTCCTTGCCACCTTCTCTAATGTTTGCTGTGCCTATCTAAATTTTAATTTGAAAATGAAAGCCATGCATGATAAATACTGGTCTGAAATAATCTCCGTTTGATTGCAAACTGTGCCCAGTGCCTCATGTGTAGGTGTTAGCGTGTATCAGCTAATCCACAGCAATGCGCTTATGACTAATGAATCTCTGGGAGGTTTGGGGAGCTGGTTCTCAATCCACAAGCAGCCTGTGGGATCACATGTTTTCATCTCTGTACTACAATATCACCTACAACCCCCCAAAGTGATTAGAAGGGCCTCAGTGCTCAAAAGGTCCAAACTTCTTTCAATATGTGCTGGGAGCTCTGGCTGATGCCAGTCAGATTTACACATCTGCACCTAAGGGGGAGAAGCTGGCTTATATCCAAAGGGAGCTGTTTGTACAGTTCTCTGTTGGCAAAATCTTACCCTGAAAAATTTAGGACTAAATGCCACCCTTCATCCATCAGTATTCTCATAGATATTTCAAGGCTCTTCAAAGCGGAGTCATCTCACGTGGTGCAGGTCAAGTAACAATACAGCTGTACTGCATCACTAGGAGCAATGGCTTGGTAAGAGTATAAAGCTATGCTACACAGTAGCAACTCAAAAGAAATTGTGAAGGAATGAAGCACAGCCATAGGATGGAGTTGAAACTGTAATTGAATTTTCAAGGTTTTCTTCTCTGGGTTCAAACTTTACTGTGATTTTTATAGGTTGTTTTCTGTTTGCTTTGGTACCAAGGAAGTTGCCTGTTGTGAATTTCTGTAAAAGAAAATCTGAACTGGTTCCATTAAACTGTGTGAGGCTGCAGCACGGAGCCAACACAGCATCTGATTTTACTTTTTCTGAAGTTAGTGGGAAAGCTGCTAGGAATTCTAACTAGACTATAAATGAGCCTGTACAGCCAGGACATCTGAAGTTCGGACCACCTCAACTCTGAGTTGCTTCAGTAAGAATTGAGGTCCCTGCATGACTGCAGGATTAGATCTTCAGAAAGTCAGAGTTTACGTCTCCAAGAAAGTACTTCTTAGAGTGATATCGTGTAAGAGTTAAATAGCCACGTTGAAGAAGTGTTGTGCAATACTTTGAAAGAGAAAAATGATAACTAGGTGAGAAGAGTAGTGGAGCTGCCATTCTTTGTATTTGAAGCCAGTATGAGAATGAACCTGTTAAGATTTAATTGAATTCTGAGTGTTCATTTCATATGTATTCACAGTCCAGGGTAGGGTACTGTAATCATTTGCTACGTGCAGATTTTGTACAATGAAGTCATAATACTGAATGCATAGTAAAATTCCTCCCGAAAAGGAATTTTGTCATGCACAATAGCTGGTTTATGAATCTCAGTTTTCTTGGTCATCTGACTTTCCTGATTTTATTTTTTTTTTAATGACAAGAAACCTAATGCACTATTGCTAAAATAATGTCTTTGGAATTCATTTGTACAACCCATGTTTTGCACCTGAAGCTTTCTATTCAAAGTACAAACTCCATTGAATTACAACAGCTGAGTCACAAAGGCCCCACAATAAATGCCTGATAGCGTTACCACACTCATAGTAAGGTAGCGCAAAGAAGGGGCTGCTCTCATTTCTCTTAATCTTATCTATGTTTTTATGTGCATTCAGTGTGTTTGTATATATATATGGATATGTGTGTATATTTATATATTCACATACATATATGAAATTAAGCATATACATAACCAACCCTCTATTTTTTTGTAATTCATCGCCAAGAAAAATTGGATTCCCAAAATTACCTTGCCCAGAGTCTGTGGAAATATGGACCTTAAAATTTTTATTTAAGTAAATTTTACAAGTCTCTTTGAAAACTGAAAGGTTACATTTCTCTCACTATGTATCAGACAGTGTTTTAGATGATTTTGCAACTAGCAGATACCTTAAACTTTGCAGAATTATCTACCATACTTTCGTAACATAGGTGCAAATTGCACAAAAAGAGATTATTCTATATATTTTTAAAATCTGTGTCAAAGACAGTCCCTGAGAGGTGAGGCTACTACAGAAACCACTGGTCAGTTTTAAATGCTTCTGGAGTCCTAATTTCATTTTGAACAATAGACCAATCATTATTGCTCTGGACTAGCTTGTTAGTCATGCACTGATATGTGTCATTAAATATTTCTCGAGCCCAGAGGGAGCACATTTACACTTTAAAGAGGGACTGCTAAGCTAAAAGATAATTAGCATCACATGTGAGGGCTTTGCTTAAAATATATATCTACTATGCTATCACTTCTCGCTGTGTGCAATGGCATTTACTAACACTGCTCACTTTAAAAATGGACAAATTCTTATTTTGCCAGCTAATTAGCGGTTGCCAGTGTCATTTTTGTGATGTTGCAGCTAGTAATATGAGCCCAGTTGCATAGTCACAAAAGTGATCATTGGAAACTGTGACTCTGCTGCAGGGACAATGTGGGAAACCCCTTTTCTGAGCCTCTAACGACCTCTGACCTTTGCTTGCTGATGGTTTGCATGATGATTTCTTTTTCACTCAATGAGCCAAGGGTTGGTTTGTATTACTAATCATTCTTTCTGAGTTAATTCTTCCTGTATATGTATATATATAATATATATATTTTCTTCAACATTTAAGAACTTTGCTTACTGATGAATTTCAGCTCACTCTCATTAGCCAGAACTAAGAATGAAATGAGACGTTGCTGCACTTCTAAATATTTTCATAAACTATATATATAGACAAATCTATGAACCAGCTGGATTGAAACCCTTTGTTATAATGTGTTTTCTGAAATGTGTGATAATGAAAATGTTTGAAACGCCTTCAATAAAACTGACAAACATAAGGTGTCTTTCCCTAACATGTGTCTCTGGCTGTCTGATTTACTGAGAGGTCTGATCTACTGATAGGTTGAGATCAAGTTTCTCATTGAAATTATATTAGGACTTTGGTAGATGGCTAGTCACAACACGAAAATATCTTATTACTGATGCCATACAAGGAACAAAGGAACCACACAAGCAGAAAAAGAAGTGGGAAATACCCCTCTGTAGTTATTAGCTTTTATTTAATACCTTAAATGCAGAAACAACTCTTTACTATAATGCACATGATGGGGGGTGGAGGGGATGGAACGACGACCAGCTGCACATAGGAGAATGCAGACTGATTTTGACAGACACTGTTGCAAATGTTTCAAATATAATTTACAGTACAATACAAAAAATTAATATCAGGTTTTATATTGTATAGAAGGAGTAGATCCTCAGATATGATCACCAAGAACTGAATGGTTCATTCATGTGAAAACCATCCTGCAGCTTAATTCACTGAAGTTTTGCTTGGTAGTGCTTCCATGTACATGCATTTATGGACATTATAAATGGTCCATTTAACTTCTAAACTCAGGTGCTTCTCAATGCCTTGTCACTTATTTCATAGAACATTGTTCTACTGCATTAATTACTTACATCCAAGGAATATAAATAGAGGCAGAATGTCTCTGCAAGTATGATTTACATCAGTAAGCGCAAGAGTAAGAATTGTGAAAAAAAAATCCTGAATTCTAATGTTTAAATGGAATCATTGCATGAATTTAATATTGTTAACAAGTTTGGTTTGAAACTTAAATAATAAAAAGCAGAATGTGAAAACACAGCTTCTTGGGACAACACCAACATCTCCGTGGCCTGTTTGGGTTGAGTTCCAGGTATCTTGACTTCTTGTCAGATTTAGAAGTTTAGGCATCTTTAGTCTATACTGTAAGCAATATTTAAAGATATATGCGTGTTTTCACAGCACAGATGTTAGCGAATAGATGAACAGCCAAGAACTAAATGATTCAGTAGGTTAGTTATGCTTTAAAATTCATAATATCATTGTACCACAGTTGCCAAATTCCAGCAGCTCACTTCAGTTTAGCAGTCAGGATCCTATATAACACTGCTGAGCTAGGAACTCTTGGCGGGTCTGGGCACCCCTTGGAAGCTACCCTATGAAAAGGTTTTATAGGAAACCTTCTAGCTCCAGTAAACTCAAACATCTCATCAAGCAAATTGAATGAAAGGTTTTGATTTCCTGAAGCAATGCTTTCCCATTTTAGCCTTTATTCAGCTTGTCTTGTTAACATATGTGTGCATATTTTATGGTTTTGGGGGCTTGTAACATACTTGACATGCAAAATATATCCGAGAGGAGAAGAGAGAGTTTGGGATTTTTTTTTTTGTAAGGCAATTTAAATAGATCTAAACCAATTTTGTGGGCTCCATTCCTAGACTGAGTATCTTGGTTTGCTTCAGCACCAGTTAATTCCTTCATTGAATTTACATACCAGCAGACCTGTTCTGTAGCTGTACTTTTATTGATTGATTTCACATAGATTCTCTGGCCACTGAGAGTGTATAACCAGGAAGGTGTGAAAGACAATAGTGTGTAAATATTAAAAATATAAGACTTCTGCACTGGAACCAAAGCAGTAAAGCTTCTGATGGGTTTAGTTATTTTTACCACAGCGTGTTACATTTTACAATTTTGTGAAAAACTTTTCAGGAGTTGGTATTTGTCTTTCTGGGGAGAACTGGTTTAACAAATCGGCACATACTGTACAAAGTATGGTGGAATAGCCTTTTTAGTTTTGGATTCAGTTTGATGCTCTTCGATATTTCTTTGAACAAGCTCATGAACTCAAAGTTGGCTTGAAAATTAAAGCATCTCAAGATAATCTTAGTTTTGGAGCTAAGACATGAGACATTTGAGAAAATAGCTCATTTATTTTGCCTATCCAACAACGATAATATGTTTTCTGGGATTTCTACAGCAGCAAAGCAGAAGCACTTGATACAGGATTATGTATGTAACAACTGCTTATTATAAAAGGAAATTATCAACCTGCAATATTTGTTTTTTCTTTTTGCTTATTTTTGACAGTTGGCAAAAGAAGCAGTATGTAATATGCTCAATTAATTTTTTGTGTCTGTTTTATTTCAGAAAAGTAAACAAGTGCTACAGGGGTCGCTCTTGTCCAGTAGTTGTTCATTGCAGGCAAGTACAATTTCTAAAATAGCTTTAGAGAGATTTTTATGTGTAAGAGTTTAATATAGACATAAACAATATGAGCAAATTAAAGCTTTAGACGAATCACTAGATGGATAGTGAGGTAGGCTGAAGGTATTAAGGTATTACATGTAATTCAACTGGATTTTAATACTAATTAATAGTTGGGATCTGTTTTCGTAATAAAATAATCCTTTCCTATGACTTCATAGATGTTGTGCCAAGACTTGTTAATGTATGGCCACCCTTTCCAACACAAGTAACATTTCAATTTCATAAATCTCCTTCAAAATGATATAGTGTTTGCTTGCATTCCCTTCCAGTTCAGTCTATTTTATTAACATTCAATTATGTTTTATTTCTTCTTTGCTTGCTATTAGTGATCATGGTAAGAGGAGAGCAATGTCAGGGAGTAAAAACCTACTCAGAGATTGACTAATCCTTTAAGCACAGTTTATCTTTAGGCCTGACATTCTGATAGATGCACGCAAAAGCTATTCGGCGGGCCAATGAAACACTTTATAATAATAATGTTAATGATTGGTTTTGCTATTGGAGATTCTAAGGAGAATGTTGCACTCATTTATTGATTATATTCTTGTAGATAAGGAAGATAGAAAACCAGCCCTGCTAAGAGGCAGGTTGTTTGACATGTGGCCCTCCACTTTGGGTGGGAGTGAGGAGGGAAAGAATATGTTTCTCATGTGTGGCTCAGCAGGGTTCCACTGGTTGCAAGGAGGCCCTCTGCAGAGGTGAATGCTCTGGAGGAGGCTTGTCTGCATTGCACTCAGGAAGCCTGAGAAGAGAAACATTTGATGCAGAATGAAGAGCCTTCAAGTTTCTTCCTCGTTACTTACTGTGATGGATGGAAATGTCTACTATCAGCTCAGTAGTTTTTGTTTTTATTGGGCCTGATCGCTGCCTTTTTACTCATTATTCAGCTTAACTAATAAGATTGTGTCTTTGTTCTCTTCATAGACATAAAAAAAAAATTATTATCGTTACCTCTTTTTCTCTAAGCAGTGATCTGGTAACTGAAAAAACCTGTATCTACAGAGACTTAGCAAAAATTAAGTTTCAGAGCCTGCCTGTAAACAGAATGTGATAACACGCTTCACACTGTTCTATTATTTTTCTTTTCATTAATTCTTGTACACAAATTGAGCTATCAGTAAAAATAATGGCTTAATTAATAAAACTACATACCAGTCTAATTGGTCACACATGCACCTTTATAAAAATTTTGGGGAGGGAAAGAAAAAAAGCTTTTACTTAAAGTCTTAATTATGTTTGCTAACAGCAGCTCTAAAAGAGCATCGTGCTGGCAATTACACGTTGCTCTCTGAAAGGGACACAAGCTGCATTCAGATGAGGAAGCTTCCCCCCTCCCAAGGCTTGGTCTCACATCTCTGAGGAAGGGCTGATGGTACAAACAAAAGTTAAAGCTGTTTCTTAGGAATTGCACAATATTTTTTCTGGGTTTTGCAACTAAGTAAGAATTAAAGGGAAAAGTAAAAAGAAAGACCAAACCCTTGTGATGTATAGTGAAGAAAGATTACCCTCGGTAATCAAAAGTCCCTCAGTAATCAAATATTTTGGTTCTCAAATAGGTCTTTATATGCATTCTCTCTGACTACTGTGTTAAAAATGCAATCAGCAACATTGTGGGATGTTCTGATAGTGTTCTGGTCTAACTTATTCTGTGATTCTTGATCACATATACAGGTGACTATAAGCTCATTATATGTACGCTTTCTGAACAGAAACGATATCCTGTTTTAGGGTTAGTGACTTTTCCAGTGTTTAAAATGCTTTTCTTGCATAAGCACAACTTGGCTTAAAAAAGTCAGAACAGAGTCCTGTTACCTGTGCAGGCTAATAGTTAATCTTCCACAAACAGCTTGTGTTAATTCAGTGCAAGCTTTCTCTCCTCTCTCAGTATCCTACTTTAGCCCCTTGTTCTCTCCTCTTCCCCCATGTGTAACAGTATAACACTGAGGGCAGGTGCCTTCATGTTAAGTCTAGATGCACATTGATAGGCTTTATTTTTTTCTTTTTCCCTTTCTGTTGGCAGTGATGGTGCGGGAAGAAGTGGAACCTACATTCTAATTGACATGGTTCTCAATAAAATGGCCAAAGGTGAGAATCAAAAGGCTTGTTACTTCCTTGGTACTGAAAGATGTGCTTGTGTTGCCATGACAACGCAGGGAGCAATATTCACAGAAAATCTGAGAATAAATTAGAGGCAAATCGTACTCTTTCCTGAGCATTCTTAAGTTTTATTTTCATAGCAATTTCAAACAAACCCAAATGCAAATGCTTTGTGAATGAGCAGGTGGTTTTGTGCTATTGAGAAGTACTTGAATTTTTAAACTTTTCATTTAAAATAGTTATTACAGGTTTTAGAAGAAGATACCTTAGGCTGTAGAATCCTTATTTAGTGGGTAAGTGAGTTAAGTCCTGGGCTGCTTCATGAGTGTTGCCCAGTCCTCTGTCACCTGTCCAGCCATGATGATCAAACACCAGTACTTCTCTTTCGCCTAGAAGAGACGGTACCAGACAGGGCCTCATGTGCTGCACAGATTTTTCTCTTAGGTGGAAGAGGACTGCAGTGAACAGGATAGAGGACTGAAAATAAATCATCTAATACTCTGTTCCTAGTGCTGCCACCATCCAGTATTGAACAATTTTTAAAACTTTTCTGTTTCTGAGTTTCCTTATCTCTAAAATGTAATTTTATGAAGTGGAAAATCATGTGTCAACATAAATGAATACTGTTGTTTCTTGAAAATGAAGTCTATAATTCTCTAGAGATTGGGGCCATTTCTTTACTTTTTATTGATAGGTAAATGGTTCATGGTGGGAAGTACTTGAGATATCCTGAAGTAATCTTTGTATGTTAGAACTAAACCAAATTTTAAATACTGATACTGTCTTCAAAAGAAGGAAGCTAAAAAGTGGGAGTGTTCAAAGACTATTGTGTCTTTTAACCTGACTGTAGGTTAAAACACATAATAGTCAACTTCATTCATGTTTTGTACCCCTTCTCCATTCCTTTGACCATGTTTGTTTCACAGTTTCATAGAACTGCATTTTAAGAGGAAGAGAAATTTTAGGAGGTTGAAGATAAACAAAAAATAGTACTTTTCCTTTTTTACTTCTTAACCTGAGTTCTTAAGACACCTTGATCTGGCATTACGCAGATATGTGCATTTAAAGAAAAAGTATTGATTGTAAAAATGTATATTAATTTATAGAGCGAAACAGTATTTAATTCTTTGAGTTCTAGTCAATTTACAGTTGTTTAAAATCTCCTAGCGCAGACGTATTTTTACATGTATTTTAAAAGCACACTCCATGCTTCGCGGTCATCAGCTCTTGCATCCTGCATGTCCCAGCCCTGTGGGACATAGTGGCACCCTGTCCCTTTAGAAAGAAGAGTTTAGTGTTTTCTTTCTCTCCAGATTCTGTTAACATGTCTCGTCAAACGTAGACTGAATGTTCTGCCTGTGAGCATCATGTGGAACTAGCTGCTCATCTTAAAAGAAGTCGTGCGTTTGCCTTCTCCTTAGCACTATCCTGAAAATAAATTCGTCAGTGGGATGAGATAAGTTTTTGATGCTGGTTGGAAAACAGGTTTCACTCTGTGGAGGAATAGGGAGATATTTCCAATGCTTGTTACGTGCCACGTGACAACCCAGTCTTTAAAAATAGAAGCAATGGTACGTCGTAAAATTAATGTAGACCTTTGTTAGGTGTTTGTTTGGCTCATTTCAGTCATCGGCCGTCATGAAAACTAGATTTAAAGTATATGCAACTTACTTGCATAAAGAAGTAAATAGGAGTATTTTCTAGCTTGGGGCTTTCAGCCACTTAAGGGAGGGTTGACTTTGTTGTAAAAGCACTGAAGAATGCCATTTATTGACTCCATTGTACCATGTAATGTCAAATTCCATTTTAAGTGTGGGCTTAGCTCTTCACAATGCCAGACAAGTCATGTGAAACTGGCCAGAGAAAGGCGTCACAGGGCTTTTTGGAGATCGGTCACCCCCATTTTGTTCTTGACCTGCTCCCCTCTGCCCATGGGGGTGTGCGATGCGAAATCCCCTGACCTGGTGCTTTGGCTGGGGTTTAAATGAAAGATCAAAGGGCAGAGCGGGCATCTCAGCCCTGCTGAGGTGGGCCTTTCCCAGGCTGTCACACTGTGCGGCCGCCAAAGGTTTTGTTCGGGCGGGAACCAAGGCCCAGCCTGTGCGGCCGGGGCCTTCTTTGTCTGGCCTGAGAAGCTGGAGGCCCAGGTTGAGGATCCAATGTTCATCAAATGATCAAAGGCCTGAAGCCCTGGACATGAAATCTTTCTTTCCATTTCCTTTTCTTAGAGAATGAATTGCACAAGTGGCAAAGAATGCCCTTTCCAAAGCTTTTATGTGGAGTGCGAGGGCTAACTTCAGAGTCCTTCAGCGCTAAACATAAAAATGTAAGTGCACTTTCAATCTGGGCCCAGCTGCAAGGCCAGCATCTAGTAACATTTCTTTCAGAAAGGCTTTTAAGGATTAAGGCCTTCAGTCTTTCAAAAAAAAAATAAAACCCAAAAAAAAAACAAAACACCACGCCACCCAAAAACCCGGACCTTTAAGAATAAACTTAGAATAATTTGAGTTTCTTGTTCCACTCTCTGGTTTATTAGAAAGTAGACAATAATGCATTTTTAAATTAAAGTAAATAGAGGAGTACTTAGTTTCGGCAGTGGGAAAGTAGAAAGCAATCAATAAATGCCTTGGCTCTGTAGTGAGGTTTTTAATAGGGTAGGACAAGAAAAGGAGCTCCTTTTTCATGTAATGATTTACTTCCCTGCATTCTCTTAGACAGTTAACTGTAAATGCCTTTGTCATTTACAATTTCTTCTTCTACTGCTCGTTGAATTAGTGCTAATGCTTAGTCTATTAAACATGTTATAAATTCATATCTTCAACTGTCGTGTCTGTTGCCATCCCTCCTATTATTTTAGATGCTGAAAACCACCAACAAGGGACCTCTTCCTAAAACGTAAAGCAGGGGAAAAGAAATCAAGTAGGGGAGGGTTTTGTGCTTGACACTCGGCACATTAGTGTGATGGTCTCAACCCCTTTAAGAAAGCAGTAGAGTGTTTTAAAAAGCAAAGCATGCTATTTCAATGCACTTGCAGGGCAGTAAAATGGGTACCGAGGGTAGAAATGCCCCCTTGGTGTACCTGGGGGGTTGAGCTGGCGGGAGGACACACAAGAGCTCCCATGGAGCTCGCAGGAGCTCTCTCTCAGCAAACACCTTTCTGCCTTTGAGAGCCACACAGAGCTGGCCTGTGGGACTCCCTCTGGCTCTGCTGAGCATCAGGAAGGATTTCCTGTTGGGTCACATTTTTAATTAATTTCACTGTCTTTACTGTCCTTGCAATCATTACTGTCTGTAATGATTGCATTTGTGCGTTCACTCCAAACAGCCACATGAAATAATCTTATTAGATACTGGAACACTGGAAGAAAAGCAGTGTCCATTCAGTGCTATCATTCCTATGTGGTGTCAGCAGAAAGTTTTAAATGGAAGTGTATCCTTTTGCTTAGTTGTTCCAGTAACTTTGTGCTGCTATTTATCATGCAGTTTATTACTATGATATTTTTATTGCTAGATTCATCTGCAGAGTAGTTAAAAGACCCTTACCCTATACCTAGCACAGAAAGAACAAAACCTAAGTGGTATTGAACCTGGCCTTACAATAACATGCGTAAGAACTATTTGATGTGTTTTAACTATGACAGCTATCTAACTACGATACCATTTTTATATGGGTGTTACAATTTTAATACAGTCACCAAGTCACCTCTCATTTCCTTGACAGACAGCTTAAGACAAGTTCAGTTTTGAGTGAGAAGTGATTTATTTCAACTTCATGTGCACTTCCATGATTTAAATAAATAGAGAAAATTATAATGGATTGTTTTTGTAGATAACAATGCTTGCTGAATTTTTGACAGAGGCTGTTTTTCTGAGGCTGATTTCTACTGAGAATTTCAATGTTCTGGATGTATTTAAAAGTTTGATTCTTTGTAACTAAGGAAGATAAGCTGATTTAGATTTAGTTCTACTTTATATTCCTTCCTCACCCCAAACTCAGGGTAACTCTGAGATGATGAGGTTTTTTCTTTTTGTCTGATCTGGAGGAAAGTTGAGAATTTTCTTATTTCTTGTCTTTCCTGCAGTCTTATTGTAGTGACTAAAAGTTCCATATATTGCAAGACATTTTTATTGAATGTTTCTGGCATGAAAAACTAAAAAAAAATGAGATTACGAGTCTTCCCACTTTCATTTTTCTGAACTGAGAGGCTTGGATAGTGTAGATAATGGTTTGATTTTTAGATATTAATCCAGCCAGCAGCTGCGTAGGGTTTGCTGACCATCTATTTTCTTGTGTTTGAACTAGCTGGAGCAAGATGAGTCAAAGGAAAGGCGAATATGAATTTTGAAGTCCTTTTAAAGTATTGCTTTCCGAATTCTAAAACCCAGCAAAAAGATTTGATTTACCAAAGACAAACCAGCGGTTTATTCTCTCACATTCAAAAGCTTGGATTATAATTGATGAGCGCACACACTCTGGCCTGGGCTGGCTGCGGAGGTTATCTCCCCAAGTCCTTCCCTTGCCCCCGCTACCCTATTGTCTGAGGGTCTTGTGAGTCAGCTCCTGAGCAGATGCAGTTTATACCATGACATTTTAAGGCAAAACAAAAGATTCCTTAATTCGCCCTCTGACTCATCGTGATCAAATGATTTTGGCTAATCTGAACCCTTGCTGAGGTTTTGCTTATCTGCTGTGTGGATTTAACAATCATAATGAAGTTGTGGGGTTAGCTCATCTCTGAAAGGATTTTATGAAAGAAAATGCTTGCCCATATTCATGTTAAAATAGATTCAATCTGCTTATTTTTGAGTCCTTATGCAAAGTCTGAGAAAATTCTATTGTTCAGTGGTGCTGATACAAGTCCAGAGCAGCCTATTTCTGACATGCTCTTGGGGAATAAGGGAATATTTTTCAGCCCAGGATCCAGCTTCTCCCATGAAAATAAAACATACTACGTGTCATACAGTGGTTGGGAGAATATACAGTGTAAAAGAGAGATTAGGTTGGGGGGGGGGGGGCGATGAGGAGAGTGCGGTAAAAGGACAAAAAGTGGAATTAGAAATAGGTGTTATTCTGCAGAAAAAAAAATCAGGATTTAAAAAAACTAATTGTTTTCATGTTCTCATGTTCTCAGTTTGAATTGATCATGTTGCTGGTCTTCAAGGTTTGGGTGAGACAGATTATTATCTCTAGGAAAAAGGAAAAAAAAATGCAGGTTGGTAAAGCCAAAAAAATTAAGGTCTGCTTTGTGCACTATTGTGCTATCCACAAGACTGTCTCAGTTCTCAGCAGCAATAATGCTAAGCATATAAAACTGAAACATTGCTATTTCAATTTCTGAAGGAAGTTGTTAGTGTTCATGTAAACGTATCATACGTTATAAGGCTATTTTTTCAAATGAGCTTCATTTATGTATTGTAACTTTTATGTAATGAGTTACCCTGGAAACACAATTAGGCAAATAGTGCTCATTCTTGCAGCCTTTCCCAGCAGATAATTAATCACAATGAGAGCTGGGCCCCCAGCTACATGCAAAAATGTATAGCAAATGTATAAGACAGTGTTTTACGGTCCAGCCTGGGATGCTCAGCAAACTCTCACTATTTAGAACAGTGTTTATTTCCTTTGTAAAACACATTTTGGCATATAAATCTTTAAAGCTTTTGACTCATTGACACTAAAGAGTCATCGATTATTAGTTCATAAAATGATAAAAATGTAGCATGTTCTGTAGGCTTCTGTTGTGAAATGAAATAGTGACCATGGGGAAGATGGTGTTGGTTAATGTTTTCTAATGTTGTATGGACTGCATTTTTAGCAGGTTTCCTTTATGGCATATAGACATTTCAAACAAAAAGCAAATAAGTTATTGACATAACTTTTTTGTTTTTTTCTTCTTTGTACAGTCAGGGTTTACTCTAAAAGAGCCGTATTTCTTGAGTTATTTGTTGTTCTGGAGATTTTATTGGAAAAAAAAATGCGACTAGGAAAGTGTGGTAGAAAGCAATTCTAATTATCCAGGGTTTGGGGCAAATGAATTGTGAAGAAAGACTGATCAGACATGGGCTGTTCCTTGGGAAAGGGAGCACGAAAGGGGGTCCCCACAGAGCAGTAGAAGATCCTGAAAGGAATGTATTGATGTCAGTAAGCAGCTTGAGATAGTGACTAATTTGAAAACAAGAGGTCATTGACTGAAACTAAGGAGGAGACAAGCAGATAAGGAATTTGGGCGGCATTTTTTCACACAATGGGTAGGTTAGAATATGGAAAAGTGGAAAAGCTGGTCATAGAAATACTGTGCTATCAGTTTGAGAAGCAGCTGGGCAAATGTTTGGAAAAGGAGGTTTATATGCAGAGTGAAGAACTACTTTTTTTCTGTAGCTAATCTCATGTGGCAGTCCATAGAAGGATTTGAAGAGAAGTGTTTAATTGACCAGATGGTAGTCTTCTGGCTGTAAAGGGTACAATGTATATTACCTAACTAAAGTGTAATTATTCCACAAGTTCTATAGCTGCACCAGCCTAGTCACTTTTAAGTATAAACTTCATTAAAGAATGAATCTGTAGTAGTGGCATCTTTTATTCAGGTCACTCCATGTACTGTTTTATGAAAGCGTTGCCACCATTGTGCAATGTAAAATGAAAGTAATGTAAAATGTAGTTCTTACAACTTCAGAGATTCATGAGGGTGAGCTACTTCTGTGTTCCCTGTAATGAAGATTCAAATTTTGCAAAGAGGACTCTGAGATTTTTGGGGGCCAATTGGGGCACGTTTAAGAAGTGTCATTCTTAACTTTGTTCACGTTAAGCACGTGGAGATAAAATGCCTTTCAGGTAATTCACCAGTAGTTTCTGGAAGAGGTACTAAAAGAAGAAAATCATATAGAACTCTATGGGGGCTGGTACTGAGGAACGCCTATAAGTAGGCAGTAGATTCACATCTGTAACTCTTGCTACGTATACTCTTTGTATGTGTGCATGTGTACGTATGTGCACATGTAAGATGAATTTAGATGCGTGCACTGGTATTTTCTGGAGTGACCATAGTTGATTATGGGATATCTTGCCCCATATGGAATATAACTCATTAACTTCTATTTCATGCATGTAGCAATATAGGCATATTCCTTTTATTTTTAACTTCTGGGGACGTGGAGGGAATGTGGATGTAAAAGAGAAACAATTCCTATATGGTATAGAATGTGATGTTGCATATTCTCATGCACAGTGGAAGTGAGGAGGGATTGGTCCTCAAATTAGCATCCATTTGCATTCAGTTACAGTGAGTGGTTTCTGCATGTTTTTTCTGCAATGATAAAGGATATTAGCTTAAAGGCTGGCATGTCAGTAGTGAATCTCTATCCCTGCAACTGTTAAAATCAGGGTGAGCTTAGAAGCACTGTTTTCCTGAAGCAGTTTTTAAAATGTTAGGCTGTTCCTAGGTGTTTAATCTTCAGTATCACCTTTCATTGGATTGTGTACTGACAAAGCCATATCACATTTATAACATGCAGTTTTCAAGTATTAATATAAAATGTGTAAACAGTAACATTATATAATATATACTCTCTGTATGTATGACTTTCACAATAATTTTCATTACTTACTTTTATTTCTTCTCCATTTATATGCTTGCTTTTCCCATTGTGTTCTTTTCATTGTGGTTCTTTTGGTTTCTGATAAAGGCAGCAAAATTTTAATTTGGGTCATTGTTAGGTGTATAGAGACATGTATTTTGTCTGAAATTACAGGCAGTTCACTAATTCAGGTATATGTTGGTTCGATCACAAAATATGTGGACGCACACAGATTTTGTTCATCTCAGGGACAGAATAAGCTTTTAATGAAAATGCCAGCCTGAATACATTTATCTTTTCTGTTACCTTTAAAAGCGTGTCCCTCACTAGTCTTTTGCTGATGCTTTTTTTCCTCTTTCCATGAAATGCATCAGATGATCCACCTGGCCAATAGCAGAACTCCAGCAGCTACAGCAGCAGACATCTGGATAACTACAAATGAAAATGGTTTTTATTCTTGTAGTTTCTAGCTGTTGTTCAGATCCCTTTTTAACTCTTAATATTTACAAGTGTTTGTATTTAGTGGGCACTCAGACAATGCAAGTTGAAGGAAGAAAATACTCTTGTTTCTTCACAGCAGAGCACTATACAAACAGCAGTTACCCTTACAATGTGTTTTTTACTTCTGTGGCCTTCCCTACACTATACTGCAACTGATTTATCTTTTCATGGTTCCATTTTGCTTTTTCTTTTGTCATGGCCTTCAGAATTGCCAAACTGGGGAGGTGAGGGAAGAGGGGAAAGCAATAGACACAAAACACAGATCTCAAACACCATTATATTTGGCGGATTCTAGCATTTGTGAGCCCTAAATACAGAGTAGAAACTCAGATCTTTTCAAGCCAGGTTTGTTCCATCTAACTTTAGCCGTATAAAACATGTAACATTAAGCATCTCACCTAACGTAGTTGTCTAGGTCTCCTCAGTCATCAGTGGAGAATGATACACACCTCTGGAGGATAATTCTCAGGCAAACGAATTGCCCATCAGAGCTTCCCCTCTCTCTTTTAGCTGTTGAGAGAGGAGATGACTAACTGCTATTCGAACTTCAAGGATGGCTGGAGTAGATGAGATGAGGCTGGGCCTTTGAGACTAAGCTGGTTAGTAAATATTACTGGTATGCCATTAAAACTAATGGTCAGTGAAGAAGTAGTGTTACACCCCCCCTAGTTATGACCCCTTCCTCTTTAATCAGATTGAGTTTGCCCCTCATATGGTGTGATTAAATGTTTCACTGCAACATTAAGTACTCAATGGGGCAGACACTTGCTGGAGCAGCTACAGAAGCCATCCTTTAGAAGCTGTCAGCGGAAAGCTGGAGGCATCTAGGGCTTTAGGAGCATTGCAAATCTGTAGCATATCTGTGCTACATCCAGCTAGCTTGGGTACTGGAAACAGCATAGCCGTGGCAGTGTAATAGTCCATGAGTACTGATTTACCTCCAAATGCCCCAGAGGTAAATCATGGCCACTTCTCTTTCTATACGCTACCACAGCTACCAATATAGATTGGGCCTCTTTCATGTGTTAGGCTCCTGGCAGGCCTGGATCTAGTCACTGTCTGTCCTTTAGTATGTTTCTTTCCTTCAGTTTCCACAGTTCACCACCTTTTTGCTAGGGCAAAGCTGAATGCAGAAAAGGGGCAGAAAATACTGCACTTTAAACCCAAGAAAGCCTGTTTGTCAGAGTACTCACACTGAGAGGGAAGAAAGGCAGCATAAAGCTGTTGTGCATGAGTTTGCTTTGACCATGAAGCATCATTTTTAGGCATGAGTCATGCAGTCATCACCCAAACATGAAAAACACTTGTATTCTTCCTAAACACAGACACGCTGTGATGAGACAACTCACCTTCCTTGCTGACACTTGATTTTTGCCTTAATTTTCTTTCTCATGTGGGTTTTTGTTATTTCATAGTATTACAAGTGATTCTTCCATGGCAGTCCCAATTGCCTGTGAATACTGTGTCGCACATGACTGTGAGGCTAAAAGGCTGCCAATCAGCAGTATCTTCCAAGTATTAATTAGATCTTTTTCAGCTTCTAGCAACATCAGCAGAAAGAACTGTATTAGGGACTCTTCCATTGAGATTATAACAAGATGGGTTTCATTTTGACCTAGCAAGTCCCTTTGCCCTTCAAGGCCTAATTCAAAATCTATACAATATACTAAATATTAAAAAAATGCATTAAGCAGGTAATATCTAACTAGAATGGTTTTGAATACTTCCTGTTGCAAGAGAAAGGCACTTCACAGGTCATTTCTGTATTCCCCTTAGTGCTCCATTTTTTTCTGTTGGGACAAATGTTTATTGCCATCATCATCTCAAGGAGAAATGGTAACAGTACTAATAATCCCCCATTTACAATGGCTCATCAAGACTCCTACGTCATATATTCAGCTTTGTGATAACTTTATGATCAAGGGGGACAGAAAGAGGGCTGAGAAAGGTGCAAAGGGTATTGGAAAAAAAAAATAGAGTATCTATCTAGGTCCTCATCTCCCTAGTGTCCAAGTACCTTGTAACCATTAATGGATTTGCCTTCAGAACAACTTACTATGTGGGAAAAAAATGGTTCATTTTATAAATGATGGTGTGAAACATAGGGTGAATTTAATGATTTAACCAGCATGTTGCAGGAAGTCAGAGTCTCAGCCTGGAAGAAAATTCAAATGTATCTAAACATAGCCATCCTTAGGACTCACATTAACAAAATTATAGCAGTTATGCAGAGTTATAATCATATCTTTTTGAGAATATATACCGGTAGATCTGAAAGTTGTTCCCAGCTAGAAAAATCCTTTTTAATTTAATATTCATGAGTGATGTGTATTTGTAAAGCATTCACAAAGAAAACTCTTCAGTTTGGGTTATTTAAAAAGAACCCCCCCACAAATAATGGCTTTGATGAAGTATTTAAGGATCATTTTATTTTTATAAACACACAAAAAATTCAGAGCCTCTAGAATCTAAAATATTCCTTTTAATACAGTGCTTTAATATAAAATTCTATCAGTCTCAAAGAATCTACTGCTGCAGTTTCATTAGTAATGTATAAAATAGGACTTTTGATTTTGCTTTCAATGCAAGTATGTTCAAGCCTATTGCATAAAACTAAAATCTCAAAGCTTACCTTAATTAAGCCAAAATTTTCATACATTTATGTAACAAATGCTGATTGTTCTTATAACTGAAAAAGAAAGTAAACCCAGCACGTTTTCAGGTGCATAAGCTCCATAGTTTGATAAACCTGAAAACCACTTTTAATGCCTTCATTTTTCCTTCACAGCTGATATATTAAAAGGTATTACCCCTCTTGACAAACTTTGTTTGTCCTATTCCTGTACCATCACAGTGACATCAGTGCTGATACAGTATGGAAAGGATTATCCTCCACAGAGAGTTTCTCATGTGTTCCATGCTTAGCAAAATAGGTCCCCTGCCATGTTTAAGGGAATGAGAAGAGAAGGAAGATTTCACTATTAAGTTATAAAACTAACATTACAAAATTTGTGATGATTTGAAATATTGCACTCTGCTGGTCACCTCAAGGAGCCTATTGCAGCAGCATTTGTCTAGTCCTTTATTTATTGCAGGAGGAAAAGGCAATTCAGCTTTTACCTATGACATGCTGGATCCTCAGCCTATGTACCTATCTAAGGGCAAACACTTTAACCCCTTGAGATCTGCTAATCAGGAGCACCAGCTGTTAAGTGCCAGTGTGCATCTTGCATTGGTGCCTGAGGGGAGAGAAAGGGTTGCAGAAGACATGACCCTAAACTTCAGAAGCTGCTTCTCTCCTTGGGGGCAAAATATCATTCAGCCTGCATCTTCTCTTGTTTTCTTTTAGTTTATCCATTTAACGTTCCTGATGTGGGTTCTTGTGCACTCACTGTGAATGCTTGAAGCCTTTAGGAAGATGGTAGTTAATTACTGAAGTTAAAGTCTGCCTTGCACGGGTGTGGAAGTGCTTTTGGAAGTATTTACTCAACTAGCTCGCTGAGCTGTTAAGGGCAGGAGGAAGGCTAGTAGTATCTGGCTCATAGTGAGTTACTGCAAATGCATGTTCTGTTTGAAAGCAAAAACCAACACTGTACATTACACAACCATTTTTCATAATACTGCTGGTACAACATTAGCTCAGTGTCACACTAAGTTACATTTGTACATTCACTTAAAACAAGCAATGAAATCCATTGTGAAAAAGGAGCTTGTCACAAGCACAAACCAAATTTATTCCCTGCAGAGTAAAATACAGTCAAAAGGTGGAAAAGCAGTTTTGTGTTCTTTAAATGCTTCCTCTTTTACCACTCCCTTTATTTTCTGAAACAACAGTAGCACTGTTAAGCAGACAGATACATATTGGTGGGGAGAAAAGATAAAAAAATACTGCCTTTTGACATGTTTTTTGTTCTCTTTTCCAGTTTTCTGTGCTCTCTAGCCTAGTATTTTTAACTCCTTCTCTAGATTATTTGTTTTATGACAATAAATTAACATCTCCATCTGTTGGCTGGACTTCATAGTTTACTAGCCTGAGCAAAGCACTTCCAATAATGGAATATCCTTGGAATCAGTGGATCAAGTTCTTCCATATTTTAAACCACTGCATCAAACTTAGCTTGTATGTGGGATTTCCAGATAAGCAGTGTATAAAATGCTTTAACAGTGTATGGGTATTTTTCAGCCATCTCAGTAAGAGTGTGATTTGACCCTAATATCCTTAGTTGCAATATAGAATTATAGAATAGTTAGGGTTGGAAAGGACCTGAAGATCATCTAGTTCCAACCCCCCTGCCATGGGCAGGGACACCTCACACTAAACCATCTCACCCAAGGCTCTGACCAACCTGGCCTTGAACACCACCAGGGATGGAACATTCACAACCTCCCTGGGCAACCCATTCCAGTGCCTCACCACAATAACAGGAGAGAATTTCCTTCTTATATCCAATCTAAACTTCCCCTGTTTAAGTTTTAACCTGTTACCCCTTGTCCTATCACAACAGTCCCTAATGAAGAGTCCCTCTCCAGCATCCCTATAGGCCCCCTTCAGATACTGGAAGGCTGCTATGAGGTCTCCACGCATCCTTCTCTTCTCCAGGCTGAACAGCCCCAACTTCCTCAGCCTGTCTTCATACAGGAGGTGCTCCAGTCCACTGATCATCCTCGTGGCCCTCCTCTGGACTTGTTCCAACAGTTCCATGTCCTTTTTATGTTGAGGACACCAGAACTGCACACAATACTCCAGGTGAGGTCTCACAAGAGCAGAGTAGAGGGGCAGGATCACCTCCTTCAACCTGCTGGTCACGCTCCTTTTGATGCAGCCCAGGATACAGTTGGCTTTCTTGGGCTGCGAGCGCACACTGAAGCCGGCCCATGTTCATTTTCTCATCAACCAACACCCCCAGGTCCTTCTCTGCAGGGCTGCTCTGAATCTCTTCTCTGCCCAACCTGTAGCTGTGCCTGGGATTGCTCTGACCCAGGTGTAGGACCTTGCACTTGGCATGGTTAAACTTCATGAGGCTGGCATCAGCCCACCTTACAAGAGTGTCAAGGTCCCTCTGGATGGCATTCCTTCCCTCCAGCGTATCAACCGAACCACACAGCTTGGTGTCGTCAGCAAAGTTGCTGAGGATGCATTCATTATCACTGTGCACGTCACCAATAAAGATGGTCTCATGATTGATCTCAACACCAATCCCTGAGAGTCACCACTTTTTACCAGTGTCCAGTTGGACATTGAGCTGCATGTGGCCATCCAGCCAGTTCTTTATCCACTGAGTGGTTCATCTATCAAGTTTATATCTCTCCAGTTTAGAAACAAGGCTGTCGTGCAGGACAGCGTTGAACACTTTGCACAAGTCCAGGTAGATGACATCAACTGCTTTGCCTCTATCCATCAGTTCTGTAGCCCCATCATAGAAGGCCACCCAATTGGTCAGGCCTTCACCTTGGTGAAGCCGTATTGGCTGTCACTGGCCACCTCATCATTTTTCATGTGCCTTAGCATGATTTCCAGGCTGATTTGCTCCATGATCCTGCCAGGCACAGAAGTGAGAGTGACTGGTCTGTAATTCCCCGGGTCATCCATTTTCCCCTTCATGAAAATGGGGGTTATAGTTCCCTTTTTCCAGTTGTCGGGAACTTCACCTGACTGCCATGAGTTTTCAAATATGATGGACGGTGGCTTAGCAACTTCATTTGCCAGCTCCTTCAGGACCCGCGGATGGATTTCATCAGGTCCCATAGACTTGTGCACATTCAGGTTACTAAGGTGATCTCAGACCTGGTATCCCTCTCCCCTAATGTCATTTACCATATGCTGCGGTTTTTGTTGCCTGAAATGGCACAAAAAACCATAAAGTGTTACTTGGTGCTGTAGAATGTTGTGCCGTACTGTTGTACTCGCAGATTAAAGAGAAAGCTTCAGTGCAGGAAAGATGTTTAATTTGTGTCAGATTTCAACAAAAATAATTCAAAAGAGAGCTGAAAACTCACACTGCAGTTAAACACTGAGCTCCTCTCACCTGTGAAGGCAGGTTGGGTTCAGACTTCCCTCTGTGCCTTGAAAATCTCTTGTCTGTCTCTGTCACCAGAGAACTTTCTGCACACTATCACACACATCAGTGGAAGTTAGCTGGATTTACATAATATAACAGCAATCTAGCATAAGTTTGAGTAGAAAAAAAGTCCTCATAAGAAAATGAGGTTTAAGAGTGGACTAGCAATAAATATTTAAACTCATTTGTTTTAAGCACAATAAGGGAACAGATGCAGAACATGAAGTGATGGATGCTGAGGAGGAAGAAAGGTTTGTTTATGTAGAGAGAAAACAAGTAATGCTGGCTTTATCCTATGCCATTTATTTCATCCTTTTTCCTGTGAGTTTTTTTGTTCCAAGGTTTTTTTTTATTCCAAAACAGCTGACCATCTTTGCAGCACTGTTTTGTTGATCAGCATCTCTAGGTACTTAGGTAGTTCCCATCACCATAACATCAGGGGTTTTTAGAAATGGAAACAGGGTTAGCAATCCAATCTCTGCATCTGTTCACCTTGCTTCTAACCCTCTAGCCTCTCAATAAGACAGTTATTAGGGCAAAATCATACTTTGCTTTCCTTTTCCTTTTAATTACCTATGGCTGAGGACACATCACAGGTGCTTGTGGGTGATGTGGGCTTACCACAACTCATGGGCTGGGCGACGCTAATCAGTAAAAAATGATGTTTAAGGGACTTCTATTGGCAAAAGACTTCAAAACAAGCTTCCCATTAAGCATACTGTGCCACTATGACTATTCTTACATTCCGGTGCAAGCATATGCTTTGGTGTTTTGCTAAATCAGGATTTTGTAATCAGGTGTTATTCATATTATTAGACATGTCATTCTGCTAATGATGATAAAAAACCAAGCATCAGTTCACAAGTAAATGCCTGCAATTTTCATCACAGAAATGGAGGATTTAACTCTTTCAAAGGTAAGCTCAGAAGCCCACCTAGCCATTAAAGTTATTAGATCTTGTCATGAGTCTTTCCCCTTTTTGTCCTGAGGCTAGAGTATTTTCAACTAAAGAATGTCCCTCACTGGAGCAGGGATGTATGTGTTTGCAGGTGTTGGGAAGTCTGTGTGGCACTAAAGCCTGTCAGCTCCACTCAGAGGATCTCCAGGTCCGTCCTTGCAGCACGCCTCGGAGGCCAGCTCAGGACTGTGGTCAACCTCATCCATGGATGTTGGTGTCTTAAATTTTTCTCATATCTTAGTGTCTGAAAGAGTGGATTCCTCTTATATTGAGCCAGGATGCTACTGGGACATTCTAATTCCTGGTAATCTAATGAGGGCACAAGTAGGCTGTAAAGTGTGCACAGTACTCACACAAGTCTGCTCCCATGGGCATCTGTGGTGGAACAAGAAAATTCCACCTAGTTGCACATGTGAGACTAAACACTGAAATGTGCTACCCTGTTACACCAGTGCTAGGGTTTACAAAGAGTGCATCTTTACTGATGCTTTCCAGATGAACTGCCACTGCAAAACCTGCAGCAGACTTAAGGTATAATTACGGTCATTGTTATCAGACTTCACAGCATATATGAGCATGTATTGCTTTGCTCCACTGTAAAGACATTTGGGGGGGGGGGGGGGGGAATATTTTAAATTAAAACTTTCTGTTTTTTCCAAAGATTATACCTCTAAAATCCTATTTTGAGGATTTGGAGGGGGGTGGTATGGGGAAGTGGGGAAGCAAAAGCCATAGAATGCCCCAACCCATGTCAAAGGTATCTGTCAGATACCTTTTTTGTCACTGTTATATTTACTAAATGAATTCATTCCATTTCTGATACAGCTGAAGAACATACTTACATCAATATGAAGAATGTATTGCAAATCTTTTATTCTTGTAGAGCTGATGTTACTTTTAAGTATCTTCTTGTATCTTTTATCAAAGGAAACCAAATTAAATCATTCACTGTTAGTCACTTTTCTGAATTTTTTAAAAGATTGTGCTGTGTTATAAAGGTGAGTTGGGTAAATGAGGAGGTGCATAATGTTTACATTGACATGAACCTAATTACAGTTAGATTTAAACCCTTAAATTACAGGAATTGTAGGAAGAGTGGTAAATATTGGGGCCAAGCCTCCAAATCCAGTCCTGAGATCTAAACAAGTACATTCTCTAGATGTGTAAGCTATTGCAGCAGCAATGCTTTAGATGTAACCAGTCACTACACAGCAGTGGTGTTCAGACAGCCACAGTATTACCTAAAGAAAATGCCATAGATTTGCAGGCTGAAGATGATCACGCAGCAAGATGGTCTGGCAGGTCATGAACTAGGAAGTTACAGACAGGTTTTCTGGATCTCAGCTGCAGGTTACAAAAGTTCACCTAAATCTTATTTTAACATCATAAATCTTTGTGTGGTTCAGGCCCTTAATTCAGTGCATACTCTCAGAAGTGACAAAGGGGCACTTGGTGGCATTGCCACAACGGACCCTTTGGTTCTGTAAATTATATTCTGCTTTAGGTACACAGGCATTTTTAAGAATTTGTTTTTCTCTGGCTTTTCGTGAATTAATGTTAATAAAAGCTGCCCCAACCTCTTAGTTTTCTATATGAACACAAGAATTGCAGCTGCCTGCCAAGTCTGCTGAGAGATGGATGTAATAATTTTCAATTGGACTGTTAGCCCAAAGGGAACCCAATAGCAAGAGATTGACAGACGCAGCATGGATTATCTTGCGCTCTGAACTCAGCCCAATTTGTGGTTTGTTGCAGGTGCTAAAGAGATTGATATTGCTGCTACCCTGGAGCACTTGAGGGACCAGAGACCAGGCATGGTCCAGACAAAGGTACTGTCAATAAATCCGCTGGGATTTTAAATACATTAAAGGTCTTTCACAGTAGTTGTTTTCATGACAGAAGAGAGAGGGTATGACCTAATTTAACGCAGGTCGCTTGCTGATTACTCTGTTTGGCTCCCTACCAACCGAGGTTTATTTATGCTGAAGATTTATCTAGGCTACTTTCTTTGGTGTTTACTGCTCTTTCTTGTAGCATCTCCAACATCTATCTTGATTACCATATATGAAGGGCAGTCAAGACAAGCTATAGCCTACTAAAGAAAATGTGCATTTGAAAGAATGTTCTTGCTTTCATCCTGAAATATGGACTATTTTCTTAGAGTATCTGTGCTTAACTGTGCATGTAATATTTTTAGTAAAGCTTCAACTTATTGAAGAGACTGTAACTGCTGCTTTTTTTTTTTTTCTGGAGGAAAAAAAATGTTTCAAATTGAAGGAAATACAGTTTTGTACGAAATTGACTCATTTTTAGAATCTTTGTATGGAAGAGCTTATATCATGCCTATAGCCATATCCTTTATGGATGTAGCATGGTAACTTCATTTGTACCCTTTGGTTAAGTGAACATCTTACTCTATAAATCCTGTCAGTTATAATAGTTTTGACATTTTTCCGCAATGTAAAATTTTTAAAGATAGCTGATGGTGTGATTGCAGCCCCTTAAATTAGAAATGAACCTTTCTGTTATTAACAATTTCAGTGATGCGTGGAATGAGCTGTGATTCTATGAATTATATTTTGGGGTATTTGCTGCAAGTTAAGAGCTGCAAATATGACAATCAAGAAACTTGTTCATGCCATTGAGACAAAATAATTTGTATATGACATTGTAAAATATCAGATGAGAGTTACAGCCCCAAACTGAGTAACGAGACAGGCAGCACTCTGCCATGGCCAGGCTGGAACTGATAGGAAAGTCTGCAGCATGTAGGGAATTGAAATTGCTGAGGGACAACGGTGAAATAAATGTATGTTGCAGGAATCATTGGTTCATAACTGTTCTTAAATCCCTGCCTAATCATTTTAGCTTCCCTGTAATATTAGGAAATGTGGTTCTGGAGGACAGTTGGCGGGATGTTAATTATTATTTACCAATTAAGTAAGTGCATGAAAAATAAAGATGAGCCAGTCAAAGCTAACTAATCTTTATCTGCAAGTAAGACATAAAATTGCACAAATCTTTCTTCTACTTTGATTAGTCAGGCTGGAAGAAAAATTCAAATAGCACACAGTATCCAATGTCACATATATTTACTATGAGGGATGATGCAAGTCCTAAACTACTGTGTAAATGTATCCAAAATATATAGCTGATCTGTAGAAATATAGAGCTCGAATTTCAGTTTCCTTCTTAAGGCAGAGAAATTACAGCTTGTTGCCTTCAACAAAAGAAAAAACAAAGTTCCATTACCAAAGAATGAGGTACAACTTCTTGTACTTATATCAGAAATAGTTACCGGTGTCCCGTGAAAATTTCACTCAAGATGTGGTTTTGCCCTCCAAACATTTACCTGAAAAAACTCCAGAAAAGAAATGCATCCTGTGTTCTCATCCAGGATGAAAAATTTTCTAAGGATATTGCTTATCTCCCCTCTTGCTCCTTCTTCCATCATTGTCATTTTTTCAAAAACACCCAAATCACTTATTCAAGCTAATGTCTTGCAAATTATAAATATCTGGTTACATGCTAGCAATGCACGATCCCCAGAGAATTTTTCTGATGGATTTAAACAAACCCCTGTGCTTTCCCAGCTGAATACAAATGAGGAATATTAGACTCTTGGAGTAATTTAAAACGATGGATTAAAAGTCAGGTTAGAAATGCCAATTACAGAATATCCCTAGGCAAAATAAACATCAACTTCCTTCACCAATGTTATTGTGTTTCCAGCAGGCAGCGCTCCACATTTTCAATGAGCATGTGAAAGATTTGTTTGCAACATTTTGTCTTCTGGAAGGGATCTTTGATTCAAAAGCACTGTATATAATAAATGGTAATGAAATTATCATAACGGCATTCTGCATCTCTGAGAAGCATAATAGGGGGTTTGTGGATTTGTTATATTTTTTTGCAGGGGAATCATAAAATAGAATTGATATGCCACATGTGAGAGGAAAAAGTAATGAAGGAAGAAGTGTATTCTCTGTGATAGCAAGAACGTATATTTCCTTTTTTTCTCTCTCCTGTATCTTTCCTCTGGCATATCTGTAATATTTAGCTAAGGTTCTTTATTGTGTCATATATGCTATATTTACTCAGCTTGTTTTCTTGGGAATTTTTGTTTGTAGATGTAATGAAACAACCTATTATTTTTTACTAAATATATCCTTGTCATCTCTGCATTATAGGTGATGCCTACAGGCAATGCATATATAGAACTGATGCCACATAATATGCCTGTCTGGCTCTGTTTTCTAGGCAAAGCTAGATGTTAAAATTCATCTCCAGTAAATCTTGTCTATGCAAATATCATATGTGAGTAATAGCACAGCTCTACAAAACAGCAAACTGAGCTTCTTTTAAAATTGCTGAAATTAATTTGCTCTCTCTGGTTGCTGCATGAGAAGGTGCAAAAGGTGTGTAAAGGCTTTCCTTTGGAGGCTGGTGATTTACATCAAGGGAAGCTGCACTATCCGTGTGTCACCTGTGTGTATTATGCAAAAGGAAGGAGGGTGAAGAGCTCAGCTGCACCATTCCAGAAAGGCTACACTGTAGTGTTTCACAGTCAGTTTTGAGCTCTGGCTGTAAAGATTATGCTTTAGAAGTTGTTTTGCCTCAGTAATTTAAGGTTAGACCTGATGATAGCTGCTGGTCTCCACTGAACTTGTCTCCAATATCCATGCTGAGCTTTAGAGTTCATGTTGTTCAGTCTGCAGTGCTCATACGAGGCAGACACTTTTTCTTCAGGCAGTGCAATGATGCCCTCTGCTCACATGAGGTATAACCCTTCTGTGAGGGGTAGAGATACTTGCAGGTCAGATGGTCTCCTGCCTAACAGATCTTCGCAATAAGGTGAACACATCTTGGAACAAGGTTAAAGGGCAGATTTGCCCAGTGGATAACCTTATAGTAACATATGTTATTTTCAGCAGTGTGACTAACATTAAAGCACTCCAGTCCCTGATCTTACAAGCTTTTCCTGACCTTAGAATACTCAGATGAAGAGCGGATTAGGTAGCCTCATTACCATGGGCAGCTTCCTTTCTTCCGAACTGACGCCCACATCTTGGAAGAGGCATCTGCACAACTCTGAAACTTGGCTGTATCACCATGTCAACTCCACCACACTCAGATCAGCCTCTTCTGTTCTTGTGCTGCCCATGCTCCAAGGACTGGCAATGACAAGGACCAGCTGTCCCACTCACATCTGAGCTCCAGAATCCCAGGAGCACCTGCTTTGCCCCCCTCCTGGCCAGCACAAGCACAAGCATCTCCCACCCTGCCCAAGCTGCTCCACAGGTCTCCCATCTCGCAGGGCTGCATCAATGGCTCCAGCCACTGCCAGTTTTTCCTGACAAAGCTCTTTCTCCCAGCAGCAAGTACTTCTCATGCACCAGCTTAAATTTCGTGAAGCTTTATGAGCTGGTTCGAGCGCCCGGTTTGGTTATGGCGTGGCATGTCCAGATGAATGCCCTCTTTGCCTTTGCTGCCTCCAGCTCCTCTCACATATTCAGCACACTCTGTTAAAATACAGCTAATGCTCCTGGGTGGCCACCAGCATTTCCAGTCTTTTCTGTAATTGCAGAGACCTTGGGGAGTGCGGAGAGGCATAGGCAGGCATACACACCATTTTCTGTGCCTAATGAGGACGACTCCTACTCTTAAGGGTGAATTGATGTCTGATGGAAAACTGTTGGCTGCAGTCCAGCAAATGTACAAGGATGCCACTTTGACAGCATCAAGCAGACAGCAAAATTCTTGAATGTCAGTGTCTCTGAGAAATTATTCTGAGCTTTGTTCTTTTTCTGCTCAGGAACCATGCCCATCATTGCTTCTCTCCACATGGGAGATGACTGCAGTGGGGTAAGAGAAGGCAGAGAAGTCTGGCACTGAATTTTAAGAAATAAAAGTCAGCTGCCTTTCTAAATTAGGAGCTACACATCTGTAGTTTGTTCTTTCATCGTTCCTGCAGATTTCTACAGTACAGTGAAACACTCTGGAAAATGAATGCTATTAGTCCAGTAATTGTCTTTGGGGGCTGCTTGTGTTCTGCAGCTATCCACCACTGTTGTGTATATACCTGCAGCCATCCCACACAGATACCTCCAGCCCCTGGCAGCGCTAACTGAGAGGGCTAGAGGTACCCACCAGACCTCCAGTTTTCTAATTGGAGACCAAAATAATACCCCAGAAGTGATCTCTGGATGCTTTGCAGCGTGCATCTCAGAACTCCATTCTCAAAGTCAGTTCTTCAGCTGCTCTTGACCCTGGCTGGCTTAAACCACTGGATTACTTCTAGAAAATCCAGAAACTTCTCCATAGTCCTTGTCAGGTGTCCCTGATTTGCTTGTATTCTGAGTAAACTGCCCACATTTCTTCCTTCATCTGAAAAGTTGCAAACACCAAATCATCCTGTCAGATACTTCAGTAAGCTAAATTTGGAAGAAAACTACTTCCATAGAAAATGTAACTTCTGCTAACCTTGAGGAAGTAAAATTCCTTTGTCCTTATGTAGGACTACACAGTTCAGGAGCGTGTTAGTGTTGCACTTAGAAGAGGTGGCCATTCATGGCTGTGTCCTTCACAGCTCTGCTAACCCAGTGCAGAAGCCTATTAGTAATTTTGGGTTTGTGCTTACAGTAAATTAATAGCAGAGAAAAGCCTTCTCAAGTATTTTTTCTAATAGGAGTGGTCTAAACATCCTTAGTAAATTTGAGGGTGCAGAAGAGCCATTAAAATGGGAGGCTGAAAAAGAACAGTAACAGGTAAACCGAAAAGCAGATATTGTTCTGTATAATAGATATAAGGTGAGAAGATATTTATTCTGATTTCAACTAGAAACAGTCCTGAGAGAAGCCAAAAGCTCTGCTTTGCAGCATCTCACCTATTTCATATCTCAATTATGGTAACAAGTTTCCATCTCTATGTCAGAAGGAAATGGCTAGTGATCAACTACTCCCAAGCCCTTCTGACCACGCAGTTGCAATACATAATTGTGTCCCAATAGCTGTTTCTGTTACCAACATTTTTCTCCGTTAAAATGACTCCAGCTTCAAGATGCTGTCAAACATGTTATATGGCATAAATAATCCCAGAACATTTTGTTCCTTTCCAGTGCAGTGTACAGTTCATCCTGCATATTCATATTTTTAACAATGCGTTGAGGATGCTCAGCTGCAGAATGGTGCGCCAGGCTTTTGGAAAGTGTTTTGCTTTATTATTCAAAGTATACATTTGTTCTCTCTGCAGGAGCAGTTTGAATTTGCTTTGACAGCGGTTGCAGAGGAAGTGAATGCAATACTCAAGGCACTTCCCCAGTGAGCAGCTCAGTCTCGCGAAGGTTCCCGCAGGATCTGTCCCTCATTTTCTTCATCCTCAGTCCCTGTGAATGTTCTTGGAAACCGTGACCCGAGCTTAACTGTGTATCTTCTGTTGTAACCACATAGTGATAGGGTTCTTGCAAACTCCTTTAGCTGGTAAAAGTTCAGCAGTTAAAATGTGTATTCTGGTTTTGGGGGTTTTAAACAAATTTTTAAAAGTACATTGAAGCCTCGGATTAAGTGACAGAACAATCCATCTGATTTCTTTCATATCCTCAAAGCCCTCAATGTCACACTTTGAAAGCACACATTCATGTTCTTAATGGCAAATATACAGTATTGTGGGTAATTAGTGCAGTCAATATAGTCTCAGAAAACAGTGTTCTATTTTGTAACTTCTCAAAGACTGAATAAGAGGAGGGAGGGGAGCCTGAAGAGAGTCATGGTTGTTCCTCTACAATGCCAAGCTAGAGCATGAAACAGTGCTGAGGGTGTGAATAAACAGAGGTCCAGGCTCTGGCAAAGAGAGCTTGCACCTTCTCATGGTGCATTTTGGCAAGCAGATGTTTCTTAACTGTTGTTTACTTTTCAGCTTTGTGCCATGAATGGAAGAAAATCTGAACTGTAAGTAAATAGGTTGCACAGTTGTTGCAACTGTGGAGAGCAAGTTGGTCACCCTAATGGGAAACCAGGTAATAATGAGCACAACTCTAGCTGTGTACCTACCACTGACAGCATAGAAAAAGAGAGTGTAGACTCACCTCAGGTGATGGGAAAAGGCCCTGTCAGCAGTCAGGTAAATGTCTGGAGCTGTTAAGAAAATAGATGGTTGATTTTATGGGATTACTGAGGAAGAAAATGGGTCTCCTCTTTATATTTTTGAATATTCCTCTGTAAAAATGTGCTGTGCCATCCTTTTTAGCCAGGAAAATATATTTGTCTAAAACCCTGGCTGAAGGAGAAATCTCCAATCTGTGTTTTATGATTCTCATTGAGTTTGTCTGATCCAGACATTCATTGCACCTTTCTGCAGAGGCCCTGCTCACTCCTTGTTCTCAGTTATACCTATTTTAATTAACCATTAAGGGATAAAGAAGCACACAGGTTGAATTTCAGACATTCTTGTGTTCTCAAAATCCTAATGCCTACTGTTGCAGAGTAATGCTAAAATATGCCTGTAAATGGTTTGGTTATGCAATCTTGCTTATGTGAATTCACAGATTTAGTTTTGGTACTCTTCTGAAGGAATTTACATTATTGATAGAAAGTACTCTGATACGTTTAAGCAAAGAGCCTGAGAGTAAAATTATCAAAGGTACTTAAGCGATTTAGGCTCTTAATTTCATTTTGAAAAGTGAATACTTGGATGCTTTTTCATATGTTATCCTAAATCTCTGTGATTTAAGAATCTAGGGTGGTTTTTCTCCAAAATCTTAAGAGTGTTGTGTGCTTGAAACCGTATTAGGCTAATCGTTTGAATTTAGCACTGAAAATGTATCATGGAATTTGATTTGGGAAGGGGGAGCTTTTATAAACTTCTGATAAGTGAAATGTTACAGATAACAATATCACAGAGTTTTGCTGGCACGATGTAACAGGCATCTATCAAAACCAAACATTTTGTGTTGTAGGTGTGGATATTGGTGATTTTTTTCTTTCTAGCAATTAAAGAGTTATTTAAAAAATTAAAAAAAAAAAAACAAAGCAGGAGGCTTGTTACTTTTTGCCATGCATTTTTTTATGCCTTACTTGGGATGTGCTGTTGCTTAATTTGTGCATTCCATTACAATAACAGTACAGAGCAGTTACTGCAGATGCCATCATCCTCTTAAGTACACATACTGTACATTAAGCCACATGTTTATTTTATGGCCTAAGCATTTTAAAGCTTTCCTAGCAATAACTAAAAAAACTAATGGAGTATAAATGAGAAAATTGCCTTTTTCATTTGATAATTTAGGTTTAACAGGATTCTTTTATTACTTTAGCTAACACAAAATTGCAGATCAGGGCAGATGAGATCAGTCTGAGCAGTATCAGCAAGTGTTTGAAGTAGATTTACTATGAGCCACGTACTGCAGCTTTCTCACAATACAGGTTGTTATATCCAAACAAACTGTCCAAAAAATCAAAATTAGGGCATCCTAAGCCAAGCTCTCCGATTATGGGGTAAAATTATTTCCCAGTGCAAGATGCCATGCCATTACCTACTGCCAATGGGCTAATGGGTTTTTAGCACAGATTTCTGCCCTGGGATTCATTAGCGTTTGCCTTCTGACTGTCCCTGCACATACCACAAGCATGGCTGACGAGCCTTTTGTTTGCACTTCAGGAATATTTTTTAATTGTTCTTTTGCAAATATTTGCATTTCGTAATAGCAATTTCAGGGTGATCCCTATTAATTCGCAAGCAGCTGCGTGTAAGACTTGAATATTGCTCTTCATGCTTCGGAGTTTATTTAGCATAGATTAGAGGGCATTAATCTCCCCCAAGGCTAATGGGACAGGGATCTATTGTTTTATTCATACTTGTAGACCAGTTTACACAACAGAAAGATGCAGTCTTACTCAGAGGGTTAGAGTATCTCCCACTGAATGTCATTGACAATCCTTCTATTTCAGCCATGTTTTGTACAGTTCTTCCACAAAGAGGTGCCAGGCTTATTCTGTTAACCGTAAACTATCACACAGAGTATTTCCTCTGTGCATAGCATATTGTTCACACCTCTTGATAAATGCTCTGCTTCTGGGGGTGATAATCTGCTGCAGGGTCTGTTATTGAAATGCAGGTTTCAGTTGCACTGGGATGATCTGGTGGGGGGGTTGACAGTCCATTTCCCAGGAAGATGCCAAAGCCATGGATGAAGCCACAGAGGTGGATTTCTCATGCAGGGCAGATATTTCTGTACCCTTTTCACTGCAGTTAACTTAATCCTTGTGATTTGGTGAAGGATGTTGTTCAGGCCACCCCTAGCCACTTGAACTGGACGTGGGACCTGCCCTGAGTCCACCAGCAGGTTGTGTTGAGCTCCTTCCTGGAAGCCAGGATCACCTGAGAGCCCAGGGACAAATGAGACCCACCGTCCTCTGTTCAATATTCTGCTTGATCTTTAGTAAACTAATTGTGATTGAAGCTTGGGCTGGTGCTTGACATATAGCCATAAGCAGTAATTGTTTAATATTGACCATCCTCGTGTTCTTGATAAAGACAAATTGAATCTACAGGTGCTGTTTGTGTGGCTAAATCTTTAAATGCCATTTAAGGGGGGGGGGGGTGTGGAGCTGCAGAAGGGTGATTTGACTCCAGTGCTCAGTTTTCTTCCTCACTGGTCAAAGCCTCCCAGCAGAGGGAGAAAACCCTGTTTTCCCCACAGGCATGGCAGTGAGCACGGCTGCTAGCCCTGAGCAAGGCCATGACCTGAACAGACTCCACATTTACATAGTCACAGTGTGTGCATATATGGGGGATAGCGAAGTCGTTGTCATCAGCATTGATAGTTCATAGAGCATGTTTGCTCTCTCCAGCCTTCACCCTTTCCATGACAAGGACCGGAACTTAGAGGGATGGAGGGGCAAGACAACACTGTTATGTAAAGCCCAGATCCTTGAGGTTCAGCCTTAGCCACAGAGAAAATAGTGTGGGGTTTGCTGTTGGCTTCACGTGTTTCAGGTGCAGGCTCTAACCACTGCTCTTGACCACCATCTGTGGGACCCAGTGCAGCCCAGGTAACATCCAGTGGAAGTCCTCGGCAATCGCGAGGGCCAACAATGAATTTCAGCAGAAAATCCCAGGTCCAAATGTCAGTCTAGTAGCAAAGCAGGCAAGATTATTTTTATAGATGCCACTAAACATTTAAAACACTTTAAAATATTTTTAAAATCTACACCAATGTCTAAACCTTGTTCCTGTCTCTAGCATGCATGCAGAACCAATCTCCATCCATCCCCAGGGGAATGACAGCTATAGTACCTGTAAGGAGTTCATGCTTTATTAGTCAAGTGGAACATTAATAAAACCCAGCCCACTTCATAATTTCCAGAATAGTTATTAATTAAAAAAACTGTTTATTGGAATGGAAAACAAGTATTTGATTAGCTTTGTTACAGAACAATAGCTCTCCAAATTTTTATTCTGCATATTTTATTCTTTCTTTAGAAAATTCTCTTAAGAAGCAGTTGAGATAATTTGCTTTTGAAAACTGTACAGTTTCTATGGTTTTGCCTTTTAAATGAGAGTACACTTTGTATATTTGATTATTATATTTTTCTGTTAAGATTACATTGGGCATTACAAAAGCATTCGCCACCACAGTGAAAAGAAAGCTATCCTGTTGGTTTGTTGCAAAAGAAAAAAATAATTAAAACAAAATTGCAGAGCTGCGGCATACTCAATCCAATTAGAGCATGACTCTTTACTACTCTCCATTTACCACATTAGAAATAAAGTTACACCAGCAAGATTTCATTTGAAGCTGTTCTTGCATGCTGTTTGTACTGTATTTGATGGCATAATATTGTTTTGTTTACGACCTTTTCTTTCTTGTCATTCTATTATATTCTTTATATGTATATAGTTTAAAAAAAAAGAAGATTATACGAAGTATTTTGTTCTACCTCTGTACAAATCATACTTGTGAATAAAGTCATATCGTCTGTGGAGTATGGAATTGTGAATACAGCATTAACAGCTGGTGCATTGCTTTTATTTAGGGGGTGGGAGTGGTACCTCCGTCTGTTGCTGGAGAGCTGGGTTCTGAATATGCAAGGTGGGCACGCAGGGCTGGCAGAGAAGGGCATCCGTGCTGGCGGCTTAGAGGTGTATGTTTAATCTGCTCTGAGCAGAAGAGATTGCAGCCACCTCTGGGTTGGTCGTGTGGCCCTGTAATATTGCAGCTCCCAATGTTTTGATCAAGGCAGACCGCTGTGTTCAGACCAGAGAGTGAAGCAGGCAACAAAAAATTTTAAATTACACCGACCCTCCTTGTACAACCAGAAAGTGGAAAAATTTGGCCTATATTGTGTGTCACAGAGTGCAGGAGTTAACAAAGGGAATAAATTATGCTGTCTTTCAGGAAAATTAGAGGCAGGAAAACGGTTTTGGGGAGGCAAGGCTGCTGGATCAGGGCATAACATAATGGGTGGTATGGGCTGCCCAGGGATTTAGAGTTTTAAAATAGTAGCAAGATTCACAAAGGGATTTGAACAGGTAATAGAAAATACTCACTATTATATTAAATAAGGTTAAGAGGAATAAAGTCTAGGTTCCCACATAACCACAGCATAAAATAACCAGTCTGTTCCCTGGGGAATAGGAAGTAATTTTCCCATAAGCACTGCCCATTATACGAAGGTTTGTATCTTTCTATGAAATATCTATTGTTAGCTGTGATCAGAGGCAGTCTTCAGGATTAGACAGCCCTGGTATGGCTGTTTTCATGGTCCTGTATTGTGTGTTGAAATTCCACTTGCATTTTGAAGAAGACTTAAAATAGTTCATCACTGTCTTGGAAAGAACTAGAAAAACGTAAAGAGAAAGGTAGAAACAGTCCTGGTCCAGCTCACACCCTTCCCATCAGAAGAATCACATTTTATGTTCTTTAACCTTGTTTATGTAGTTGTGTGTTTTAATATGTGTGCCTTTCTCACTGTAAGAAGGTGACTTTCATCTTGGAAGCAAAATATATGCACCATTATAGCTATTTTCCTGGTGGTGTAATTTAGGAGGTTTTTTCATCTCCAAGCTACCTTTCTGAAGCCTCTGGTAACATCAGATGGAGAACAAAAAGGGAAAAACATTTAACTGTATAACTACTGGAGCATTATGTATCTTCCAGGCAAACAGAAAAACCATCAGCTACATGTACATTGATTCAGGCAGCCAGCGTTTGCTTTCACTTTGTGTTAATGCAGGTACAAGCAGCCTTGACCTGTCTGGTTCTCTGACTACAGGATAGTGTCTCAGCTGCTGCTGAGGGACATTACTTTGTTGCTAGGACTCATGGTTTTGTAATTACAGCTGTAGCTCATGACCAGCAGGCTGAGTATTGGCCTCTGGTAGGGCTCAAGAAAGAGCTGGTTTTGAGTATTAGCCTGGAGCATCCCCACCAGCACACCTGAGTACTGTTACTGCACAGCCCGTGCTATGGTAACAAACCTCTGAGCCTGAGCTGTTCACACTACTGGGGAAGCAGGACAGAGCACTCAGCAAAACAGGAGGAGAAAAGTTCTGCCCATCTGCTGCCCTGCTTGGTGCCAGTGCAAAAGGGAGAGACACACTTCTGCTCCCAGCTGAACTACTGCAGCCCATATGCAGTATAAAAAACAGGAACTTCTCAAGTTGCTGAAAGTTCCTGAAGGTTTTATTTTTCATGGAATCATAGAATAGTTAGGGTTGGAAAGGACCTTAAGCTCACCTAGTTCCAACCCCCCTGCCATGGGCAGGGCGCCTCACAATAAACCATGTTACCCAAGCCTCTGTCTGACCTGGCCTTAAACATCGCCAGGGTTGGAGCATTCACAGCTTCCTTGGACAACCCATTCCAGTGCCTCACCACCCTTACAGTAAAGAACTTCCTCCTTATATCCAGTCTAAACTTCCCCTGTTTAAGTTTTAACCCGTTACCCCTTGTCCTGTCACAACAGTCCCTAATGAAGAGTCCCTCCCCAGCATCTCTATAGGCCCCCTTCAGATACTGGAAGGCTGCTATGAGGTCTCCACGCAGCCTTCTCCAGGCTGAACAGCCCCAACTTTCTCAGCCTGTCTTCATACGGGAGGTGCTCCAGTCCCCTGATCATCCTCGTGGCCCTTCTCTGGACTTGTTCCAACAGTTCCATGTCCTTTTTATGTTGAGGACACCAGAACTACGCACAATACTCCAGGTGAGGTCTCACAAGAGCAGAGTAGATGGGCAGGATCACCTCCTTCGACCTGGTGGTTACGCTCATTTTGATGCAGCCCAGGATACAGTTGGCTTTCTAGGCTGCGAGCACACACTGAAGCCTGCTCAAGTTCATTTTCTCATCAACCACCACCCCCAAGTCCTTCTCCGCAGGGCTGCTCTGAATCTCTTCTCTGCCCAACCTGTAGCTGTACCTGGGATTGCTTCGACCCAGGTGTAGGACCTTGCACTTGTCATGGTTAAACTTCATGAGGTTGGCATCAGCCCACCTCACAAGTGTGTCAAGGTCCCTCTGGATTGCATTCCTTCCCTCCAGCATATCAACCGAACCACACAGCTTGGTGTCATCGGCAAACTTGCTGAGGGCGCACTCAATCCCACTGTCCATGTCAGTGACAAAGATGTTGAACAAGACCGGTCCCAACACCGACCCCTGAGGGACACCGCTCGTTACTGGTCTCCAGCCGGACATTGAGCCATTGACCACAACTCTTTGTGTGCGGCCATCCAGCCAGTTCTTTATCCACCCAGTGGTCCATCCATCAAATTGATGTCTCTCCAATTTAGAGACAAGGATGTCGTGTGGGACAGTGTCGAATGCTTTACACAAGTCCAGGTAGATGACATCAACTGCTCTACCCCTGTCCATCAGTTCCGTAGCTCCATCACAGAAGGCCACCAAGTTGGTCAGGCAGGATTTCTCCTTAGTGAAGCCATGCTGGCTGTCAGCAAGCACCTTGTTGTTTTCATGTGCCTTAGCATGCCTTCCAGGAGAATCTGCTCCAAGATTTTGCCAGGCATGGAGGTGAGACTGACTTTTAGAATTTGCTGTAAAACTTCAGTGCTGCTGATGGGATTGGCAGTTCTGTTTTGCATCCTGAACAAATACAAGGAACCGTGCACCCATAGGGAGGGGTAAACAGTAGGTTGTGTTTATTCTTGGTTTAATTATAGGACCTGCAAACTGTGTGCTTGAAATAACTGAATTCAGCAATACAGGAAAAAGATTCCACATAGATGACCATACTGGGAGATATAGCCTTAAGCTAAGTTTGGGGCTATATGACTGATGTGTTGCCCTGCACCAGATTTTTCCCTGTAGGAGCTTTGGCCACAGCTCTCAGAAGTACAGGATTGTTTTATTCCAGCATTTCTGGTAGATGTTAGAAGTGAGATTCATCTTAACAAATTTCTGAGTAGCTTTAGCTTTTGCATGGAGTTCTACGGAGGAGCAGCTCATCATAAGCTAGCTTTGTAGTCAGTGAAGGAAAATAAGCATTTTTAGTGCATGATTTATCAGATCTGGTTTGGATGTCTACTTTACCATCAGGTGTTTTACCCTATTCACCCCATACCCTGAAATGGGGAATTTCAACTTTTGACTATGTGCTAGTAGAGAAGCATTTCCTTTTGATGTTTTAAACCTATTCCTTCATAATTGCATTGTATCACTTGTGAAAAAAAAGAGAAGTAATTTCAGATTTTATAGACTGCGAATTTGTAGACATCCTTATCCTATTCCTTCTCAGGTTTTCCTGTTCCACACTGAAGGCTCATTTCTCCTCTTCAGAAGAAATTGTCCTGTGCCTTTGATTGCCTTTGCTATCGCTCACCTTACCTTGTTCATTTCCATTTCTCCTGTGTTTGCTCTGAGATGCACAGGCCCAGGCTGTGGCCCACTGTCACTTAATGATGTTTTTATAGTTTTTCCTTTGGAATTTCTAACACCCTGTTGCCCCCTTCCACAATTGCTGAGCACTGAGCTGGCTCTCACAGACCACCTTCATTCACAGCAATACCAAATCCTTTTCTTTAGGGCAATAGCTCTCCCAGAGTTCACCATTACATCTTTATTGTTAGGGATGTGTATTACATTATGTGTGTTACTTTGTGTTTATCACCAGTGATTTCATCTGCCATCTTCGAAGTCCTGTGTCATCACAAGGTCTCTCCATAACACTTATTTGGTGTTACCTTTGTTTTTATAACCCTAGATAATATGTGTCATTCACAGTCTGCCACCTCACTATTCCCTCCACCTTCTTCACATTGTTTGTACTGAGGAATCACCAACACCGCAACAGCTGTCCCTTTCTTCACAACCTGTCTCTTATCTTTTAACTGCTCATTAACCCACAAAAACCTTCCCTCTAATCCAGTGGCAGCTCCGTTTCTGCACGAATCCTCCATGAGACAGCCTTTGCCAAATGGTTTTAGGAAGGCCAAATACAAGATAGCAAGTAAACCACCCACATCAGCGTGCCCACTGATTCCTTCAAAGCCTCTTAGTAGGCTTTTGAGACATGACTTCCTCCAGCAAAAAACATATTGCTTCTCCCCGCGCTCTACACCATCAGTTGCACAGGATCTAGGCACAAGAGGCGGATGCAGCTCATAGAGTAAGACACCTACTAAAATAGCTTTGGTATCCTTTTGGAGTCAGCGGAGAGCTACTGAATGGACTTTAAAACAGAGCTCTGCAGCTCAGCTAGTGCACCCCCTACCTCAGCACAGCACTTGATGGACATTGCTCAGGGTCATTTCCAGACAAGTTTTGTGGACCTCCAGAGGTGCAGAATCCTCTGGGTCATCTTTGTGAAAAGTGCCTTTTCAAGACCTAACTGAAATTCTCCTTGATGCAGACTGATTGCTAATCAGCTCCCCAAAAGGAGATGCCCACACTTGGACAGACAAATCCCTGCCTAGGCTCTACCAGCAAGGTTGTCATTTGCAGTAGTGGACACTAACGGATGTAGCACACGTGGAAGCATATATTTGTGTCCTAATCCATGAGCTGAATCCCACCCTCTGGGCAGGATTCCATGCATGTTTGTAAGTGTTTGATGTCGCTGCAGATGCTGTGGGTGTCCTGCCTAGCCTCCAGCACTCATGCCAAATGGCTGAGAGTCTGAAGTCTTGTGTTTTGTTTGCCAGCCCCATGCTGGTGCCTTAAATCTCTTCAGGTGTCTCAAATGATGTCGGATGCCTACATTCAGGGAACTGAATCTCACATCATGCGTCTACCAGTTGGATTCTGTGGCTTCTATCAAATTTCAAGGTATGAGAGGGAATTTCACAGGACAGTAATTTCCCAGAAATAACCCACTACTCCCAAAATGGCAGCACTTTTTATAAACCCTCATGCCTGTTTCAACATCTGTCAGTATTGGATTCAAGGTAGTGCTATGACTTCAGCAGCAGACAGCATCACTCATACACTGAGCCCGGCATGAGATGCTGTGATGACCCACAGCAGGGCACAACTGGAGAGTAGTCTTTCTCCTGGGTAGTCCTTAATGGCTCCTCATACCTCGCAGCTGGTGAGAGCATTGTGTGGGAGCATAGGCACTGTTGCTTTCCAGCACAAGAGAGGAAAAAAGGGAAAAGTGGCCAAAAACATGGTATTTAGACTTTTGAATTCATGTTTAAAAAAAACTATTGAACAGCAGTGTTCTAGTAGCACTTGTTTCTAAATGTGGCATCCATTTCCTTCATGCAGGAAATCTGCTCCATTTTCCAGCAGATTTCATTTGTGTTGTCCAAGTTAGAAATGTTTGTTCCTGCATATGGATATTATGATAGAGAGTGAGCATGAGCAAGACCAGTTCTTGTTGTGTAACTGATGCTGCACCTAATCTGTTGGGCAGAAGCCGAGTGGACCCACAGTTTTGCAATCCTGATAAAAGCATTGCCAGGACTGTAAGGAAGCCTTGTGAGTAGCTGAAGGGGAAAAACAAACCACCACTCTCTTCAGAATTACCTTTTGATTATTTATAGATTGTTTTTCCATGAGCAGGAATACACATCTCTCTTTGAAAAGGGAGATTAATTTAACATCTGGCGTGTCTAGCCATGCATGGCTGAAGGAGCTGGGTAAGCGATCTGACTCAGCAAGATGATGGGTACAGAACAGAAGGTCTTTAGCATTGACTTTTTTGTCTGTTCTACTGTTTGTTCTAAGTAAAGCCCATATTTTTTGTTCTTGTTTGGGTGGGTTTTTTTTTTAAATAGTTTACTATTTAAAGTAAACAGGTTGGTTTGAAATGAATTACAGTTCTGCCCATCTCATACATTTCCATTGCAAAGACCCACAAGACAGGCAACCAAGCCAAACTGTGTTCCTAAGCTGTTAGTTAGGATTTGGCCTTCCTTACTGTTTTAACGCTAAATGCTGAGCTTTTTCAATAAACCATTAGATGTCAGTGATATTAAATCACCTTCTTTATTGCTCTCTGTGGCTGAGGGAGTAAAGACAGTATAGCAACAGGATTAGATAATGAGATGGTAAAGAAAATGTTTTTGATGAACTGCTGGCTCTTGTGCTTTTAGGTATTTTGTTCTGAAAGATTTTGTTATAGCTGTGTTTACTGAACCAGACTATGCCATGTCTTGCTTGGAATCTCATTTGTGCCAAATTCCTGCCCTGCTTGACTTCCACCTCTCTTATCTGCCAAGGCCAAGATGCCAAATGGAGATTGACATGGTGTGTGGGCTGGTGCCCCTCTGATATGAGGGTGTAAGAACAGAAATCTTGAGACTGCTGTTAACATGCTCTCTGCAGGGAAGATGTGTGTCCTTGCTCTACAGAGAGGTTACAGCAGTAACTCCGTATGATCACATTCACTAAAGATGGGGATGGATGGACACCTTTGTAGTGATTTGCCAGTGTTGTCCTCTCACTGCTTGGGCATTTCCAGTCTCTAGTAATCGTGTTCTTCTTGGTAAGAAAAAGAACATGTGTTTTGTCAGTGTTGTAGGTATTTACCCTGGGAGACATTCACACCTCTTCCTTTTCTGCATCCATCCAAGCTTGCTTTTCTGTAAGTTGCCAACACATCTAACATGCACAAAACCGCGTAAATGTCCACCAAGATTCTTTTTAGCAGAATGCTGGCTTGTAAAAGCTTTCGTAATTTTCCTTGGTGAATTCCAGTCCTCTAAAAGCAGGGCTTATGTAAATGACAGGCACAAACAGCCCAGCCATACATAACTGATGCTATTTTCCCCATCCCAAAGCAGATTTTTGCAGACTCCTGCAGCTACATATATAAGTCTAGCTGGTCTGAGCAGTCTGAGTCGCTGGGACCACCACATTTTAAAGGTTTGTTCTGAATAGATTAGCTGATGCTGCATGCGTTACGCTATTTCTAATGTATGTCAATTAACAATTTAATGCTGGCTGAAAATCCCATTATAGATTTTAATTTTGGCATCTGAAAGCTCATTTAATATTAGTTTTTTTAAGTCGGGGAAAGTTATTTAATTAGGTGTATGATTTTCCCTTTAATGTACAGCGAGATATGGAGCGCTGGGCAAGAGGGAAAGGAAGCACCAGCATCTTGATAAACTCCTACTGCCCATAGCCAGGATCGAGGAATGCCTGATGCCTAAATCCAGGTTAAACCTTCCAGGAGACAACAGGTAACAGCACAGCAGTATTTCACTAACAGATTTCTTATAAAACCACTAAGTATTCGCTTACACACTTTCCTCTTCCCATCCCATCTGCTTCCCAACCCTTCAGTCTGTAATGTAGGCATAGAGGGTAGGATTTGCTTCCCCTAATCCAACCAGCTAAAAATGAAGTGGTAGTCCCAGCTAATCCTTTCAGATTGTTCTCAGATCAGCAGAGAGGGATAAGCATTGGTAAATTATTTAGCCCAAAATTGTTTTGTGGGTGAAAGTGGGAAAATACTGTTCCCAGGGGAGAATACAGGCTGAGCATTAGGTAGGCAGGACACCATTACTGAAATAGCCCCTCTTGCAGGAAATCATCACAAGATGTGGAAGGACTCCCTGCTGGCTATGGGCTTTAGGTCTCCCTTGAAAGCTGGCATTATCCGGTGTGTCCGGGACTTTGGTTAGGGAAACTCCATCTCTTGTGGGATTGTTGCACTGCCAATAGGCAGATGGTAGACCCAGCTCCCACAAACTCTCTGACATGCCAGGCAGACAGCAGCACACAGTTTTGAGTGAGGATTGCCCACATATAGACTATGTTTGTGTGAGGATTATGCATACTAGATGTTTTGAAGTTGCATAGGGGGAAAAAAAAAGACCCAAACATTACTTTTGTTTTTCTTTACTACCCAGACTATAAAAACAACAGCAGAAGGTGTTCCAGCTCCTGGACTGTCCCGTGTGCTGCGAAACATTTGCTCTTCTGCCATCTTGAAATTTAAGTTTGCAGATATCACAGTGGGAGTGCTGGTGGTGGGCAGTGTCTCTGGGGTCCTGAACCAAAGCTGAAAAGCTGCCCTGGTGTAAGATGGCTCAAAAGTAGATAGGGATGGAAAGCATCCTGTCCTTAACAAAGTTCAAAGCCACCTTAGTGATGTTGTGACTATATGGGTTAGCATCCTGTCCACACCAGGGGAGCAGAATCATCTGCTGACCCAACTGCAACCAAAATACAGACTTCTTTTCACCACATTTTGGCTAAAATTTGACCCTTGGTTTGCACCAAGTTGAAACAATGAAGGAGATTTTTGCACTGTACCAGTAAGCAGCTCCTGATCTGAGAAAGGACAAAGGTGCAGGGCGGGGTTTCATAGCACACTGTTGTCCGTCCTGACCTCAAAGTCTCTGAGACAAGGCAGTAGCCCTTGAGCAGAGCAGCATCACAGCTAAGTAACGACCTGCCCTCTGACAGCACCAAACACAGGAGAAAGGAGAGACCAGCACCAACGAAGCTGAGCAGGGCTTTCTTTCCCTGCCTCACCTCAGCGTGAGGTAAGCTGATAAGGGCATCAGTTTGTGAATGACAAGATCTTCTGCCCCTAGAGAGAGGCACATAAATTCATTAGCCAAATGGAGGGATCAGAAGTGAATCATGACAGGCTCAGTAATCTGATAAAAAGAATTGCTTCCTTATTAAAATATAAATAGAAAGCTTTATTATTGTTATTTAAAAACCCTGTCTTTCCCACTGAAAGGCCAGCAGATAAAGGATGTGGTACAGATCACTTTTGTTGGCTCTGGGAAAAAGTGAGTTATGGAAAAGAATGGACAAGACAGATCTGCGCTTTTCATCTGGCTGGTCTGGAGACTTTATTCCTCCTCTTCCTTATGTCTGTTCTCCTTCCTGTCCACCAGGTTACTACAGCTTGCTCTACTTTCTTTCCGTATTTGATTTAACATCAATACCTCTGCTGTCTCTGAACACTTTCTGGCACTTGAAGGGCAACAACATGAGTTTGTAGTGCCACCTTAACTTCCTTCCTGAAAAAAATGTTCTAAGCTTCTCTTCTTTCTGAAAACCCACTTTGTTGGACAGTTGCAACTAATAGGACTGTGCCTGTGACTTCTGACTGTACATTTATGTTAACTTCTCTGCTTACATAGTGGGGTTTTCCCACTGTGGACCATACCTTGCCTACAGATCTACATATACATAAACAATAGCAACAGAGAAAGGAAAAATGAAAGCACAGCTAAGTGTTTAGCCAACAGATGGGTAAGCGTACCTCCAGACATTTGTGCTGGATAAAATAGCGTCACAGCACTCCTACCAGGCACATGTTCACTTACTCATGGTTGGGCACCTATAGCTTCTGGTGAGCTATAGAGAGAGTGTCTGGAGACATCCACTCCTTCACTACCACTGCTAGGAGCTGGGGCTCATTTTGTCCATACTGGTGTCCCTGCAGCAGTGCAAGGCTGGCAGCAGTGCGAGGCTGGCAGCAGTGCCTCTCCTGCCGGTTTCTTCCACGTATTTCACCAACATGAGGTGGTTCTAATTGGTTCTAGCTGGTTGTAACTGCAAACCTGCATGCCTCCCAAGCAAGCTCTGTTTTATCTTTCAACTGTGATTTTTGATATGGTTAAATTAACAAAAGGGAGGTGGTTAAAGACAAAGTTCTAAAAAGGAAGTCATGGTTTCCTCATGGGAGTTCAAGGAGAAACAAATAGTTTCATTGTGCCATGTATAAAATAGGGATGGTGATGTTGGCTTTCGTTGAGTACTGGGGTCTGGATGTAAATAGTGGCACAATCTGCAGCTGATTCTTCTTTCTCGCTTGCATGGCTACACAGAGTGAGTCAGGGTGCAAAATACAAAGTCAAGATACCTGAGTTGCTGTAAGGATTCCTGGAGCTAATTTAAGAAATAATTGGAAAATTTTAAGTTGGACTATTTGGGGAGAAATAAAAGAAAAAAAAAAGTTCACTTTCCAACTAGCTTGAAAGTCAGCTGCAAAACTGACACATTTCTACTGAAAAAAAATCTAATATTTCATGAAAAAATGAATGAAAAGAAATCACTTAAAATATCCCCTTCAGGGCCCTCTAATTCAAAGGACCCTTTCCTAAGGTGTGGCTACTCCAGACTAAGACTTTACCCCAGTTCCCACGGCTTCTGGTTTGAGTAAGAAACTCTCAATTTTTGCTTGTCACTGCATAAAAATTCAGGCTGGATTCTGTGGATTTACCACCTGCTGGGTTCTGAGGGAAAAAATTACCACCTACCATGTCCAGAAATGTTTAATCATAAAACCACCGCAGCCTTTGAGGAGTTTCATGGCTGCAGAGATAGGCACAAATACTTTGCCTACCACTGGAACAAGTTGCACAGAGGAGGTGTGGATGCTCTATCCCTGGCAGTGTTCAAGGTCAGGTTAGATGGGGCTTCAAGCAACCTGATCTAGTGGAAGGTGTCCCTGCCCAAGGCACGGGGGTTGGAACTAGGTGATATTTAAGGATCCTTCCAACCAAACCATTCTGTGAGTCTATGATTAGCCTTAAAGGCAAAACCTAGAAGGTAATTCAGAACCCTGGTGGGCATTCAAAATGTTGTAATAGATGCCATTTTAAGCATCCTTATCTCTGAGGCTTTAGTCCTAATAGTTCCATATCTGGGTTTAGCATACGTTCCCTGGTTTCCTCTCCCACGTCTGAGAATAGTGTGTCACCTGCCATGTCCAACAGGACAGGCCAGCATTAAGCATTAAACACACCAACAAATTGCTCATGTCCGTAGCTGGCTGCTGCACGGACTACACTCCACACTACACTTGTGCCCGCATTAGTTTATTTCATTGCATTCTCCCCAAGAAGGTCCTAGTGTTGCTGGCCCTGCCAACAGGCACAAGTCAGGCACAGCCCAGCTAGATAAGGCCAGTGCTGTGCCTACCCCTCCAGACATACCCCTCTGAGGGCATTTGTGCAGCCCAGTACTGCTGGTGTGCTAGTGCTTCACCATGAGCACAACAGGCAGTGGAGGATACCCTTTACACCATCCTCCATTTAATACACTGTCAGATGCACTTTCTGTTTATCTCCTTCTTTTTCTGAATCTTTAAGAGAAGGTTTAGGATTCACTACAGCACTTCCTGCTTCAGAGCTGGCAGGATGAAGAGCCTTATTATTCCAAATCCAATCCTGACACCACAGAAGGGGAGTTAAGTGTTCCATTCTTACCCAGCCATACTGCACAAGAGGGCTGACCTCTGCCCCCACACAGGTTTAGGATATTGGGCTCTTGTCTCACCAGCCTCTGCCTGCCAAAAGCCCACGTGCTCAAACCCTGTCTGTGTATGTAGGGTAATCCTTCCCTGCGCTCACCACGACACTATGTGCTTGCAAATGCTAATTCCTTTGCAGTCAATGCTTGGAAAGTCACCCCTGCCAGCTCCAGGGACTGAAGTCCTTCATCTGCAACACAGAGACAGGAGCACTTTTAATAAGGCTAAAAGGACACTGCCCTGCCTTTGAAAACAATCCACTCTCCTTCAGCCCTCACCCAGCCACTGCTGATAGCTAATACTGCAGGCACCATGGGAGGCATTTGCACCAACTTCTTCACGTATCTAAATTACAGGCCTAAATTAGCAGCCTGAAGTTTCTAGGTCATCAGTGATTAGAGGTAAATGCGGGACCCTGTGGCTAAGCAAACCTTCTCCCATTGCCACAGAGGGAGCTGAGGTCTCACCTGCAGCACTGAATGGAGATGCTGAATGTGAAGGCTGCTCCTCTCTCAAAGGAGTATTGGCATGTCCCTGACCAGGTCACGCTGGCTTCACCAGACTCAGTGCATCCCTGGGAAGCACAGGGGAAAGGTAAGCTGCAGTATTACGTTATTAGAGTGGAAGAATGAATAATTTTCACAGATTCAGTTAGGCACTTTCAGACAAATCGCTAAGACATATCAGAGGTACATGATGGAAAACTAAAAGGTGAAAATGAAAACATAAAATTATTCTTGCTCTTACCTCTCCTGGGCCTTATCCAGTGAACACTTGACTTTGCTTTTCCATATCCTGCTACTAGTTTCAGGAATGATGCTCGCAGTATGTTGTATAGAATTGAGTCTTTCTTTTCTCCATCTGCATTTCTCCTCTTGTTATTGACTTCTCCAGTTCCAATGATTAGGTCAGGCGGTGTCACATACTTCAAGTGCTGAGGCCAATTAACACACTTTCTGGGTGACCAGAACTGCTGATCGATTAAGCTGCTCCATCCCACTGAGATTCCTTGCTGTTGCAAAGGCAGACGCGATCATATAAACCACACTTAAATAGAATTGATGAAGGCAGACCTGAATGACAGCTTAAATGCTTTTTTTATTTCTCAGAAGAACCAAAAGAGGGGTTTATTTGACTCCTCTTCCCAGCACTTGGAAACAAGTAAAAGCTGCCATTATAAAGAAAACTTTTTGGGCAGGGGGGAGGAATTCAGTTCAAACTGAGTAGAACCAGCTAAAATAACCTCTGAACCAAATATCCCTCATCCTTCCTGAAAATGTTGAAAGTGGGAAATCATAGCAATAATAAAATTGAGGCTTCCTCTAAAAAGTGTCTGTATTTTACATGCTTCCATCTACTGGGAGAGATGTATTTTTAAACAATATTCCAAAGCTGTACAGATCATGCTCCTTAATTTTTCAACACCCAAATTAAAATGTGATTAAATGGTTATAAGCATGTACATGACTCTGAAGAGCTGCTCTGACAATATTTCTTTCTGGAAATCCAGCCCGCATTCCAGCTTGCATGATGCTGTAAGGGACAAGAGTCTGCTGGTCTCCAATTTGACTTCGAGCCTTCAACTGCTTGATGCTTGCAACTCTTTCTTCCAATGCAAGCATCCAGCTAATTCTTTATCCATAGTGGTCTATCAGTCAAATCCATGTCTCCCCAAGTTTAGGAATGAGGATGCTGTGTGGGACAGTGTCAAATGCTTTGCACAGATCCAGGTAGATGGTGTCAGTTGCTCTTTCCTTATCCACCAGTGCTACATCATAGAAGGTTACCATTTTTGTCAGGCAGGATTTGGCCTTAGTGAAGCCATGTTGGCTGTCACCAATCACGTAACAGTCCACCCATTAAACCTATATCTTTCCAATTTAGAAAGAAGCATGTTGTGGAAGACTATGTTAGAGGCCTTACAGAATTCCAGGTCGATAACATCCACAGCTCTTCCCTTGTCTATTGACGTAGTCAGGTCATCACAGAAGACCACTAGATTAATCAGGCAGGACTTGCCCTTGGTGAATTCAAGCTGGCTGTCTCTAATCATCTCCCTGTCCTCCATATACCTTAGCATAACTTCTAGGAGGATCTATTTTATGATCTTCCCAGGCACAGAGGTGAGGATGACAGGTCAGTAGTTCCCAGAGTGCTCCTTTTTGCCCTGTTAATATTGGGTGCAATGTTTCCCTTTTTCTAGTCACCAGGGATTTCACCTGGCTGCTGTGACTTTCCAAATAGTATGGAAAGTGGCTTGGCAACTACATCAGCCACTTCTCTCAGGACTCAGGGATGAATCCTGTCAGGCCCCGTAGACAGGTATATTCAGGCTCCTCAGGTGGTCACGAACCTGATCTTCTCTTACAGTAGGAGGGACTTTGCTCCCCCAGTCCCTGCCTTGCAGTCCATCCACTTGAGAGGCATAAGGAGAGAGGTTGCCAGTGAAGACTGAGGCAAAAAGAAACAAACTTCACGTACCTTGTGAGTCTCCCACTCACATCAGAGCTAGAGCTGTGGTAGAGAGGAGCTGAGTCACCAGATGACATTAGCTTTTATCGGCTTTTTCAGGTAGCTGGAGCCTCAGGCCTCTCAGAGAAGCTCAGAATAGGCACTCTATCACATTTCACATTAAAGAATGCTTAACTTTACGTTTTCGCTTTTGTAAACTGCCAAAAGATACTTCTCTGACACTAATGCAAGCTGAGCTGACACTGAGGTTTGCAGCCTCTGAGAAAAAAGAAGTCGGTGAGAGTGCAGTGGAAAATAGGTCTTGGGAAAAGCAGAGCAGAGCTGGAGTAAAAGGTGGGCAGAGGGTCCTTCCTCCAGAGCAGAGGTCTGGGAGCACCAAGGTGGGAGAATACAACACACAAGACATTTGCATTTCCCTTTCAGTTGAAAACTGCTATTTACCCAAGGGCAGCCAAAATGTCCCCAGCTGAGATTAGCACCCTCCGTACCAGGCACAAACCCACTGCAAGAGTCTGTTCCAAAGACTGACAGATGAAGGCCAAGGATGGAAGGAGCCAGAGGGTTGATTTAGCTTGAAAGTAATTCAGAAAACCTGAAGAGGTTCCCAGTCTGGTAGGCTGGTCTTGTTTGGCAGAGCAACTTTCTGTAGGATAAGGTCCCGTTCCTAGTCTTGACTTCTCATCCTGGGATTTGCAAACTTAGCAAATCCAGTCTCAACCTGGCTGAAGATCTGACAGCACTTTGTCTGTGAGAAATATCCTGTTCGCACCACTAAATGTTTGGATACAACTGCACACAGGACATTGTGAAAACAAGATTGCATTGTCTCCAAACCTTCTCTTGGGTATGTGGATGATTTCCCTTGTGACTTCTACTTTCTGTCTGCTTGGCTTGGATGGTCTCTAATGCCAGTCAGTTCATCAGCTTTTTGCAAAAAGAGAGAAATTTTGGAAAGCTGAAACATGGTCTTAATTAACATGCTATTGTGGTTAATCTGTTTTACCAATCCCTTAATACAGAGAATCAATAGTTACAGAGATCAAAGTTGATGAGTTCCCTCATAGGAAAGAAAAATCTATAAAACATAGATGGTTACACTCCTCAAAGCTGCAAATTAAAAGCAATGAGTTCCACTAAGCCTTACCCCAAGGTGAAAATTGCTGGTGTTTTAACCCAGCATACAGCTGGCTCCTCGGCTAAAATCTTTACACAGCTCTTTGAGCAGCAGGAGGATTGTGATAACTGCCTTCATAACCATCCTCGCCTGAGTGGCACCTCAGTGCATGACTTGGTGGATTTGCAAAAGTAACAATATTTTTCTTAGTATGGGCCATCCAATTGTGTGTGACTGTGGCAGTTACCTAAATACAATAGCAGAAACATTTATCCTTGCAGACTTGTTGAGACAATTTACCAGGCACAGTATTAACTGGCCTTACCAGACTTTTACTGTGATTGATGAAAGTCAAATATGAATCATAAAGTACTTACCTGTCAAAAAATTCTCTGCCATGAAGGATAATATTTTTCAATTTCAGAGTACGCAGGAAAGATTTAGCCCTGCAATCACTGGTGACTTCTTAAGAATTCTACAGACCGTAAAAACCTGACACCTGGCCAACTTCCTCCTGCTTTGGTGGAATGGAAACCTACCCATCGAGGATAAGAGCTTTATCTATCTTCACAGCTGATTGTTATGGTCTAAATAAGCTAAAAGGCCCTTGAGCTGGTCATCTGTATAGGGCTTGCTCCTTTGCCTCTGATGCACGTGTGAAAAAAAATGGCCACATCACCCACTAAAATGTTCTCAAATGTTTTCTCATAGCAGATTGTATGTATGGCTATTTCTGATGTATCTAGTGAATAGGATGACTTCAAGACAGCTAACTCATGTCATATTGATAGGATCTATAGAAACATTAGATAAAATGGAATGGTCAACCCATTAGTGAAGGCCCTTTCAGATATGGAGCTTAAAACAAATCCTCGATTGATACCTCCTTAGGTGTTAGTGCAAGAGATATAAATTAGCCTCAAAATAGCATTCAAACAAAACCCATGTTTTGTCATAGCAACCAGCTGACTTTTCATCAGAGAAATTGCTACCTTGCTGTTGTGTGACGGGTGCTGTAATGTGACACATACATGGAGACAAGTTTAGCTGCCAACACTTGTGAGCTCAAGCTGCAAGTCCTTCAGCTCCTCTAGGGAGTAGCTGTACAACATGTGTCAGTGAGGCAAACAGGTGGACACAGCCAACATGACAGATTTAGGGTGTAAAGCAGGAAAAGGACTTCTCCCAGTCTGCAGGGAATATGCAGTAATTGTGGCTTACTCCCTGTGTCTAATCACATTTAATTTTACACTTACTTACCATTTATTTATATGGAATTAGAGATATGTGCACATCTACAGGGGTATGATATAATAGGCATCACAGAAACATGGTGGGATGGCTCCTATGACTGGAGTGTTGGAATGGAAGGTGAGATGATTTAGCGTAAGGTGTCCCTGACCACGGCAGGGGGGTTGGAACTAGATGATCTTCAGGTCCTTTCCAACCCTAACTATTCTATGATTCTATGCTTCTATTTTATGAGTCTTTTTCTCTACTGGCCTGATACAAAAGGCTAACAAAATACTCACACTTCTCAGGCAATATGAATATTGGAGCATTTACTGTGGGGAAGAGTTATAGTTCAGGCTCTGGGAAGACAAACAACATTGACCAGCAGCTTGCAATTTCAGTGTCAAAGTCTTACTTCATTCCTTGTAGCGTCCCTGTGTAAAAGCCATTTCCATTAGATACTTAACAGTTCTCTGAAAATCAGTCAAGCTAATTTGTTGGCCCAAATCTCTGAGGCTACCTTTCCCTGGACATTGGCATTGGCATGATCCTTTTGGGTGTGAAATGATCAGATCAGAGCACGATTTACTATAAAGGTCTAGGCTGTATCAAGCACAGATTCCCCTTTATGCTTGATAGTTCTCATATAGGAATGCTGCAATTTTCTAGCCTTTAAGGTTTTTGTATCTTCCTTGGAAAATAAATTCTAGAGGTGCTCAAAAGCCAACCAAGAATAGAGTAAGGAACATTGAGTAGTGTAGTAGTCAACACCTGCTCAGAAGAGCTTTTACAATCTCAAACACCATTGTTTAAGCATTTATTTATAGCTATGGCTCTCTGAACACGGCTTTCAGTCAGGAAGCTAAGCAAACAGGTACCTCCTCTGTAAAGGAAAAGCAGTATCTGGGGTCTCAAGGCCTTTGAACAAACAGCTGAGTTCACGGTTGGGCTTCTTGCTGCTGTACATGGGGCATTCAAGTAGAGTAGTGTCTGCCTGCTTACCTCAAGGGGACAGGCAGAGTGGGTGAGGTGCACCACCATGAATCCAGTTATCAGAGCAGACCCTTCGCTGTACATCTCCTGTTATCAAACTTCTGTGTCAGAAACATTCTCTTCCAATTTTCTGATAAATCCTGACTGCTGTCGGCCAAAGTTACTGATGTGACTTTTCACCTTTTGAGTACGTCCTTCCCAAAGCGACTTCCCAAAGTCTGTTTTGCTGGACTTGTATGAAGATTCTGGGATTAGTGAAACTTCAGTATGGTGTGCCTTGATCCACATAATGTTATTTCCTCCTATCCTACAAAGACTAATGTCATCATGACAGTATCTGAAAAGGGAGTCCCAAATGGTTTAGCTCATGGGACTTGGCTGTCACTGGGGAAATCATAGATGTCCAAAGTGAAAACAAAACAAGGAAGAAAAGGTGTTAAGTACCATTCCTCCTGGCACTAAACTACCGAATTCCCAAAGGATTTTTGTAAAGCATTCCTCATAATATGTTTCTCCATTTGATTAAAATCTCTTCTTTGCTTAAAATAAGTCTCCCATTCGTTCATTTTTCTAAAAATATTCACATTTCTAGCTGAGGTGTTGCTAATTGGTGACATCTTTGTATTCTGAGTCTTACTCATTCCTCGTCAAACAGAAGAGTCAGGCTTCACTGATTCTTTGTGTTGGTGTTAAAAGCTTTACGCACTGGATGTACCTTCCCCATCTTATGAGAAACAGAGCTTGTGTTTTTTATTCCCTTAATGTGCACGAGATTCTGAAGGTCATTTCCTGCTAGGGCTCCTGACCTGCCTCATTACTGTTTTCATATGTTTCCAGCTTCTTTCTATGGCAAATTCCTTATAAAAACTGGGAGAGGTAGATGTGTATTTTAAAGGTCTGATGGTGAAACAAAGTCACATCCATGAATAACTGAGCACAGATCCAGTGCTGTAATCTATGTGGGCAAGATGCAGACCCATTAATTCCATTAGGACTCCATGTGTAGGACAATCCTGTGAATAAAACCAGGGAAATCAATGACTTCTGGTGAGTTAAATTTATTGACAAGTACAGAACTTGCATATAGAATGGAAGTGACAGCACATATATGATGAAATCCTGGTCCTCCCTGTCTATGACAGGGAAGGGACTTTTGAATCAGGTAGTTTAGATTCCACTCATGGTTTGTTGTTTTCCTCCCTCTGAGTTTTAAAGACATGCAATTATTTGCACAAGTAGAATAGGACTGGCAAATTCAATAAGGCAAGTTTTTGATAAAGGTCTTTTGCTAATTTAATACTGGACTTGAAAAAAAAATGCATAGTTTTAGGTTGTTGAGATTTGTGAAGTGCATTTTGGACGTGTCCTGAACTGGCTGCATTAGTAAATGTATCTAAGCTAAGCACCAGCAGAGAGAGCAAGCAAGATGCTTGACTTAGGGATTCCAGCAATTGTAAAGAGCACACTGAGGAACCAGAAGTAAACAATGCTACAGTGCAATAGGAATGCAATGGGCTGCTAATTGCTGTGGGCTGAGGAGATACGGAACACCCTACATGGAAAGATAAAGAAATTGGGAAATCCCTCTAGAAGATGCCAGGCTGACGTTGCCTCTGTACAGTAGAGCATGGATGAACAAGCCACCTCTCATTATCACTTCCATCTCTCATGCTGGGCTTTGTAGTGTGATAAAGAATTAGGTTTGGCAAATTAGGTAAGGGAAAGGGAATTTGGAAATGACACCCCTGATGATTGATGATACTAATAAGTATTGTGCCAAGGAGATCCCCTTCCCCCATCAAACAGGGCACATGCATGAATAGCCTTGCATACTACCTGAACATAAACATCACTGTATACAACATAGATTGAGGTGTTTAGAGAGAGCAGAAATTAAAAATGTACACAACAACCTTTATTCATGCAGTGTGTGTACAGTGCTGCTAAATATACACACACTATTCATCTAAGTAGAAGCATGCAAAGAGGTACACAATATATATAAACAGGTATACGTGTATTTTAAAAATCCCCCTGCACATATATCTCCCTTTACAAAAAGATAACAGAACCAAACCATGACAGACGATTGTTAATCTTGTGCTGCAGGAAACTCCAGCTCAGTTCCCTGGTTTTGCTTCATTTGAGACAAAATTCAAACCTTTCCCCTGGGGGGAAGGTGTTCTGCAGAGGAAATATTTTTGCTTCAGTATGTTCATTCAGACAGGGAGAACTGGGAGTAGGTTTATGGTAGGATGTGGGAGAAGGAGATGTACTTCTCTGCTTCAAATGATTCAAGGTAAAATCTGAGCTTGTCTGTCACACATCGTTGCTTTAACCACCAAGCTGCATGGGGCTGCCGGGATGGAAAGACTGGCAGGTATAGAAATTAATATATATGGCCATACTTGTCCCTAGTCCATCTGCTGAGTGAACCACAGATCATTTAACCATCCTCCCAGGGTGTTTCCAAGGCACTGGAAAGTCAAGTGGGGAAATTCTCACTTTAAGGATCTGTGTTAAGTCTTATTCTGGCTTGAGCTGCAGCTCTTAGCAGGTTCTTATGGGTAGCATCTGTATTCAGGCCCTTTGGACACACACCACAGTGTGTGGAAGCTTCATGATATTTTTGTGACAGCGCTACCACCCAGCCAGTAGATCTGGGTGCCAAAGGATACCTAAGTAATCACTGAGGAGCTGGACCTGTGTTGCTATGGTGATGAGAACTGTATAAAAAGCTACACGGAAAGGAATAAAACATTGTATTTAAATAGATCCATGGAGATCTACAAGTTTATTTCTTTTTTAGGATTCAAATCCATGCACACTGATGCATGCCTGCCATAGCCTCAATCTTCTGCTTTGGCTTGGCGCATGGGATTAGGTGAAATGGCAGTGCCCTCTTTGCTCTCTGTGCTGCAGCCAGCTCATGAAAAGACTTGCCATACAGCGAAAACTGGAAACGCTACTTTTGCCTACTCATCAGGAATGTGTTAACCACATAGGAATCACAGGTAACTGGTTAGTGGTAAATACTGGAATGCATTTGAAAGATGGTGTAGATGTGTGCATATGTGTGTGTCTGTGTGACAGCAGACTTTTTTTGCAGACTAAATTGGCGGCTATTGCTACGTGAATGACTGCAAGCCTGACACTTAAGTATTGCTCACCCCCAAAGAGTAACAGTAAAATTAATGCTGACTTCTTCCCTCAGGGTATTTCCTTCTCTCTTCCTAACATTTTAAACCAGAGTACTACTGTCAAGAGCTGGATGGGGCTCCCCGCACACGATAGCTCCTTGGTCTCTATAAGAAAGACTTTGTTCTGCTGTCAGCAGAGAGGCAGCTTTTCAGCACTTCAGCATGTGGATTCTCCTTCCAGCAGGTTCCTTCTGAAGTTGAACCCAGCACTTTGTACAATGATGAGATTCACGGTCAATCCATTCAATGTAATGGCAAACACAGCTCTTTGTCTTATACCAGCATATGGATAAAATTCTTCTAGTATTCTGGTGCATTGTGTTTTAGAGAAAAACTTTTGCTTTCATGGTTTGTTTTTTTTTTTTTTTGTTTTAGCGTCTTGGTCTGACTCAGCCTTGTTTCAGAAGCCTAGAACTGCATTTGTATTACAGATAATATCTACAGAAATGCCCAGAATTGTCTAAATCACAGAATCACAGAAACATTGGTTGGAATGGGCATCTAGAGGTACCTAGTCTCCATCTTTACACTCTGATGGGCTATCACCCACACAGGACCAGTTCCATGGCTTTGCGTAGCTGAGACTCACAAACCTCGAAAGGTGGATGTTGCACGACGCTTCTGATAAACTCTTCACTGCTGCGCCCCCCTGCTAAAACATGTAAGGGGTAACGGGTTAAAACTTAAACTGGGGAAGTTTAGATTGCATATAAGAAGGAAATTCTCTCCTGTTAGGGTGGTGAGGCACTGGAATGGGTTGCCCAGGGAGGCTGTGAATGCTCCATCCCTGGCAGTGTTCAATGCCAGGTTGGACGAGGCCTTGAGTGATATGATTTAGCATAAGGTGTCCCTGCCCATGGCAGGGGGGTTGGAACTAGATGATCTTAAGGTCCTTTCCAACCCTAACGATTCTATGATTCTATGATTGCCCAAAGTGAAATCCTAAATTGCATTCTGTGGTCTTTTTCCTTCTTATAGTGCCTGGCACCACCAAGAAGAGGGTCTTCCATCTTTGTAGCTGCCTATCAATCCCTTTCAGTTACAAGTTTATCCATTAGCCTTTTCTCTACACAGAGCAGGTCCAACACCCTCAGCTACTCCTTGTGAGCCATGAGCTCCCACCTTCACGTTATTTTCACAGATCTCCATTAGATCTACTGCAGGTTTTTCCTATCCTTCTTCAGCTGGAGTCCCAAACCAGACATAGTATCACAGATACTCTGCTCATTGATGGCCACCAGCTGGCCATCACACCATTGACTGTTCCCCTTTGAGAACTGTCAATAAAGTGTTTTTTCTGAACTGCAAGGATCCTGTGAAACTCTAACATTATCATACATTAGTCCTGCTCTAGATGGGGAAAGCTTCAGGACAGAGAGCACCAACACCACAACCAGCTTTATCATAGAACTGTATCCTGGTCTGCATAAAAAGAAGCATGGCAGGTAGATTGAAGGGGGTAATTCTCCCCCTCTACTCCACTCTCATGAGACCCCACCTGGAGTACTGCATTCAGCTCTTGAGTCCTCAGGACAAGAAAGATGTGGACCTCTTGCAGATGAATTGAGACCAGAGCCACAAAAATGATCAGAGGGATGAAATGCTTATCCTACAAGTAAAAACTGAGAGAGTTAGGGTTGTTCAGGCTGGAGAAGAGAAGGCTTTGAGGAGACCTTATTGCAGCCTTTCAGTACTTAAAGGGGGTTTCTAAGAAAGATGAGGACAGACGTTTTAGCAGGACCTGTTGTGGTAGGACAAGATGTAATGGTTTTAAACTAAAAGAGGGGTGAGTCAGATTAGATACAATGACAGAATTTTTTACGATGAGAGTAGAGAAGCACTGGCACAGGCTGACCAGAGAGGTGGTAGATGCCCCATAGCTGGAAACATTCAAGGCTGGACAGCTCTTTGAGCAACCAGATCTAGTTGAAATGTCCCTGTTCACTGCAGGGGGATTGAAAAAGATGGCCTTTAAAGGTCTTTTCCACCACAAAATATTCCATGACTCTATGATTCTATGGCAGAAAAGCATGAAGGTGGGTTTCTATATTATCACTGGGCAAATAGTGAGTATATAGGCTGCTGCGGCCACTTTGGAATCATTTAGTTTTGTGCTAACCAAAGGGTAATGCATTTGTGCTTTCTGTCATTGAAAACACTGGTGCAGCCTTGCACCTGAACACCCAGCCACATAAAGGAATGGCCACCCTTAAGTCTGTCATCTCAGCTCCCCATGCAACACTCAGGAGCAGAAGGAGCTCAAATGCGTATCCCTGTAAACCTGACTGAAAAGCCAGCAAAATTGTGGATCTGCAGAGTGGAGGTTATTTCCTGTGAATTCCACAGAAATATCAAGAACTTATGGGCCCACACCACAACAAAATCTTTTTAAGGCTTAAGACCTAAAAAGGTGGTACCTCAAAAAACATTCCTTCATGAAACCTGCTGGCACCTAAAAATCTGACAGCATCACAGCCTCGAGCACCCATGTTCCTGAGGCAACTAATGTCTTTTCAGACATGCCCAGAAGTTTTTTAGTTTTACCAGGTCTGAGCAGTTCAGCATCTATTTTGTACATGACTCCTGTTGGTATCCACAAATTAGGCATCTGTCTTGCATGCAGGGGAGCCTAAGCTAGTAATTCAGGGGCAAAAGACCAGATGATACACAGAGAGAAACTCAGCAAATAACCAGCAAAATCTACCGTGACAACTCACTGCCAGTCCCCTGTCAGTGGCCCTGCAGATCTTCTCTTTTTCAGGATATTGGCTGCCTGTGACATTTTTTCTTCATCCAGCATTCAAATTAAAGTGATCAGAGGCTGACCTGCAGAGTCTAATTCATCATGAATTTTTTCCTACTGATTACATAAATAATCACAGGAAGGAAAGTGCTTTTTACGTTAATACACATTTGCCCAAGCTTTTGTAAGAACATAAAGAGAAGTATGTTGAGTGGTAAAGCCGTGCTTGAATTCTTTTATTTATCTTGTAAGTCTAAAGGCCTGTCATCTGCAAAGTGACAAAGCTGTCTGTTTAACCTAAACTCATCTCCATTTTGTAACCTATTAACTCATTTGGAGTGCGTGGGTAAACAACAGCATTTAGCCCTGGTGTTCTTTGTGATAACTCATTTCTCTTGGTTCTGGAAGACTCTGTACATTTTGTACCCTTTCTTTTTTTTCTTTTTTGTTAGGGATTAATGGCAGAATCATGGGCAATCTCAAGGGATTAGGATGGGATTCTTTGTCAAGCAACAGAAATGCGCCAAAGCAAAGAAATAGGCAACCTGCCATATGCAATTGAAAACTAGAGGTCCAGTAAAAAACAGATCTGGAATTGCCTAGAAGAATCTGATGAAGAGACTCAGAATACCCATTACAAGGGTAATGTTATTGGCTTCTGGCATTCAAGAAAATACAGAGACTGTACTGTAAGGTCAGAAAGATGGAAAAATATGCCTTTTTGTTGACCCACCTCACCTTCAAGGAAAGATGGGCCAATGCAGCATAGACGTTTCTTCATCTCAGTTAGTGAAATTTCTGAGATTAACTCTCCAGATTTCATTCTAATGACATGACTTTCCAACAGATGATTGAAGGTCATAGCAAAGAAGACTGAAGCCTCTGTGTTTGGTTGTGCAGCTGGGGTAGCAAGTAGAGAAAATGAGTCACAAGCTTTAATATTAAACATAGATGTCTTTACACTTCCCAGAAATTAGTCTCTGTACCTAGGCTCTGCAGCCACTCAGCCAGCTGGCACAAGAGCCCAAGACACCTTTTGAGCACTCTTTCATGTCACCATGGAAGAAGTTTCCTCTGTTCCTTTCTCTTCTGGCACAGTTACTGAGCCTGCTTGTGGCTGGCCAGAGTCTCTTCAAGCTTCAGATCTATGTTCAGCATCACAGCTGGGTCCTGCTGTTACCAGAGCTAATTAGAGTCCTGCAGGTCACTGCTTTCACGAAGATGTTTTTGTTGTTCTGGTACTGAGTACCCTGTTCTTTTGCTACTGGCACTTATCCTTCTTTCTGCACAGAGCCCTAAAGCTCCAAGACACCAGTGAAGACAGACTGAGTACAATAATTAGGCTCAAACACAGAAGGAAAGCAGTCCATTTTCCCCTGCCACAGTTAGCATCAGTTCTTAGCTCCTCTCTCTCTCCCATCCTAGATTGCTTTATGGTACGTGCAATAGTAGCATTCTATAATTAAGGCATTTGAGTCTAGTTTGTTGCACCCTCTGTTGCATCCTCTGGCTTGTGGGGTGGACCACAGAGAGAAATTATATTTACTCACCTCTAAGGGTGATGTTTCACAGGCAGATGGGGCAAACTCACAGCTCACTGTTCTGGGGAGCAGCCCCCATCCCTGGGCATTCCCCTGCTGTTGGCAGCACTGCCCCATCATGTCACTCACATTAGCTCAGCTAGGAATACAGTGAAGCAAATCAGCTCAATGATCTGAACTTTCTTTTTTTCCCCACGTCTTCCTTTTTTTCCTCACATGAATATTTTTTCTCTTTAATGATACAGACTGGATGCTAAAAGGTCCAAAGAGCTGAGTGAATGCAAGGGAAACAGTTAGACCATAAGATCTGTAGTGAGGATATTACATATTTTAGACTGTAAGCTGTAAGGCTGAGCTGTCTCTCAAAACCTTATCCTAAGAAGTACCCAGGCTGTCACTCACTGGAGGCTCACAAAGGAAAATGGGCTCTAGTCTTAACATCTTCCTGAAAACATTTAGTATTAAAAACCATCATGCATTAAGCAAAGATCAAGTCCAAAAGGGAGATGTTGAACCCTTCCATACAGTATTTGTGGTATTCTGTAAAGGGTGCTAGACTTACTTGCATATCTTACAGCAAGAAAATGAACACTGATTATTGCATTCTGAGCACAGGTAAAGTCAGCCACAGACTAGCAAGGAAAGAGAAGCTCTCTATTTTCTGTGTAAATTGTGGAGCCTTTAGATACACAGTGGATGTCCAAGGAAGAAATGTTATAGCAACATTAAAACAAGAGAGATACTTTCTTCTGCAGACATATGAATTAGTCTGATGTCAACACGATTATCTGGTTATGTAAGGGATAAATCCCATTCTCAAAGAGGCAAATGTGAAATGCTGTTTTGCTGATCGACTTCAGTGATACTTACCGAGAGTTACATCAGACAACATCAAGAATTAAGCCCTTTGTGCTTAATTTTCAGGAAAGGTAAAAACACTTTGAATAACCAAAATATGTGAGTGGATTGCATATTGTTGGAGTCTCTGGAACTGTATTCTCTGCAGTGCTGGATAGAAGTGTTTAACTGCTGCCCTACGTGCTAACTTCCAAAACAGCTGTCCTACAGACCTCCTCAGATACCTAAATTACATAGATACCAGAGCTCCCCTTCCTTTGCAGAAATCCCCATGGCACCTGAATTTCAGCTGCTGCTCACAAATATCTCAGGCTCACAAAATCAAATGTTCCCCTGCTTCCTGTGCTCATGGGACCTGAGCTATTCCATGCTGCAATAAAGACATAAATATTCATTAAGTGTCAGGAAACAAGAAGCTGTAAAGAGTTGATTCTGCAGCTTTCGGGGGTTGGATCCTTACCTGCACGGGTGGTGAGGCAGGGCTAGGTCCCTTAGTCTGTAAATACTGAAATCCAAATGCAAATGAAAAGGCTACTGTGAAATAGGAAACAACTGATGGGATTGACTGAGACAGCTACATTCTATCTTGCACAGTACCCCAATGGTAGAAAATCTCCAGAAAAAGGGGAGATCTGGCTGTGAGATTCTGTCCCTAAAAGGACAGAGCAGAGATTTGAACTAAGGACTATTGGAAGAAGTGGTAAAAGGGTGTGTAGCGGGGAGGAGTTGTTTGGTTGCATTTTGTGCGAAGATGCAGGGAGGTAGAGGGAAAGCAGGCTTCCAGTATGGCTGCAGGAGCCCCTCCTCTGGGAAAGGGAAAAAATTCATCATTGAAACTGATTTGATGTCGAGTCACCAAATTGCAAGTGAAGGTCTATGTGCAAGTCAAGTGCCATGGCACCTGGCAAACTTTACCAGTGGAAACTCCAGAAATTAGAGTATTAGTTTCCTGTAAGGGCAGAGGAGAGAGTTAGAAAATTTACATTCGGACTTATAAAATGGCTGTTAGTATCCTGAGCCATCCTTGTGAAACCAACCCCAAGGCTGTTGCTCATTTTTTATTCCAAGTTAGTGTTTTTAACCACTTTCTCCTTCTCTCCAGGATTTTCTAAAAATAGCAGGAATAATAACACACGGGGGAAAAAAAAAAAACACACGATCCAAAGACGAAATCGGGCAGACCCAGCAGCACACAAATGATCACTCTCTCCCCTGACTGTATGGCAGGCTGTTATCAATGTCAGTCTAATTCCCCCTCTCTGCTCTTGTGATATCAGCTAAACAAAAGGGGCCAAACAAATCCCTGGTGTCACCCTGAGGAAGCTGCGTGAGCCACCTCAGGCATGGCTTTGCCCAGTGCATTTACCAGTGCAGTACATCATGTGCTAATGTGTGGGCATCTCCCTGAGTGGATCTGCACCTGCTCTGTGGTCTAGACCAAGTATCTGTCTGTCACTGCATTTCTCTACTTGTCTGTTGGACTCCTATGAAATATATTCTTGCCTCTTTTGTTTAACCTTTGTCTTCCAGTTTTTGTCTGCCTTGTGAGTTCTGCCTAATTAGGAAACTTTCAAATTCCCTTGTGGCCTTGAGTTTTCTCATGCAGAATTTGGAATTAGTGCCTTTTTCTGGCTAGTTTTCAGGGCTGTGTTCATGCTTTTTAAGCGCTAAAATAACAATTAACAATACTTTGCACTTCCATACATTCATTTTTTCCCCCTCTGGGGATCTCAAAGTACTTTATAAGTGGCTGTTAATTAAGATTCAACATTATAAGGGGAGGAATGTACAGGGAGGGACACATTTCTTTTCCACTATAGATATGCAGCCATCTCTGTGATGGATAGAAATAACTGGTTTAAGAGAGTTAATGCAACATATCGAGTACCAGACAGCAGTTTTTAGTCTGGAAAGTAAAACCAATACAATACCCAGTTGAACGTGCAAAGAGGAATCACAGAATCAGACTGAAATTACACAAACGAATTTTAACTAGGACGGCAGGATCAGTCCCCCCTCCACCCGAGGCCAAAAACGCAGTTTCACAGCTTGCACAGAAGCAACTAGCCCTGATAACAGACTTAAACAGAGCACTTCGGCCTTGCTGCTCCCCAAGCATCTTGCTAGGACTCGGGCTTGGTCCTAAATCAAGAGGAAATAGTGCCATCTACTGAACCAATAGCCCCACCAACCACCAGTGCGGGGGGGGGGCGGGGGGGGGGGTGTGATTTCACAGCCAGAGGCATTAGTGATACCCATGTCCAGCATGTTTTCTAAGTGGTGTATATACAACACATATACAGAGAGAGAGACAGACAGCAGAAGAGTCAATATGCCAGAAAAGATTCAAACTTGTGTTTGTGTAATTATACTACTTTTTTATTATGCTGGCAAGAAGAGACCTGAGCAAGGACTGAAGCACCAGCTGGAAGCTGTGCATTTCAAGGCCTTACGGTAGCTAGCAGTCGTGTCTTGCCTTTGCTCCCATAGTCTCCAGAATATTAATGAAGGAAAGGGTGTTTATTATTTTCAACACTCCTTCTCCCTACAAGGATAGTATTAATGATGTAAGGAAGTAAACAATTCACTGAGACACAGAGCTCTAAGTTATTAATTTCTGAGAATCTATCCTCACACAATTTAGGAGCTAGAACATTGGAGAATGGTGTGCATAATATGAATACAGACTACACTCTGGCTTAAAAAAATCAGACATTAGTCCAGTTCATCAAAAATGCTCCTTTTCAACAGTCGCATATTTGAACATTGACAACTAAATGCATGCGGGTTTAGCCTGAATCTTGCCCAGGCTTTTTGCTGCAGTTGCTGGTGCAGGTGGTGTGGTTGGAGCTGCCAATCCTAAAGCAACCCAAGTCTAGGCAAACAGGCACCTACACCCTGCCTCAGTTTCCAGATGAGTCAAGACTTCTTCTGATGCCACCAAGGTGGAGCAGTCATTTCTCTATTGCTGTTAAGGCTGCAGCATGCTGAGGCATCTTTAGTGTTACAGTTTAGCATCGCAGGGTAAAAAACAGAAGAAAGCCATGGCAAAACCCATCACTGCTCTTGCATGCTCGATGAGTGCCTGGCTGCTGGCTGCTGCTCAGTTCCCTCCTGCTTGCTGTCTCTTCCCTGTGGCTCTTGACAGTCTGGCTGTACCATGGCTTGGCTTGAAAAGAAGAGCTGGAAACTGCTTTTGTCCAGGATACAGGGGGCTTTGCTGATCAGAGCACTCTGAAAACCTGGGAAATGGGAGAAGATTTCTACTACCATTAGAGAAAAGGCGAGAGTTAGATATTCCCAATCCTAAATCAGTCCTCTAACTACTGCAAATAGTTCAAAACATAAGAAATGGCACATCCAGTGGTAGGCTCCTGCCTTCAGAAAAGGGTGATGAAACAATTTCAAAGGCGTGAAAAGAACTAACATTTCCAGTGGTTCCTGTCTATATTCCTTACACCTCACAAGTAAGGAAGACGGGAGCAACCTCTGCAAGACTTTATAGTTTCTTATGCCTTTGCATTGTCTGGCAAAGAGATTTAGGTAGCTGTATCCATCTCTTTTTCTTTCTTCTGAAGCACCCAAAATTTCAGCCATGCAGGCAAATTAGACCAGTTGGTTTAGGCCACTGGCAGTAGTTCTCATTACGCCTTTGTGGTAACCCATTAGGTCTTTCTGTGCAATGCCAGGCAGACCAGCCCTCAGTGCTCTGCAAAATCCAGGCAGAAAGGTGAATTTCAGGATCAGGTCTCAGCAGAGATTTGTGTTTGTTAAAAGCACAACACCAGCTCAAGGCTGATGCTTACTACAAGTGAAATTAATCTACAAAGAGAAGATTTAGAAGAAGAGTTTAGGGAAAGCTGGGAGACACCAGTATGGGGCAAGACTGCTTTTCTAGGTTCTCTCTGGGCTACCGAACTATCTGCCCGAATGTTTTGTGAGTGGAATGGGAGATGCTGGATCAGGTGAAAGAGGGCAGGGACAGGCCTGGGAAAGAGAACTGGACTTGCTTCTCTAGTTGTTGCTGAGGAAGGGGAGGGGTGGGAGCTGACCCCAGAGTAGTAATTGTTGTCTCCTACAGTGTCTGCCAGCAGCTGTGCAGATAGAGACTGGCCACACTGGGAACTGGAGCAGCACTATGCCACATACCTTGTCCGAGCAAGGCAGTCTGCCATTCCCTGCTAGTGCAGGGAACCACCAACTGTGCCTGTCTGTAAAGGCAACCCTGGAGGAATGAGGACAGAGGGGGAACTTTCTATCCTGGCAGACAATTTTTCCCAAAAGCTCTGTGCTGCTGCAGAGGTTCATCTGGCTGAAGTCTTATGGAGATATGGGACCTTCCTAAGGAAGCTCCACTGCACACCGTGGCAGCTATCCTTTTCCACCACCACTGTAAGATCTTGTGTTATCGACCTGTTGGGAAAGGAATTCAATTTTTCTGAAAAAGAATGGCTGGTTTCATTTTCTTATATATGAATCCACATTTGATTGCAAGCTATTTGAACATGGTACTGAGCACGGGGGCCCTAATCCTCACCAAAGCCCCTGGGTGTGCCTTCACTACAGGAACAAATAAAAACAGTGATTGCATTAGGTATCCATTCATCAAACCCGTATACTGTCTAAAGATGCTGCTTCTTACTGTCTCCCTGTAGTGCATTACCTTCCAAAACAAAAATAATTTCAAATAATAATTTAAGTTTCAGGTTGCTCAAAGCCAAACACTCTTAAGGGTAGGCTGTCAACTTTCTAACACCAATTAATGTATTGATAAAGCTTCTGGAGTAGTGACATTAACAGTATCTTCTTACAAAGATACCTGCAGGTAATATCAACCCAATTACTATTGAATCTGAAGTGGGGGAACTGGTGAGCCTGCCTTAACAGAATTACAACAGAATTACCAAGATACATTGAATTATTTCTACCGATATGGAAACTTATCTAAGAGCAAAGCGCTGAGTGAGACATATTTGTCTTTGTTGAGCAAAGCTGAAGCACAGATGTTCCCCAGGCCATTCTGGCCCGTGTTGGTGATATATTCAGAGCTTTGGTTGTTTCAAGTACATACATCCTTAACCATGTTCCCTCTGCTGTCCTTACTGATTTTGATTAAAGGAACAGACCCTTAAAGCAAAGAGATATAACCACCACAGAAACGTGTTTTGTATCTGAAGCAGCACAGCTGGGAAAGAGGCTTAGCAACAAGGTGTGCCCTCAAAAGAAGATGCTTTTACCAAGGTATGGCCTGGCCATTCATCCACTTTCATTCCTGTAGCAAAACCCAGTGGCCAAAACAGTGTTTAATGTCCTCTGGACTTATCCCAGCCAATTCAGAGATGTTACATTCGGGGTGAGGAGAATGGAGAATGTGATCTGACAGGAACAGCCACGAGGCATTTCAGTGTAAACAAAAGGAAAGGATGCTTGATGAGAAAGTTGGGGTATGTCCATCCTATTCCTATGTGGCAAAAGCTTTCACTCTTTCAAAATCTGAGTGTATCTTTTAAACAGATATATTAAAATCCTAATGTGCTGCAACTACGCTCTGTCACTTTTTCGCTTAATCCACATACATATACATGTGTATGTATGAACATATACAAATACCTAATTTTTATTATTAAGTGACCCATTCAAGAAACAAAGGAGCAAACAACACACAGAGTGAACAGTCCTACTCAGAGATATTGCTTTCACTGTTTCTCTTGCTTTGGTCAACTGTTGTATTGTACAGTGATATAGAACCACAGAAGAGTTAGGGTTGGAAAGGACCTTAAGATCATCTAGTTCCAACCCTCCCCTGCCATGGGCAGGGACACCTCACACTAAACCATGCCACCCAAGGCTCTGTCCAACTCGGCCTTGAACACCACCAGTGACAGAGCATTCACAACTTCCTTGAGCAACCCATTCCAGTGCCTCACCACCCTCACAATAAAGAATGTCTTCCTCGTATCTAATCTAAACTTCCCCTGTTGAAGTTGGAACACATTACTCCTTGTCCTATCACTACAGTCCCTAATGAAGAGTCCCTCCCTAGCACCCTTATAGGCTTCCTTCAGACATCTTCTCACTGTCTTCTCTTAACTATCCTTCATTCTATTAAACAGACAAACATCAGCTGCAAATAATGCATGTTTAATTATGCAGTGTTGGGGGCTGATATGTATCAGCATCAGCTTTTCTTTTAATATTTTGGCAGCACACAAGTGAAACTGCTATAATATGTTGAAATAGCCTCTATCAGAGTAATAGTCACAAATCCATCGCATGCACAGTAGCCTCAACTCTGCCCCTACAAGGCCAGAAGGATGGCGAAAAGGAGTGGCTTCCATCCCAGATGAGCTTCTAGATGCTCTTGATGATATGAATCTGATGGCAGAAAGCTAGCAAATGGTTGCCAGGTGACACTGGAGATAGGCGGGAAGCACCCTCATGCAACACAAAACAATCATTTTCAAAATAAAGCAAAAATTCTCTGGGTTTTGTCATCATTATTATTCGTAATCACTTCTGAGGATGGAGAAGGCTTGTCAGACCAGATGGGACCAGCGTATATAATGAATGACACAGCACACTGTGCTGTAACCAGAGGTAGCAGAGAGCAGAAAGGCTCCAGGACTGTCACTGCTGTATTAGTGGCAAACAGATACACAGGGAAGATGCAGCCATTTTAACAAAGATGTTGCAAAGATGCTATACAATGGACAGCATTTTTCACCTGCAAACACAAAAAACCTGGCATAATATGGTACAGTGACCACTGGAGCAACTCCTCATCTGTGCCATGGTAGACTTGTTCTGGTCCTCCAAGGGTTTAGGATCTTCTTGAGTGTGGCATGTTTTCCACAGAGTCTGTAATTACAACCAGAATAATTTGTTTTATGTTGAACAGACCTAAGTGTAAAGGAAAAAACCTTTGTGGGATGGGGTTTATTTTGCTAGATGCTTTACTTTGCTTTATTGTCTTTATGCCTTTTCCATCTACATACTGTCTGTGCAGAAGTGGTACATTTTCCTGCTATTAAGCAATAGCTAAATCAGATCTATGAGCCATGTCCCCATTTCAGAGGCTGCAAAACACCTCAGGATGGCCCTGTGCTTCAGCCTTTCGCTTGACAACTTCCCATCATTTGCCAGCATCTAGGCAGAAAAGCCCTGTACCAATTCCTAAGCTAGATGACAGTGGACCCAAAGGATGGTTTGGAAGCAGCCAGATTGGACAAGCTTTTTTACAGTGAATTGGTCAAGGTGTTCCAAGCAGATTTGTTTTCATGCTAATTTACAGGAGTACTGCTTGAAGACACTGCATTTGCTCAGAATGAGGCTACAAAGAGGATTTAGCCCTTAATATGACAGATGCAGTTCTCCTTCTACACCCATGCAAAATACTTTAAACAGGTTGGACAAAATAGGTCTCAAGCTAGTGCTGGCCTTGCTTGAAGGGGGAGTTTGGACTAGGTGGTCTCCCAAGTCCCTTTTCAGTGTGAATGATGCTGGGACGGTGCTGTGATGAGGAAGAAACAAGCACTGTGAAGCCTGTTCAGAGGTCTCGGAGCGCCATATCGCCAAAAGTGCCAGTAGAGACACCCTTTACCATCTTTGTACAGTGACTACTAACCAAATGAGTTAAGAGCTTAAAACACCTTTGTGGTGCAGAATCAGTTCCCTGCATTAACACAGCTGAGTCACACAGGCCAGAGACCGCTTTCCACTAATGAAGGACTGGCACAAAAGCTGAATAATGAAGAGAAGCTTACGCTGCTGCTGCCTTTACTCCAGGACTCGTTTTATTCTTGCAGGCTCTCAGGCAGTCACCATTCATGCACAGGTGCAACTATAAAGGGGCCAAATGTGGAAGGCAGGGTGTGACTAAGCCCAAAAATGAGCGACACAAATGCATTATTCATGCAGGAAACTTACAATGCTCTGCGATTACTTTCTTCAGAGCAGATCACTCCGCTATCAACATCAGCTACACGATTCTTTATTTCTGACACCTGCCTTTGTTGCTTTTCTACCTCAGAAGTGAGGTGACCTGGATGTTCACATGTAATGTTTGCTCAGATGATATTTCCCAGCAATGCTGGGTAACTTCCCGGGACTTTAAGGGAGTAACAATGACAGAAGTGGTGACCGGATCCAGCTGTCTTATGGTGTCCGTTCCTCCAAGCACAGAATTCAGAGCGTTGCCAAGAACTTTGCTAGGGAAATGTATTAGAGAAAAAGAAAAGTAGAAAAAAGGGAGAGAAAGAGGAGACCAGAGAAAACAAAAAGGGAAGGTGAAGATGGGAAGAGAGAGGAACTCCAAATCAACATAAAAAAACGGAAGGTGTTGAAAATAAAAGGGTTTTTAACAGTTAAAAGGTTTTAAAAGGTCATTATGCATTTAGCAGCGAAAGAGCAATATGAATTTCTAAGCAGCAACATCTGGAAGATCAAAAGAAATCATACTTCAATCAACATGAAAATCTCTGCTTATTACACACAATCATATTTAGTTATTAATAGACACCAGCTAGACACTGACATTTTACACATTTCATCCTATGATGCGCCAGGGACACTTCTGGCATTTAGTTTATCATTTTCATCAGTGTCATGGAAAGAGTGACCGATATGACCCCCAAAAACCTCATACTGTCAGTCATTGTAAGTGAATTTATCAACACATACGAAATCAGAACCCACATGAGAGTTTTAACTGTTTGCATACTAAATTACTTCATTCTTCACGCTTCAAAAAAAAAAAAATCAGTTTTGCATGATAAATAATGATAAGGGCCAGCAGACAATTATATAGGTGGAAACAGTATGCAAAATACTTAGAATTCAAATTTGCTGTCTGAATATATCCAGAAGTTGCTTAAGTAATCAGCTCGCCGGCTGTATTACCCATTGTTAGAGCTTAATACAAAAGCTCTTCAGCTTATATTAAAAGCAGCCCAACTTAAACTGCAGTTGGCACATGTCCTATTAGTATTTTCCTTTTGTTAGACATCTTCCAACTGATTCAGATGTGCAATTAGGTCCATATTAAAATTAAATGGTCTGCTGTTTTAATTCAGTTCTTTGGTAGGAAAGAGTCAGTCCAAAAATAATGTTGAGTCCATGAGCACAGAAGGAGAGTGTTGTAAGCCAGCAGCCCCAGCCTGACCCTCTATGTTGCAATGTCAGAGGAAAGGCTCTTAGCTGAAAACAGGTTACTAAACTGGCATATTCGATTTCATGACTGATTTTTGTGTGTAATAATTGCATTAAAAATATAATGAGAGTGGGTTTATTTCTACTTTTACCAATCACTATGGCAAACATGCTGAGATGCTTCAGACAGAAATGTGATTTTACTTCTAATGACAATTATTTTTGGACCGAATTGTAATTTAGTTCATTAATTAGATCTGTCACTGCATTTTCTAACTCAGTTATTACATCCTTTGATGATTTTACCAGAATTATACTTCTATTTCTTGCCGCTTTGCATTCTACTCTTTAATAATTCTTCAGACAAATATGCTAGGCAGTTGATTACATTTTGTGGCAGCAGTAATGTAAACCCTCTCCTGTGTTACATTGATTCAGAAATCATGCTGATCACTGAACCAACAAGCTAAGCCAATACTGCTGTGAATGAGTGAACTGTTTGAAGGAATTCAGCCAGGGACAGACTGTGGACATGCTTTTTTAGTTATTTAATGGATATAAACAGTTACAAGCAATCATAAATGAAAACAAGCTTTTTAAAAAACCCATCTTGAATGTTCTAAAATCCATTTAGTTATCAGCAAAATGAGATCTTATCTCCTAATGATTTCAGCAAGTTGCCATGGGATTATTACATATTAATGAGCTGGCAGATTTTTCAAGATCTTGCCATTTTGACAACTTTAAAAATTAGACTGGTTTTATGTGAGTTCTGGATTTTGCTGACTGAGAGCTGTGGGTGTAGTTAGAAATTCACTTTTGGAATAAAGACAATAGGATCAAAATAGTCACGTCCAAAAAATCTCCAGCACTTCCAAGCTACCGATTCCTCCAAGCCTTGCTGTGTATCCAGACATCTGCCAGTCAGGTGCTGTGTGACGTGGATTACAGCACAAAATCCTGATTCTCAAAATACCCACCACTAAACATAGCTGTTATGGCAGTAAACAAGCTCACTGGGCTATGCTAGGTTGTAATTTCACTGTCTGCCCTGAACAGGCAATAGCTTGTAGCTGCCCTGCAGCAAGGCAGAGCAGGCAAGGATCAGTTTCCCTCCTCCCTCTGCTTACTCAAAGGAGAAACATTTGCTGAGCTGCTTTTCCTGGAATCAAAGTGCCCCTTTTCTCTCTCTCTTGTTAGAGAGGGGTCACAAATTACCTGAGTCTGCCTGCCATCTTCTGATCCAGGTTGGACCCATCCCTAAGAAAATGTATTTGATTGATAGAAGGTGTTTATTAAACATATTCAGTGATAATTTTAATGCCAGCTTAAGAACATATTCATATTTATTGTGGTGTTGATTTTTTTCAGAGTAACTGTGCAGTGACTTAGGAAGGTATCCTTTGATCCAGCATTCTGCCATTTGGCTTTGTAGTTGCTATGTATTTCCTAGTAGTGCACTACAAGACTTCCAGGACACAGGGACCAGCTAATCACTTCTCAATAGTCTTTCTCTTGCATTTCATTTAATTCATCCAAGTGGGATTAATTTTCAATCCACTAACCCACAGCACAGGGTAAAAATATTTGTAGTTATAATAGTTAATTTGTACTTATTTCTTAACCTCTGTGGATTACTTTTCTGGAAGTGGATGTTTTCTTGAAATGCTGGGCTGCAAAACAGAAATGAATAATTGCTTTAATAGGCTTTATAAGACCTGGAAAACAGAATGATGCTGACGTACCAGTCTAGTCCTCAGAAAGGCCTTGCTGAAATAGGAAGGAAACCCCATGAGGAAGCTGTGTATTTTTCTATAATCCAGGCACTGAAATTGAGCATTAATTCTCTTTGTTTAAATCCTCTCCTATATGTTTTTCAATAATAAAAATTCACTTCCAAATAACTAGACTTTATAACACTATATTTGAATCTGAATTGTTAAAAAATCCAAGAATCTGACTAAAAATAGCCAAGAATTCCTTCTAATGGTGCTTTCCAGACTGAGGCATGCACCCTAAGCCGGAAGTGCTGGTGGGGATGAGCTCATGGTCTTGAAAGTGGAGTTGCAAGAGATGATGTCTGGGAATTTCTGCCTTATCATCTCCGCAGATTTTTGTAATGTTGTCATAGTTTAATTTTGGCAATTTACTTTGTCTACTATGAATCTAGTTAAAAAAACTAAGAGAGAGCTTACTCTCGGTCTTTTTAAATCAGGGTTTTTCTACCCTGGTAAATACACCATGTGAAATACTGGTATTTTAATGTCTACTGTGCTCTGTGGAGAGGGGAGAGAGGGTGAAAGGACAAGAGCGGTTAAAGGAGCAAGACAGAGGAAGTTAAAGCACATGGACATGTGGAAAAGGTGGGGCATTTGGCCAATTATTGCAAAATCAAACACTGAAAAAAACAAGCTGTTACAAGGATAAAGCTGTAGGAGCACCATCTGAGCATGGCAGGACTGGTGTGGGTTTGAAGGGAAACAGCAGAAAAAAGGAGCTATTTATACCTACTTAAAACTTCGTAAAATCAGGTGCATCTACTTTAGGTAGAGGGAGCAGTAAGAGAGCACCTTTGTATTGCAGTAATGCCACCCCTGTTCCTCGGATGTAATAGAGTGATGTCCCTAGTCCCCACAAGAATTTGCCAACCACATGCTCTGACCCAGACACTGGTAGGTCACAGAAGAACACTAATTCAGGGAGGACTGGACGTTCTCCTGGGAGAGAAAAAATATCCCTAAAAAATCCTGGGGCATAGCATCCCCAGTGGGTCAGTAACTGAGTGGAAGGGTGGAAGAGGAGGAAAGGAGCAAGAGGGGTGTCAGGCAAGCAGAAAAGCTAAAGGAGGGAACATACTTGCCTCTCGGCATGAAAACTGCCCTGTGACATCTGGTCAGGATGCTTGTAGAGCAGTAGGGTTCATACAGGTAAAAACAACAATCCAGACAGATGGAGGCCTGAAGCAAGGCAAGGTGGGCTAGCTGTGGGAGGACTGTCAGAAGGGATGTAGTCATTCTGAAATAGAGATGCTTCCACACAAAACTTGTACCAGTGCAACTCATTCCAAAACAGAGTCATACTGCTTCCAAAGTGGTTTAATTAAAGCAGAATCAAAATGTCAGCTTAAAAAAAAAGAAAAAGAAAAGAACTTTTGTATAAGGACACAAGGAAGCTGATGCTAAAAAACAAAAGTTGTTGGGGAGGAAAAAAAGAAATCCCAACACTTCCATGTTGCCAAAGACCTTTCTCACTGGTGAAAATTTCAGTTGAGTAGTTGCCACTGCTAGCAGCTGGAGTTGCAAACTGAGCAGGAGAGCAGCAGGGTTCTCATTCTCTTGCCTTGCTGACTGAGGACTCTGACAATTCAGGTCATTATTTTCAAAGGTGCAGCTTTGTGCAAGTGCACCCAGCACTTGCTGGGCCCACATTAGTCCATTTACAGCATTTGTACCAGCCAGTGAACGGGATTCTGGCAGGGACCGAGATAAAAACCATTTCGGAAAGGAGGTTTGGTGAACAGCAGCACTGAAAAACACTTCTGTTTTGGCTGCATGGAGGGAATTCAACGATAAATCCAGCACAAGCCTACAAAAGGCTGTGGTTATGGGGCACAGTGCAAGGGGTGGAAGGAAAGAATTTTACCCCAGGAGAAGTCATAGGTGTCCTTCTTCCACTGAACATCAGCAGCACATTTAGGGACACCCTTGTGCTCTTTGGAAGGGGGATTGAGGAAACCAAACTTGTGATTGCTGCTTCTGCCTCAGACCAGCTTGGGCACCTGAGCAGTTCCTTGGCTGCAAAGAATCACCTGCTTTTATTTGCCTTCATGTGAGTAAAGACAACAGCCCTGGTAGAAGTTCAGGAGCTGGTTTTGGAAATGGCATCTCAATGACAGACTGGGCCAAGTCAGCTCATGACAACAAGAAACTCGGGAAGCCTGCAACGAAGGCATTTATTTTTGTTACAGGTTGTTACAGATTTTCTAGTTTGAAAACAACAGAAAATAAAGCCTAGCAAAATTTCTTCTGAGAAATTTCACTGTGGAGCAAGTTTTCATGCCTAAGTTTTAAATGCAATGAATTAACAATGCTACAATGGAAATGATAGAAAAATCCATACTGGAATAGTGCTATTGGGAATGTCTAATTCTGGTAGCTGTTCTTCCCTTTGTCTTATTATAGTTCCATTCTTTCCAAGCTAGCAATAAATACATTAAGTTAGACAGAATAAAAGTGCCCACCTAATTGTGCAGACGCATAGTTAATTAATCACTTAATTTAACCTACTTAGGTTTAATAGGAAAGAAATGCAATCTGACAGTCAAGGCAGCAAAATTTTTCCATTCACTCTAGTGTTTGAAAACATCTACCTTTTTTAAACAGCGCCTGCATTCAATGGATTAATGCTAATGGTTTTGCTTAATTTGGTTTTAGAAAGGTTGTGTAACATTTAATAGGTAAAGCATGCTGCCTGGGTAACAATAACAGTGCCATTATGTGTCTGGTAAATATTAACAAATTTTATTAAAAACAAATATATATGTGTTTGTGGATAGATAGCTGAGAAAATTTGCTTTGGGCTGAAACTTGATCAAAAAATTGACTCCAGAGTACACAATGCTACGAAACATTGAATTGTGCAGTTCGTTATATTTTAAATCTAAGGTTCCCATGTTAATGGCTCTCCGGTATGCATTAACATAATGCAGCATTAAACAAGCTATGCTACACTGCCTCCACAACGCGTTTCTGTCCGTCAGTGGGGAGCTGGGCACCGGGGACTTGATCTGTAGCTCTGTGCAGCCATAGGCTGATCTGCTTGTTTTCCCTTGCTTTCCAGTCACCTACAGAACAAGGTGACACCTGTGCCCCAATGAAAAGCACCAGGTTGTGCGGGGCTTGCTGCATCTCTTGCTGGACACACTGAATTTACCAATCCTGAAATTGCCAGGAATGGCAGCAGGCACATCTTCTCCAGGAGCTGTGTCTTTCTCACCACAAATGGTAACTACTGACCTCAACGCCTAATACACCATTGGCAGCAGTGGCAGATCTGCTCTGGACCATGGCTGTTACACAACACATTAAAACCCTGCTTGTTTTGCCTGCACTTAGAAGTGGTCCTGTTTGAGGGAACTAAAAAAAAGCTGGGATCCACATACCTAGCACAAACAGCACACAAGCCTAAAGCTGCAGCTGCACGTGTCACATCGTGGTGGTTTCCAAAACAGAAGAAAATGAGAGATACTGGGGACTATTAAAAGGGTTAGTAACAAAATCCCACACTATATATTCATGGAAGGCTTTTGGGAAGGACTTAAGGAATATTCCCAAGCAAAGCTCAGTGCAATTACTGATATGCTCAACATAAGTATGTGCTTATATCTTGGACTGGGTCCAAAGCTGTAAGGAAATAATATCCGTAATAATGCTGACTGCATGCTTCTCCATAAGCTATATCGAGCTACTGTTCTTGAGGACAAAACTGCCATGGCACAATGTTCTTGTTGTTTACAGATATACACTCACACATTCATATATACAGATATAAACACACACACATACATATATATATGCTATATATATATGTGTGTGTATAAGTGTATGGCATCTACCAACTAAAGATCATAAGATGCTTTCAATGTGACATTCGTGACTTAGACTGTCTACCCCTGAGCTCTCTCTACAGATAATGGATTTTTATCTCCCTAGTAGCTCTGGAAAAATGTCATTGAAATATCTGTGTTTCATTCCAAACTGGTTTGTTAGTAATCAGCAAACAGAGAAAAAATATTTTCTAAATGACTGTACTGGGTAAAAAAAAATGCTTCATGATCACAATAATTCATTTTCATTTTGATGTTAAGAATTTAAAACTTATTTGAGATAAATTTTCTTGTCATTTCTAGCTGAATTGTACTTTTCAAAAAATATAGAATATAGCACCCTGACAGTATTAAAAAGGAACATACTTCCTATGAATTAGAAAAATATAAATACATCTCACTGAGATAAAATTTGGTTTGAAGTAAATACTTATTATCATGGAATCTTCTTTTTTTCACCAGAAATTTTACATAAAATAGTTCATCCAGTTCTGTCTTTTGGGCTCAGCACCTGGTTCCTGTTGCAATTTTGAAGCTGTAGACAGATTAGAAGTTTAAGGTATGTCCCTAATCCCCCCAGTCCTTTTTTGTCCAATTATATATTTGGTGGTTTTGGGGTACACTAGGAGACAGCAGGGGAGGGAATACATATGTAGCAAATGGTACTTGGGCTATATTAATGCTGGGAAATGAAATATTTATTTTGGCAGTGAATGTATTAGTGGTAGGGAAAAAAGTGAAAGGGAAGTCCTTACTTGTCCACAGCATAGCAAACTATTTTGGTGAATGTGCTTCTGACATGCATCATGGCCAACAAGTCCCTGCAGGTTTTCGCCATCCATCCTTGCCATCATTCAGAAGACAGCTAAGCAAGCCCAGCAGCTGAGCACGTACTGCCTCTGTCCAGGCTGTGGCAAAGAAGCTGTGGCTTGCATGCTGCCACACAAGTGCAGGGTGGGAAGTGATAACCAGATGTAGCACAGCATTCCCTGGGATGCTGTTCCTGCATCTGGCTCTTCTGCCTTCACTGAGCAGCAAGGTAAAAGAGAAGGGTAGAAAAGGAAGAAGCTCAAAACCAAGATCCACTGCTGTGACTACTATGAACTACAAAAAGATCTTTGTCTCCTGCCTTACACATACAGATGTCACTTTTATTGGGCACATCCTCTCCTAGGGCAAAAATCCAAGTTAGACCTGGCATTGCTGAGTTCTCCAGCTGCCTGTATCCAACAGAATCTAATAGTTCTATGTCCAGAGAACTGAGAAAGAAGCTGAACTTCAGGAGCTAGAGAGAGGTGGAGGAAATCAAAGAAAGCCTAAAAATGGCTATTGCCTAAATGCATAACAATAGAATTTCATGAATAACCAGCTGAAAAGATAAGCACAAGCATGTGGAAGAAACCTTGAGCTGTGAATAACAAGAAGAGAAAGGTAAGGCTATGCTATGATTTGTTTAATCAAAAATATAATGAGTGATGGTGAAGGAAAAGGTCTTGCCAGTAATGCAGTACAGCTGGATCCTTAGTGAGGCATAAGCTTTACTCTCAGAAAGCCTTTCTTGAAAAATAAATTAATATTGGCTTGAATACAGGCATTGTCACATAGAGTGACAACTGGCTGAGTGGCTGTAAACAAAAGGTAATGATAAATGACACCGCATCACGTCGGTGTGTCTGTGTGGAAGTGACGGCCAACGAGATACCATCAAGAAAAGGCTGGAGCTGTCAGAGAGCTAGCCCAGTTTTATTTAACATCTTTGCTAATGATCTGGAAAAGGAAGGAGAAATGCACAGTATTTACTTCATTTGATTTTCAAGAAAAGAGGCAAGACTCTCACCTGCTCCTGGGAGACCCCTAATATCAAAGAACTGTTATCCTACTGTCTGCAGAGAGATGGATTGCTCCGAGGCTGCGCAGGCGATTGTTTGAGAAAGCGCCCGATGGTGGAGGTGGTGGCAGCAATACAAAAGAATATGTAGTAATTATCTGCCTGGTGAGGGGGCTGTACAGGAGCAATCCAGCTCTTGACGTAAGCAAAATGCAGTAAAGCAGATAAATAAACCTCTGTGCATTGGGGGTGGGGGGAGCAGTTTCAGTAAGTCTGCAGGGATTTTTGCTCCAAATTATTTTAAGTATCTGTGATATTTCTATGGGGGATTTCTTATCTCTTCCTTCCGTTGTCAGCAGGTTCATTCACCTCACAGAAATATGAGTAAAGAGAAAGAGGTGAGATGGCATTCGTTACCTGGATCTTGAGGTTTTTCATGACAAGTGGGGAAAAGATTAGCAAAAGGAATGTTCGAGTTTGCAGACCAAAAGAGGAGTGGAGGCAGGGAGAGAATGGTGTGGGTCAGGCAGAGATCCCACAAAATACACTAAAGCCAAGGGAAAAAGAACTGTTTTCTTTCAGACTTTTACATGAAGGCAGGCCTGTCCCTCGAGTCTTGCACACCTTGCTGCCAAAACCAGAGCAACACTGTTTAAATGAGAAACAGAAAACCTTAAGACAGGGAAAACACTTAAGGGAAGACAAAAAGAAGTTACGAATAACCCTTCATGCGGGGGGAAGGGATAATCCCTCTACACCACAACAAACCCAGGGGATGGAGACTGCTCCCATGTCACCCATCCCTGGGAGCGGATTGCTTCCACTCCTGTGGCTAGAGAAAAGGGGGGGTGGGGAAAACAAGCAAGCTCTGTTGGATTTCTCCTATACTGTGTCTGATTTCTCTCATTCATACAGAAGACAGCTCTTAGCAGATTGATCAAAAAGTAGATCACCTAACCACTCCCCTTATTTCCTGATCATTTCTGCTGTACTGCATAGGTGGTGCTATTGTCAGATGCTGAAGGCATCAGAATTTGAGGAAGAGAAAGAGCAAGGCAAGGAAAATGAAAGCAAATCATTTGTATTTTCTTCAGGAATTCAGCGACCCCAGAAAATAATGTATATCTTTGCTTCTGTCAAGGTTTTGGCAAACCAAGTGTACTGTTGCCTTTTCGCCATTTTCTCTTATTTTCCTAAAGGTATTTTTTTGAAGTTTTTTACTTTGCTGCTGCACTACAAGCCAGGGAATAATATCCCTGTACACGGGTGACTCCTGCCACTTCACTATAACATGCAGGGGAAAGTATATCGTTGCTGAAGATCAGTATGCTTGCAACACTTTGAACATTAAAGCTGAGAGGTGGGAGGATGTTCCCAACAGCCTGTGTCACACCTTTAGGTTGACCAAGTGAAGCAACGGTTGAGGTGAACTGACATGGTTGCATGGAAGTCAGTCTTCTTGTTCCCACACTTGCTCTTAGAGCTGGAAAAGATGGACTTTCAAGTAACGTCACTCTATAAGTTTGGACAAGATAGACAAATGTATAGGTATATACACGAATGTATAGGTACATACACTAAAAATGTGTCTAATGACTGCTTCAGACAAAGAAAATCAAACATCAGTATGCAACAGCCTCTTCAACAAATCTTTCAACATTGCCATTATAGAATAAAATCGGCTTTTGGCTCTTTAAAAGGATATTTCCCTCAGCTCTGAGTGGTATAAATACAATATGATTTCACGACTTTAGATGGGTGGCACTGTCCAGAGCAGTCTGTTCTGTATCACCGAGATGCCAAAATCTGGCTAGCAGAAGCGGAAACACAGCAGGTAACAACCCAGCAGAGGCAGGCTGATGAAACTGGTTTATTCTGCTCTGCACTGTGATCCATATTGCAACAGAAAAATATATCAGATTGCTGTTCTCTCCTTGTGAGCCAAAAAAAAGGGAGAGTTGTTGTGCCTCCCTAAGACACAGTTATGACCCCAGGTCAAGAATTACTGACACAATGGTCTAATAAAACTCTTCCCTTTGACTATGGCAATCAGATCATGCTGGGATACCTCCACCCCTTTTATCATAAGAGAATCAACAGTGAAAATTCAATCCTATTCCTGTTCAAAGGCAAAGATGTCACTGGCATCAATAGGAGCAGTACTGGTATGAAAGAGTTCAAATGTCAAGTGTGTATATTTGCAGAAACTGATTCCGCTGAAGACTATGCAGATATAAATTTGCTTCTCTCTTCCCTGTTGCTCTCCTTTTATATTATCTAAGGCAAAGTGCCCACAGAGGACACAGATGCACTCTATTAGATGTAGAGTGAGTATTGTCAAAAATATCCTCTCTAATACCAACTACATATTTACTCCTTTGTAACCTCATCAGCTGTGACACTATGCAATTACAGATTGTTCAAGAGTCCTATGTGCCCACTCAGCGCCAGGATGAAAAACAACTAAAGAAAACATAAAAAGGAAAACAGACAACTGAGCATGAGCCCTCCACCGTGCTCCCAAGAGTTTCAGTAACCGAATATATACTCTGCATCTCTGGGGACATAATACCCATCTACAGCATTTTCCTCCTCAGTGAGATGCTTTTACTACATTAAAGCTGCTAACAGAAGAAAACAGCAACGTGTGGGAAAGTAAAGATTACACAGCTTCGGCATGGATGAGTCACTTTTAATTTCTTATTTCTGATGCACAAGCTTTCAAAAAAAGTTTTCTTTTTGTTTTTTTTTTCTGTGTAATGATCTCTTCTCTCTTTGTGTTGGTGCACCCAGTACTATGCCAGAACTCCACCTAAAAGCACCAAGAAGTGCTGTCCCCATTGCACAAACCTCCATCCTTGTCCTGTAATCAGCCCTACATGAGCAGAGCATTGGTAGATGCAGGTCTGCTGAGTTTTGGGAGTACTGTATGGATGAGGCAATCTTCCCACGCAGATCAAGGATCTAGAATGGGGCTTAAGAGAGAAAGTAACAAGTGAAAGGATAAAACCCACTGTGAAGTACTGGGTAATTCTTTAAAATGTAATTTAGCAGGTGTTTAGTTATTACCCTGAAAATAAGGCATGAACATTTTCATGACTCATATTTGTGCTTCAGTTAAATTCTCTCTTCCATGCTATAACTATAATTTAAAACATTTGCTTCATCCTGAGAGGAAAAAAAAAAGAGATGTTTGAAATAAATCGCTGCTGCAGAAATTGCTCCCAAACAGGGTACACACAGAAACTACTCTACCAGCAAATGCTGAATTCTGATCATGGCTCCTCCTTGGGGAAGAACTGTACTCACCTTCTTATTTTGGATCCCTCATTCCTTCTACACTGAATGCTTTTATCTGATCAGCTATTTATAGCTTGTGTTACAGTCCCAAAAGCTTGTCCTAATCTAGTGATGTCCTAGACTGGCAGATCTATCTTGATGTTTTCATAATGTGAAAGTTAAGTAATATATTAATAAATATATTAATAACTGGATGTGTAGGGTGACAAACTTGACAGAAGATTGCTAGAGAAATTTTTGCTGTTCCTGTATGTTTAATATGGAGTTGTTAAGTGGTTGGAGTTTCCTATGGTTTTGCTGTGTCTCCACTCCCAAGCCAAGGTTTGGTCGGCCTTATATTTTTTACTGAAGGTAACAGAACTGAGGACACAGAGCACTGTACAAGATGCTACAGCTTATCACAGCTTTTAGCCAGTGTTTCTTAACATCCATATGCCTCTTTGTAAAGTGCTTCCTACATCCTCAAATGATAGAGCAACAGTTTCACCAGCAGGAACTGACCTCACTGAAGGCTGGCTATTTTATGCCAGGTGTGGTTCAGGACAGGACACTGTTCTTCAGACATTTAGTATCAGTACTGTAGAAAAGAGCTGACAGCCTGTTTGAGGGCAGGCTGGGAATGTTTAGCAGAGATTTACTTTTCAAGAGGAAATGCCTCTTCCAAATACACAGTGATCAATCATCAAGCAATTCCTTTTGAACATCTCTTCTTCTTTCTCAGATAATTTTTTCCTCTTTCCTCATCACTTGCCAGAAAACAGTGCTGGTTTCTGACTATGCAGCATACAGAAGAAATGAAACTCAAGGAGATGTAGGAAAAGCAAGAGCTGAGATGTGCTGGTTTGAAGCAGAACTTCAGCTAAGTTATAGAATGACTCTACCAGTTTGTATAGGCATATATATATATTACCTGGTGGAAAAGATAAATAAAAAGGTCTTTCAATCTTGTTGACAAAAGCTTGAACAAGATTGAACAGCTGAAACTTGAAGTTAGACAAATTCAACCTTGAAACAAGATGAAATTTTCTTGCAGACAGGATAATTAAACACTAAAAAATTATCAGTGAAGGTGAGGGTCTCACTGCTGGATGGAGGTTTCAAGGTGATACCACATACCTTCCTAAAAAATGTGGTTTAATATAACTTCAGGGTAGGAAGAATTCCCTCTCCCTCTCATGAACAATTGGACAGATGGAGATGACTGAGGGTTTGGAGATTTTTTGTTTATTTGGGATTTTTTGTTTATTTGCCTGTTTTGGAGTTTGGGGTGGGTTTGGTTTGTCGGCTTTGGCTTGGTTTTTGTTGTTTTTTGGTGGTCTTTTTTTTTTTTTGAGGGGGGCTGTTTTTCTTTTTTTTATTTCAAAAATTACAGACTATAACTGACAAAAAGGCTCCAAGCAAAATAGATCTGAACAGATAGAGGTAAATGTTCCTAGGTACTATGTTTGTATTTCTGGCTCACGTGCACGGAATAATATTGATTGGCAGATTTTAGATTGGAAAGAGTTTCTAAGGTCGAATTGGAAAAAAATGAGTTAAAAGATGGGTGAAGGTATCACTTTCACTAATTATGATCAATTAGGCATGTCCCATTTAATAAACTCTCCATCATTGCTGGGGCCTCATACATACTTGGCACTATAGCTTGTTCTTTCTGTTCTATGCCTGTGGCATGCAACTGTTACCCCTGAAGATATAAATTAACTAGTCATCATGCCAAAAATATATGTGAATCATGTAAAACTGTATTATAGAGGAGATCAAACTGGGTGATCTTATGGTGCTTTCTTACCTTAGAGGAAATTACTTTTAGGAAATGAAGGCTCTATGCTGTTTCCATTGATCACAATATGAGTTTTGATACCAGTGCCAACAAAATTCCTATAAATTCAAAGCTAGCCTAGGCATATTCAAACACGCCAGCTTTCCTGATAGTTGTGAGTTCAAAAGTCTCTTGAAAAGCTCAAATAACACAACACTGCAGCCCACTGCATTACACGGGGTTTGCTGAAGGGGAAATGGAGATTTTTCTTGCAAATGACCTAAGTAATGTTAACTATTACACACTATTTATGCTGCTTTTATTTACATAACCAGCTACCAAATCACCATTACTGCACTGTTACTGTACTTACTCCTTATGAAAGAGCCATAATTCTGATATCATGGTCCTTTCTCCAGAAAGATCCTACCCATCATGGCACCTTTTCTTCCCAGACTATATGTAATAGAAGATATTTGCAATCCAGTAGAATTCTGGCATATGGGATCAACATCCAAAGTCCCATTATTCCTCTTATTTTTTTATTTCCGTTTTGGATAAATGGCAACATTTTGACCAGCTCTATTTGACCACAGAATATGGACAAAACAGTGTGGTGTGTCAGTATGGTAATTACTGCAAATACACAGTAATTTCTGGATATGTATTAGACATCTCACTGCCGGCTGGCTTCAGCTTCACAAGTCAGCTGCCAGCTGACTTGAAAAGCTGGAGCAGCTACCAAGCTGCTTTTAAAGCAATTTCTGTGGCTACACTTGCAGCGATCCTACCAACAGCTGCTGCATGAGGAGTGGGAAGGGAAGGCCAATAACCAGTTGTTTTGGAGTAACTGTTCATGGCTCATTCAGAAAAAGGCCCTTTCCAGGCTCAGAAACAAGTTTTGTGTGGAAAAGGATTGTGTGGGAGACAGCAAACACCAGCATGTCTGAGGCATTTCATAGAATCACCGAATCATTTAGATTGGAAAGCACCTTTAAGATCATTGAGTTGAACCATCAACCTGGCATTGCCAGTAAAGCACTAAACCATGTCTCTAAGCATATCTACATGTCTTTTAGATATCTCCAGGGATGGTGACGCAACCATTTCCCTGGGCAGCCTGTTCCAATGCTTGACAGCCCTTTCAGTGAAGAAATTTTTCCTAATATCAAATCTAAACCTCCCATAGTGCAACTTGAGGCCATTTCCTCTCGTCCTATTGCTTGTTACTTGAGAGAAAAGACTGCCACCCACCTCACTAAAACCTCCTTTCAGGTAGTTGTAGAGAGCTATAAGGTCCCCCCTAAGCCTCCTGAAAAGGGCGGCTAAACAGCCAGGCTAAACAACCCCAGTTCCCTCAGCTGCTCCTCTTAAGACTCGTTCTCCAGACCCTTCACCAGCTTCATTGCCCTTCTTTGGACACACTCCAGCACCTCAGTGTCTCTCTCATAGTGATGGGCCCAGAACTGAACACAGTATTCAAGGTGTGGCTTCACCAGTGCCAAGTGCAGGGGGATGATCACTGCCCTAGCCCTGCTGGCTACGTTGGTGCTGATACAGGCCAGGATGCCGTTGGTCTTCTTGGTGACCTGGACACAAGCTGGCTCATATTCAGCTGGTTGTCGACCAACACCCCCAGGTCCTTTTCCACCAACCAGCTTTCCAGCCACTCTTCCCCAAGCCTCTAGCATTGCATGGGGTTGTTGTGACCCAGGTGCAGGACCCAGCACTTTGCCTTGTTGAACCTCGTACAACTGGCCTCTGCCCATCAATCCAGCCTGTCCAGATCCATCTGCAGAGCCTTCCTATCCTTCAGCAGATCAACACTCCCACCCAACTTGGTGTTCTCTGCAAAATTACTGATCACTCTAAGTTTTTCTACAAACTTATTTGCACTTGATCCTCTCATCCAGATCATCACAAAGATATTTAACAGAATTGGCCCCAGACTTTGTATTGAAGAAGTTTGTTTCCTACTGTTGTCTCATTAAAATGTACAAGCCGTATCCCACAGCATGTTAACAGCATGCATGTTAGGAAGAATATTGGGCAGTTTTATATTAGGACTTTTTATCTGGTACATATCATTCAAGGACTAAACACGAATTTAGGGGATGCCTGAAAATTCAAAGAGGTGGTAAAAACACCAGTAAGGAAAGAATCAAACCATGTTGTTAACCTGCAAAATCATTCCAAAATTTCTTGTATTTCACAACTGACTTGGTGCACATCTGCAGGACCGTATTATGGCTCTGAAGTTACAGGGCCAAATTGTTTTGCTGTTCATTCCAGAGTGAATGTCAACATTCGTCTTGTTTTGCAGCACCTTGCTGGGTACACTTTGTCAAACTTTATCAGTACATACCGTGTTAGTTCTCCCAAAGCAGATCCTCTGTTTCCTAGTCACCTGGAATAGTACCCCATCCTTTATGAAAGGGCTACTTATAGAAAGATTCATCAAGCTATTAACCTCCCCACACTCTGGTCCTGTTTCTTCAGAAGTTTCATTTGCCAATTTTGTGTTGTAGCAAGAGGTACAACTCCTCTAGCTGGTGATAAACAAGTTACACTCACGACCCACCACCTAAATGCTCCAGAATAGCACACCAAAATGCTCAAAGGCAAAGGTGTGCAAGATGGAAATGGGCTTGACACAGGTACTGTTAAATAACATGGCAGAAAAACAAGGGGTGAAGAAAGATCCTTGCTGTCATGGAAAGTTTAAAAAAGAGCAAGTGCCCACTATTTCCTGAACTTTCAAGGCCTGGCACTGAGCCCACGTGTCTCCTAGGAGAAGGATTTTCACTGAAATCCTGGCCTTTAGGAAACCTGATGGGGAACATTAGAAAGACCAAAGAGGGTATGCTTTGAAAAACACCCAGCAATGCCACAGAGGTGAGCCCAAATGGGACGGATTTGTGTCTGGGAAGCTAGAAGAAGGCCCAAGGATAGATTAAAAAGGACTCACCATATCCTTGTTCATACTAATAACAAAAGCTGCCTGTCTTAGGGTTTGCCAACAAAGTGTTCCCAGTGCCCTTGACCTGAAACTCACTTTACTTTTGACATTTCCTAAGCAGCTGGCATTAAACAGTGGGTTTCTTTATCTGGGCTGTGATACTCTACTTTATCCTTTGTTGATTCTCATCAGCTTCATCACACTGTACAATGTTTGTGGATTAATGTAAACTCCATGAAGATTACTGATAGCACAAACCAGTTGAAATTACTTCAGCAGAAAATGTTTTAAATTATAGAAGGGTCTTTGTGAGGAATATTTTTGTGCTAAAGCACTATTTTAAAACTATTATTGTTAAAAATTCAAAGCTTTTTTGTTCATACAGTCCTTAATAGAAAAGGAGCTTTAGAATGTTTTCATTGTTGATAAGAAAATTGAAAGAACTCATTTGTTTCTAAAAGAAAGAGATGCCTACTGAAACAGTAATATTGAAAATTTGGGGAGGGTGGGGGAACTTTGATATTTTCTATGGAAATAATTTGGGTTTTTTTCAATCAGATGTTACAGATATAAAGAAAAAAAAAGTAAAATTTACTTCCTCTCCTTCCTTTCTTATAGCCACTCTTGCTTTCTGAAGATTGCCTCCTGCTCCACTCTGGACATACACCAACCTCCCACTCATCATGCACTAAAAAAGTCTCTTTCTTCATTCATCTCTTTCCTTAAGAGCAGCTTCTTTGTGAAAGCTTCCTGCATCATTTTTCTCCCTGTTGATGACTCTGGACCTTCTCACACTTGACCTATTGTTCAGTCTGTATTGTATCGATTTGAGTCAGGTTGTTAGGTCCATACCATAAAGGCCTCCAGCTCTGCTTTTGCCCCTCACAAACACAGGAAAGGGAATTATTGAATCTTAATCAGGAAAACTCAGCAAGGTTCCTCCTGAGGAGCTGCCTACAAAATGTCCTGGGGGAGACTCAATTCTCAGTGGAGTTGAGGTCTCTCTGCCCTGCAGGTTCAAGCACTCTTTTAGTGAAGTTAGGACAAAGTCACGATGGCAAAAGCTATGCTGCAGACATCATTACAACACCCAGCACTACTAAAACTTTTCCACAGCCTGACAGCATAGCTGCAGAAAGAATTTGGCTGGTGATGATTGATTTTTTCTTGTGCTTCCTCAATAGAAAACATGGTGAGATACTAAGGCCATTTATAGCACTGGAAATATCTATTTGTTTAAATTGTATATGTGCTTAAGTCATTTGCTGCCTCTTTGCTATTTAAGCTATTCCAAATCCCCTGGTGCATGCTGTATTTATATAGGTGTAGGAACAATCATCTTCCAATGGGTTAGGCATAGAGTATTAGATACGAAAATAAAGATCACAATGAAAAGTTTAAAACACAATTATTTGGTTCACAAAAACATGATCTACTTTTCCTGCAAGTACAAACTGTTAACATATTTTTCATTTTAATGTATGTTGCACATAACCAAAACCATAAAATTAACACATCCATATACACAAATGTTAATATAGTGTTTTCAGCAAACCGCATCTCAGACATTTCTCAGCATCATTGGGTCTCTGATGACACATCTATAGCCTGGATTTATTTTTTTTTTCTAATGGAGTTTGATGAATGCTCTGTCAGGAATGGGTGGGATAGGCAGTACAGTTTTGCCTTAACCATTTTATTCAACAGAAAACATTTTGATAATAGAAAATAATAAAACATAAGGGCCATTGCAGCTGAACCTTTTTTTAGGGACTGCCTAATGGCCAGAGTTTAGAGTGTTTTCTCCTCCTGTATGCAGTTTTTCATAGACTTTCTTAATTTTTTATTTTTTTCTTTTTTTTAGTGCTCATTGGTTTTTACACAACAGAATATTTTGTTTAATAATCCTAGAAATAAGGTGTCATTCTACTCTGAATCACAGGAGGGTGGATATATGCCATCTTCATCTCAGAGCTCTTGCTTAAGTGATTTACTTCTCCCTGAGGAAGAACCATGAACCAGTCAGGATTTAAGGCATAAAAAGCATAAATTCCATGATACAAAATCTGTAGAATTTCATCTAATTTCTCAGTCATTTCCTTGGTGAGTAAACCGCTTAGTGTGCAGATGTCTGAAAAAACAGGGCTTTGAGGACTAGCAGGGCTGCCTTGTCCCTCACGTTGGTCATGAACCTTCAAGGTACCAAGATACCTCTGCTGAGAATGACCACACTTGGCTGAGTCCACCCAAAATTACACAATCTGACTCAAAATAAGGATCAGGCTCATTATTTTCTCTAAAATTAGTAATTTTTCAATTGACATTTGTCCACAGAGGCTCGACACAGAAAGGATTGACATGATTTATCACCAATATAAAAAACAAAGAAATGAACCAGAACTAAACAAATAAACTATCAGAAGAGAGTTGTCTCTTCTGACATCAGTATTCATTAGGTACATTAGGTATAGAAAAACATAATTTCCATAGTATAACATCCACTGTAGTTCTTAATAGATGAAGATTAGGGAAATTAAGTGAATTGTAGCAACCTGTTTATTCAGGTATGAAACATCAGAGGCTTTGTTCATGTGGGGAGTTCCAGCTGGAGAGTTATCTGTGAGTAACAACATCCAGTTTCGCACTTGTGTGAAGCAGGCACGTTATAGATATGGCACTCACAGGGAAGCTCTCCTCAGCCAAAGGCTATTGAAACCATTAGTGAAGGCCTGAGCTGCACAAACTGCACCAACAGAAAGTTTTAGGTCATATTTGGGCAAAGGCACCTTTTAGGAGGCTAGAAAATCCAGCATGCTGGCTGGCTTGGCTGCTGGGTTCCTCCTGCTCCATCATACTCCATGGGGACAATTTCCTCTCCAACTGTTAAAAAATACCACTTCTGGTGTTTGTATCCTATTTTGTCTTTGAACCAAAGGCCAGGGGGAGGACATAATACCCCAATGGGTCACAGAGTTCAGCGAAAATCCTACAAGCTTTTCCTGAACAAATAACAGACAGTGACCTCTGGCCCTGCCTTTGCATAAGAATTGACATCAGTATTCAGGAGTTACCGCTGTGACTGGGGACAGCCACACAAATGCCAGATTCTGATTTAAAACTCAAATTTTTTTTAACTTTTTTTTTTTTTAATATTTTTTTTTAAGAACCCAGAAGAAAAGGAGGGCCTTGCAGCTCATCTGCATTACAGATCAGGCCTCTTTGAGAAAATCAACCATCCATAATTCATTACATGTTTCCTGCAGGGCCTGGAGACGGCCGAGGCCCTAGCAACGGAGTCATAGCAACAGCACCCGGACACAACCAATCGGCGGACACCTTCCCGACGCCGCTTAGCCAATCCGGCGTTGCGATAGAGACCGCGGCGATGGCGGCGCTAGCGGGCGCGCAGCCGGCCGCCGGCCCCCGCGGGGCGGTGCCGTTAACGGCTGATGCCGCCGTGAGGGAGGGTGGGCGCGGGAGGACTACGTGGGAGAGGCGGCTGGGCTTGGTTTGGGGACATTCGGTGCTGTTGAAAGTCTGTCAGGCCAAACCTCAATAGTGTATGTAGACGCTAAAAGGCCTGGTGGTTCTTGGTCATAAGGAAGTGGAATAGTGATTTTTTATTTTGTGACAGATAAGCGTACCTATTTTAAAACACTTGGACCTTGAGGAGGACTTTTCTGAGGAAAAAAGCCTTGTATTTGCCTGGCACAAAACCTGGCACAAAATCTCTTTTTCCAATAAAGATTGTTACCTGCAAATAGCTGTATAATTCGAAAAACTTTATGTGCAGCTGGGCTTTTTGTGAAGGAGAAATACTCTGCAACAACTCGTTGTAACACTGTAAATAAGAGATCACATTTTAAAGCATGAACTTAAAAACCAGGTATCTTTTCCTCAGTTGCACCCTGCAACAGTAATTGCCATTTGTGATTTTGCCTTTCCATGCCAGTAGCGTCTTACCTCGCATGACGCGCATTGTTCTCAAATGACATACGGGAGAACAAAGCAAAAATGCAGCAAGTGTGGAAACAGAATAGTTGCGAAAACAACCACAAAAATCTGCTATAGTAGAAGCTGTACTTGGAAAAAAGGTGCAGAAAGCATTGGAGCTTCCCCATGCGCAATTCCTTTGTGAAGTTTTGTTAACTCTCATGAAGTTGTAGTGCCGCTACAAACACAAAAATGTGTAGTTTCCTTTCTTTGAGGGGGAGGAAAGGTACTGAGCTTTGTTTGGATTAAGTAAGAAGCCAGAAAAGCACATTGATAACTAAAGGCACACTTTGGTGCCTTACTGGAGCCATCATGCTCTGTCAAATAGCATCATTTTCCTCAGAAATGCATAACCGAAAACTTGCTTTTGCAATTTTTGTATTTAACATACATTTTAAAACAAATACTTGATGTCCATATGTATGTGGGTACAGAGGTCCATAAATCCTAGTATAAAACTGTATCTTTTATCATTTATCTTTGCGGAAAATGAAACGCATTTATCCGCACCTGAACATTACACTTGAAGCCAAGATACTGTGGGTTATCTAAGTAAGCGTTTCACCCTTCACCCTAAAAGCTGATCCCAAATTCCACTGTAATGCATATGTTGCTCAGATATGAAAGCAGAGATAAGAAGATTTGCTATGGATGCTGCAAAGTACATTTTGGGACCCAGTGCCCCATATTGAACTTTAACAGATGATGCATAAATTGACTAAAGCCATGGAGGCTGGCAGGGGAAGATTGAAAAATATGTTCCAATCTCCCCTCATACATTTTATAAAATGCTGCAAATGCCCTGCTTCATCAAGGCCATGCCTTCTGAGATTCCACAGATGAAAAAGCACCATATAATAACTTTCTTGACTTGACAAATGGCTGAGAACTCCACTGTATCATTTATTTCTTTCAACAAATTAGTAAGACTAATTACTGCGTTTTCTTTTTAGAAGAGGCAATTTTTTGATGGTTTTAAGAGTAGCCATGTTAAGATTTTAACAGCAGTATTTTGCAGTAGTTAAACCTGAAATCAAAATGTTTATTTTACCTTAAGAAAAAAAAACAAAACAAAACAGGGAATTGGTGAAAATCAATCCAAAAGCATAATCACCATAAATTAAAATTTGTATTTTTTTCTTGCCAAGAAAGATCAATTTATCAATTTTATATTCTGCTTGAAATTAGACACAAATGAAGATTTGAATGTCAGGCCTGTGGCTGTTCATTAAAATCCTTTCATGAACCCTGTGGTCTGCATAGTTAAAAATAAGAAATTGCATTCCAAGGTGGTTAAGTTGTCCCATACTTTTATCCTTAACTTTGACAGTTTCCACGCAGGGCTGGAGGCCGCTCATTCTGAAAGGCACAGCTCTTGCTAATGAGCTGCTACAATCACACAACTTAAGCTAATGAATTTCTTATTCTCTTATGCAGATAAAAGTTTCTTTTACAAGTAGAAAGATCTCTGCTTTTTAAGTGGATTTGTACTTCGCATTTGGGGAAGGAGGGGAGGAAAGGATACTCCAGTGACTGAAATTCATTGTGTTCATCTGCATTACTGTGTAGCAATAAACAAATCATCACAGGAAGTGTGTAATGCTCCAAGGCAGAGCCACAGATCCAAGATCAAGGGTGGCACTATGAGCTCACACTTGAGTGAAACAAGCAAGTCTGAGCGGAAGAGCGGATCCTGTCCCTCTTCATATCCTGGAATGACTGGGCATGCACAGGAAGGCTTGGTGCTGTGCAGATGACCAGCATCCCACCAATGTGCAGCCCAGTGTGTAGAACAGTATGTCACTTCTATTTGCAAATCGTTTGTTTAAGGGGGAGTTATCCAGAGCACTGACGAATGGCTCCAGTCTGGAACTTGAGAGCACTGAAGTGCTGTAGAACACCAGTGTTGTGTACTTACATGGGGATCTCAAGGCATTTTGCAGCCATTTACCACCCAAGCCTCACAGCATCACAGAGATATATTTTACCTAGGGAATAAACCTGAAGTTCTTCCACATGTCTTCTATGGAAACAATGCGTTATCTCAAGAGCTGAATAGGAAATTCTGGACTCATTTTTAGTGTGCTAAAGTGTGGAGACTGCAATCGCAGTACCAGGAGTCAACATCTGCCATAAGAGAAGTCATTCTGGCTTTGTAGAGGAAGTGGGGAGGAGGAGAAAAGAAAGAAGTCTGAACTAGAATATGTTCTCCTGTAAGCAGTCTTGGAGTGTGTCAAAAGGAGCTTTGAATCTTGCCAAGGAGTTCATGAAGAAGTTCTGGGTATATGATGATTTGTGTTGCCAAATTAGTTTCGCTATTCAGTCAGTCTTACGAGTACATAAAAAGCCTGCACATCTTTTTTGAGCAGCTTGCTGTTCTCGTCATTTAAAATAGTTAAGGCTGAAATTGTAGGATGCCTTGACAATGTACAAGTGTGTTTTCTTCTTTAATCCTGGGGCCAAATTCTTGTCCTAAAGTAAGCAGCTGCACAGTGCTTATTTCCCTTGGTTCTGCTTTGGAGGTGGCAAAGACGAGCTCATCAACTTCAGAGGGAGCTGCAGACCCCTATCTCTGAACAAAAGTTAGCCTCCAGACTTGAAAGAATCAGATCACCTGTGAAAAGGAAGCTCTTGACAAAAACTTTTAATTCTACATTAACTCCTTAAAGATCTTCCCAGAGACTAATGTAAAGATGGAAGCCTGGTTTTGGCCTGACCCAAAGAGCATGAAATTCAACCAGAACACTTGCATTACTTCGAAGGGTTCAGATCAAGCCCTGAGGGAGTTACCTGCAACAACCCAAACCTCAAAACAACAAGCAGGATAGGTGTTTTTAGTTATTGTTTTCTGTCTGGTGACACGGAAACAAGATTTTCTGGTATATTTCTTATAAGCCTTGCTTTCTTACAGTTCTTCACAGGAGATTAGCATTTTCCCTAAATTTAGGGATGATGTGTACCCAAGGGTCAATAGAAATTTTGCAGTGGATTTGCCGCTGCTCTGGGCAGTGTTACGAAAACCTCCAAATGGCTCAAAACCTTTACTTCAGCATTTCACTTTTATTTGGATTGTAAAGCTTTGCTCAGCTAATTCTGCTATGCCCCAGCAGCCTGAAAAATCCTCAGAAAAAAAACAACCTAGGAACTGCCTTTTTTCTATTGTCTCTGTCCGAAAGGGGTCCAGGTAGTGACTTGTGAGTTCTCTCTGTACAAAGCAGAGAGAGGGAAAAAGAACTAATCTCCCCTGCCCCCCATGTGTGAGAGAAAGCAGGCATGCAGGAGAGTGTGGTCATCCGCAGCGAGAGCAGGGCTGCGGCAGGGGATGACCTCTGGCTGCATATCCACCACAAAGAGACCATGGCATTGACACAGCCTAACTGCACTCCTTTGGAGGGGACAGATTGAGGGGAAGTGACCCTTGGTGCCCCCCTTCTGCAGGGGACCTTGTGAAATAACTGTTGCTCTTCTCTTCCTTCCTCCCTCAGGCAGGTCAAAGAAATTAACAATGAGAAATCTCCCTTTTACTTGGTCATTTGGAGAGCAAGAAAACAAAGAGACTTTTTGCTTGAAAGGGATGAGAAGGAAGTGTAGAACCTTGACTATTTACTTCACTCTTGGGAAATGCACTGTGGTTCCAAAACCAGTCCAAGGGTTCGTGAATGGCAAAGCAGTGGGCATCAGCAGCAGGAGCTCTGGGTGAGGCTGGGTGAGTCTATCTGGGTTTGTCTTCTAAGAGAACTTACAAAATGATCCCTGCAGCTCCATTCCCAAGAACCAGGAACATCAAGAGATTAAGAGCTGTTCCACCCCACTCCCTAATGGCATCTGGTAAATTACTAGTAAAATGCAGTTCTGGGAGGAGAAGGACCCTGGGGGCTGTGGGAAGGAGAAGGCTGCTTTGAGGAACAGAAAAGGAAGCAGAAACAGTGAGGCCCACCTCACAGCTGTGTGAGCAATGTCTGCCCATCCCCACTGAAGTTCACAAAGGGCCAAACCTTGAACCCAAGGCCAGGCCTGAGTAAGTCTGAGCGTCAAGGGAAACATTTCAGGCATAACCCTGGTTCACATCTCTTAGCTGTTGAGGGCAGTAGGTAAAGCACACAGACTCCGTCTCTTCCTCTTCAAAGGAGTTTTAAATGTCTCTCAGATGCACTTGGTGTGAGTTGGGGCAGGAGGGAATGACCTTTGGATTCTCCCTCCAGAGGGAACCTGAGAAAATGACCTTTTGGCCCTTAGCTCTGCGGGTGCTCGGTAGAGGTCAGGAGGAATGATTCTTCGTCCAGTCTTGCTCTCCACAGGGGCTGGGGAGGAAGAGAAAGAACTCCAGGAATATGTGATCACGGGAATTTTTGTCTTCCTCTGAAAAAGGGGCATGTTTACTTCATAGCCCCTGTAAGAAAAATAACCTGCCACTAAGAAACAAGCCAATGCGCTTAAAACAAGAAAGAGCCTCAACTCTGTGACCTAGAAATCAAGGCAGAAAATAAAAGCTAATAAATAAATAAATAAGTAAATAAAATAATCAGGGATGTCGCACAAAATCAAGGGGTGCCCTCTGAAGAGGTGTAATCAAGGCTCTGAGCCATCAGTTATAATGGTTTTGATTAAAGAAAGCTGTGCAGAAGTAATCTATTTTATTTTTAAATGGCCTGATTTTCCCTTGCTACTTTCTTGGAGGCTGAACCTAGAATGATTTGGAGGACAGGAAATGTTCAGTTAAAAATGGCAAGTTAATAAAAAAGAAAACCCACATCCATTTAAGTGACTTTTGGATTTTGATGGCACACTTTACAATTGGCTGAAAATAGCAATGCTTTAGTAAAATAAAAGCAGGAAAGACCTTCCAAATCCTGGCTGGTCGAGCCACACAGTTCTTCACTTCTTCCACCAAACCTGCAATATAGGAGCAGCTGTCAGACTGAGCCGGAGATGGGGTTCATCATATGCTGTGTACCTAGAAGCACAAGGGGCTTTATTTATTCTGTGTATTCTTCGCAGTGTGAAACACTTAAAATAAAAACTTACTTCTTACATACTTTATTCACAATTTTGAACTTCTTCAGTTGTTTCTGTTATAGCTGAAAGCTTCTTTAAATCTGAAAATCTTCTGTTCTTATATAGGGTCAAGCATATTGTCTTTGCTTGATAAATAAAGACAAATAGTAGAAAAGAACCTCAACCACTGCTGGAGTGGGAGGGGAGGGAAGTTTACATTTTCTTCCTCAAGAAGGTCAGATGTTTATTCAAGCCTACCCAAGCCTTTTGATCAGGGGATGGGCTGTGTTAGAAATCTCATGAAAACAGCGCTTCCTGGAGAATGGAAGGGGTGGCTGTCTTCAGAACAGCTGGACACAGGGAGCTCTGCTGGATTTAGAGTCTGACAGTGCTGAAATACAAGGTACAGAAACAAAGCCTGTTTCCAAAACGGTTATTTGAATGAAGCGAGATGAGTTCTTGCAATAACCTCCATTGTGTCAGCAAGAGTAAAGTGTGCATTATTTCCTGCCAGTTATACACTACCCAGCACTGAGAGTTCCTCCCAGCTGACTTACATGTTGGAAATGAGGGAGGCTGTGCCCTTACCTTATTTTTGAATAAGCTGCTTAAGACATTAGCACCTGGAAAAGCAAAAGGAAGCCAAAATTTCTACTAAGTGCACAGCTTTGGTTTGGTAAGTTGCATGTGTCAGGATCCAGTCATCCAGCCACTGATAAAAACAGGCCTCATCTTCACTTGCTGCTGATGAAATTTTGGGGAGGATAAACCAGCTGCTTGCAGTTGGTTTTATTTTGACACCTCTTGATGCTTCAGGTTCCTGACTATGTTATTATCACATTCCAAACTTGACATAGAGACTAATACACACAGAAAGAGGTATGTTTCCATGAAAAAATAAAACCACCATTGTGTAATTTGACCTATAAAAGCATTGACAGCACATCTGCAACACAGTCGGGCTGTTTAAAGTTGAACATCTTAACCCTGATTCATGAGGATGGTTGTGAACACGAGCACAGGCAAGATGCTGATGACCTCCTCATAAAGGTAGACAACAGCACTAGGTAGTGTCTGCAGACGCTGATCCTCTGCAAGAAGTGGAAATGCCACTCTCCTGACAAAATACAGGAATCCAAACAGACCTGCAAAGTACAATTTTTGTAGAGGCTTAGAAATTATCTCTTTGCCACAATGAATGGGCAAAAGCTTATTGTGTCCTCCCATTCTGACTCATAATTAACATTTGATTTCTAAATGCTTGGCAATCTTGTATGTTCTTTTCAGTAACAGCATGTGTTCTCTATTCATAGGAAATCAAAGTCGTATGATGTTTACATTTCAGCAGCATGCTTCAGAGAACAAATATAGCCATTCACAGCAGAGCTACTTTTAAATAGCATTAAGAAAATAAGAAAGTCATGGAATACAGGACCAAATGAAGTTACATTCCTCACCTGCTAAAATTACTTTCTCAACATGCTGTCTGTTGCCTCAGATTCTAAGATCTGGAGGTAAAAAACACAATAGTCTAAAATCAAATTGCTTAACCCATTTGTGAGAAATAATGCAATAGCACTTGTGGCCTTGCCTTTATCCATCCAAAGGATGGACCATCCTTTTCCCAAAGTGAGACTCACCCTCCCCAGCTCCCTGGTAGCATCCTATCCAGCAGCAATGTGACACTTCTGCTGCTGTGAGAAAAATTTAGATCCTTTCAGAAAACTTCTTGCAAGATACTTATGTTTTGGTACAATGCCCATTCTGAGTCACAGTTACAGGAAAGCACCCAGGAGTCATAAGCCTCTCTCAGGTACTCTCAGGTACCTTGGTTATCTGCATAATGCTGAACCATGCTGTGTAGGTACACCTTTGTGTTGGTCTTCAGAACAAAATCAGCTCCTTTAACCATGAGGGGAAGCTGGGAAAAAAAATAAATTGTTTATACAGAAATAATGTCTTTTTTTTGTCCTCTTCAAGTAGAAGTTGTTTAGGAGAAAATAGTCCACTCTAAGGTCTAAAGTCACTTTAAACAAACTGGAATTCACCTCCCAGTTTCTCACACTAACGCAGTGAGAAATGCACAAATGTACTGGACAAATCCTCATGCTTGTTAAGGATGGTGAAGCTGCATGGTATGTCACCTGCAGAGCTGGGACCTGGCTCCAGCTGATGGTTTGTGTCCCAGCCTTGGTCAGTTTATGTGTATTCTTTACAAATTGCACAAGGATCTCTGGAGCTCACAGTCGCTGCAGATGAAACATAAAGCCACTTAGTTTTTGACCTTAATGACTGAAAAATGTGTTTAGTAGATTAATATTAAGTGAGAAAAGGCAATGTGTGATAGAAAACCATGCCTTTGAAATCCGTGAAGTTCTTTCTGTTAACTTCAGTGAGCTGTGGTTGTGTGGTTATGTGCATTTGTGTGAACAAGATGGAAAATAATAAGAAAAATCACAGTAGCATTGGGACACAAATACAAGCACAACTGTTGTGCAGGGATTGGTTGCCGTGCCCTTGGCATGTGTTTTTTGTCAAAATACCACAGAGCAATGGCTGTTTGCCGGGTATGTATTATAGCACATACTAACACAGAAAGGGGAGGGGGCATTCAGTGACACATTCTGATTAATTTGTTAACAGGAGCTTCCTTATACTCATTACAGCTATTCAGCCATATCACTTTCGAAATCTGAAGACACAATTTTATCTGAGAGTCCATATGGCTTATCAGGAAACTGTGCATATAGAAAACTACCACAATCCTGAACCAAGATAATATTTATCTAATAGACCATAACAGCTCGGGAAGAGTCAATATGGTCTCTCATTTGAGCATGCATTCTGGTATGCATTCTACCTATTCAAACACAAGTCATTTACATTGCAAGCTATCTGCCTGGCAAAATGTAAGTAATTCTTATAATGGTGGATTTTTTTTTACAAGAGAGATTATAAAGATCACTTGAATGCGTTGTAGTCCATGGACTAATTTGGAAATTACTGAGTATTTGCGTGATAGAGTGTAATGGACTCTGATGGAGCTGTTGGCTTTTATCAGCTAAACTCATATTTTGATATGTAAGCAAATTTGAAAAGAAAAACATTTGCAGAATATTCAGCCAGGCTGCTCTGCCTGACTTGCAGCATCCTGCCTGCTTTGAGTCACCAGGTTGGTAAAAGGAGCAGACTCTCTGCTACCAAGGCCCAGATCTGGCAGAAATGAGCCAATACTGTAAATTCGCTTTTATCCCTACAACTCAGAGAAGCCCAGGAGTATGAAGAGCAGATTGCTGGGGGTTAGTGACTGAGGAGCAAGTGAAGAGGTTACCCTGCTCACTTAATCCTGTACAACTCTGCGGAGAATATCCTATGGTGAATCTGTACTTGCCCTGAGAATCCTGAGTGTGTCCCTGGCTGTGCATTCAGAGAGCCTTTAACAGTGTAGTTAAAGGCTCTGTAGTTAAATACTGTCTGTATTTTCTGTTCTGTTTTCCCTCTTTTGGAAAATAAAGAGAAAAATGGGAGATAAAGCAGGGGCATTGGAATATGGAAAAAGAAAAATAATAAGATGTTAGGTTTTAGTTCAGTGCTTGGATACTGTTCAAAGTGAAGGTGCAGAAAAATTTTGAAGAACACAGTTTTTTTGTGAAAGAGCACAAGAGAATCTTTTTGACAGGTTTGATTATTTGTTTGTTTAAGGCAACATTTTTGGCAAACTACAGCCAAGGAAAAGTCTTCCTGAGGAGGGACTACCCAAAATGACAGTGGCCCCTCAACATAAAGTCTGAGAGCCCACAGTAAGAGGGATGAAGGTGTCTCTCCACTGAATGCAGAGGGACCCCACGTGGCTGGTGTAGACTATGTGCCTGCTTCCTATATGATACAAGTTAGGGGAGACAGAACCTATTCAAATTCTGATTTTTTACCAGATCCTCTCATGGAATTAAAATGGACAAGCAGCAATGCAGTATTGGCCTCTCCAGCAATTTTCCATAAATTATCAAAGCAGATCTCCCCATATATCAAGGTTCACAATCCTTTTAAGTAAATTGATTTCAATTATGTGTTTATACCATCTCCAAGTCATTTGGTGGCATTTCCAGAAAAGGCAGGAGGTTCTGACACTGAGTGGAATGGAGAGTTATTCGCTGTTGGAACCACACAGACAGCAAGTGACCTTGTATACTAGAGTTTTGGAAGGTCTTGATGAAACTGTGCATAGAGTTGCAGTTATTATTGTAATGAGACATTTATGAAGTCAGCCACAGAATACTAAAATTAGAATTCTGGTAAATGAAGTAAACTGAAATGCAATTTTTTTTTAATCAGATCTTACTTTTCTGGAGGATTATCTGTAAAATGGCAGTTGATATAGTGCAGTAAGACAGTATAATAAAAGGAAGTATTTAATTTACTTGAAAATGCATTTAGATTTGATTATTTGAGGGTCTGTCATCAGCTGTTAAGCTGCTGGAATAGGCATCAAGACTTAATATATCGACTACATTACCTAAACCCTTCCTACTAGCTAAATAAATATATGTAATCCATATTCCATTGAGCTACTGAAGCAAGTTGCTGGTGGTAGAAATTAAGGTGTCATGAAGGAATTAAGTTTCTGACCATAGAGCCTGCACTAATCACTGCAGCTTTGCCTTATTTTTGAGAAGAAGACTAGAAAGGAATATACTGAAAAGAAATGGGCTGATTTCTGCCCCTTCATGTCTTGCCCATCTTGCAGGGTGAATGAGGATTAAAAACAAGCCTTTCCTCAGTATCTCTCACTTACATTGGTGTAGTATAAAGGTATCTAGGAAGCCCCAGCTTTGTTACTGTGTTTTCTGCATGGTAAGCGTGCTACATTTAGTTTCCATTGAAATAGCAACACAAATTCAACAGTACATTTCTCTGAGGCTTCCTATGTATCTATCTATCTTGTCCATCACCTACCAGCCTCAGTTCTTGCTCCTCCTCACTTCCTACTGCCATCACACCGATGATAGTTGTGCCTGATATTCTCAGCAGTACTCCTATAGCAAGCCAGTCTCTTGTTCTCATCTCCACATGCATAGCTTTTGTCTTAGCAAAGTAAACCTGTGCATATTTCTAGCCACAGAATAACTGTTAAGTGTAGTCATCACATTATCCCTGTTTTAAGGAGGAAGGATTTGAGATAAATAGGACTAAGTTTAGGAAAACAACGTTTGCCATCAGTGAGAATGGGCTGCGTTTGAAGCATTTATTTAAGTGCTCTGCAGAATCAGAGCCCCAGCCACGTATGTGCCTCAGTTTCCCATTATCTCTGGGGAAGATGCCACTTACTCACATTACTGTTGTGTGGTATGCTCCCACTGATCATATGCTCATGATGCGCTTGGGAAAAATGACATTAGCTTTTCCAAAGATCTGGATTGTCTCTTTTTAATTTTAACTGGTTTTGCACATAACCCCCAACGTTTTCTCCCTGTAGGTTGCATCGGTGTGTGATTTCTTTATTGGTAAAATCAAAATGCATCAGGAAAGTTCCTGAATAACAAATGCAGCACTTCAGCCTCCTGGAGTTTAATTATATTTGTATGCCCACTCCTGCTTCTGTGACTCTTTCAGAGGTTCCCACTCGCAGCTGCAGCTAAGTGGGCACATCTTAAGGTGACAGATTAAGAATGTATGTTCAAGTACATATATAAGTGTATACATAGATTTCCATTCCTCCTTTGTTTCTCCCTCCCGCTCACTGATGTTAAAATCACACAGTTGCAATTTAAACCCCAACACTGTTATTTGAAAAAAAATATATATATAAATTGCTCACCTTCATCCCTCACCTTTCAGAGAATTTCACACATTATATCCCTCCTTGCTCACCCTCATTCCTGGTTTGACAAGGGAGTTTCAGAAAGCTTGTGATCCTTTTCTTTGACCATCTCCTGTCATGCCAGCAGAAGTATTTCCCACACTACAGCAATCCTATCTAGGCCTAAGCTGACAGGTGACTAGGAAAACTTCAGATCCAAATCAGACTTTGTGACACAATCAACACATTCCTCCTAAGACTCTGTGGAGTCTCATGGCTTGTATTGCATTATATTTACCTGAAAAATGCAGAGTCAGGTCAATACTGTAAAACTCTCAAAGTTTAAGATGCTCACACTTGTGGGGCGGGGAGAAGCCGTGATTCAGGATTACATTTTTACTTCAACCACACTTGTGCTGCTTTTGTGTTCACTTCCTTTGAATATTGATGTGATTGAATTCTGTGTCCATTAACATTCACAGAAAGTGAACCTCAGAGCTGCACATATATTTGTAAAAGCAGCAGTTTACATTTGCACACTTAAGTATTCATAGCTAAAAGCACTCACTTGAGGAACAAAATCACTACCATTTAGTCAGCCATTCCCATGCAAAACTGTTTATTACTGACTGATTTTTGATCCTACTATAGAAATTTTTAGCTTGCACATAGAAAAAAAAATGTATATTTAAATAATCCAAGGAAATCACTACTTTCCATACATTTGTGCCAGGAGAAGAAAAGCTTAGACAGATTATGTATTACAAAGTATTTGTTCAGAATTTGGATCTTCCTACCATGAAGGCGTGACCTCTTGTAGATGTTAGTGGTATAGAAACGATGACACACAGCTGAGCAGATACAGGCTTTTCAGCAGAGACATTACACATCCACCTGACACAGTTAATTAAAATGTCACTTCTATAGGAGTAAAGGGAGATGAATGTGAGCCAAACAGCTGAGCAGAGAATTTTGTTTTGCCTTTGAGCAATTCACTGTAATTTTGTTTAAACACAGGGTGTTTTTTTCCCATTGTAATGATCAATAGAAAGCTACAAAATTTACCCTAAAAACCCACTGGCATATTCAAACCATTTTCTTCACAACTTATGCTTACTGATCTTAAACTTCAACTGTTCAGCATGGTGACCTGGCTCACTAACATCAGTGCAAAGACCCCTTTTGATTTCTGTGGGAGTTATAACAGTCTTGCCAGGAGGGTGTGTAGAATCAAATGCTGTACTTACTGTACTAAGTGATGATGTGGGGTTAAGTCATCCTCTGTCAGGGTATATGAATTAGCATGTGGTTTGTTGAAAATGTAGCCTAAATACAAATGCTAAATCGGCACAAATGTCAGGAGCATGTTGATGAAGTGTGTTGATGGCACAAAGCTGGGAGGTTTTCCCAAGCAGAAAAGAACTGGTATGTTGTACAGAAGGAATTGAAGGCACTTTGGGCTGAAATAACGGAAATGGGGTGAAATTCATTCAAGGTGCAAAATACTAACTAATACATCGGGAACTAAAACCTGAAACACTTCCTGTAATGTGGGAGCTCATCATTGGGAAATGACTGAAAGGTCATGAGTTGATTGTAAGGCAGCTGTGAGCCACCAGCCTGGAGCACTTGGAAGAAGGCTGTCTTCAGTTATATCATGAGACCCTAGGATGTATCAGCCTAAGTGTTATGATCTGGTGGGCTGATCTAATGGTGTAGTACTGACTTCAAAATGGAGACATGATTCTTGTGCCCTTTCCCCACATGCAGCCACATGCTCCCACTGTTTCCTGTGCACCATCTCTAGTTTCCTCAGACCCTTTTCATGGTCTTCTGCTGCCTGTCAGTTCAGTCTACTGTAATGTTTGGTAACCAAGTGTCGCAGTTTAAACCCAGTCAGGCAATTCGTTCACTCACTTCCCCCCCTTTCTTGCCCTCCCCCTGCTCCCGGAGGGACAGAGAGGAGAATCGAAAAGAATGCAACTCCCACAGGTTGAGATAAGAACAGTTTAGTAACTAAGGTATAACACAAATCACTACTGCTACCACCAATGATAATAATGATAAAGGAAATAACAAGGGAAGAGAATACAACACCTCAGCACCAGCCGACCGATAACTCGCCCCCCTCAGCCCAACCAAGCACCGACCGATACCTCCTCCAACCCTGCAGTCTCCCAGCCCTTCCAGCTAACTCCCAGTTCTACATCCTGGGCATGATGTGCTGTGGTATGGAATAGCTCTTTGGTCAGTTTGGGTCAGGTGTCCTGTCTCTGCTTCCTCCTGGCTTCCCTTCCTCCTGGCAGAGCATGAGGCTCACAAAGTCCTTGGCCAAACCAAAACATCGCTATCAGTTCTGTTCCCAGGCCGAAAGTCAAAACACTGCACTGCACCAGCTACCAAGAAGGAGAAACATGACTGCTACTGCTGAACCCAGGACACCAAGGGAAAAAAAAATGTTGGGTTTTCTTTCTGAGTTAATGAGCTGCATCCATTTGCAGGGAGATCCAGAGAGATCCAGACCTGCCACATGTTAATGACAAGAGTGTGTAGCAGGGAGCAAAGATGGGCAAAAAGGAAAGGAGTAGGTCCTTCTTCTACTGGGAAGTGGATGTTAGGTCAGTGCAACCCAGTTTGGGAAAACTGCTGCCATAGTGTCTTTGAATAAGGCTTTGTTAGAGTAGGATTTCATCTGAAGCTTTGTGTACCCTTTGATGCTCACACAGGAATGGATCTTTTGGTGGTAGCTTTGCAGAGCAGCCAGAGAAAGGGTGTTGAGACTGCCTAGCTGCCTTCCAGAGATGCTCCTGGAGAAGTCAGAAGTTGGGACATGCTTGCCAGTTGAAAAATTGATTCTGCCAGGTGGCAGCTTCCGTGAGAGACTTATTCCTAGATCTCTACTTTGTGATAGCAACTCATAAACAAGAAGCAGACAGTGTCCTGCCTTCAGGGAAGTCTCAAACTCCCCAGACCCTGGCATGCCAGCATACAAGTGCTGCAAATACCATTATATGGACCTGTTTGTAAACCTAGTAGGGGTGTTGTTCCCTCTACTGAAAACGTGGTCCAGAACCTTATTCTTCTACTCAGTAAAAATCTACCAATTTTCAGCTAAGTGTATTTAAAACCAGCGTACACATGGGATCAAGTAAACTCAATTGCAAAACAAGAAAGGAGGCAATTAGCAAGATATATAGCCAAGCTGTTAATTACCACACTGAAAGCAAATGGTCACAAGGAAACAAATACAAAAGGCAAATTTACTGAGGGATGGCAACCAACCTCCAGCACCTAGACTCCCCAAGAACTTTTCACGTGCCAGAACTGGAAATCAAGTTCTGGAGACACCCTGCTTTCCAAATGACCCGTTTCATTTCTACTTGTATTCCTGCTGTACCAGCTTCAGTAGCTGGTGAGCTGGTTTTCATCCAATAATCCTTTCTGGAGGATCCCTTCAGCATTAAGTGGTTCAGCCACTTACTCGTCTCTGTCAGAGAGGCTTTGCAGATATTACACAAACAGTCTTGTCAGCTTTCTCAGGACCCAGATCTGGAGTAGCAAGATGGATCCTTTCATCCTTTTGCATGCAGTCCTTTTGCAGTAGCTATGCCATGCAGTACTTTCTCCCCCTGCAGATACTCCTTGACTGCTGTGCCTACATCTGCAGGTCTCAACATCCTCTAAGTGATGCTTGAAACGATACAGCACAGTGGTGAGGAGTGCCAGGGACCAGGTATGACCAGTGCAGTGCTCAGGAGAGCAGGAGCATGAGAAGTCTGGGCAAAACATGAAGGACAAGGTGCTTTTTGTCTTTCAGAAAGAGAATGGGGAAATAGGTCTGGAAAACAGAGTGGGAGGTATAAAAGGAGAGATGTGAGAAGTGATGACTTGTGTGTACGTATACATGAGAGAATAAGAAGCAAAGTTTTAAACGGGCAATTGGTTTGGGGATTTTATTGAATATAGGTTGAAACTCCAAGCTGTAATTAATAACCTGAGCCTGGACCTTACCTACTATAGAGAGTTGCTAACACATCCCTATAAAATGTCTTGCAAGGAAATAGCTATACATAAATTCTGTGAAGCTTATGATTTCCAGCATGTTACCAACTTTGTATAAAGATGGTCTGTTGTTATAAAACATGGCGGCAAACATGGTGTCCTGGGTTCAGCAGTAGCAGTCATTTTTCTCCTTCTTAGTAGCTGGTGCAGTGCTGTGGTTTTGACTTTCATCCGGGGAACAGCACTGATAACACCGATATTTTTAGTTGTTGCTAAGTCATGTTTACTCTGACCAAGGACTTTGTGAGTCTCATGCTCTGCCAGGGAGGAGGGGAAGCCGGGAGGAAGCAGAGACAGGACACCTGACCCAAACTGACCCAAGAGGTATTCCATAACCGCAGCACATCAAGCCCAGGATGTAGAACTGGGGGCAGTTACCCAGAAGGGTTAGATCACTGCTCGGTTGGGCTGGGTATCAGTCGATGGGTGGTGAGCAGTTGTATTCTCTTCCCTGGTTATTTCCCTTATCGTGGTGGTAGCAGCAGTGGTTTGTGTTATACCTTAGTAACTGGACTGTTCTTATCTCAACCTGTGGGAGTTACATTCTTTCGATTCTCCTCCCCATCCCTCTGGGAGCTGGGGAGGGAAGGGGGAGGGAGACAGAGACTAAGTGGTCTGATTTACCGCTGGGCTTAAACCACAACAGTTCTTTTTGGTGCCCAACGTGGGGCACAAAGGGTTGAGATAATGACAGATCTGACCAGAGTGTGTCTAATCATGTTTATGATAAGCATTCATTGTTTCAGATTAATAGTCACTCGTCACAATGCTGATTTATGGGCTCTCAAAGTTGTTGCCCTTGATCTCGCAGTTTCAGCTTGTCGTACCTTACTTACAGCCAGTATTTGCTGTGTTAGTGTTTACCGGCTGAGGGCCTTGGGCTAAGGTTCTTGTTTCATTGTACTTTATGGTAATGACTTGTAATGCAATAGAATCATTGATCATGAAACTGATCTGGCTTATGTTCCCAGTGTGGTCATCACCTCTATACTTTTGGAGGTATATAATAGAAGTTTTTAACAATTACACACCTTTTTTCTCTTCCTCAGGTGGTCAACCCATGAAGGAGACATTCCCTTACATTTCCAGCCCCAGCACCAGACCGTTTACAGCATCATTTGAGAGTTCTGAAGGTTTTGAATGGCCTTTAGGTACCCTTGAGACCTGCCTGCTGATTGTGATGGGGATCACCATGTTGGCATGCATATAGAGTGTGTTTTACCCACAACTATTTCATCTGATATCAAGAGCTGACCAGAGTCGGGTTTGGGCCTTGTCTAGGGTTAGATGACAATATAGGAAGACCAGGAGATTTTCCCGGAGGCTGGACAGTCATGAGTGACAGGGTATGTGGAATAGTATGGGCAAGCATCTAGACCAGTGGGCCCCTCCAGTGCTTTGGAATTTCACCACTGAACAAGTGCAAAATCCAGACGAATTAGTAAAACACTTAAATGTGGTGTGTTGTCATTCTGGTCATACCAGAGAGGGACAAATCATGGCAACGTGCTGGGGCTTGGCCTGTGCTTACAGAGCCCTGTTCAACACTATCCAGCACGTTCAAAAGGAAAAAAAATGTCCCTAGATCTGACGGCAGCGCAGCTACCCCAGCTCCAAGTACAGCAGCTACACCAGCCCCAGCAACAAGTACAGCAGCTACTCAATCCCCAGCGACAAGTACAGCAGCTACCCAAACCCCAACAACAGATACTGCAGCTAAACCAGAGGACCAATTCGTACCAGTATTGGTTGCTCCTGTATGAAAGGGGAAAAGCAAAAAAAAAAGACAAGAAAGACAAAGGGACAAGATGAAAAAACAATGGCAATACACTTTCTACCGAGGACAGCATCTGATCATCACATGATGAAGAAGAAGAAGAAGAAGAAGAAGAAGAGTTGACTTCTCGACCTTGGACCTCAACCAAATTATAGAAAATGTGAAAAGATTTTACCAGTCAATCAGGGGAGCACATCATCACCTGATTGCTCCTATGTTGGGACAACAGGGCCGATGGTCACACACTAGAAAGTACAGAAACCAAGCAGCTGGGATCACTTGCTAGAGAAGGGGGAATTGACAAAGCAATTGCAAGAGAGAAACAGTCCCTCAGTCTTTGGAGGCAGCTCTTGGCAGCTGTGAAAGAAAGGTTTCCATACAAGGACGATGTTATGAGTTGTTCGGCCAAGTGGAATACTATAGAGAAAGGCATCCAGTCTCTGAGGGAATCAGCCATCGTAGAGATGATCTATCACATCAAGCCGAATAATGGGGATACACCCATAGATCCAGACGAAGTCGAATGTACACAACCCATGTGGCTGAAATTTACATGGAATGCACCGTCATCATATGCCCTTTCACTGGCAACAGTAACCTGGAATGACATAGTACCATTAACAGTGGACGAAATGGTTCATAAACTCCGAGAATTCTAAGACCATCTCACCCCTTCCATCATTTCAGCTGTGGAAAAACTGCCCCAAGACCTCAAATCATTCGCTTTACCAGGTAAAACTGCCCCACGGCCAAGTGCCAGCTATCCTGAGGGAAACTTCGGAGGGAACCAGCTACTAGATGGCTCAATTAGCCTTTCGCCCCTAGACCCAGGTCAGACAACTGATTTGCACGTCAGGAGCAGTATGGACCTCCACAAGAGTTTCCTGAGAAAATGCCATCAGTTATCAAAATGAACTCTACTTTGCTTCATAGGCTTCTGAATGTCTGCGGATTAGGCCGAACTTGCCTGTAGGGTCAGGAGCATACCACTTCTCCCAGACTTCAGCATATGAAGCTGGTCTTCCCCATGGCTTGAAATGTCCATTCCAATGGAGCAACTTGGCAGCTTTCACAAACTGAGGAGAGTACCTTTTTCCAGCAGTAGACCCGAGATGCCAAACATTCAACATGGGGTCAATACTGGGATGTTGCTTGTAAAATACAATTAGCAATGGAGGTGTTGTAATGCTGCCAGCCAGAGTCCTACTGTAAAGTTGCTCTACTATATTCAGGGCTATCCACTTCTCCAATTGCTTTGTGATGTTCTGCAATTTCCATTCTTCAAATTGGCAGCAATAACTCCTGGATTGAAAGAGCAGGTGTTGGCTTTCATGGCAAGCTTTCGGATGGTTTCTTTTCTGTAATCTAGAAACCCAATGTAATTATACTGATTGCCTGCCCCATGGACAGCAACTTTATTGGTGATTGAGTCACAAACACAGCTGCATGTCCGGGTTTCAAAGGAGTGTTGTAATTGCACAAGATGATATTCTTGAACTTTAAAGGGATGATGCCCTGCTCCCCTGCCAGTGTCATCAGCAAGTGCTTTCTGAAATGCTGCTTGGAAACGTCTTTTCCAGCAACTGTTTTCACTTTTTGTGTAACCTTTCTAAGTTCCTGTGGCCCATTTCCCCCACCTTCCCCTTTGTTCTTGAGTAAAATAAATGCAGTAGTCATATGTGAAAGTATGTTCAGAGATCATTAATGCTATTTTACTTCCTGCGTTTATGTCAGAATTTTGGAGACAGTGGTTTATACCCATGGCTGAAAATTCAGATTTGAGCTTGGGACTGTGTGATTGGGCTGAGTTGTCATTGTCGTGTTTTGACTTTGTGGATTATTCTTTTTTATTACAAAATTCTTTTGGCTTGACATGCCTAAAAAGGGGGCAAAAGCACCCAATGCTTTTATCTTTTCTCTTACACATAACTGCAACAATAACATAATAATTTTCATTTTAAAGTGCACGGATGCCATTTTAATCACTTATTGAGCATCTAACATAGTACAAAGGTAAGGATGAAATGGAATATTTGTGGCTGCAGAGACAGATATCATTATTCAAGGGTAGAAGCATGTGAAAGGGTAAAGGGGGTTTAAAGAGATACTCTTTTGTTGTACTTAACACTGATAAATGACATACAAGTCAGGATAACAGGGCAGAGCTCCTGTCAGGGTGACAATGATAAATGTGGAGTCTGGAACAGAAAAGTCCACTAGACAGAAATCTGTATATGACACGTTGTACATTTGATAGACTTGCCTGCATGGTCTGACTAAGGCACAAAGTGTTCCTCTAGGCTGGAGTTATGGCCCTTGAGCACATCTTATACAATCACGGAGTTCATGTTTGTGTTCCCATTTTTATATGGCAAAAAAAGATCAATTTCCCTTAATCAGTGCAACACACAGGACTAAAAACAGTGAGGAAAACTGTTCTTATACAAATATAATTGATATCACTTTCAGGCTAACCTTTGTATAATATGAAACAAAAAGCAAAAAACAAAATTATTTTTATTACTGCTGTCTCAAAAAAAAGAAAACAAACAAACCACAAACAAACAAAAACCCCAAACCGCCTCTTTTTAAAAAAAAAATGCCCAGTGTTAGCCTGTTACTCAAGAGAAAACAAAATCCCTAATTATTTCTTTTTTATGAATAGAACAGAATGTCTGTGATTTATGCAGTAAGCTTCCTACATCCTGTGCTCCAGTGCAGCATGACCTGTACTTCTCAAATGTCCTTAGCATCAAAGATTAAGATGGAGGAGTGGAGGCAGCCAGAAAAGGCATTCATGTCCTCAAGAAACAATTTTAACAGTTCACAAAGAAAAAAAATCCAAGAATACACTCATGTAACATTCACTGTACCCTCTTAACAGATGACTAAGGCTTGCACTTTCAATAGGAGGAACGTTCATGAAGGGATAAGTGTGATATCAGGTGAGAACAGAAAAGAAGATTGAATGAAAGTAATTCAACAAGATTGGTAGAAGATTAGAGACTGATGGTCAGTCCCTTTTGGATTCCTTTAAGCACACAGACATTTTTACTGGCATATACCGCCAGTCCCACTAAGCGCTCTAAGTCTGATGGTGTAGTGGAGAATTGCCAAGTTCTAGGTGGAAGCACTTTCTCCGTTACACAAAGTTATGAACATAGCGAGTTTCATCTTATACTGTAGGTGAAGCTACCACACATATGCCTGTGGTTACCAATATGTGCTGACACAGACTAACAAAGATAAGTCACAAGGGCAGCACTGAAACCTGAATTTCAAAGCTATCCAACTTCCTATCTACAAGTTCTGGAACCTGAGCACCAGTTTAGAGCCAGCTACAATACACTGGGTGCTTTTGTCTCTTCCCTTCTCCAGTACAGTTTCAAGCAGTGATGTACTAAGTGCAGAGGCACATTTGCACTCCAAGCCACAATTTCCTCCCAGTGAATTTAGGACTGGAAAGCAGATGAGATAGAGTCTTGACCTCCCTCTAGTGCATTGTGCAAAGGAGACAGAGACAGCAGCACAGGAATCTATGTTCACTTGCCTCCTGAAAACTCCCTTCTTCCATAGTCTACTGGGACTGTGGGAGGGACCACAGACGGTGCTGTCAAAAATGTTTTATATGGAAAAAATATTGGAGGCTTTCCAAACACTCACTAATTTCAGAAACAGGTTCTCCAACCTGTTCTGCATAGAAGAGGGGGCAGAGACCATCTCTACAACCCTACAGCTGAAGTGAAATCACTGAGCTGGGTCTCTGAAAGGGTGGCCAACCCCAAGCACCTCTTACTAGTTATTGATGTGGGAAGAACCACAGATCTTAACACAATGAGGCCAGGCAACTGGGTGCCCACAGAAAAACTGCAGATTTGGAGGGATCTTAAAAAGAAACAAGCCTCTTAAATAAATTCTGGTGCACTTGGGACCACTGCTCTTTAGAAGCTATGGTTAATACTCATATAATACAACCTCAACCCTCAATGCTAACTGCATCTGCTACTATCCACTCACGTCCTTTGCCTCTGGATCTGATACATTCTTTGTGCACTAGGAGCAGTGGGAGGAAAGAGTGTACTTGTTTTTAATGCAGCTTTCCTCCTCACTGCAGCTCACTAACACTAGCTCTTGCAGCAAGAAGGGCTTGTTTATCCTCCTGTGTTTGCACGTGTACGCTGGCACATTCTGCATCTTGTCAGTACTGCAAAGTCACTAACCAACAAGGGTCCATATATACCCAAAAGGGCTTACAAAATACCCCAGCAAATGGGTGGGAGCTTCTTCAAAGCATCCCTTTTCATAAGGTGTTGCCTTGACACCGCAGCTAAAACTGGTTCAGTCTAAACAGATTCATTTAGGGACGAAAAGGATGGGGAGAAAAATAATATCCTATCCCCCACACTCTGTTTTCTGACTTAATTTGTTACCTTTTCTAATGCAGGCAAGAGTTAGCATTCTGATACAGAAATCTCCTGCCAGTCCCCAGAATCAAATATAAAATAACAGACGTCACAGTCATGATTTTAAAACTATATTGCAAGAGTCTCTCTGATTAAAATGCACTTCTATGACTGAGTCTGAATGTTGATGTCAGGCTAGGGAAGCTGTTACTTTAGGATGGAAAGAGAAATATGCTGCATTTTCACTTATTTTACTACTACAGTACCTTTTGGTATTAATATAGGTGAAAGGGAAGAATTTATTAAATGTTAACTGTTTGCTATGTATATCTTGTTTTTTTTCATTTTAATCCTGTAAATGTTTGACAAGAAAAGAAGTGAAATAAACTCTAGGGGGACTTTTTGAAGAAGAGAAGTCTATTCAAGAGTAATGTAAAATGCAAATTAAGTATTTGTTCAGTGTTTAGTCATTCTTCAGAGACTAAAAGAAATTCTTCATCACAACTTCTATGCTGACCTTCACATCAAATCGGAAATCTTTAGTGTTTATGCGGAAGCATATATATTGTCCCTATAAGCAATTGAAAAAAATGAATGTTTTATAGTGATTTTAGTTTGTTTCAAGGGTCATTTTGTGAGATATCTTCTCCCCAAAGACTACAATTTACTTTTTTACAATTTCATTTAATGATCTGACATTTGAGACACTTCCTAATTAATTCTGTCTCTGCCTAAACCAGCTGTGATAAATATAACCTGTGCATACAGGATTACATTGTTGCTTTCAGAAAATACATCCAATAAGAAAAGATGAAGCTTCCACAATAGGACAATGGGACTTACAGCATTTATATCAACCATATTGTAAACGATGAAACTGTTATTGTTAATCTGGAGTAGCTACTGTACTAAATAGCTAGAATGAAATGCTGCACCAAGTAAGGAGAAGAGCATAGACTGCTTAATACTTTACAAAATACTTTTCATGGTAAATGTTGGTTTTTAGCACATGAAAACAGTTACTTCAAAGTTTGACATTCGTAGGATGCTTGTTTATAAAACGTTTGCTAACCAAAATAGTTCCCATGTTAAACACATCCACACAGCAGAGGTCAATGCAAGGCAATCCAGCAGGAACATGGCATGTGTACTCCCCTTTGTAAACCAGAGGGAACAAGCAAGTACCAAGCATCAACCAGGGAATGCTGTGGTTAAAGAAGTCACAGCACAAACATGGTTTCCTGCAAAATCATGATAGGTTCATTTTTAAAATGGCTTTATAAGCAGTAGCTGTGACAACTGTTGACGGGATTTAGGGAGACCAGTGGACCACCTGGCAGAGCAGACTCTTCATTAACTGTGTACAGTTAGCCATGGAGCTTGCTTATTAATCAGCAAATAAAAAAGCGTTTTTAGATCTGACAAACACTCCTGGATACTGCCCTAAATTATAGACTGCAAGTTCAAACTTTTTCCTTGCATCTTTACTTCCAGGTAAATATTCCATGTTCTTTTCTCTTTTTGTTCAGTAAAAGGGGATGTGAAAGGGCAGTTTTACATGCCACTAAAGTTGGGGATTTTTTCCATCAAAGAGCAAAAATCTCTAGAATAAAATTATAACATATTGAGCTGTTCATTATTTGCTATATAACAGATCATGCTGTGGAGGAAATCGTAATTTGCAACAACTGGAATAAGTCTAATACTTCTAAATTTCTGTTTCTATGGTGACTTTAATAAATATTCTTTTCAAGATAAATTTAGATACTCAGGAACATAAATGTTTCCTGCCTTCTGTTTCAGACAAAAATAGAATTGTATTTGCAGAGATATGTTTTAGACACATTTGGCATGTCTTCTCCAGATTGGCACTTTCTTGGTGACTATTATTTTTACACAAAAAGTGGTGGATAGCCATAAATATTAGTTTATTTAGCTTAGGGAAAAAAAAAATGTGGTTTGCAAGAGTCAGCTTTCAGTAACAGGAGTAGACTTGATATAGAAAAGGGAAATTCTGCAGCTCCCAGTGACTGCAGTATGATATTTCAGCTTTGCCATGGCCATCACTGCAGCAGTAAGAGGAACAGCTTGGCCATCAGAGATTACTTGGTTGTCTAACGTCCAGTGACTGCAGATTTGTTCCTAGCCTGGTCTTGAGGCCTTTGCATGAGCCAGCCTCACTTTAGCACAGGATGCTCAACAAGTTGGACTTTGCAGAAGCAGGCCCTCTGGTATCTCCCTGTGAAGTTTTAAGCTTTAACATTGGTCCAAAGTGACGTGAGCATTTTTAGCCTTTCTTTCTTTTCCTCCTATGTCTATAGAACTAATAACTTTAGGCCGTGCTAGGCATTTGATTTGAAACCAGGAATAATTCATAACCAGCAAATAACACCCATGTTTGGAGTCTTCCATCGGAGAGGCAGCTAGGACGGACAAGGCTAGAAGCGCTGGAGCAGGTTGCAGCTGGCTTCAGTTTTGTAGTGGAGGTGTCCCTCCAGTGGCTTCTCAAAAAAATGCATCATGGAAGAAGCCGCCGGTGTTCTATAGCGCCGATTGAAATGAGGTGCTCTCGCATCTCCCAAAGCCTTATCACCCTAGAAATAATGGCAGTGAATGAGGAGAACCATGTCAACACTCATGGCTCCTAATGAAGTTCACAGCGTCCGACCAACAGGAAATTTAGGCGTGTCCTTCTCTTGAATGAAAGAGATTTACTACCCTCTTTATTTATCCTTTTGATATATCTATTTCTATTCTAATGACAAACTCCTGCATGTGATTCTTACCCCAAAGAATTTATACTCAAAGTGTAAGAAAAACTATACAGGAAATATGGGAAATCATGAACAAATATATTACATAGTATAATGCACTCTTTTAGTCTGTGTAATGTCAAAAGTGTTTTTTTTTCTTAAGCTTTATGGCAAAGGAGAATTTAAATAAGAGCTTTGAAGACAGGTCATGATGTACTTTTGCAGCTACTTGCAAGATGTCTCTCCCAAGCCTGAGGGCCTGATAGAAGAATACACACAGGCTCTTGTTGGAAAAGTTAATGAGGGAATGATGGCACCCAGCAAGGAGTAACTGCCTTGACAGGCAACAAAAGCTGATGCAGAAGGTAGGGAACTGGCCAAGCTTAGCTTGAAAGCCGAGGCAAGAAGCTTATGTTTGATGTATTTGAGAAAAAGCTGTCAGTGTGGAAAAAGAAAGATGAGAGGCAACTCAGTCTGGACAATAGAATCATAGAATCATAGAATAGTTAGGGTTGGAAAGGGCCTTAAGATCATCTAGTTCCAACCCCCCTGCCACAGGCGGGGATGCCTCACACCAAGGTGACACATGTCAGGCTCTGTCCAACCTGGCCTTGAACACCACCAGTGACAGAGCATTCACAGCTTCCTTGGGCAACCCATTCCAGTGCCTCACCACCCTTACAGTAAAGAATTTCTTCCTTATATCCAATCTAAACTTCCCCTGTTTAAGTTTTAACCCGTTACCCCTTGTCTTATCACTACAGTCCCTAATGAAGAGTCCTTCCCCAGCAACCTTATAGGCCTCCTTCAGATAGATACTGGAAGGCTGCTATGAGGTCTCCACAACAACCTTGATAGCCAGTGGGTAGGAGAAGGGTAGAACTGGATTTCTTAAGGGCAATGGAACGGAACCTGAAAGGATCTAGGTGTAAAACACTGGGTGTCTGGAGGAGGGATTTACTTGTGTGTATTGCTGGGAAGGACTGGCTGTTAGAGAAGTCAGAAATCAAGAACCACTGATATTTCAGTAATCACAGCTCAGCTAAATCCCAGCTAATATGCTGGCCAGGTTGGAAGCCTGAGCGACAGACAGAACAGTATTATCAATCACCTGCTATGATTAGGAGAGGATGTAGAAAGGAGGAAACATTGGAAGGAAAGATTAAAAATGGAATCAAAACCAACTGGAGTACTCACAAAGATGTGCCAGGATCTTAGTCTGGAAAGGAAACATATGATTCGGCTCCTGCTTAGGACATGGAAGTCAAGGTGTCTGCCAGGGTGGCTGGTGCATAGGGTGACAGTCAATGTCAGTCTCACCAATGGAGCCTAGAGGACAAGTCAGATGGCCAAAGGTAGTCCAGTACTTTACAATGAGCTCAAATACTTTTGAGGGTCAATGGATTGCATCGACCAGAGCTCCACTGTCTGCAGTAGGTACTTAGCAGGATCCATTGCGGTAGCTGCCCATGAGTGCTTGAACCCCAAGGAATCCAGTAATTCAGAGAGTTGTCAGCACTGAACAAGTACTGGACCTGGGGATCAAGGCAGTCCAATGATGCCCCAGAGAGAAAGAGAGCTAAGAAAGGAGCAAACAGACATGTAAGAGGAGAATCAGTAGAGGACAATGTCTTGCATAGAGCAATACCAATTTCATATTTCAGTATTTGGTTCTAGGTCAGCAGAGCTTTGGCTGTCAAAGGTATTGAGTATTTGTTTATTTTCATAATTTTATGTAGCCTGGGTGAGGATTTTAGTAGTCCTAGGTGAACTTCTTTGAAAGGTAGCTTTTTTCTTTGTGTAGCTATGTACTAGATTTAAAATAGACCTTATCTTCTCATCACAGCATGTCTTGTTACTGGACAGGTGAGAGAATTCTTATCCACAGTTTAGTTATAAAGCACACTGTAAGTAACTTAAAGATTAGTTCCTCCTAAAGGGAGAAACAATACATATACTTAAATACAGCTAGCCACTTGTTTTTAACCAGAATCACAGAAAATTATTCATTTAAATAGTACCGGGGATAGTAAGTCTATTCCCCAGTCTCACTGACTTCTACAGCACCTGAATATTTGGCATTTAACATTAAAATGCAAGTGTTATGATCTTTATTTTTTGATGTAGTTTTACTTTGCTACAGATCTGCTTAATTCTCTGCCATATCTGGAATGACATTTGCCATGAACGTCAGCCAGTAAGTTTGTGAAAGTTTTTCTGGTTCCCTGGAAACCTTCCCTAACATCCCACCCTGCCCAAAGTTTAGACAATGACACATCTCAGCATTACATACTTCCCATGCCTCAGTTCTGAAAGGATTTTTCCCCATTGCATATGAAGAAGAGCTGGCATAACCTAGATTGGCTTTTGAGACATTCTTGGAATACTCAAGATGCTCCGTGTTTAAGAGAAATATTTATTTTACAGTTCACAGCCAAGGGCAGCTGGCCTGGCTCAGAACCCATCGACTCCATTGGGAACTGGCTCAGGCTGATTGGAGCTGCTCTCAGCAGCCAGCCAACACATACATGACTGGCCAAAAGTGTAAACCTGAGAACTGGAGGAATTGTGCTACCAGTTAATAATAAATAAAATGAGCTTATGTAGATAACACAGAGCAAGCAATGTTTGGCCTGCAATTTTAGGAGGATTTACCTTTGCCCAAGCCTTAAACCGTTTAGAGAGCCACTGAAATGCAGATCTGGGCCCCAGTCCAGTGCTCCCTCGAACAGGAGAAACGCGTATCAGTATCATCAAGTACCAGACCCTAACCTAAGAGACCCAAGCGGTGGATAAGTAGCCCACATGGCAACAATTCCAAAGGGAGAGCACTCAAAACAAAAGGAATTCAAAGCAGAATACAAGTCGGTTTACTGTGAAAAGAAAAACCCCAACCCACAATATAACTACTCCATAATAATATTCTTCAGACTTTTTCTCTATTTAGAAAAGTCTCCCAGCACTTCCTAAGCCTATCTGAGAGATTTCCAGCAGATTTCCCAATTTCCAGGCTTTTTGCACTGCCTTGCTTGCTGAGCATCTGCTTCTTCCAAAATAAGCAGGAATTACTCCTGCTGGTGTTATCCCTTTTACACATAAAATAATATGGGTAGAACAGATGTGATATATGATATATCATAAACTATAACAGCAACATCTCTCTCCAGCCCAGGAGGGTTATTTAATTCATCAGGTTTAATGAGTGTTCAAGCAGTTTATGGCACGTACTGATTCATGCCATCTAAATGCAACTCTGTCATTAATATCAGATAAATCTTTCTAAGCAAGAATCTACACTTTCACACACACACACACAAAAATGACATCTGTGCTACACCAAGGGCTCATATTTTGGCAAATAAATTCAATTGGGATCTAGACTAGCGGTTTTAAATAAAACTATTCCACATTAACAGAGAGTTTAAGGCTTTCTAATATTAGTGCTGCTCCTGTGCTGGGTCAGTAAGAAGGTGCAGGGACCATGCAAAGAGTAACTAGCTGCCATGAGAAACCTAGCAGACAGATTGGTATTTTGGGGTGTGACTTTATTCTCAGTTTGTGAAATCTGTAGCACGTACTTAGTAATAAAGCCTATGCAGAACATGTATTACAAGTACAGAGAAGAGACAACATGAGACCTGGATTACTAATACAGTAGTTTCCAGCCAGGGGTCAAGGTCAAAGGGCATACTGATAGCAAAATCAGCAGCCGTTATTTTCATGTGCCTATTTCTTGTCCGCAGCCATACGTTATGCTGAAAGAGTCATGTATACATCATGAGCACACTGATGAGAGCTTCTGGCAATGCTCCAAAACTGGGCTATAAGGAGCAAATGACAGTTGGGAACTGGCAAATTTCTGGGGTTTAAGTTTTTAAAATATGAATGGATTTTCGGGGGGGTGAGGGAGGCACCAGTAAAATATTTCCCTGGCATCAGAGCTATTCATCTAAAATAATTCAAGGAAGCCAGTACTGATCTACAAAATCCCGGTTAGAAGAATTATTAAAACAGGAAAACTAGGCAGAGTAGGAATTACGGCCACTTTACTAACAATATAGAACAGTACACATATGTTTATTCTGAAAGCTTATCATTAGTGCCAGTCATAAAAAAAATGACTGAAGCTAAATCTATAAACTTGTAAAGATGGAATCCATTTTAACCACATACTGAGCAATTAATTCTTTACTACAGCTAGCTTTGTATCAGCTATACGTAGATAAACAGCATCCTTGAATACTATCTGGTAACGTAATACTCATATACTAGGGCAACTGTATTTAGAAGTCTTGAGGTTAGAAAGGGGTGACGTAAATTCATCTGGATTGATACCTTAGCTTCAGAATAAATTATGTTTTAACTTGGGTGAGTGAGTTAGAATTAGATTTAAAAGCCAAACCTGGGCCCTCTAATACCTATGACTGTTTCAAGTCAGACACCTTCAGAAACAGCATCAAGATGACTGACCTCTCGAAATCTTGTAGGGGAAAGGGCTAAGAATATCCAGTTCCATACAAAGCTCTCCTATGGAGAGGACTCTACTGATGGTAGATGTTAAGGTGAAGTCTACCATTTTTTACAAAATGTGACACCTTGGAAGCAAGGTTACTGCTGCAGACCTATGGGGCCCATTACATGGTGCTCACAATGCTCATGGGCAGTAGGAGTCTTGCTCACCAGGTCTGGCGCTGGGTATATTCTTGTGCTGATGCTTTCTCACACCGTATGAAGCCCTTGAATAGTTGGCTTAAAGATGCTCAGTTATTTTCCTCCTAAGAGAAGAGCCTTGTGGGAAGTAGATAATGCTGTGAAGCCTTCACATAGTTGAGGGACAAGAACCTATAACTACTCCATTCTAGCAGAAGGTTTCTTCTGCTGAGCATAAATTGAGATCATCTTTTGGCATTGGCCCTTTTCAGGGTAGGCTCTGAAAGTGAAAATGGGCACAGAGCACCTCACTGGTGACTACCAGCAGGAGCACAGGCTGCTGCATGGACTCCGTGGTTTTATGTCTCTGAATGCAGAACATGTAGGGATGGTTAAGGAAATCTCCAAGGAGAACCTAAGGAGGCTCCAGGCTTAAGACACTGTCAGATTTAGCCAAGATAGGGTGGTGGCTGAAGGATGGGCAGGTAGACTTTGAGCTTTGGCACTGGAATTGCTTTTTTATCTCTTTGTGCAATGCCTGTAGGAAGGAGATACCAGTTTTTCACCAGCTGGCAGTAGAGTGGCAAGGAAATTAAAAAAAAAAATAGAACAAGAATGCAGAGAGTTATACTTTAAAGACTTTAAAACTAAAAGCTAGGCAGACAGAAATACATTACCTCAACAGCACCAGAATCTGAAGCTGAAAAAGAGAGAATTGTGCCTGTCCTGGAATTAATGACTTTCAGATGAGCAAGCTGAAAGCCCAGAAGTAGACTCCAAATTAAAACCGTATCTGTTCTCTCTTTAGGGGAAAAATGTTTTAAGACACTAACAAAGCAGATGGTGGTCGCAGGTATCACAGTGTGACAGTGAAAGACCAGTCACAGAACACAGAGTGCATCAGCAGTCTGAGGATGGGCAAGGGAAGATGCTGTTATGCTGCCAGCATAGTTTACTATAAAATACTGCAGAAACCATATAGTAAGAAAAGCAAGGGATGCACCAAACGGCCAACAGGAGAAGCTGCAGGAATGAAGACGTGGCTGGAGCTGGGCTGAGCCTAGAGGAAAAAATTTGACTTTTAACAAGGAATCATATATTCACACTCCAGTGATAATTTGCCCAATTTCTGCTACTTGTAAATACCATCACATAGTCTTGCAGTGGCAGGGAGGCAGGGAGGCAGGCAAGCATAGTGCTCCTAATGCAGAGCAAACAAGCTTGTACCACGTTCTCACGGCAGAGGCTGTGCTAATGTGAGTATGCTCAGGGCATGCCTGGCATTTTTGGAAGCCTGAGCAGATTCAAAATAGTTGAGCGCTGATGTGTCTGGGATCAGGAGCCCAAGTCAGAGGGGGTTAGCAGGCAGGATTTGTGGTGGCATAGCTGCTTCCAGCTCTCCTGCGTCAGGCAGCATCCAGGACCCTTCGTCACCACCTATGTGCTTTCCGTCTCACAGCCAGGCCAGTTCATTTTCATGTTCAGCACCATGCGACATAGTTCTTCATAGATTTACCCAAAGGTATAAATGTTTAACACTGCCTTTGGGGTCACTGTGCAAAGCAGTTTTATAATTGTTAAAGTGGATGGACCTGGGAGGACAGACACACTGGTCCTGCTGGAAAGGCATTACCTTAGGGACTGTATTGTGTGTATTTTTATTTCCAATCTTTGCCACAACTGGAAAAAAAAAAAAAGCCAAACCACCACCTCAAAATGCCATCACTTTCTGTTTAAGTTGCTGTAAAAATCCAGTCCATGCGTGCTTTGATAGGAGATAGCCTAATCCTCTTCCTGCTTGAGTGGTCTCTCCAATTTCTGCCTTAAAGTTGATATGTCCCTTTGGGTTTATGGTTAGGGATTTATATTTCTTTTTTAGACTTTTTATTTTTTCTTTTGCTGTACTGATTTTACCTCAGGGGAAATCACTAAGATTTTTTTTTCCAAGAGCAATAGTTTCTTATTTATTTAGCTAAGCTAATTCCATTAAAGGTAGCTGTTCTGGACGCCTTTATAAATGTTCCTCCTTTTGCTCTGGATTCTTGACATCTTACAGCATCTCTTTACCCCACTAGCTGGCTTGGATAGTTAGGGTTACATTAGGTTTCTCTAACAAGCTGGAAAATGTATTTAAACCCCTCACAGAGGACAGTTACTGGGTCAGTTCCACTCCAGTGGGACTCCCATCCAGCATGCTGGGGGCAGAGCCGAAGGAAAGACAGAAGAGAAGTAGTTACATTTCTTCTGCACTAACCCATGCCCCCAAAACATGCAGGTTTCAAATGCAGAAGTTAAATAACTGACGGGGTTTAATAACTTTACCTGTGATGGCTGTGCTGAAATTTTCCTCTAGATCAAGAAGGTATCTTTCTATAGCTCTGCTCTGTGTCACATCCCAGAGCGGTGGACGTCATTGCACAGGAGCAGCTGGATAAAGAGTTATAGGCTGAATTATGCCAAAGGGCGGGAATGTGTTATTCTTCCAAATACCATGTAAGCTGTTCAGTTTTGTTTTCCCTTGACAAACATGGGATAAATTAATTGCATTTTATTTTACGTTTTATTTAAATTACGTTTACAGTTTTGCAGATAGCTGTAGACAGAAGTGAAATTAACACCCTTATCTGAGGGCTTTCCCAGAGATATGTCTGTGGTTGTACAAATGACTGCACTACAAATACAAGTAGGTAGAATTAGAGGGGATGCAGCAAGAGCCACCTGCAGAAGGCTGGAGCAAGGTACTTAGCAGACCTCACCTATCTCCATCTCTCGTGTGTCTAGATTTCAGGGAGAGAAAGAAATGTGTTGTTTCAGTGTTGGCAGTAAGGAGTGTACTCTGTAGGGTTGAATTTCATTTTTATAAGCTACAAAACTGCTTAATCTGTATTGCTGTATATTATTTCTCTGTGCGATTGCCTTGTGAAACAGCATGATTTCAGTCTGAAGAATTAGTTGCCTAAATGGATTGAAGGGAGCGCAAGAGCAAGGGATTGTATTACCTCATGTTATATGCTGGGAACAGGGATATAGGCTAGCTGGTAACCATTTTAATATTGATTCAAGAAGGCATGAGGAGAATAAAGAACTGAATACAGATCCTCTTCAGTCCCAGTCTACTCTCTTAACCATGAAAGCCACCTTCTTAAGCACGGTTATGTTTGTAATGTGGCCATGCATCATACATCAAACCACTTTCTGCCTCCAGCACACCCTCACTTCAGCAGTTTTCCAACTCTGAACTTTGTATCTCTAAGGGCCAAATCCTCCAGCAAAAATTGTGCTTCCAGATTAATACGCTTTGCATCCACAAATGCTCTGGAACAGCAGAAAACCAGAAGGACATTAAAGAAGAAATCGTAACAGATTTTTCACAAAGCTGATAAATTAGGCTAATATGCTAGGAAATTCAGCTGTATCACAAATGAGCACGAGGTAGCTTACAAAGTAGAAAGCCCTTGGCTGATGCCAAAAAGCTGTTTTAGTAACAGTTTCAATTTGACGAGAGTCAGGAGCAAGCAACACAACAACCTCTTCCTAGGGGGAAAGCAGAGCACTGCTTTATTTATGAAGTCAGGAACCTGACAGGAACCTTTGTGAAGCAAAGCTCCTGCTAGGCTCATAAATGATAGCAGGATTCGGGGGTTTACTATGTAAGTATTGGAGTTAACTCATCCTAGTAAAGTGCTCCATGTTTGAAGCAACACAAATTAGTTGGCAAAAGCTGCTTTAAAATAATGTGGGTTGATGGGATTTCTTCACCACTGCATTTAGAAGGATTCATCATGATTTAATTCACTGAATATCAGTATATGTTAGTGCAAATAGCACAAAAACTGCCAGGGATAAATTAAAGAATGGTTAATTCTATTCGGAAAAATATTGTACACTCCACAATGTTTAATTTAAAAAGGAGGACCTTTTCAGGAGCTTTTAGATAATGTCATCAAATTATGAACAGATTCTGGGGTAGCAACATAGCACTTCTGTTCCTTGGCTAGTCTGCTTCTTGATCAAAATCAAGTATTCTTTAAGAGTGAGATTCAGTCTAATGATACACATTACACGCTTATTTATGCTACATATGTGAAACCTTAAATAAGCCCAGAATTTTACCTCAGACTTCTTGTGTAGGTATAATCATCAATGTATAACACCTCCTCAAGTTCACGTGTCATTGTCGCGGTAAAGCTGCTGATCACTAGAAATACAGTGCTAAAACACACAGCGCTGAGTCGTGCACCAGTAGTCACATCAACACACAGAAATATGTCCTCTACAAAGTGGGACAGCAGGAAAAGCTGCACCTGCAATAAGGACATCCATGTGACAAAAATCCCAGAAAAGAAGGAGAGAGCCTGATATAAAAAGTATGGTATTTAGTTTAAATTAATCTTCAAAGTACAGAAATACAGCTGCGTCCTGGGGCTCTAATTTTAGATAAGGAAACAAAACCGTGGAGTCCCTTTGACAGCTCTCTATCCAACTCTTGCAAGTCGAAGAAATAAATGACACTAAAGTCCCTTTAACAACAGTGTAATTATATTTATCAAAGTATAATTATAGCCACCCTGGCAGTTGTATTTATGCTGTTTTACCCACTGAAACCCATTCTTTGTCGCTAACTCAGCACAAACCCTGTGTTTAGTCCTGGCCAGAGACAGTCCTACCTGTGTAAAGACACTGGAACTAGACAGGCAGTTGCATGGAAGAGGCTGTTGTTTGAGGAACTGAGTAAACTGAAGTACCTTCTGTAAGGGATGATGCCTAAAAGAGATAATTAATTCCAGTTGTGCCTGGGTGTTTCTCTATGAGACACACTTGCATCTGCTATGAGATCACAACTTCAATGCAGGCATCATTACGTGAAATTATATGGCCCCATATAATGTAGCAGATCAGATTTTCATAATATTCTCCTCTTGACCATAAAACAAAGAAGTTCCACTGAGGACACACAAATAGGCTTAGCTCACTGTAGTGTTTGGCACTACCTGAACATAAACTCAGAGGCCTGAAAAATAAAAGCTCTGTGGAAAGATATTCAGAAAACCGATGATTCCACTGTTGTAAGACTGACAAACAGCAATTCCAGTTTGCTTCAGCTTCCTAGCTGCTAATACAGTATCCATCCCCTTGGTCTAAGCAAAGCAGTTGAAAATATCCACAAGGGTGCTTAAGGTACATATATATACATGTAGGTGCTCATGCATATTTACCTCTATGGAGAAAGAAACAACTTTCAGGTGTTCACTTCATCTTGACCAGGAGTCAGCCCCAAAGCAGAGCAAGAAGGCTAGCAGGAAGGGACAGTAAACCATCTACAAAATAAAACTTAGCCGAAATAAAATTGGCTTTTCAAAATTAATGATCAACCTCTTCCCATCTGATGTACCTGCATCCTGAGTTACTTCACAAAAATCTCTCGGTTAACTATTTGTTCTGAGCAGCTCAGTTCTATACAAACAAATAATTTGGTCTGTGTGTCTTTGGCCCTTTGTGCAGGATAAATAGCTGTGTATTCCATGTTACATGTGCAAACATGCAGATGTACCTTTTTGGACACAGAACTGCTTTTGCAAAGTTACTGGTAATAGAACTGTCCCCTTATGAAGTGCATTGTGGGACAGAATCATTTGCTGAGGTTACATTTGATTCCTAAGCGGTGAAAATTTCCACCCCAGACTGGAATCACTTGGGTGGCTTTCCAAAATCTGGTGGTCTGGGGCATTGCAGCTCTCCCAGAGCATCCATGCTTGAAGGTGTGGGGCCCTCATGCCCAGCTGAGATGACCACTGCTTTGCTGCCCCGGGGGTGTGCCTGCTCTTCCTTGGCATGGGAGATGCAATTACAAAGAAGAGCTTAGGGTTTAGCTTCAACTGTAATTGCTCGCAGTGGTGCTGATATATGCACTCAGTGAGACAAAATGCTTTGCCTGTGCAAATACACCAGAATTGTAGCTTCTGGAGAGCTGAGGGGACTTGGAGTCATGTCTATTTTTAGTTTAAAAAACATAAAATCCAAACTGATGAGGAAGTCCTTTAGTTCCTTTGACCTAAGAGAGGCACAGAAAGTGTTCCCAGATAAGTAAGCTCTTTATTTACTTGTTCTTCCAGACGCACAAGACATTTTCAGCATGGGCCTTAGAGGAATAGGGCCCACATCCGTGCTGTGTAGGAGCAGAGGTGGCTCACAATAGCCAAGGCCAACTGGTAGGCAGTGAAGAAGTGGCTACAAAAGAGAAAGAACAAACCCAAAGGACTCCCCAGACATCTCTAGGTAATGCCTTGCATAGCTATCAGGTGATGTGGTTCTGCTTCCCTGCAGTTAAATTGAACCATTGTTTGCTATCAATATTGTGGGATTTTGATAATAAATCCTCAGTTCTGACCATCATCTCTCCAGTGAGTGAAGTGGTAGCAGGTGCTCGACGGTTAGCTTTCCCCTTCCTCCTCCCCCCATCATCTCCAGCATCCACAACTTCCCTGCCAGAGTGCCTAACTTCACACCTACAAACCGCTTTCCACATAGACATCAAACTCATAAAAAGAAACCAGATGTTTTCCTTAACATCATCATCTAGAAAAAAAAAATCTTAATAAAAGCTGAGATTAAAAAATAGGTGTTACAAATTGCTCCACAGGACTAGACAAACAGCCTTCACACTCCAAAGGTAAAAGCCTTATTTCAAGAAAGCAAGCACTCTGACAGCAAGACGCAGACCAGTATCGATTGCTGCTCCCATAAATCACATTTATTTTCCAAAGAATAGGAAGATTCATTGTTTTCTGCCAAGCAGCGTCACCTGGTAATAGGAGGCAGTCAAAGCGACAGTAATTTTCACACCATAAAAACAATATCAAGCCCGTTCACTGAGTAGGATGAATGTTATTGATTAGGGGGAAAACAGACCTATAAAAACAGGAGACAAAAGCAAAGAAATTAAGTAATGATGCATCTGGTGTGCAATGAAAGGTCCGTTAACATTTCCATTATTCAGCTTCCCTCCCCAGTGCCTCCTCTGAAGCATTTACAACCCTGCTCAGAAACCTCCTTAAACGAGGGCTGCAAGGGGTTAATGGTGTGAGACGGACACTTAAAGAAAGGGAGTTCAAACCATAGTATAAAAATGAAGGGAAAGGCCCTATCCTGGTCTCTGTTTATTGACACAGCAAAAACCCCAGAGCATTTCACTGAATCGACTTTTTCTGCTGTAGAGAGATGTAGGGCTCAAGGGACAGGCACTTCCAAAGAGTCACAGTCAGGAGCAGCCATCGAGCTGTGGGAGAGGAGACATGCATACCTGCCCCATATTTGTCCCCTGCGTGAAGGACTAGGAACTACAGGCCCATCCCCCAGTCCACTCATAGTCAGAATAAATACAAGAAAAACTGAACATATAAATCCTTATTCTCAAAACTCACCTAAACTTTGAAAAGAAAAACCTTCAATACCCCTCATCTACCACCACCATACATACCATCATCAGGTACACCAGATACCACCAGACTGCCCAGCAGGAGGCAAAGCAGGTCTCACCAGACCAGTGGTGGAGAGGAACTCCACCAGTTCCATCACCCACATCCCACAGACACAGTCGCATACCCAGGAATGCTGCAATGTCCTGAAGGGACAATGTCCTGTGTATTTCTTACTGACCACCAGCAATGCAGCCAGCAGTGGTGGAAATGGAAAAGCCTACTCTGAAAACCCTTCAAGCTTTCCTGCCTGTGCCTAGGCATGTCACTCTCTGGATGAAACTGAGAAGCATAGGGCCAGTTTCTAGCCTCCTGACTTTCCAGATCGTGCCTTCATAGTCTCAGTTCTACAGCTGCAGCACGCGATGGCATCATCACCCTCTTCTAGTCAATGCCAGCAGAAAATAGCCCTAAAATAAAGGCAATCTCACAAACTTTCCTCTCTGCCAAGACAGACAATGTCTTGATGACTGGAGGTTTTGAGCAAGGTTAACCCTTGCTAACAAGAGACTGATGACTTTTCTGGGTGGAAAATAGGTTCTGAAGGCAGCTCATTGCTTGCAACTTAAACAAAACATTGCTAAACCACAGACCCAAACCTACCTGCTAACTAGCCTAGGAAAAACTTAGTAATCTCTGCATGAAGCAGCAGTTGTTTCATAATTGGGCTGGTAGAAACACCTATAGGTCTCTAGCTTTCTCAGCTGACACATCACAATAAAACATGATATGAGGTGACTCATTACCGTCCTGTTCTATCACATCCCATCTCCTAATGCAACTGGAGACTTGCATTACATGAGCTGAATAATATTTTCCTACATATTCATGATAGAAAAATCTGTGGTTTCAAGAGAAGTCATTTTGTTGATTAAAACCCAACACCACCAAACCTGAATCCTGCTGAGAATGAAGAGGCCGTGGGTTCAGATGCACCCAAAACAACCCTTCCTGCAAACCATAGCAGGCCTATCTGCTAGAGTAGGGGCACAGTGAGCAGAGGTTACCTGTCACTCGAGCCCGTGTCTGCACTCAGATTGAAAACCTGTTGGGCAAAATTGCATTTAAAGTGGAGCTGCAGACCCAGATTCACTCTGAACTTTGACAGATCCTGGCGCAACCTTTTTGGAAGGGGAGGGAGTGGATCAATGGGCCAGTTTTGACTTTGCACTTTAAGAACCAGTGGTTGATGTCCTGCACCTTCTGGATCCTCCCTACCACTGAAAAACCTGATGTGTCCTCACAACTAGCTCCCCAGACATTTAATATTTCCCAGATGATGTCGGGGACCCTAAATCCCAGTAAGTGAGCACTTGCATTCAGCAGTCCCCACACAAGAGATGCTGAGGGGAACAGGGAAAATCACAGCCCAGATTGCTACAGCGGGAGGTATCATCTGCATATTGGACAAGAGGCTGGAAGCGGAAAAGCTGCCAAGGGTAGTGCTGTGGAAATAAGGGGTGCATGGAGTCACGCTGCCCACATCTCCAGCACTTTGCAGGAATGTGTTACACCAAGACCAGATGTGTCTTCCAAAGGTTACTGGACCCGTTCCCCTGTTTGACAGGATCCATGCAGCCAGTGCTGGTTTTACATGGGAGCAGGCGAACTGGCAGTGGCCACACCAGGCACTTGTGACTGAAGCAGTTACTCCAGCGCTGCTGACCTGCCAGCCAAGCAGTTACAGGCAGTTAAAGCTTGCAGCCTGAGGAACAGCGAGTGGTGGCAGGAGCTCCGCCTGAGTCAGAAGGTGCACGTCCTGTCAGCTGGTAGGGAATGCCTTGTGACGCGCTTTCGGCTGAGGGGGTGGGAATGAGGATGAAGGTGTGTGTGACCGCGCTCTGGAGATACCGTCGCTGCCATGAGCTCATGTGTTCTCATTCCAGAGCCTGTGAGAGCCTGGTGAGACTGAGGGCATCAGAGTCAGGTCTCAAGCGCTGGTCTGCTCTTCCTGCATCCCAGGCTTTGCAATGGCCTTTTTCTGTCAGGCTGATAGTGGGGTATTAGGAAGGTGACAAAGTGCTCATCATGATCATCTGGATGGTCATCACAATTTATAGAGCTGAGCAACAGCCACTGTTTAACAAGCTTTCCTGACCTAGCTGAGAGGGCCCCCAAAGGTAGGAAAAGGCTTTTCTGCAAGGAATGGTTCAATATACTGGACATCTTGAGCCATAAAAGAGTTAACCAAAGGCTGGCATGAGACAAAATGTGCCAAACTGTGAGTGGCTATAAAAAGGTGAATGAGGTTGTAGTGTTCAGGGTCTCTCCCAACACCAGAATGGAGAATGGGAGGAAAACAAAGGAAGCCGTAGAAGAGAGGTTTAAAACACAGGAGTTATCCCATTACCCAGTGGAGTCAGATGAGGGATCCCTTGCCATAGGACCTATTGAGGAGTTTTCTAGGTTAAGAGGCAATTGAGTGGAAAAAAAACCCAACACCCTGGGCAACAGAAAGACCATTTCTGGATCCAGGAGCCTCAGAGGGACAGAGCACTGCAGCTGGGAAAACATTTTGGTGAGGTATAATTACATGCTTAGCCTGTTCCTGTGCTCTCCCTTAGGCATCCACTATTAGTCACTATCAAAGACAGGACAGTGGGCCAGGTAGCTGACAAATCACTTTTATGGGTATACAGCGTGACTCACAGCACTGAGAAGGCCCTAGTGCTGGTTACCTCCTCGCCTTGAATCCCAAAGCAGTAAAACCAACGCTGTCACAACACTACCATTATGACAGGTTGTGGCTTGTATTTGCTGCCATGATCAAGTTATGCACCTTTGGTGAGTGTCCCTTCTAGGTGCCGTGGGAAGCGTTTGCTTGATGCATCTTAACATCTGAGAAGAGCTCCTGCCCTTCCTCAGCTCTGAGCATGCAGTCTATGAAAGAGGCTTCAAACTCTCTCTTGATCTTACATAGCAATACATAACGAGCATTGCTCAGCTTAACATATTAAACCATCCAAAGCTGTCACATGCTAGGACCCCAAAAATCAGGCAGAAACATATATTTCATCAGTTTTAACCTAGTATCTTTAAAAGGTGTATTTGTTTATTGGCTTTGGTGTGCACTGTTAGCTTGCATCTTAGAAGTCAGACATGGAGGCATTTTTCTGAAATCAAAGCATTCAGATTCATTACGAGAGCATGTATTTTGGTCTTCCTTCTTGCTTTTGGGGTTGGTTTTGCAGTGACGACATGAGGCCTCCTGGAAGAGGCAAAGTCTTAGATACTTGACATGATGTGCCAAATGACATGAGTAGTCCCTGCTTGTTGTGACGAGAGCAGCAAGGTAGCCTACCGCACACTCGGAAATGTCATCTCAGGTCAGCTCAGCTACTTTGGAAGTGGCCACTTCTCTCACTATCAGTAGTTAACAGCTGGTGGTTAAGAGGCCACCAACAAGGTACTTAACAAAGCTGACAGTTCCCAGCACCTCTCCTAACCCTTTTTAGCTACAACTTGTGAGAAGTCATGCTGTGCTGACAGAGAGCAGCTGAATGGATCCTTGTTTCAAATATGGACATTTATTGAGACCTGTGTGTGGCTTTAACTATTTTAATTCTCATCGGTGGAGAGAAAAATTGCCTTGCCTGGAGTTGTCAGTGCTACAGGCAACAGTGAGTAAAGTTTTGCAAACGGCGATGTCTCTTAGACCAGATTCCAACTTGCTCACTGGGAGGAGGAGAATTAAAGATACCTAATCATAGGCAACTGTACCACCACCACTATCCCCATCAATATGTGAGCTGCAGGGGAATAAGGTGCTCCCCAGTCAAGGTAATGTGAGAAAGCACTAAAACGTGAGCTAAATTGTAATATAAAGGATTAGGACTGCACATGAAGGAAGATGAATGAGATACTAAATGCAAGGACTAACCTGTGCATCCCAGAATAAACAGTCCTGTGCAAATGGCATGTAAAACAAAGGGGAAAGAACTGAAATAAATACATTTCTGTACGGGCAGAATAAAACAACAACATTCAATATAGTAACGAGCTAATTCCCCCACTTGATAGGTGAGAGAAGTTTGGTAGTACACGTCTAGGAACATTCCTGAAGAACAAGCGGGTACAGGTCACACATTTCAGATGCGGCTGGCAGTTTAGAACTTCCCTCATGGTAATGGGCGTATTTTCTGGGTATCTGACTCTCCCCTTTTCAAAAGAAGCGTCTTATCAGTGTGTTATTTCAACAAATACATACAAAAGCTCATGAGATAGTTCTGAAATCTAGGGGAAAAGCAAGTTTCTGTAAAGGCAGCCAAGCTGACAGAGAAAAATAGCTTTGTGTTACCTCCAGAAGTAGGCTTTGCGGGTCTGCAAGCTGCCCCCAAAGGTGGGCAGCAGCACAGAGCAAAGACTGGGCAAAAACTTGAACAATACATTTTTAACATTTTGACACCTACGCGCTCTGAGATCATTTATTTAAGATCAAAGTCCTGCCAAGTCTTGGCTCAAAGACCAGAAAAAAGCGTGGAAACCCCACTGAATCAAAGCCATTTTCATAGTGGCAGCTTCCAAGTGAGGAGAAGGAACCTTTATCTGTTGGTATTTTGTTTGTTTGCGATTGTGTCCCCCTATCTTGAGATAAAACTATTGTTTTCAGTGTATCATTTTAATTATGCTGTTACTCAACTGTCCTCTATCCCAATAGTTTTATTTTCTCATGGGATGCAGTTTAGGTCTCTGAGCCCAGGTATCGGCTCTGAAAAGAAGCGTTTTGGAATATATTTTAGAAGTCACATCAGGTTTGTATTTAAATTATAGCTCTGTTTCTGTCCTCAGCTCTTCCACAGAAGTGTTGTAGGATGGTCAGGAATCTTTCCCCAGCTTTCACAATACATTTATTCACAGCCACTCTTGGGCCAGCATCATCTGTTATCAGTTGAGGTGTCTCACACCCACCTGCATTTTTCCTGCCCAAACACATACTTTAAGCAACCATATCATCTTGCAGCCTTCACCTTTGCCAGATGGATGCACTGAGATACAAGACCTCACATACATGCCTACTCATACATATGTGGCAGACACAGCACCACGTCCAGGCTGTCCTGCAAGCAGCATAGCCATGTGAGTACAGTCCTACACCCAGGCTGACCAGGGGGAAAAAAAAAAAAAAAAGACTTTCAGATCCAAAAATACCATTCCAGAAATGTGTGTGGGCAGCTCACACATAATTGTATAAAAAAAAAATTATACATTTCTTCTTGAGTTTTTATATGCTGTGATTTTGTAATGTCAGGTATTGTTCTTCTGACACTGGTTTCTATCAGCTTCGTGACAGAAGTTCAGTGCTGCTCACAAGCCCTACCTTAAGTTACGGTCCTCAGAAACCCACCTCTTCAAACACACACAAGTATATGAATATGATTCATTTTATACTGCATTTGGTCTTCTAGAACTTCTTTTCCCCTCCCTGAAGGACAATTATCAGACACACACAGTTCACAGTTTGACTTAAGACAAATAACTTCCCAAACTTAAATCTGGAAGGTTTGTTGCTATTATAGATGAACCACATTTCCTTGGTATGTTAATATTTAAATGTGCGGACATGGGGAATGAACTGTAACCCATTATTACAATTACTTATTTTCTTTTCTTGGATTTTATTAATATTAAGTTTATTTACTTGTAAAATAAATTAATTTCTCAATTGTACGCTCTTTTTGCAATACAATTATTTCTACCATGCCTTCTGCTTCACAGTGCTCAGTTAAAGCAGTTACCCTTCAGTTAAAATCCATAGGTAATCAGGCTGAGGAGGAATGAATTAGGCTCAATGGCCATAGCCTCTCATTTCTTAATTTCTGGGCAAGCTTGAGCAGATTCTAGGTAGTTATAGGAAAAATTATGCCCATGGTTCCCTCCCAGGAGTTTCCCCACAACAGCCCAGCTGCAAGCACACGAGCAGCTTTCTGGTAGGATAAGAATGCCTTTGGCAAGACAGGCTTCCTCACTAATTTAGAGCCTACCTTCAAGGTCTCCTACCTAATTAATGCTCTATCCTCCTCCTTCAGGCCTAACACAGGGATCAGGGTCAAGGAGATATTTATGTACATAATCCCAGTCTGTTCTAACTCTTCAAGGCACATTCCTGGTCTGGAGCCACTCTGTCCTGTGACGCGAGGCTGCTCACAACCCAGGGACAGCCTGGGGAGACCAGCCCTGTGCTGGTGTCACCTCTTCTTTCTGACACCTCTCCTGTTTTTTCAAAGCATGGCCCATTTTCCCATAATTTAAGGAGCACTAAATTTAAAATTAGCATATGTACTATGAAGGACTGCTCCCACAGTGCAGAAAGCATACTAAATGAGAGGCTAGCCAAAGTACTGTGTATTATCTAGGATGAATATTCCTCATAAGGCAAACGTGCAAGCTCTGTTTGAGGCATACGTTCCCTATAGTAAAGTTTTCCAGCCAGAAAGAACCTTCCTTTTCCAGTATCAGGCATCTGACACCAGGACTTGTTGACTTCCCCATGGATTTAGCAAAAGGAAAAACTTGGTATGCCTGTGGGCATTTTGTGAATGCAAACTCACTGCCTTTTACTTACAGCATGGACTCTGATTGAAACTAAACATGAACAACTGACGCCAGCTGTAGTCTACATACAGTACAGTGCAAGAGGACAAAGTATAAAGGAGAATTTTCTTTATTTTTAAATATTAGTAACACTGCACAAAACAAAAAAGTGGTACTTAAGTGACAGAAAAATCAGTACTCAGTCATATTTCATATTAACCATAATTTAAATACCCTAAGAGTTCATGTACGGTTATATGTTTGCACAGGGTTACATTGAGTAACATAAGCATTTGAAGCTAAACTATTCAGATACCAGAGACACCAGAATTTGTTATATCATGCTAGAATGCAGACTTGATTTTTCTGTTTAGCTTCTTCTTTACGCTATTATGTGCATTCCAACATCTTTCAAATGTTAGGATGAGTGAGTTTCTGCAGGAACTGTGGACTTTCAATATAAGTCTGATACATCAACATATTGGCAAAGGGAAGACAAAAGAAACAAAACAAAACCATAAGCTGCTAACTCCTACCTGGAGGTTAAAAAAGGAGGCAACATACTGACAAGAAACATGCAGGTAAATGCTTAAGGCAGCAGAAGGGCTCTGCACAAACTAAAAGGTTAAAAGAAGCAACGTGTCATGCACATGAGACAAGTATGGGAAGCAAGGAAGTAATCTTGCCAGGAAATACATATTTCATTTAAAGTTAAAACATCTTTTCAAGCTAAGAAGAAATTAGTCCTACAATAAAAGTGATGCAAAATGCTTTCATACATAAAGGTATGAGTTCCTTGCAGAAACAACTTGATAAAATCTTACACAGATGCTGAAAATGTTTGCTATCTAAAACCTACTCAGCAGAAACAAAGAGTTTTAAAGTAGCACTTAGGTCATTTGTCTCTAAGGTTCTGAAAATAAACTTTTGAACTAAGGAATGATTTCACTAAATGATTCATTGGGAGTCAACTATGCTTAAGGAAATCAGTAGGAGTGGTTACAGGAGACCTTCGTTACACTAACTTTCTTAAAATCAGAATAGAACCTCATGGTACAATTTAAAATGAACATTTTCATAGGGACAAACCTTTGCTGCCCAGCTTGGGGGGGGGGGGGGAATAATCACTGTAAAAGTAACTTACTAAGCTAGCATAAATCACCCTGTAAGAGCTCATGTCTCCATGCCATTCCCAATGACATGAGTGAATAGGACTCTTCTTTCAACAGGCCTGATGTCGATGCAGAGTAACCAAACAAACAGGCATTTACACAACCCTTTATATCCTAACAAGACAAACACTAGACTAGAGTCATTTTAGTCCCAGGGAAGGAAGAGGTAAGAAATTCTGTAACGCTTCCAATTTTCAAACATATCACACTTCTAACCAAGATAAGCCTCATTTAAAATCCCTAACCCCACTGGCAAGAAAGCCGCTCCGTGAAACTAACAAGAATAACATAGTGCAATTTTAGTACAGTTTTAAACATGAGTCACTTTCTTGCTAGCAGTGTGAACAATCAAAAAATATACACAAAAGAGGTGTGCTCAAATGTAACATTAAGTTGTCATTATTATTAAGGTATTGGCATAGCAGAGAAGTCCATTTTAGTAACTCCCTTTGGTTGACTTCTTCTTCTTCTGGTCCTCTCTCTGCTTCTGCTTCCTCCTCTTGCTGCCTTCTTTGTACCCTGAAGGAAACATGGCTTGTAAAACACTATTCACAGCATTCATGGACTTTTCCCTCTAGCAAAAGCACATGTTCTCTGAATGGTTTAGTGAATTTTTAAGAAAAGGTCTGACTTTCTAACATGTTTTGTTTTTTTAAATGATGATTTCTACTATATCCCCAGTTCTATTATATCCCTAGTTCTATTATATCCCTTCCATAGGACAGAAAGAAAATACTGTCAACCTTTGAAGTTTGAAAAGATCTGGAGAACTTTCAAAAGACTTCAAAGCCATTCAGGAAAAACTTCAAAATTAGAGCACATGCAAACCCAGAATAATTTTCAGAACAGAAGTAATAAATAATGCTTATAGAGCAGGAACTATTTAAGTACCGGCGATCCCTGCTCACAGTCATCAGTTACCATGGTATTTGCATTTTCATTTTAAGACTAGGGAATGCCAAGAATCCCGAGTAAATAAGATGCTCAGTGTTTACCAATATGCATTTTATATACAGGTGATCAGCCTGCTCATGCTTAACTATGCACCATAGGTTATATTCTACTGCAGATCCAATGGTGCATGGAAGCATTGAGCAATTATTTGCTACAGGTCCAGCAGGCACAAGCCTCCCACCACATGGTCATCATCCCAGCGCTCCCCAACTATAAAGATGCGCAAAAGCAGCTCTTGCTCTGCACTTCCTCCAAGCTTGCAGTAAAATGCAACTTGCAGACTTGCATGGACAGTGAACTGTGCAGAGCCAACACCGCATCTGCCCAAGTGCACTCTAACCTCAAAGCTAGCAAACACTTCCCTCAGGCAATCATTCTATGATGCCTTGAGACAGGGGGAGGGAGCCTTCAGCTCAGCAGTCCTCTGAACTGGGAGATGGCACGGTCCAGTGAACAGGACAGCACGGAGCAGAGGAGCCCCTGCAAGCCAGCTGAGAGGCAAGGCTGGGAGTCACAAGAATGGCCCAGGCAGGGGCCAGCTCCGCCTGTCTGGAAATCTCTTCTTTTCCCCCTCCAGTCTGCCTGCAGGCAGGCAGAGATGACCCCAAGGGAGCCATGTCACCATTGCCTAAAGAGACCCGGTTCTCCATCAGTTTAGCACCAATAGTAAAATTAAGATGGGAAAAGGAAGTGGTGGGAGGTCAGGGGAGTATGAAGCCACACTGTGGCTGAAGTTTGCTCCTAATCAGAGCTCCTCCCAAGTGCAGTTAAATGTTGTGCCCACAGCAGAACCCCAGGTCTTTGGTTTAAGACTTGGGGAGAAGCATGAGACAGTCTTCAGGCTAAAATCGCTTGAGACATTACAAAAAGCTTGTGTGTTAGAGGAAACTCACTCCCCTTCGTAGCATAGAGAAACTGTTCCTAGGTTATCGTTCTAGCTCCTAAGCTGGATCAACAGCATGACTTCACCTTTTGCAATCACCGGAGTCAAGAAGCAAGATATTTACTTAGAAATTCTGCCATGAGTGATTAGCCTGAGCAAAGTTAGAGTGGAAACCAGCTGTATTGTTTAAGGAAGAGAAAAACTGGCAGTGCTTTGCAGAATTGCCGATGACTATTATCTCTGCACCCTGCTACCTTCCTGAGCTACAATCCTGCCCCAGGGACACTGTGTGAACATCTCCTAATTGAAAACTCCATCCATGAAGTTTACTTCAATGTGAGCCCCTCGGTCACTCACACAGTGTCAAAAATAGGATCCCTTGGCATTTAATTTACTGCTGTAAGGCACAGATCCCAGAAGGGCTCAAGCATCTCTTTGCTTTCCCACAAAGCCCAATGGAGGCGGAAGAGGCATGCCGATTCCTGCAAATCAGTCATTGAGAGATGTTATTCAAAGCATTTTTCCCTTTACTGGAGGGAAAAACAGCATCATATCAGCTGATCAGAACTAGTTCATGTAATAACTATGAAACATTAACATTTGGGGAAGTATCATTAAACCCTAACAGGTTATTAGCTTCATAATTTTCTCATTTTTCATTCTCAAAACACTGTCAGTATTTCTAAAAAGCTCCAACATCCAGGCACGATTACATCTGATACTGCTATTTATATCACAATACTTCATTTTTTCCCCCCACAGTCCATTTTCTTCAAATGTTTGAGACTCTGAAAGCAATTCTAGCAACTTTTCCTTAAAAATACTGTGAGTCAATGTAAATTATGACTCGAAATGAATGCCACATAATTCATTGTCTTACAAATGAAACAACCCAAATCTTAAAATAATGTGGTATGAAGATATTCAGGCATTTGACAACACAGTCTCCTACCAGCCACCAGAATGATAAGGGTGAAAAGTGGAAATCTTTCAAGTGTTATCACTGACACACAGAAACAGATTGGCCAAAGCAGGAGATAACACACAAATACAGAGTATTCCTCAAGAGAAAACTGCCAGGTCTTTTCAGTTCTGAGCCTGCTGTGATAAATAATTTCATTCTCGACCATTTCCTTTTCTACCCCCACCTAAGAAGAAAGGATAGGTCAAACTTTGCCAGGCTTTCAGCTCCATTGATGCAACACTGGGTGATAACAGCTACAAAGCTGATCCAAGCAAGTGAAGCAGCTCCTAACAAAAATAAAACTGCACACTAAAGATGTAACCCTTTGGTACTTCTTTCACTTGAACACTTCAACCAGCACTCATTAAAAGCACATTTAGCTGCCTTGGTTACAAGATTAGCCCCAAAGTCACGAGAGAACAAAATCTGCTATTTGATTAATCTGCAGTGATTCTGTGTCCTGGCGAGTTGCCAGCATCACAAAGTGGTCATAGAAACAACAGTTCTGGCCTTGGATAAGAGCTCTTCAAATTCCCACCCTTAAAAGCAATTGTGAGCAATCTTTACTCTAGAAATGCATTACAGGGTGGAGGAAGAATGGGTTGCTGGGAGCTTCCCCAGGCTCTGACATTAGGAAAACAGATTCACTCAAATGCAGATACACCACCCTAACTTGGTATGTTCTTGCTTTAGTCAGCTGCCATGAGCAGAGATGGATGAAGCAAGGATCCACACCATTTGGAATTACACCTGATTTACAACCAGGACAATTCTTGTCTACAACAAAGAGCACTGGCTGACCTGCTCTTTCCATTTCATCCCCTTCTTTTCTACTTCTGGAAGAGCCTAAAGGAGCTATTCCTGCTTTCATAAAGATGCTGAAGGATGAATCCAACTTCCAATAATGCTTAGTAGCAACATCTTCAACCCCTCCTCAAGGATCAAAAACAAACTGGGAAGCCTCTCTGCTGCGTCCCAGATTGACATTCCTACTTCTCTGCCATCTGCACCTCCCAAAGTCACGGGTTTGTTCAGTCACCGACTATGAAACTTGTCACATTCTTGGGCGGCAACTACAAAGGGAGGTGTGCACATCAAGTGATTGATCCAAAGGGTCAAGCGTCCTACCCAGCCCATCTGTGGTATCCTACTTCTTCCTGCTCTGCCTGACATCTGCCTGCCCTACCAGGATGCGGAGAGCAGCCATGGGCCTGCTCCACCTTCCTTCTGCCGGCACAGAAGAGCACAGGAGTCAGCAGAAGGAAACAAGGTGTTCAGTCATGACCAGTGATTAACAGGCAGCACTGCTGCTTCTTGACCTACATCCATCAGTAAGATAGGCCTTGGCCTGATTTTTATAAATCTCCTGCAAAGGTGAGGACTTCAGAGGAGTTTCTTTCCACTTTCAGGCTCTGAAGCACTGAGGTTGAGGCGGGAGGGATTCACGCTTTCTGCTCAAGTCCATGAGAAAATGGCTTTTGAGCTCTACTATTTGCTCAGATTGTGGTCAGTCTTCTGCCCATCTTTAAACCATGAAAGCAGCCATAGCTCATGTACAAGTTGGGTTCTGCAGTGTTTTCCAATTTTTTGCTCTTAGAAAGATCTCTCGAGTTAAAACAATCAGTTGTTCTTTCAAAGGTAGCTAGCTTACTTCCGGGTTGCAGCCACCATCTGTTATTTTAGGTGAGCCATACTTTCATATGCCATTATAAAAATTCACCCCAAATCACAGCTCTAGTATAATTTTATGTGTGTGACTCAATTTACAATTACAGCTTTACACTTTCACATTCCCTCCTTTTAGTCCAAGCCACTGCCCAACACAGACCACAATCTGACCTACTAATTCTCTCCCCACATACATAGCTCCTGGCCCATGCCACAGAGCATCAGAGAGAGAACCTGCCTTTATATACAGGCCTGAGGTGACAAAACATCCCACCCCGACTAGGTATGCTGCTCCACTGTTTAATTATCCCCACTGTTAAATCCAAGGAGTGAGTTCTCCAGTTTCACTGGCCAACCCAGTGATGTAATTCCAACTTCGATGTCTTAGGGGACTGAAAAACTTTAGCCAGTTTACTGGGGCCTGCCTTCATGCTTGCTCACCCTACTATTTTCGATACCAATTTTGCCTGGAATTGCTACAAAACATACCAAACCAGATGCAACCTATTTACTTGCTATTAAGGTAATACTATTACTGAATAGAGTCCAAGGTTTTACTCCCACATGGCAAGCAAAAGCTTGCCTTCATAGGCAACCCAGATACCTTCTACAGGAAGCAAATGGGTAATGGGATGCTCTTGTACTAGCAGCCAAAAACCATGCATGAAGGCAGCTCTGGCTAAGCCAAGGAATAACCAGGCAGCCTCCAAAACCAGCCAGTCTTCCAACCCTCTGCCACAGAGGAGTATAGCTGTTATCCTGTCCCATTGCACACAGCTACAGCCAGAGGACGTGGAACAAATGCAGAGTGAACTCCCTCCCATCCACACCTCCAGCATTCCTCACACATTAGATTTACACAGAAAACAGTGGCTTTGCTTTCCTTTCTTTTCCATTACATGCCTGAATACAAGTATGTGAGGGAATTATAAAGTAATTAGTTTGGATAACCAAGCACATAGATTTTACTAGTTAGTAAAGTGTAATTCAGGAAAGCGAATGCCAGTAAAAAGAATGGAGACTGCATTAAAGATGAAATAAACTAAGTACAAATGACTCAACTTTCCAGCAGAGGAATCCATGCCAGGAAAGGATCAAGATTAGTTAAGCTTGTTCTTTTAAAGTGGTTTCTGCTTCAGAGATGCCAGTGAATAAAAATGCAGCAAAAATGAATTATTAATGGTGTAAGTTTTAGGTTAATGCAAGCTATTTCATTCAAAAGGAAAAGAAAACCTTGCAATATTATCTTCCAAATAACAATCTTCATATCATGTATTTCTCAGTATTTTAACAATTAAACATTTCAACCATTCTTGCTAGATAAAGGTCAACCCTCTCAAACCCAGAGAAGTATTTTTTTTAGGGATAGTTACCACTATTCTACTATTAACGGGCTGCAATCCCCAGGTCTCTGTTGGCATTAATACCACTTTGAAACAGCTTGGGTACCACCAGTCATACATCATACTGTCAGGTTATTTGCAGTATCTGAATTCTTGTTAAAAAAATTACTTGTTTGGAGCTAGAGAGCTGTTTTGAGATATGCAATGGCTTCAGAGCATAAACAGCTTTATTCTAAAAGCCCCTTACGAAACCAGGAACAGTATGAAACTCAGAGCAATTTCCACTAAAACACAAAGTCAGTGTTAGATGAAGAATCAAATTAAACCCTAATTTTTCTATTAAATATCAGCCGTAATGCCTGGAAATCCTGACAAAGGAGAGGATTCATCTCACCCTCTGGATATTGGTTGCCAGTCTAAACAAGTTGGCCACCCTTTCTCCTTGAGCACTAGAGAGTTGGCCACTTCTAGAGGCATTCCACCACATATTCAAGATGAAACCTATCCCCTTTTCCTTCATTTAAATATGCTACAGACTTGCAAATTAAAACTGAAAAATTCCCACTCTTAGAGCTGCAAAAAGAAAACCATTTCACTGCAGTTGAATCATTAACATCTGAGGACTTGCTTGAAGTGCCCTAGCTGGGACAACGTCTAAAACTGCCTCACTATCTTGCTGCCAAAGGCCACACACCACTGGTAACAAAACAGATTTGAGGTGGAACAGTGCCCGTTTTGAGGCCATTGAACTTAACCATTTTCCACTGAACTGAGTGGGCTTTGGACCAAGGCAGAAAAAGATGCTATTCTTTCCCAGCGCTGGCCTGTGTGAGCACAGCAGCTGTTGCAGTGATCAATGAGAAGCGAAGCGGGAGCACGTAAGTGGTCTACATAATTACAGTGCTGCGCTGGTGAAGCCTGCTTCCTGGGCAAGGCAGCCAGCCGAAGTGAACACCCATGAAGGAGAACGGCGTTACTGGCCAGAGCTCGTGCACAAACCTCCCAGGGAGGGATTAAGACACTCACGTAGGGTTTTATGACTGACTCGACCAGTCCTTCAGCAGCCCTGTCCATCAGAGGAACAGTAGGCAAAATATTTAAAGGAACAGTAAAATCTTATTCTTATTGCAATCAAGTTTTCATCCTGAATCTTTTACAGCAATTCACAATCTACTGGCAGAAGAGAGTGTTTTGCGATTGCACAAATACTTCTAGAAATTCATTTTAATTGCAAACTTGTGCGTCTCAGAGCATAAATAGATTCACAGCAAAAAGTCCTCAGCAATCTGGAAAATTGCTCCAAAATTTGCAAGGTGCACGTCAAACCCAGGTGCTCTTTGGAAGCATAGTGATGTATTGTTATGATTGTAGAGAACCTCAAGCCTCCAAGTGCAGAGCCAAGGGTTTGTTTTGCTGGCTGTAGATACAGGAGACAAAACCTGCAACCCTTGCATGGGAGATTTCAGGATATCAGCCCAGAGGTTACATTCAGGGTTCTGCAGAGGAATCTTAAAACTTTTTCTTTTTTTAAGTAAAAGATTCAACTGAGATACCTATAAAGAGACAAAAACTTCCACCAACTGATCAGGAAGACACTGATCTAAATGCCTCTGTTTTTATAAGCTGTCATCCCACATGATATCTTTAGGTCTTCCATACAGAAGACAGCATTACATTTAAAGGCTCAAACACAACAGAAGTTGGTACAGCACTGGGAGTGTGTCAGTACACATTTTGGGGTACCCTGAATGTTTTTCCATTCACTGTGTTTACCCTGAGGAGCCTCATAATGCTCGCACTTCCCAGCACTTCACCTAATTCATCATCACTACTGAGAACGGCCCCTGATTTGGGCATCCAAGTAGAAGGGCATCTTCACGTTTCAGAAAAACCTGCCCTGGCAGTCCTGGATGATCTTTGACCACAGGTTCAAATTAAGTAGTTATGAGGACTCTGTTGTCCAAGATTGCCTCTGGACTGTATTGCTAAAACATTACAGACAGGGAATATATCAAAGGACTAATTACTTCCAAAAATAACTGGGACACTCGCAGTGCTTCCGCATTCACCTGAACGGTCTCAGCCTTCTCTACTGGGATTTAGGTGCCTAAAACTGCAGCTTCCAGAAATAATATCAAGTTGTTGAACTTTGCCTTCAACAAAGAAGCCAAGCACAATTTAAGTAAATGAATGTGCAAAGTACTATGATCAGTTAAGTCTCTAAAAGGCCTTCACTTTCAAGAACAAAGAGCATAGGCACTTCAGCCTCAGATCCCTGAATATCCCAGGGTGTTTGTGAATCTAAATTCAAGACTAAATTCAAGAGCAGCGCTAAATGCAGAATGAAGGCACACAGGCTGCTGTTTATTATCTACCGGGAAGCTAACATTAGGTCAACACACAGCAACAACCCCTTGCTTGACTTTTTGGCTTTGGCTTTTGACTAGCTGATGGGTCCTTATCTGTGCATTTCTCATCAACATGCTTGTGCACACCTGATAAATAAAAAGGGGTCTCCAAGCTGCTCGTAACTCGGCTTCTATCTTGTTCTTCCACCTCATCGCTATTATAATGATAGGCATATCTGGGGGAACTGGCAGGCTTGTGAGACTTCAGCAGGCGAGGGTTGGTTGGCTGGAAAGGCAGGGCTTGTTGTCCTCTCCGTCTGCACTCCTCAGCAAAGGCTTCTTCATCTGCCTCACCTGAAAAAGCAAAGAGTGCAAGAAAAGTGAGCAACACCCAAAATGCTTATATTTAGCCTGAAAAAAAAAATCAAAACTGGGCTGGAAATTGGGTGTCACAAAACTACTGCCTTGGCTGTGGTCAGCTCACAGACAGTCCTGTCTATATGCCAGTGGAGGAGTGTCTGGAGCTCTATCAGTGGCCTTTCACCACACTGAAGCCACCCAAAAGTCAGCTAGATATGACAACTCAGGGGCCACTGTCTCCTTTTTTCCCCAGGGGCAGGGTGATTGAGCTGAGCACATGGCCTTGGATAGTATTTTTGTCCTGTGTAGAGCATGTCATCTCATCCCACCTCACCTGGGCTGTCTGTCTAGGAAGGGGTGGCCCTCCTCAAGGAAAATTTATAGGGAAAGGAGGGAGAAATAACCCATGCTGGCTACAGGGATAGTGGGAAAAGAACAAAGCCATTGTGGGTTCAGAGGGGCTAGATGTTGGATATCCACAGCTGGAAGGATAGCAGAGAAGTGTGAAGGACCACATGAAGATGGGAATTGCATTGAAGATGCAAGATGTAAGCCCAGTCCAGAGAACAAGGCCAGCACTCATAACAGCAAATGAACACAATGGAAATAAAAACCTAATGTCTGCAAAACCATGAAAGATGAGTTACTCCTGTCATACTCATGCTGCAGAGACTCTAACAGTACCAACTCTGTGAAGTAGAGAAATCAACTACCATAACACAAAAAAAACCCAGCACTACCACACATTGAACAGCAAACAGTAAGACAACACATAAAAAAGCCAACCAAAGACATTCAACATGGAAAATAAGGGGTAAAAAACAAAAAACAAAACACCAAAGTGAGAAGAAAGGTGTGTACCACATTTGTCTGTTAAAGGCTTCGTAAAGTTTCATTAATTCAATTACTTCAGTACTGAAGAGCTGATGAAATACAGCGTCATTCTATTTGCATCAAAAGTGGTGTGTCACATTCTGGAAGTTTTTCCTGGGATGTGCCCTGCATCAGCTGCTTAGGGAGGGGTGTGTGCTCTCAGCTAATGCGTGTGCTCTTAATTCACGGCTGGAAAATGCTTTGAAGATGGAAAAGGCACCACGTATGCAGTAAGGAACAAGAGCAGTAACACGCACTTTGTTGTGTGCACCAAACCACCGCCACTTTCAAACAAACCAGGCTGCACTGTCTTTACCTTGTAATCGTACGCGGGGAGATGCTTCGGAGGGCAGGAGGAAAAGGAGGCAAGGCATGTTTAAAAAAGACATTTCACAGTGCAACGCAGCACCCAAGGCCTCATGGGAGGACTCCAAGACATGCCTCACATTGCTCCGCTGTGTGTCTGACCACCTGATGCGCATGGACATCATGCAGAGAACCCTTCTTCCTGGGTGATTAAATGTCCATTCCTCCCCCAGCACTCACACTTTTTTTACACTGGAGCCTCCTGCACTTCCAAAGGCACAAGCAAACAACACAAGAATGCAAGTGATGGCAACACCAAGGATGTGCGTGTTTAGACACCGCCTGCCTGCATCGTACCAATGTAAAACTCTGGGTGTGCAGTTCCCCTTGCAGAAGGAGGAGGCTGGCAGGACAGCTTTCTTCTCCTTGCATGGAGCACAGCTCTTCAGCTACAAGAGGTGGTGAACAAGGGAAAGCTCAGAAAACAACCCGTACAGAATTGCCACCATTTCCCCATAAGAGGCCACAGGATTTTACATGCTATGCAGACAGAACTGCAGCATGTATCAGTCTGGTAACACCACGTCTGTGAAAACAAAGCCTATAACAAGCCAGAAATTAAAAATCAGCATGGGAAACCAGTGTACACCAGTTGCACATACAGACACCAGTCAAGAGAGTTCACTTCCCAACAAATTACAGTGCACCAGAAATAGGTGATCCCTCCCCTTCCATGGAAACACAAACTGCATGGCTTTCTTATGCGCAAAGTCCTGCTTGATGTGTTTAAAATTCATATTGGCAAGCAGATGCAGGAATGAGAAACGTGCTGTGGACATCTTCAAACCTCTGCGCATGTGCTCGTGTGTGTGCATCGCAGAGGCACCTCGATCAGACACACTAACTACTGGACTCAGGGAAATAGCATCCCTTTGGAAGTTTATCTTCAGCCTTTTCCTTCTAGGCTCCCTACCTTTCTGTCATCAAGGATTTGCAATTAGAATTTTTGCTAAGCTGAGCGGACCTGTTACACTGCAAGAAAATTTCCCCTTAAGCTGCCATCAGTATTACTCTGCCTTTCGGGGTGAAAGCATTGCAAACTGGAGGGGCTGCACCGGTGTGCCACTAAACACGGTGCAGTGGCAACAGAAGTCAAGTACTTCACTTACTTTGAATCGACTGCAGAGTTACCCAGTTTTCCTCCAGAAGAATAATTAGTGTTCCCTATTTCTGGGCTGCCCATGCCAGCCCCCATCTGTGCTTCACCTACAGTGAAGCCTGGGAAAATGCAGAGCTGCTCCCCACCACTACACAGGCAGCACATTTCGCTGCTGAATCACAGAATGGTTTGGGTTGGAAGGGGCCTTTGTAAGTCATCAAATCCAACCACCCCTAGAGCTAGCAGGGACACCTCCCACTAGACCAGGTTGCTCAGAGCTCCATTCCACCTGACCTTGAACACTGCCAGGGATGGGGCAGCCACAGCTTCTCTGGGCAACCTGTGCCAGTGTCTCATCACCCTCATCATAAGAAGATTCTTCCTTGTATCTAGTCTGAATCTGGTTTCCTTCAGTTCAAAGACATTAGTCTGTGCTCTATAGCTACAGGCCCTGTAGCTGTCTGTCTGTCTCTTTCTTATAAGCCCCCTTTAAGTATTGAGCCAGACTGAATAAAACTAGCTGTACCCATTGCAAATAGAAGACTTGAAAAGAATTTACTCTAGGAAAGGTCAGCCACACAGGGCATCACCACCGCCAAGTGCTTAAACATTGCTGGAGCTTTGTCAGCAGTGATGTTTGTCCTGGAAATGGCTTTTAGGAAGACAGCTTGTGTGCAGGGGGGTCCATAGCTGAGTTCAGAGCTGGAATACCCACTTCAGAAGCAGCTTCCAGGGGTGCTCCAGCTTTAAACAGCCCTCGGTTCCCCTCACAGCTCCTTCTCCTGTGCCTCCAAGCCAGCACTCCCACGTGAGTGCCTGGGCAGCCGCACCGTGAACCCAGGCACGGGACGGGACTGACCCGAGTTAAAAATAACACCCTTTCTGTGAGCTTATTTTTAACCCAGCTCAGCGCCTGGATCCAGCTCATCCTGCAGCTGCCCCAGCTGGGGCAGGGAAGGGGGCAATTACTGGGGGCTGCTGGAACCAGCATCCAGATTACAGGGCTAACCAAAAGCTCTTATTCTACTAATGCAAGTAATAATTACAAACCTTGCAGCTATTTCACTTGCAAAACCGGTTTGGGGAAGTCACATTTCTACGGATTAATTCTGAAAATGAGGGATCTACTGGTGACGATTAAAAACAGTAATTAAAGTCTGGGGTTCTGGTGCATCAGCTCCTCCTAAATGAAAAGCAGCTTCTGGGGAAAAAGAAATCAAACATGAGCTGTAGCATCCTACAAAGTTCCATCAGGACCAAATCCTGCCGTCTGCTCCAACCAAGAGGGGCCAAAAGATAATTTGTCATAGCAAAGTGCTGCTGTATGTAAGGGGAAAATATGGATCCTTTAAGCTGTAATTAACCAGTAGAGGGCAATATTGCCTATCATGAGGGTCAAAGTTATCAGGAAAGTCACTGCCAACTTGTACTTACTCAGTAATATATCGATTTTGTACATCTAAGGCAAACCCCAAGTACAATTCTTGGACTAGGTGGGTGCTCTGGGGGAGCCGCCAGCTAAATCAAGGGGTCCATGTGTGCTCCTGGGAAATGGAGTTAACACAGAAATAAAAGCAGAGGATATTGCAGGTGAGGTGGGACAGCTAAGGCACGGAGCACTTCACAAAAAACAGGGGCTAGCATCATTACCTTGTGTTGCATTTAAATAACATTCATGTACATCCTGGAATTGACCTGAAATCCTACCAGGAATTAGCACTAATTAATGGCAAGATAGTAATTAACAGGAACACACTGAACGAACCAGGGTAAACATCCTGAGGATATCGAACCACTGATTTACATTCACCATGTCACTTCCCGTGCAAGAGGAAGCAGAACCTCGCGGTTCCCGCATGGCAGCTCTACCGCTCGCAGGCTATTTTCTGACACAGCTAACCAAAAGAAAAACACATGGAAACCAGGATTTTCCCCTGCATTAAGAAACAAAGAGTGGGCACACCAGTTTGCTCAGTCCAAAGGAAGACTTCCCCAAGGCCATAAACACCACATAGCCCTTCCTGTAACCGGCATCAGAAGATGTGACTGCTGAAGGACATCTGGCTTTATCCAAGGACACAAGATGCTCCGAGCTCACCTCCAGCCAGCCAGTTGTGCAAGGGTGGCTTGCAGGAAACTTACTGCATTCAAATCTTTCTTGAATGATGGCCAGCAAAGTATCTAATACTTTAAGACTTTAAAGTTATGGGGCAAGAAGCCTGAAGCTTGGAGCAGGACACTGTATTGATGCTTCTAGAGAAGAGTCAACTGGAAGGTTGAGCTGCTACTGATGCCAACTGACAACACAACAAGAGAGCTAAAGAAAAAATGCTTTGCTTGACTTTTCTCCTGCCTCCTATTACAATGGCTTGGAATTTACCCTATGCCTGTAAGAGAGCACTGGAGTTTCTGATTAGTCAACTGATTAGTCAGGGACTGTAGCGATAGACAAGGGATTAACGGGTTAAAACTTAAACAAGGGAAGTTTAGATTGGACATAAGGAAGAAGTTCTTTACTGTAAGGGTGGTGAGGCACTGGAATGGGTTGCCCAAGGAAGCTGTGAATGCTCCATCACTGATGGTGTTCAAGGCCAGGTTGGACAAAGCCTTGGGTGGCATGGTTTAGTGTGAGGTGTCCCCGCCCATGGCAGGGGGGTTGGAACTAGGTGATCTTAAGGTCCTTTCCAACCCTAACTATTGTGTGATTCTAACTACATTCACTGCTGCTGGGGAGAGCTGAGCTGTGACTGATGGAGCTACCCAAAGACAACAACAACAACAACAAAATCCCCATTTAAATACATTCATCTGAAGGCAATAACACTACTGTCTTTGGAATACAGATTTTTGTACTGCTACACCTTTTTGCTGCTACAGCAGCTCCGGTATTAAATTTTACCTTAGCGGAAGATACCAGGGTTTTTCTGAAACTCGAGTCCAATAGAGACTCACAGACTGGTTTGGGTTGGAAAGGACCTTAAAGCTGCTCCAGTTCCAATCCCCTGCCATGTGCAGGGACACCACCCACTAGGACCAGGTTGCTCCAAGCCCCATCCAACCTGGCCTTGAACACTGCCAGGGATGGGGCAGCCACAGCTTCTCTAGGCAGCCTGTGCCAGGGCCTCAGCACCCTCACAGGGAAGAATTTCTTCCTTGTATCTAATCTAAATCTCCCCTCATCAGTGTAAATCCATTCCCCCTTGTCCTACCTCTACCTGCCCTTGTAAAAAGTCCCTCTCTAGACTTCTTGTAGACCTCCTTTAGATACTGGAAGACTGTTACAAGGTCTCCCCAGAGCCTTCTCTTCTCCAGGCCAACTCTCTTCTCAAGCCCAACTCTCTCAGCCTGTCTCCATAGGAGAGATGCTCCAGCCCTCAGAGCATCTTTGTGGCCTCCTCTGGACTAGCCTGAGCAGGTCCATGCCCCTCTTGGGTTGAGGGCACCAGAACTGCACACACTACTCCAGATAAGTTCTCACAAGAGCAAAGGGGCAGGATCACCTCCCTCAACCTGCTGGTCACACTTCTTTTTGCTGGGCTCCTTTTGCGGGGGAATCTCCTACCTGAGAGGAACCCACTGGATCCCTGAACTTATTTAATGGGAATAGCCTCACTACAGGCCTGAATTACTTTGGGCTGAAAAACCCCTGGAGATTAACTGGTTCTTTTGTTCCTTCTTTTAAATGCCCCATATCTAATATAGTAGAGCACAGAGAAGACCTCAGATGAAGTAACTCTACAAAGGCACAGACGCAGTGGTCTATTTTGGGAGACCAAACTTGAAAGCTGTTTTCAAAAAGATGCCAAATCTTCACAGTTTTGTTTCATTTCCGTTGGGAGCGAGGGATGCTCATTATAAGGTACGAAGCCCAGGGTAGTTTTCAAAACCAAATGTGCACACCCCCCACCACCTCTCCTGTAATTTTAGGCAACACAAACCACTAAGAAAATACTCCCTCACCATCACTGGAGGCTACGTTGAGCAAGTTCTTCTGATTAATTGTTCTTAAGCCTGTTTCTAAATGTCAGGAAACATTAATGCTGCTACGCTTGAGAGCAGGAGTTATGAAACCCACTTCCAGGCTGTGCTCTCTCGGGTTTGTCAGACTTGACAGGAACCGAAATCTGCATCAAGTCCTCTCTGGAAAATGCCGCTGTCTGAGTTTGACACAGACAGCTCTCTCCCGCTATTTGATGTGATGCTTGTGAGAAAAAGCAGCCATTTTAAAATGTACTGATAGGAAAAAAATATGCAAATAGTCTCGAAAGCCAAAAGAGCCTGAAATCACTCAGAAACCATCCGGGGAATGCCGGAGCAGCTGCCCCATCTGCACTATCGCTTCTGGGGGCAGAGCTTTTGTAAACCGCAAAGGGAGTTTATTTCAACACTGACGTTTATCAGTCAAAGCACAGGACAAAGGACGTTTTGAGTCATCTCACGCAAATCAGTGGCTTTCACCAATCACTGGCAATCATTTTCCTTCCAGAGCAATTGCAAATTCCTCAGTACTACTGAGAGCACGAGGAGATTCAGGGTTTCCTCTGGTGCAACAAGCTGCTGCCTGCCCAAGGCACCCTTCCTGCAAAAGGCTAGAAGATGCTTAGCCAAAGTGGTGCCTAGAGTGCTCAGCTGGTCAGAACCGCAGACATCCTCAGCTCTCAATACAACCCCTGTGTGGAAACCCGCTGCCGCATCCCACCTCATCCTTGCCCCCATTTCACACCCCGCACTGGCTGCAACTGCATTGCTCTGCCATCACCAACATCACCACGCTCAGACATGCATTGTCTTCCTGCACCAACTCAAAACCTCATGTTAAGTTTAGAACACAGGGATTTGAGCCAGGTTTTCCCAGACCTGAACCAGCACTAGTATTTCCTCAGCCATAGGAGCCACAAGAGGAAGGAGACAGCAGGGGAGGTGGTGGAAAGCATCCTGGGAAGCGAAGGTGGGGAAAAAAAGGATGGGATTTGGGGAAAAGGAGACTGATGGAGCAACTCTCGCCATGCTATTTCTGTCCCGGGAGAGCCACAGCTGCAGCAGTATCCAGGGAAAGGCAGGTCTCAATACTTGTTGCTCAGTGCACATAGCAACCCTCTGCCCTTCTGGCCTTAAAAGCTGGCAGTGGACTTGTTCCTTTTATTTTTGCCCTCATATCCAGCTGCTCGGGTGCCAGCTCACACTGTTCCTACCAGCCCATGCCCCTGCGGTGCAGGGCAGGGCAAGCCCCACGCCAGGCCCGCTCACCCTCCCCACCCCACAGCAGCTCCTTTGAAAAGCTCAGCCTTTGGACTGTCCTTATTTTTTAGCTGTGTGGATTTCCCCTACCACCCCAGTACATGCCCCAGCACCCCATTATATCCTGTACTCAGCCCAGCATGTACCAACACGAATCCCGCATTCCCAGCACGTCAAGTTACTCAAGATGTTGTTTTACCACAAAGATAACCTAACCTGCAATAGATTAGGGAAGTTAAATGAGTGTACACCACACACTAACTACAGCGGTGCTGCAAATGGGTACTTCGAAAGGAAACCTCAAAATGTTGTTCCCCTGAGCAGCTAATGGGGATCTTTGGTTAAGCCGCTCCTGTTCGACCATGCTGGGTGGCACCGCAGTCTGCAGCCTGACGTATAGAGAGGGGAGTTGCCGGCAGAGCCGGGATTTACCTCCTTACAGCCAAAACTTACTCATTGGAAGGTCTTTCAAAGCCCAACAAATGGTCCTACACTAAATTTGAGGCCAGACAGAAGTGCAGGCTGAGCACGTCCAGGTTTCTGTAGTTATTTTGCTTCTGTCAAAGCATGCCAGGGCATCCGTACAGACATCCATACAGATTCCAGGCTGGATGGGGCTTTGAGCAACCTACCCTAGTGGAAGCGGGTTGAAACCAGATGAGCTTTGTCCCTTCCAACCAAAACCATTCTGTGACATGATTCTATGATTACACCAACTGCTCTCATCTTAAAGGGAATGTGAGCAATGCAAATGGCAGGAGGTAACACAAATCCCATGTTTCCAGCAAGCAGAGGGATGACCCCATTTTCATGCTGCTGCTCAAAGTGAAATTTATTGATTCTAAAAGACTTTATCACACAGGGGCTTTTATTCATTTCTGCATGGATTTTGAAAGGAAGCAGAGAACAAGGAATGAGCCTCACAGCTTGACACATATAAATCCAAATTAGCAAGATTTCAAGCTCAGCGTTTGAACAAATGGACCCGATTTTTAAACAGCAACTGACACTACTAAAAGGATGATGCTTTCTACACTTTTCAGAGCCATGTCAGATCTCTATCACAGCTTCCTGCAAGTCACATTTCACGCCACAACACCAAAGTGCAGCCTGCCAGATCCCCTTATAAACTTGCACCAGGGGCTCCTGCTGAGAAGAAAAAACACCCCAGTCCTTACAGTGCAACTTAATACTCACTCCTACAGGAAAGCAAACAAAAAATCCATAGCACAACTATGTGCAGCCCACCCAGGTCCATCACTGTGTGACCCATACAACAAGGTGCTTTCACTGGTGTTTCTCACTCCTGGTGTCCAAGCAGAGCCCCACAGACCTTCATATCTCACACTCACGCTCCAGAACATCCCAGGGCCAGAGAAATGGTCCCTTCGCTGCCCAAAAGACAAAACTTTGTTTCTTGCCCTCAACTCTCCCAGGAGTTACCACCCCAGCTCAAGCAAAACTGGCTTCTTATTAGAAAACTCTTCACGCAGCAAGTGGAGGAGAAGTGCTCTTCTAATTCTGCAACAAACATCTTCATAACTCTTAAAAACCGAAGAGTTAAAGTATTAAGACATTGTCTTTATTTCCCTTAGCAGCCCTAACTAAAATGAGCATCTCCGGAAGAGCTCTAAGCAAGCCGTAATTTGCAGATTATGCAGTTTGGATACCCATTTTTCCATTGATTATCAGCTTTAAACCAGTCTTAAAAACCTTAATTACAGTAAACCCACATCACCATAAGGGAAAATACATGAAGTAAAAAGCCATGCAGTTAAAAAGAAAAGAATCTCATGAGTGACTTCAGAAAAATGTGATGAATGACTTCCCTGCTTGTTTTGTCAACGCTTCCATAGTAATTTGGCAAAAGCACAAAATCACCAAGTTTATATTTTCATCAAATGGCTATAAGCACTGTTGAAATCTCACAGACGAGGCAGTAAGTGCAAGCTCCATGTTTTATATGGCATTGTCCATGCTCAGTTTGTAAGCTCTCATCTTCTCAGGCTAATAACTTGAAAACATATTCTCCCTTCTACCCTGAGCCTTAAAGATGACACTTAGAGTTTCACATATTAATCACCAGAAAAGAGATACCTGTCCTCTCCAGTTATACCCCACAACGTGTGATTCATTCCTCATCTGTCCCTGCATTACTAGGACTAGGGAGGGCAAGCAAATCCCAGCTCCCAGTGCTGGAACACATCCCTGATACACAAAGCTCCAAAACCCATCATCTTTTGATTGACAGAGACCATTATCTTTTCACTGACCTTGAAAACAATACATGCTCACAGTCTCTTCTGATAGGTCAGCACGTTTCAGTAGGTTTCAGTGTTTTATGAACCTTTGCCACAAACCCCAATCCTATACCTGACATCCCCCCGACAACAACAGCGCCAAGCTGTTAGTCAGCATTCAGTTTCGTAACACTGACATGCTAATGACAAATCTGAATTTAAAGTTGGGTTTCAAGTTGACTGAATACTGTATTTAATTAGGAACCCGTACACCATCCTTACAGCGCTGTAACTCCCAAACTGCACCACTTTTGTTGCTTGGCATCTCCAATCCATCAGGGAACTCGCAAAGTTTCCAAACAATCTTTCTTGCCCACCCACAGTCAAGCTCCTCAGCCTGTGCCTTAAAACCCACAGCAGTTTAGGACTATAATAAGCAATTCTTCAAATCCAAAACCTATCAATATCTAAATGTTTATACATGCAAATGTCTAACATATACACATGTACGCACATGTATTCATACACAGAAATCGCTCAAACTGAAGCTCTGACCAAAATGACCAACAAATGGAGAGCACAGAAATGAATTCTCAGTTAAGAAACCGACCACCACACCAGAAACACGACTACCATCCGACATAACAGTACTTACAATTATCTTTTGTGCCTGGGAACAGTATCCTCAGTCAGTTTAAACGCTCCTCCTGCAGAGATCCATCAGCAACAGGGAATGCTTTACCAAGAGAGTTTCATGAGTTTTGGAAACTGGAGAGTTTGAACAGCAACATTAGTACCTGCTTGGTGGACCCAATGCAGTCACGCACCACCTGGAAACACCAGCCCAGTGCTGCCCATGCCTGGAACACTGGCTGTTCCCATCCTACGTTGCTGCTGCGGCACCATCCCACCTTCTCCTTTTTAATACACCTCTGAGCTCCATGGATTGAAGCACCAATGACAATAGCAACTGTTTCCAACCACAGTACCCGGGACCAAAGCATAAAAGCACTGGGGTACAGAACATATTTAAGAGCTATCACAAAAGCAGAGGAATTCAAGAGGACCACATTCAAGGGAGCAAAGAGCTCCTGTATGCCCACTGGCTCTCAGTGGAGGGGTGGATATGCCTGTGGAAGGGATGCATCCACTGAAACTGCACAACAGGACAACTCCTCAACACCTGAAGCCTCTGTAACAAGGTTTTGCTCAAAATCACCTAGCATATAGACATACCCACATGTCCAGTAATGGCAGTGAAAGCTTTTCCAAATATACAAGTGGTTGGTTGTCAGTGAGCTCATACTGTGCTATCAATATTTGCAACACTTCAAAAACAAACTATCAGAACTGCAGAGGTTTTAACTGTTTAACTCCAGTTTTGTATTACTAGCAAGATACTACTACCTGCACTCAAAGTGGAGGATCCAGCAAAGCCATTCCTCCTCCTCCTCATCTACAGCACAGCACTGCTCCTTGACCTTGTAAGATCACTACTGCTCCCTTTCCAAGGTTGAAAGTATCCTGCAGTCAGCACAGAGATATCAAAGGGAACCTACAACTGATGCTCAACAGATAAGACTGAGATTTACCTGCACTTGTTATCACGCATAACTGGGATATAAAGTCCCAGACTTTGCACTTTCGAGAGTGTTCATCACATCCCAATTAAAATTGTGACCCTGCCTGAACAGCCAGTATTGGACACAGCCTGGTGTCTCAGCAGAAACAATCTCCTTTTACAGGCATTTTTACTAGTACTAAGAATTATCAACTGTTTCTCTAAAGAAAACATTGCTTACTCAAGAATGAACAGTGAACTGGAGACAGAATTACAGCAGACAAGGCAGTAATTTCACCTTCCAGGAGGTGCAATCTGGTTGCAAAAGCCTTCAAAGCACTGAATTTCTATTGAGAAGATAAACCAGTGAGTAAAACCATGCTGTTATAACACTAATACACTGGACACTGATGACAGTTCAGCTAGGATCTCTGGTGCCCACCTCCATCACAACTTCAACTGAAAATCTGGAGGGCCTGAACTGTCACAAAAATAGGGCACAGGGGAGGCTTTGACCTCTGTAAGCTATACATCACCTAGCCTACATTAGAACTGCACTTCAAGTCAGTTGGCTTTGTGCCACTCACAGGTCCATACTCAGCACCAGAGAAACTGATAATTTGGGTAACTTCTCCACCACACCCAGAAAACACATCAGTGGGAATCCGGAGCACGGCATGAACAAAGGGCTGGCTTGTTTGTTTGAGGAGAAGGCAAAATCTCACCCCCCCCACCCCCTCACCCAAGCTCTCATTAAAGAAAGGCTTTCCACTGTTGGAAACTATTCTGTCCAGGGCAACAAGCACCTCCTCTGCAACAGAGCACACAGCACGGGCATACACTTGGCTTTGTGATTTATTCTATGAAAAGGGTTACCAGGGATGTAGTCATCATCTTCCATAAACATTTTGGAGCAAAGCACACACGTGATCTCACAGCAAGTGCTAGAGGAGAGGGAAGAGTGGAAACCACATAAGAGTAATCAATCTTACATTCTTGATTTTGTTCATCAAGAAGAGCGGGGAGGCTGAAACACCTGTCTCTTCTCAGAAAGAATGTTTTGTTTCTCCAAGTTCAGCTTCTTTTAAGGAGTGATTACAAGAAGCATCTTCGAGTATTCACTGCACTAGTAAGCATTTAAAATTCACCTTCTGTTCCATGACACTTTCCAAGACAGAGTTTTACGTGGTAATAAACAGATTAACGGCTACAAAGATGCTATGGGTAGGATTCAGGACAAATTTCTTTTCACTTTCTACATGGGACTGTCTTCCTGTTCTTTTGGGCTAGTATTTTTAAGATGAATCAAAAGTAAAGTCAATAGCAATGTTTCAGAAATACTCTAAGAGTTATTCATACAGTCCTACTTGCAACAGATATGGCAAGTTATATACCATATAGTTGTAACTGGCATTGATGTAACACCTAAAAAATACGAATATGCTTAGTAAAGTATGCATAATTTTCTCTTAACCGTGGTAAAAATTATCATCTACTTTGTCATTTTCTACCTGATTCTCTAGAGAAACCACTGCATTTTGCCTAAAAACACCTGTGAATGTCTCTTCCAGTGATGTAACAGGGGACTTCAGTTGTACAGGTAACAGAATTGTAGTTTCTAACTTAAAAATAGGGTCCAACTAAAAAAATTTGAAGCTCCTTGGAAAATACGGATAAAGGATGTAATTCTTCTGCTTTGACAAGTTACAGCCCTGATACATTTAAAACCAGTTCTGAAGTGCATTACTGCAAATGCAGTCAAAATACAGGGTGTACACTGGCTATATACTTTGCCAGCTACAGGATTTCTGTCCGAGGCTTCTTTTACGCCAGAAAAGGGCAGAGCACTACGGCACGTACACTTGTTTGCTTTTCCATCACCAAGTTTCCTTGTCACTACAGCTGGCCGAGTCTGCACTGGTGAAGCTGTACTCCTTGACTCTGCTGTGCAGCAAAGCCTCACAGTTTTTATTTGTACAAAAAGGAGACTGTATAAAAGCTATTTTAAGAGCTATTTAGATCTCTAAATATGGTTAATTTGACCACAGAAAACCCGAGACTTAGTTTTGGAGTTCCTACTCCTTCCAAACGGGACATCTTCCCCAGAAAATTAGGAAGGCCTTTAAAGATATCAGGACTTTGTCATACAAGAGTTTACGTTTTGGTTTTGTTCCAAACTATGTTGATGGTTACATGACCCAAATGCTGCTGAGTTATAATTCCAGGAATTTGCCTTTCCTCAAGCATCTCTTAGAAATAAACTTGATAAACAAATGCAGCTCTGGGTATACACAAAACCCAAATAAGCATCCAAAGAGAGCCTTTTTCATGCACGTAAGCCCTGCACAAGATGCTTCTCTGGCTGTTCCTACAGAAGTATTTTTCTGACATATTGCAGTCAGAGACATTTAGCACACTTTCAAAGACAACCTAATTAAGAAAAAGCCAACTTTATTCATAGATTCATAGAATCGTTTTGTTGGAAATGACCTTAAAACTCATTCAGTTCCAACCCTCTGCCATGGGCAGGGACATCCTCCACTAGAGCAGGTTGCTCCAAGCCCCATCCAACCCGGCCAGGGATGGGGCAGCCACGTGATAGTTACTCAGAATTCAAAACACATCCACGTAAGATGTAACACGCACTAAAAATAAAAACTTTACATTGTTAGTGTTGCCCACACTTGAGAAAATTAGTTGTTTCAACAGAGATTCATTTGGCAGAATGAACATTACATTCATTTACAAAAGACCTCCTAATGTTTATCTCAGGAGCTGAAATCAGGTACTTTGGTGAGCAGACAGGTGTACAAAGGCTCAAATTTGAAGTCGAGTTTCCTGGTGTAGTCATCACAGCCCTCGCCCTGGTTCTTCCTCCCACCTCATCACTAAACACCCAATTTTTTCCACTACAATAAAGCAACTACTTACCTTAACAGATGCAGAACGTCTCCCACATGAAGTCCACTCTCCTACACATCCCAAACTGGATGCTTTAGGGCAAGTCATCAGGCAATAATACTTGTGCCCTAGATGTACGTGTTGTCTCCTTCTTTTCCCAGCTATGCTGCTTCCCCAACACCTCCCAACATTCAAGGTAGACCCTCCACACAGTCCCAACCATTCCTCAAATTCCTTCCTCATGAAAGCAGTCCCCATTCTCTTACCATGTTTTTGTGAATGTCATGTGCATCAGTGTTAACACACCGTGAAATGTAGGGAAGAAGCTAAGATGCAGACTGCAAGGAAAGGCCTGAAGGAACACTGTGCCTGATGTCACATCTCAATCTGTGCCCCAGGCTCCTGAGTTTCTGCTCTGTAAAGCCCAAATACTCCTCACTAAAACATGTTTTCCAGAAAGCTAGTCTTTTAAGACAGTGAAAGCCAGAGCAGCTACTTCTCTTGGCAGGCTCTTCCAACAGTTAATCAACCATGTGTTAAAAACGTATGTTTATCCTCTCATTTGAATTTGTCTAGCCTTACACAAATGTTTATACCTTTCTTCCAAACAAGGTGGGTGACCTTTAGTAACCACAGTTTTATCTTACTGGTGTACACATTTTTCTAGAATCAAACTGGAATTTGGCACAACATCCTCGGGCTGCAGCAGCACTTCCCTTGCCTGCACCAGCAGGGGACCGCCTGCACAGCGACACAGAGCTGGGTGGGCAGGGAATAGGCAGCGTGAAGAGGAGACACAGCCAAGTGCCTACCACTTCTGCATTCACTGCTGTAACTTGTGATCACCTTCTGCTGATGAGAAACGCAAAGGCCAAATGAGGAAAAGTTGTTCTTGAAATTTACGGCCACAGCACAAAACGGGGTGTGTTGGTTTCCTGCTTCTCCCTTCCCAGTTTCATGCCCTGCAAGTTACACTGAGAAACAGCATGGATGGATGAAGGACGTTAAGATTCGCCTTTCTTCTTGGGGATAAAAGACCCACTCCCAGAAAATATGGAAGTAGCACTAGAGGTATTTACTGAAAGGAGCATTGCAGCGGTTGTCCTAACTCAGGCGGTCAATCTTCCCAGGAAAAAAGTCTTCCACCTTATTGCACACATTCAGGAATGTGGTCAGAGACTGAAGGCAGGAAGTTCATGACCATTACTCATGCTTGTAGATGCATCCAAAACAGCTACAGATTTCTAGCTCTCCTCTCAAGAACCTCCCAGTTTGTACAGAAGAGGTGAATAACACCCTTTTGCTACTGAAGTGCAGGACACTTGGTGATAAGGACCTGACCCTATTTCCTGTAAAGCACCCAGTATTAAGAAACTATACACTGGGAGGTGTCTGAATGACTACTTAGCAGGGCATGTCCAAATGAATCAAAGTACCCGAGTGCCTTCTGATGAGAGGCAGGATTATCATGTAAAGCTTGACTAAAGTCCTCTGAAGACAAAAGGCTTAGATTTCTTGCTAAGACCAAGGGAGACCAGAGGAAAGGCTGAGCCTTGGTCATGTGAGTTTTCTCCATTTTCCTCCAGAAATACTTGCATCAAGAATTCCGAAGTAATTTTAAAACATCCATAGTCTAGCTCCCTTTGGAAGAAGAATGACAGAGATGGATGCTACAGAATATGCCCTTTCACAAAAGCAAGACAAAGTACTCTGCTGCTGAGTAAGACAAATATTGCAACAGGATGACAAAATCAAAGGCAGCTCCAATTACTTTTTCCCAGGTAAACTCCTGGGGAAAAAAAAAAAAAAAAAAAAATCAAGCTTATGACTGTAACTAAGACAGAAGAATCCTATTCCAGCTTCAAGCACCTCTGTTACAGATACAGTCAAAAGAAGCCTCTCTTTTGGCCATAAGGAATGTGTGTTCCACAATGTGAATTCTAGAGCTCACCCAGGATGGATTCCACTCCCATACCAGTAACTCACTCAAAATTGCAAATAAGAAAGCAGAAGATGCGATATTTGATTTTTAACAGTCAATAAAAAGAGGAACTGAAGCCTTCTTAATGTACTATGCAATTTGTTTCATCACAGAAAAGTCTTTACAAACTAGGCGTTAATACTGAATCTCTCACAGGATTAACATTCAGATGAAAGGATTCAACTTAATCCTGACCACTGGTAAACTAGGTACTACAAGGTTTTGGTTTGGGGTTTTTTTGTTGGGTTTTTCTTTCCTATTTTTATGAAGTTCATTTGAAGTTGGCTGCATTGAAAGGAATAGCTGCAAAAAGCTCTCATTTGTGATTCTCTATAAAGGTTAAATTACAGGGCAAAGCAAAGTTTTAAGAGTAAGCCTCTAAAAATCTATTTTCTTGTCCATTTTAGTTCAAGCTCAAAACTGATCTACTTTTAGTGATTTTAAAACGAACCCACTATGCTGCATTATTTAAAATGCCAGAGAAGAGACAATTCTATTTAGCAGCATCCTTTTAATAAAAGTTTTTACTGCTCTCCCAAATTAAATATACCTTAATCCCCACCATTACATTGTAAAGCCAACATCTTCTCAGGCAGAAGTCTTCAGCTTCCTTTACTTGGGAGATAATTACCACTAAGGCCAGCAGCACAATCTACCTCACACCAGGACTTCCCAGCTTTCAGATCTGGATACTATCACATCCAAACTACTGTATGTATTTTAGACACGGGAAGCATGACAGGGGACATGGTACTCATGTAGGTTTTCAATTAACTTTTTACCAGCTGTTCTAAGAGAGATAACACCTAACCCCGTGCTAAGTCTGCCAGAACTGCTTTCAGATAAGTTCCAATGAGTTTGAAACAGCAGTCAGCTTGCAGAGGTTCCGGGTTACAGCTCAGATGGTCACAGCATTTTAATTATCTTATTTCTTTAAAATCCAACAGCAACATCTCAAAAGCAAGGCTTACTGATTTGTGAAGCAGAGTATAAACCAACCATCTTCTGCTCTAACTTTTCAGCAGTGCACTTTGCTCAACAACCAACTCCAGTCAAGGGATTTTTTTTTCCCAAACCAAAGTAGATCGAGCAGCAAACCCAGTAAAATTATCAATTCAAAAGGCATAGTCTGCAACATTAACAAAGTAAACATGCTTCATTCCAATACTATTGCAACATAATGGACATTTCAGCATTTTTCGTGGAAGATAAAAAGGCTTAAGACAACCACTTGAAGACAAGCAATAACTATGAGAAAACCCAAACTGTCTATGCTTAGTACTATGTAAAGCAAGTCTGTGGTCACAATTCAGTCCCAAGACAAAGAACCAAATGAACAGACAGCGCAAACAGGCTCCCTTCTCCTATGACAAAAAAAAAGTAAAAGTTTCAAAGTCCAGGTCACTGATGACTGGCAGATCAAACAAGTATCTGTATTAGAGCTACCTTGTGAGAACACCATGACTTAAAGCCTAAATTCCACGACATCCAAAAATCACAAAAACCAAGCCACAGGTTTACTAAAAGTACTATGAAATGCTTGCACAAAACAATTAACAAATATTCTGATACCAATTTAAAGCATCACACTAACACCAAACACTTTTCAGAACTTCTTGGACCATAAGCATACAGCTATTGTGTTCATTTTGCAATGCAACCACCTTCAGAAATAAGCACTACCCTCTTACAACCACAGATTGAACAAAAACTACCACCAAGCTCATTTCTCAAACAGAACAGAAGCAGAATCAGGAAGAGAACTCACATTTCCAAAAATAAAATCTCACTTTCGTTATCCCTGGATCATCCCAGAAATGTATTCTTCTGAAACACAGAAGTACAGCTAAACACAGAAGGCAAGCCTCCACTTACACCTAATGACAATACACTGAAGAGGCCAAGCAAACAGCACAGCTGAACACAAACACTGACAGTGATATAAACCCCCTCAGCTTAGAGATGATGGTGATTTAAGGCTTACAGATTCTCATTTCCAACACTTTTAAGATTCAGCCCACCAATTAATCAGAGGTTGATACAGAATACATCTTACAAACACTATGTATGCTTAGTCTGCAGAGCAGTTTTGCTGTTGTTGCTTGTACCACCAGCCAATGCCTGGAATTCTCAAGAGAGGGTGTTGGAAGAACCAAGAACTATGATAGCTGCAGCGATTTTAAAACGTGAAGCATTCTAAGGCAAAAATCCCAAACACCTCAAGTCAAGCCAAGTGAAAGGGGTAGGTGCCATGCAATTTAAAGAGAAACTTGTGTTACAGTGTACTGCATTGCCATGCACCAGAGACCAAAAAGGCTGCATCAAGAAAAAGCATTGCAAAGTCATTGTGTTCTAACCAATGAGCTTTGAAGCAGAGCATGGGAGAGTAAGTGACTTAGCAGGTTCAAACACTCCATCTTAGTTTTTTCCAAACCACTAGAAGAAGCTTGATTTAAATGCTATGATGTCTCCAAACATTCAGAATTAATCCCTCCTCTATGAAGAGATGGTACTTTGAAACAAAGAGCATCTGGTTTGGAAAGCTACCTCATCTCCCTGCTTGATGCCTAGAGTTTGCTAGAATTAAGAACCTTTTCTGTTATTAATTTGTGCTATTTTGGCCAAAATTTAAGGAAATTTGCTGCCTTTGATGATCCATCATTTCTAGCAAGTAGGTCTTGTACATTCATGCAAATATAAGGAATAACCTAAATTTTTTCAGATTAACCTAGTAAATGGGTTTTCAAGAGAAAAACTCCTTTCAGCAGCATAAATAAGAAATTCTGATTATATATTTAACAGGAAGAATTTAAAGTGGACCTACAGTAAACACAGAATGAGGATTTACTGTGTCATGAAAATGAAGTTGGATGCAGTACTATTTCAAAAACAACAAAACCCTGTGTTCTACATGTTGAAACAGGCAGAGCCCTATTAGGCTTATATCAAGTTATATAAGATGACTTGCATGTGGAACTCTTAGTCCACTCTGACCGAGACCACATATTAAACCTAGTTCAATCACCAGCCTGTTCAAACGCTGGTATAGGTGTATCTGCTTACTACTGCAGAAATTTTTACTGATGAATTCTGCCTTCTGCTGACTGATTTCTTTTTTCTGCTTTTGTTTTGCCAGTTTCACCCTGGAGCAAACTGTTTGTATGCAAGACCCTGAGAAGGACTGCACTTTTCTGGGTAGGATCTACAGCAAGCATGTGGGTATACATTTACCACTAGTAGCTGTGCTATCATAATCGTGTTCTTGAGGTAGGCGATTTAAATGCTAAAGAAGATTACCTGGGATTAAAATTGAAGGTGAACTTTGGCAGCTCAGTATAAAACCTATGGGTATCCACAAGAAGGAATTCAAACTCAACTCCAGATTGTCCTAATTTTATTAGACTTGGTTAACCAATTTTGAAGCACTTTTTACAGTTAACATAACTTAAAGGAGCACACTGTGTCCTATAAATATAAATTAACATTTTTAATAACTCAAGACATCACAACAAAGCCAGATTTTGAAATAAATTTTCTGTTTAGTTATCTGGATCAAGAAGGAACATACATGAAGAAAAAACAGCATTAACAAGAAAACACTGTTTAGTACTAAACTGGGTTTGTGCTTCTACACCAAAAACACAACACTGATGTTAACAAGAACTCTGCAAAGAACTTGAAGAGGTACATAGCTTCTGTAGTCCCAAAACCAAAGTACAAGTTTATTTCTTCTTCTGTTATCTGGTTTGGTTCTACAAAATTAGTATCAATGGTATAAGGACAAGTGTACAAGTACTTATTTTGCTGCTAATGGGAATTCTATTGTAGCAGTTTGTTAGATGGTTGGTTTGGGTTAAGCTGAATTGGGTTTCCTGCATGATAAACAAGAACAAATCTCTTCAATGTATTTAATAATCAACACATTTGTTAGTACAAAGCAGATGGTGTTCAGCAAGAAGGCATTAAATGATCATTTGAAAACACCATGTGTTTGTTTGTTTGTTGTTTTTTTTTTTAATACTAAGCCACACTAAAGAATTTGGTGAAGGCCAGATGTTCAAAGCTGGTGCACAGATAAAAGCTGCACAGCCGTGATGTATGCACAAAATTACTGACAGCCTGGCAGGTGTTAACATACGCCAATAGTTATTTGCATGCTTTCTTTATGACATACAGAAGTTAAGTCATCTGTCACTAAACTTTGAAAATCTGGTCTTAGTTACAAATTAACACTTCGCTTCACTCCATTAAATTAACAAAAGGCATTAATCCATCTTGAAATTTTTGGTTGATGACTAAAAGTAAGAGCAAGATTTCAGCACTAATAATTTTGTGCAAATCTACAACACACGTGTTTGTCCTCAAAGTAAGCAAACAAATCTTAATTATTAAATATTTTCTTGTATATTACGTTCACTACAGATTATTTTTCAAAGCAATCTTAGAACTTAAAAGTTAGAAAATTTTAACGAGTTACTTTAGGCTTAGCTAAAAAAAAAAATTATGTACTAGGGCAAAAATTGGAGTTAAGAGTCAGCCTCTGAATGCTTCTTAAAAATAAGTGCTTCAAATACAGGTTTAGAAAAGAAATTAAAGAACATGTTTTCAGTCACACTGAAGAAAACATCTGCAAAGAAAAAAAGACCCTCATCCTTAAGACTGAAGAAGAGGTGGTAGGAGAAAAGACAAAAAAAAAAGACCAAGAAAAAAAAGCACTGTTTTTCCAAGTTGCCCAAATCACACACAGACACAAGAAGGTTACAAATGCCATTCATGAAAGAATGCACCACAAACATCAGCATTTATTCATGTTGGTTTTTTTTTAGCAAATGACAAAAGACTCGGCTCACTGGCTTCACTTCTGTTTACCTTTTGCTTACATTACACATTGAAACATTTGTCAAAACTTACTAAGTTGTCTGCATTCATGCACAACTAGAAAACATCCTTAATTTATTTAAACCAGAAATGCATTACCAGAAATGTATTAACATTGTTCACTACTAAACATTAAAAAAAGAGAAAAAGTTGAAATTATTAAAAAGGTTATCCTGGAAATGTTAACTTCACAGCAGACTTAAAACTACTAATTGGCTCACATTTCAAATTGGAAAAAGCAAGATTCATGCTAGTGTTAGTGTACATCTTGTCCTAGCACTACTAGGTTCACCTTGATCATATATAATAAAAAGAAAAGTGCATACAGAAATTTACAACAATTTTAAGGACAGAAAGAATGGTCCAATTGATGTGGTCCCAACAATTAACTCAAAAGTCTATGACAAATACGAGCTTCAGTGAGCTATTTATACTACTTAAGTACGGATATACAGAAAGTCGAGTTCATTTGAAATCTTCAAAAAAATGTTCCTGTCAATCCTCAAATGGTGGCTGTTATAGCTTAAAATTCTGTTAAATGCGTGCGTTGAATTACTTGTTATCCAAGCGTAGCAGCTGCTCCTTACCATTTATTGTTAGCGACCTTAACTGGCCATCTTCTTCAACTTCTACTCTCTCTTGTCCATTCTCAACAATTCTGTAGGACAAAAACCACAGCCATTTTAAAGCCCTGTAAGCAGTTTGCAAATATATGCCAGATCTAGGTTTTTATATAACAAACTATAAGGGAGCACTGCCTGCTTAATGCAACTGTGGTTGGCAAGCTTTGGTATTTAACAGTGCAGAAGCTGTAACTACTAGCCATCTGCATTCCCCTACTGAAATTCTTATTTACAGCAGGAAAATTGCTTTCTGGAAGTTTGAATCCTCCAGTTTGTAGAGTTCACAGTTAACAGCTGTTGCCTCATACACTGTCACAGTTTTACTGACACTACACTACTAATTAAGACTAAATGTCTTTTGACAGATCAACTGTACAATCTTGGCGTAGAATTTAGTACCTACCCATTTGTTAAATGCATAATAATCTAGATCCAATCATAGTTTTGCATGATGCAAGACATGCAAAATAGTCTTTAAGCTGCTTTTAATTTATCAGAGTAATTAATTTGCAGAACTACTGTATACCAAGTTTATGACCAGCATGTATATTGCAAAATTCAAGTATCCCTGACCATGAGAGATTGTTAGAGCTCTGTGGATTTGGGCTTTGTTTGTTTTAGACATGGGAAGAAAAGGAATGTTTAAACTATTTTTAGATTATTTAACTTACGCCTAAATTTTAACTATGTGGGAATTCTCCCCCTCATGATTCAAATGAAGAAACCACATGGATGAATACACATTTTTCTGGTGATAAGACTTACTGAAGAGAATACACCCAAACTAAAACCAGGGAATGGCTTCTTACCTGAAACAAAATACTATTCAGATACTGGGATACATCTCTTCTTTAGACTTTGCTACCCTGTGGTCAGACCTTCTACAAAGAAACAGGACCTCTTGGAGATATTAAATGTATCTTCCTAGATGTGGCTAGCCATATTTCTTGCTTCCCACCCACCCCCCGATATGATAATAAGATATAATGTAGCATAATACTGATTTAGCCTACCTTTTAATACTAAAACCAGACATGGTGCCTTATCTTATTTTGCATTAACACTTTCTTTGCTCTCTGCCCCTGGGACAATTCCCTCAGTTTTCAATTTTTTTCTGGAATACACTCACAGGAAAGTACCATGACCACACTAGCACACAGTGGCAAAGGCTGCACTTACGTGGTCAAGACAACAGGATTTCTCCAGTACAACAGGACAGAGAACAACCTTGCACTTTGAAGTATGGGACACAAGTTACCCAGCAAAAAAAAAACTGGTTCTCGGTTGCTTTTCTGCAACTTTTTATTAAGTACTGAAATTACATTTAACTACTTGTTCAGTACTCCTATAACTCAGGGATCATAATGTTCCATGTATATTAATTACTCTATAGCTAACTAATATTTCAATTTCCTCATCACAAGCATGAAACATGAGAAGATATGCTGTGTATAGTAGTTGAAAATTCACTTTCCAACAAACAGGAAAAGATTTCTCCAAAGCAGGTTTCAGCTGTTTATTCCACTTAACAGATAAAATTACTTTTTACACAAAAATTTCACTCAAGCACTGCCTAGGAAAGCAAACTAGAGCAGGTATTAGGAAAACTGTTTCATGATGTCTACAAAACTAGAAGTCCTCCCAATCCCCAGTTAAATGCTTCACAATCAACAGAAACCACATGCACTTCCCTTCCAGCAGCTCAAGCAGACTTGGCAGACAGTAGTCAAAGACCATAATAACAGATGAATCCCTATACCGGAGGTTCTGAAAGTCAGGAAGAATTTGCCTGGTCCCTTTCTAACAGCAAACAAGTTGCAAGCTTCATTTTTCACAAGGGCAGCTCTGAAAGCACATTTTACACATCTAAACCCTCTTCAACTATGAAGAGTTTAGACAAAAAAACACTGTCTTTCCTGTTTTTCACAGGCTACAGCTTTAAGTAACTCAGCAATGCTAAGAAAAGTCAGACAACAAATAGAACTTCTCAAAAATTTAAGCAGAGAAATCCAAGTAATGTGATGACCACAACAGCAAAAGTAAAAATACACACATACCAGTATATTTACGTGCATATACATATAGTATACTTATATGCATGTATTTATAGTTACTATCATTTCATACAAATATTTTTATCACATACCTCTTTGTAGTAATTTTTCTGCCATTAACTATTTTAGTTGAAGTTGATACTGATTTGAAGTTACCCAGCCCACCACCACCAAATGACGTAGAGGAGAACGAAGTAAGGCCTCCATGTCCCAGCGAGCCAAACGAAGTAAAACCTATTAAGAAAGAAGGTATGTGACTAAAAACACATTTCTGCATGACCATGGGATACAAATCAACACAGCACCAGTGACTAGATGCCATTAAACACCAGTGTGAGAATAAAAACATAGCTCCAGACCCATCGACTTCACCCATACGGACCCACAGTTCCAATTCCAAATCGACAGCATCATGCAAAAACCATTCCTCATCTTCTCTCCTGAAGAAAAGGCATTCAAGCCTGCTTGCTGAACTCAACCACTGTCTCATTCTATCCACTAAGGTAAAGCTGGTAACTTTAATTAATCTGTTTTTTTGCTTTAAATGTTGGGATTCTGTTGAGTTAGCAGACAGAACAAGTATTCCATCATTAGCATCCCAACTAATATCCAGAATCTTAATTGAAAGGACACAGAGTATCAACAGCTCTCACCAACCTCAGATATAGACACCTGCATTCAGACTGAACTAACTACTACCATACATTCTAAGAGTATATTTTTAAGACCTTAAGTAATAGCCACCAAATCCCCAACACCTAAAACCAAACAGAATACAAACAATTTTAAAGCTATATAGAAACCACAGCACCAAAATTAAGAACAAAGTTCTACCTTTTAGAGGTCTGTTCACTTCTCGTGAATTTTTAGGTAGACCAAATATTTTAACAATACCTTTGTTCACATACAGATTTTACAGAGAGCAGATAAAGTGCAGCCTCAATTTCCTGAATGAAGGCAAGTTTTTTAAAAAAGTATTATTATATTGAGATCCTTTGTGTACCAAAACTGCATTCCTTGTTGTGATATTTACCTGTGTCAAATGAAGAAAAGCCACTTCCAAAAGCAGGGAATCCACCAAAGGCAGAGAAGAATGATCCACCACCTCTGCTTCTGCTTCCCCTTGGACCCCTCCTGCCGCCAAAGAAGTCCTCAAAAGGGTCTTCTGCAAAACAGAGGACAGCATTTAAGAGGTCACTATTACTGAGCGATTCTGTATTTAAACATTAGAAATTCATAAAAAATAAGTTTGCATTATTTAAGATTCAGCCTTCAAAATGTCTGATGCAACTGAAGAATCCAAGGTAATTCCTTCTGGACTAAATTCTGTCTCTTCTGGACCCAAAAACAATTATAAAGAGTGGTCTATTTCTGTGTTTTAGGTGTTTAGTATTTTAAAAAAAACAGTAAACCTGATATAAACAATTGAACATTTTTCAGTAAAATAGAAGTGGCAAGAGCTACAAAAGCATTATACATATGTATTATTATTCTTTTATAATGTATTCATATTAATATTGCATGTATTATATACATATTTCTATTTTATTATTTATTTGTAGAATTATTTATTACATATAATTAAAATATTGTTTCCATAATATGTTCATATTGCATAATACGGTGGAAGTATGTTCAAAATTAAATCAGTATTTGAGGCTAACCATGTCCAGACAGTTAGCATTTGACAGACTTAACACTGCTCAGATGCATAATCATGATACCTTACACAACAAGCCACCATAAGGCAAATCATTCAGCAGTTCTAAACTCCCTGCTGTCAGACTAAGTTTTTCCAGGCTATAAAGAGTAGCACTACAGATTAAACTCCTAGAATTTAAATTTAATGACTCTTAAAATATTGCACACAGGTACCTGAACTGTCTAGCTTAATTCCATTCAAGATTTATTGTGGATCACCACAATGAGATCTTTAAAAAGTAACTTCCAGATAGGTTATATCACTTAGTGAGATACAAAAACAGCAGTCAGGAATTGATTACTTATAATCTTAGTGTTCAAAGTGTTTATTTTAACACCTGCCACAATAGGTACATCAAACACGTATTCTGATGCACATTTAGGCAAGAAAGTAGGAAGGTTTACACAGTGTCTCAAAGCAGCATTCAGTCCCCACCAAGCAGGGGAAAGAGAGGATAAATAAAGGGAGTCATAGATAAAATGACATTTCAAATTCAAGTACAACTGTTATGTCATTCACAACAGCTGCTGTTTCATCCCCATCATAAAGACAATAGTCTCTTCTAAAAAAAAAAAAAAGGGGAAGGGGAGAGGCCACCAGGCACCTACATAAGCAATCCTTTTTTACTTTATCATATCTCCCTAAAAAATAATTACTACTAGAAGTATCTGAAAGCTGTTTTCTACTAATGCTCTGAAAACAAAACAAGGTGGGTTTGTCAGTCTATGGTATCGGCTAGCAAGTAAAGCCACTGAAGTTAATTGTTTTGTACTCCAATTTATTCTTGCTGGAGTGACTCATAAATTAGTTATGAAGGTCATTCACTCACGTGTAGAAACGATCTATATTATGTTACTCCCACTGTTAAGCTTTCTATTTATAGCCCATTTTTCTTGTTACCTGGAGTTCAAATAAAAACAAAACAACCCACCATGTAAGCTTTGAGGTTTTAAGCCCCCAACAGTACATCAGCTTATTCTACAAGTGAATCTCTCCTCAGCGCAACAGCAGCAAACCACAAAAGCTTTTTAAGGGAGGACCAAAGGGCCTCCTAGAGATCCCTGCTATCAACCCAGTTTCTAAATGGATTATTGCCTATTCCTAGCCACAGAAAAAAAAAAACTAAGTGAGACTTGGATGTGCCTTATTAGCCTTTGGCAACCCTACACACTAACAAAAGAGGTGAGCACTTGGTATTAGTAAATGTTCTAGCCTCAGGTGATTTCCATTAGCAGCCCTGCTAGTAATTCTCCAGCAAAGAAGATACTCTAACCGCTCTTCTGCGGAATTCTCAGCAAGATGGATTGTCCATAGACAGGAAAATGGGTAGGACTTTCCTGAGGCAATGTTCCTTACCTATCCTGACAGCCATCGAGGTACAGCATGGGGGGGGGGAGGGGGAGAAAGCCAGAAACAGAAAAGAGAAGGCACCACAAAGCTTCTGCATTATCACTTGTTTTATCCACCACCAAATACACATTAATACAGCAACTTCACAAATACTCAGACCCTGTTTATGCTTTTAGTCCTTAAATCAAGATAACTAACAGTACGACGCAGCAAAACATTTCAGTTTGATAAATCTATTATTGTGATTTTGCAGAACCTTCCCATGCATTATAATCTTGCACACAGAACCATTTGGCTAAAACCATCCAACACAGTGAATAACAAAATATCAGGGTATTGTGGGTTGTTTTTTTTTTTTACTAAATCCTCTTATGATAGTAATTTTGGTGCTTAATTTTCTTATTGTTAGAAGCACATCAGAAAACTGAAAAAAAAAAACAAAACCCCACAAAACAAAATACAACCCAAAAGTGCCACAAGTGGAGACCTTTATAAAAAGGGAAAAAACTATGTAAATACTACACAACTCAAAAGCATCAGAAAACTGAAATGCTAGACTAATATCGCATTAATTCACCATCCAAAAGAAAACACCAAGTTGTTAGCTTTCTGTCACATCCATGACCTAATCTGAGTCACTACTGGCAAGACTGATGTATTTGAAAGAAAGTGGGCTGGAAAGCACCATACAATAGGCACGGAAAGGAAGTAAACCCCAGATTATCTACATTTGAAGCAATGCACAACTCAGTTAAACCAATCTAAGGCATTATTCCCAATAAACTAAAAGTGCCATATTCCCTACATCTATCACTTCTACAATAACACTTGCACCTTGGCAGCTGCCTGGGGAACCAGATCAAGAACAGATAAACTGAAAACAGCATCTCCAGATGAACACAAGTTCAGCTAATTGATCCTTTGCTGAAGTTCAGTGTGACCATAAAAGCAACTGCTGGTTACAAAGAAGACAGCAGGAAGAAGTGTCCAAGGGTCAAAAGCAGCACAGGAAAGTGCTTTCAGCTGTTGAATGATGCTACCCCTGGTGAAAAGTGTTGAACACATTCCAATGCAACACTACCCAGAAAATCGTAGAGTGTTGAGACAAATTGTGCACTGTCAGCAAACATTCTTACATGCACATGCTGCCGCAGCTAGAGATACTGATAATTTTATAGGGACAGTATGCAAAGGAACATTACCCTATAAAAACCAGGATCACTGCTCAGTAACTACAGTAACTACACACTACTGCCTCTACCAAAAAACAACACACAAGCTGAATGCCCTCACTGCAGATGCAGAAGGATGACACTGGAGCTGCCACGCACTGAGCAGAATAATGTTGCAAGGCTGCTCAGCCCCTACATTAAGGAGGCAGTCAAACTCAATGCCATTATTACAGCCTCCCATGTTTCAGTAAGCAAAGACAGCGTAGCCTGCTTGCCTGCCATAACTGTTATATTAAAAGCATACTATAAGTAACATCATGCCAGTAGAGTCTGAAATGTGGGTTTGAATAATGTGTTCATGCAAAGCGCTACAGATACATGCTACATAGAATAAAGCAGAATTCTGGGAGTAGGTGTTTTTATCTTGCCTCCTATTTGGAAAAAAGTTTCGAAGATGCAGACTTGCAGTAGACACAGAATCTCAGGATACAGCTCTGGAGTAAACACAGGTACAAAAACCTGCATCATCAGAACTGGGCATGCTGCAGAAACCTGTAAGCACTTTCGCATGGAAATATTTTCTTCCTTAACTGCAAAACAAGCATACTGTTGATGCCACTTACTCAGAAAAGACACCAAGATGCTGCTGCAAGTACTACTGATTCACCCGCCTAAAATGTTTTACAACATGGTCTTTTATCATTGCTTACTTCCACAAATTAGATGTCAAATAGATGTTTGCCCCACTTATTTAAGAATGTTCATCTGCAGAAGCACTTGAAAGTCTTTCTAATGATACACAGCAGAGATCCTGGGATTAGTAATTTCCTAGAAAAAAAAGAGACTTAAACATGACCTCTGAATGCTATCTATACTGTACTCCAGCATCTTTGTAATAATGGTAAGTCCAACTCTAACCAGAGTTTCATATTTACCAAATCAATGCCCAAATGTTCAAGCACACCTTGGAAACAGAAATTTTCCATTAACATTGTATGCCCTGCTCTCCTTGTGCTGCGTTCAGCATTTGTCCTCTGACCAATTCAGCCACCTTGCCATCCAAGAAAACAAAACCAAACTATTTTCTTGGGGACTAATAACCTGAACTAGCTCAGGATGCCAAGGACAAACCTCCTCTTAGGCCAATGTGCTATCAAACAGCTTCTCAATGTATTTAATGGTCAAAGACTAAGTTTTAAGACAGACATGATGATTTGGAGCAGTGGCTCCTCCCTTTTGGCAGCAAAAGCTAAGTATTAGCTTAGTTACCCAATGTGCCACACCATTACCTATTACTGTTTGATAATGCTGTCTGGGTGAGACAATTACTGTGTTCCAAAAGTCTTCTTCAAACCTACCAAGTAATTTCTGAGAAACTCATAGTAGTGAGATTGTGACCATTCCATGAGTAATCATGATCCAAGACCCATGCTTACAAAATACTACTGCGTACATTCATACCAAAGCAATGAATGAACATGCAAATCTCTAAGCACTTCACGAATTGCACCAAAAGCTGCAAATTTATGTCGACAAAAAGATTAATTACAAAGAGGTCAATGTTGTGCAATACAGCTTTAATTGAAAGCCAGCTCCATTTTCTGTTTTAAGAACCCATTTGACTAACAAATGCATTTTGCATTAGAACTCCTGAACATTGTAATTATCAGACATGGGATTACATATGGATTGAAACCATGATAGAAGCTTGCGCCCTACTGAGACAACTTTCTGTCCTTGAGACAAAAAGGCTGATGAAGCTATTCCATTCCTGAACATCCCAAAACACAGATCATGTAAAATAGTTTGCAACAATTACTGCACACAGATTTTCCCCTTTCTCATTAGGTGAAGACTTTTTAGCCTGGATGCTTAAAGTCACTAACTATTCTTTACATCTAATAGAGCATGATGCATTACAGTAATCAATATTACAATAGTCAATCTGCAGTACCAAGCTACACAAATAGCTAGCTAGTTGACATTCTCTGTGACAAATATTTATATCTAGCTAGCTATAAGGTGTTAAGATTCATTTTACCTGTGGTTTCCAGGAGTATAGATTTAAGTACCACATAAACCAGGTAACCAGAATTCTCCAGGGAAAACTCCAAAAAATGTATATGGGTTTATACACATCAGCTGGTCTTAAATTTAAATACATTGCGAGTTCTACTTCACAAACTAAGAAAAAAAAACAGGACATTTTTATAAAATACCATCTCAGAAGGTACACTGAGAATATTAAAGAGTTTAGGAACTCTAACAAAACTGTCAAGATTATGATCTATGTTGAAAAGAGACTCCACAAAGTCCTCTCTCAGACAAAGTCCAGAGGGACCGTCCATCTAGAGCAATTTACCACATCACATTATTAACATACTTTACCATGGATTAAAGCATGGTTCCTTGTGGGATTCATTGAACTAGATATACAGGCATCTAAAGCTCTTTGAAATGTCCCGCAACAGCCTAACAAGCTTCTAATACTGCTTCTGGTAAATACTGGTCTGCTGTAGGTCCTGAGCCCATACAAAAATTACTCGGGCATCCCAAATACCCTAAACCATCCCAAATACCCTAAACCATCCCAAATACCCTAAACCATCCCAAATACCCTAAACCATCCCAAATACCCTAAACCATCCCAAATACCCTAAACCATCCCAAATACCCTAAACCATCCCAAATACCCTAAACCATCCCAAATACCCTAAACCATCCCAAATACCCTAAACCATCCCAAATACCCTAAACCATCCCAAATACCCTAAACCATCCCAAATACCCTAAACCATCCCAAATACCCTAAACCATCCCAAATACCCTAAACCATCCCAAATACCCTAAACCATCCCAAATACCCTAAACCATCCCAAATACCCTAAACCATCCCAAATGTCATCAGATGTGTATACGAAGCTCAATGTATACAACTACTTAAAGAGCTGCTTGAACTACTTGAGTTGAACCACTAATGGTTAATGTTATGCTCTCATGATAACCATTCCATCTTTCAACGCAATTCCTTACTGATAATCCCTTCCAACATATAACCTGTTCTTGAAGTGAGAATCTGAAAAGCCTCTAAACCAAAACCAAGTCAATTCTTTAACAGCCCAGAATCAGTGTCAAGCATTTTTTCCTATGTGAAAACACATCAGCTTCTGTTCCTCACAGTCCCTGAAGCAGCAGTCTTTAATTTAATCAATATACCTCCCTTAACAGTGGAGGATCCCTATGAACTGTTAAAATACAGCAGCAGAACATCCTTGAAAAGTTTACAAGTAAAATATGAACAAAACACTACCTGCAATACAAATTAAGCAAATAAAGGCAAGCACCATATATAGTCAGATAGTTTAAATATAAAACAAGCTTACAGAAATGAGAAATCAATCCCTTTATGAAGACTAAAGCGTCAGTTTTCACATCAAAGGACAGCTGTGTAAGGTAGAGAGTGCTGCTTACCATCTAACCAGGCACTGATATTTCAAGGTAGTACTTTACAGTATAAAGAGTAGTACTGCATAGGAAGCATTACCTTTTCTTCTGTTACAAGGCTTACCATTCACCTATCTCAAAGAAACTAAAAACTATCACTGGAAGAGGTCACTAGGAAAAAGCAGATTCTGCTGTAACCAGCTGTTACAGAAAGCAAGTGCACACCTCTAAAGCCGAGTTAACCATCTGTTACCTTATCAGAACAAGTTTTTAGAAGTACTAGCCTTCATACACCCTTCTTTTTCCAAACAATTAGCCTGAAAACCAGTGAAGACTGTGATGGGCTGAGTTAATTTCAGTGCAACACAAAGCACATAACATTAACTTTGCTCAACGTGGAATTGTTAAGAGCTGTCTTCAACGGAATTATAAATTTTTATTTGAGAAGTCTGAAGGGACTCAGTTACAAATCACCACAGAAATCTTCATACATTCTCCTCTTTTTTACAGATGAGTAAAGATGCCTCTGTTCATAAAGAAAACTTTCTGTAACTGCAATCGCAGTGCAACACAGCTCAGTGGAGTTTAACAGACTTGATTCATGGCACAACTTTAAGAATTCTTCACACTGCTTAATTTATAGGGATTATGCTTCTGAATGGTGTTCTTTTTACATATTCAATGGCAATCAGGATAGAGAGAGTCCCACCTGCAGTCTATGTGCCTCAGTACATACTACTTCAAACTGTATAAAAGGTGAAAACATTTCAAAGCATATATTCAATTTTATCTTTGATTCCACCAGTGCACATTCTAAAAAGCATGACCTCAGTCCTTATTCAGCTGCTTATAAAACCAATTATAACCTGAGTAGCTCTTTAAAAGGTCACTAGTTCCACAGAAAATTAAAAGTTGAAAACTTTTTTATTAGATGAATTCTCTTATTCTTCAGGACAAAAGCTGTCCCACCAGCTGTGGGTGTTTCAACACAGCAGAAGCTACAAGGGCTCTGGTTCACCAACCAGTTACACACGCAATTCTACTGCTTGCTTTTGGCATTAGCAAATGCACTATGTTCAGCTGAAAGCCCCTGTATTTTCACTTTGGACTATCTTAAACATTTGCATAAATGGAGAGATTGTTGTGGACACTTTTTATACAAAGCTGTGGGAGAACTGTTTTGAGTCACACTTTGCCATATCAAAGAATGTCTGAAGCATCTTAAAGAGAAAAAAAAAAAGCGCTCACTTAGAAGCTTTCTGTCAAAAAAAGTTCCAAGAGCTTTTACTGAGAATCTAAAGCTCAACACAGGTTTTAGGACTACATTAAGTAGGTAACCTGCTTTTGAGTAAATAAATTTGGGTGTTAAACAGGGGGAGAATGTTTCTGGAAGCATGCCTCAATGTCACCATTGAGGAATGTCGTTATGTCCACTGCTTTCACAGGGTAAGATGTATCACTATTCCTCTACAGGAGCGGGTGAGGTAGCTGCAATATCCCAGGAACTCTGGCAGTAGTGGCATCTCCATGTGGTGAGCGCCAGTCCCTTAACTGTCTTAGCAGCCCTTCACTGGGCTCTATCCCGTAGCTCTGTCTCTTGTCTTGGGGAGCCGAGAACTGGACACAATACTACAGATGTGGCCTAACCAGTGCTGAAAGCACTCATCTAAATGGAAATCATCATTCAGTGAAGGCAGCAAAAAGCTGCAACACCCCACCTCAGCCCCTGTTTCCATTCATCAGTATTTTGTTAGATGCTTCCTCCAATCTGCACTTTACTACTTCTGATTTGCTGCTGGATCTAACTGCTCAAGTTCTACTGCTTATCCTTTACCAGATTCTTCCTCTAGTTACTCATGTAATTCATCAACTAACATTCTACTGAATTAATCCTCTAGCACTTCAACCCCTTTTCTAATTCTTCACTAGAGTCACCCAACAACTGATGAACCCTGAACAGCAAACTACAGAAAGGTAATTAGAATCTTAGTTGAATTAGCCCCTTCATGCTGCCAGCAAAGATAAAAAATTCTTTGAAAATATTAAAACATCTTCATACATTGTTATAGAGATTAAACAGTATCAAGGCACTGAATAGGAAGAGCTTTGCTTTTCACGTACACTTCTTGCAGTTTTCAATATGAGACTACTTTAAGTAAATACTGAACACAGGATCTGTTCCACTTTCTAGGTCAGCATTTTATGCAGTAGAACATACACAGTGATTTCATAAGAACTGCAACACCTGAATAGGCTTTCAATATGCTACAGTAAGCGACATCACAAGCCAAAGGACCACCAGCACTATGGTAATAAGATCACTTTGACAATTTTATCACACTGTTTCTCCTTTAACTAAAGGACGCATCAAGGCTTCAAGAACTACTTAAGCTACCTGAACCTTAAGGGGCTCTATCCCCCAAGCAAACATATACCATGAATTTGGGAGAGTATCACCTACATTACGTTTGCAGTTGTTCTTGTTTTGATACAAGAAAAATCTTTCCTTCAACCATCCAAGTTCAAGCTGAGAGCTATGGTGTAAGAGTTACAGTTAACCTGTCCAGTTCAGAACCTCTAAAAGCTACATTAAATATTTACAAATAAAAACAGATCAAATTCAACAAATTAAGTTCACCCAGTCAAATTCTCTAAAGGGAATTTCAGCATATTGAATGTTGAATGGTTCCTTTCAACCTAGAGACACAGCACTCACAATTTTATGGCTTTTTAAACCACGACTTCCAACAAAACATACCTGTTCTGTACTATCAAATAAAACAAGAACAAACAGGTAGGAAATAAACATTTTAAATCTAACACAAAATGCCCACTGTTTACCTGCAGTTCTCAGAGCTATTTCTAATAAAGCTGCATTAGCTATATTTGTTCTGCAAGAGTAAAGTTTTAGCCCATTTTAGATAAACATAACTAAACCAGGTGGATTACTTACCAAAGAAGTCAAATGAAAAGGGGTCCCTTCCACCAAAAAACTCCCTGAACACATCTTCTGGGTTACGGAATGTAAATCCAAATTCAAATGGATTATCATGATGATTTCCACCTGCAAAAGATGTTAAATTTCATTTACCCTCACACATTCTTACTAACAAGAAAGTTCAGGTCTGTATGGTATTTGAATCATTTAGAGATATAAACCCATCTTTAAAATTTCTCTTTCCCTTTCAGGTATAAAGTCCAGACAACACTTCTCATCATTAATTGCCTTGTCTCTGTTTACAGATATCAGTAATACCTTTTACTACAACAAGAAAAACTGCAAAAACAACTGTCACTTCTGTTTTCACAAGGTTACATTTTAGGCCTTAGTACAGGCATTTCCAGATTCCTGTCTTGAAAGAAAGCTGCAGAAAATGGCTTTCCACCAGAACAAAGAAAGCAAAGAACTGGCAATTGTCAACATACCTCCACCTCCATTTATTAAGCCTTCTTTTCCGTATCTGTCATAGAGCTCACGTTTTCTAGCTACAAGGAGAAGTTGTATATGTCAGTAAAAAGGCACATTGAATTTGGAAAAGAAAAAAACCCAACAACAAAACACAACAAAAAAAACAACAGAAATATGTAACCGGTATACTCAGCTATACATTTCTCAAAGCTAGTTTGTCTGAGACAGTTCTGTCATGTACCTGGGCAAACATTTTTACTGAGAATTGCCAAAGCAATTTAGGCTCAAGAAGAACAGATACTAAACCTTAGGACTTACTACCATTTAACTGCAGAAGCTCTGATTCTGTTGAATAAAAAAAAAAAAAAAAGGAGGTATAAGGACAAACTTCACAAGGAAGCTTGCCTTTAAAACAAGAACACTGCAGTCAAATCTCAAAGTTGGTTAGAACTTGCCTGGATAAAGCCCTGATCTCCTCTATCTCTAAGAAAAGATTCCACAGTCTCTCTGGAAAACAGTCCCAGGCTCAAGCACTCTCACTGTTAGCATTGTCTTCCTTCTACCCAACTGGAATTTCCCTTGTTATAAGCCTCAATCACTGCCTCTTTTTCTTCCTATTGCACAAGATCAAGCCCATTGTAACAGAGCTATGAGAATGAAGGACAGTGTTTGTACGAGTGATCGCAAAACACCTCAAATTAATAAACTAGAAGTGATTATAATTAAAGGGGAATGACATGATGTTAAAAAAATGTGATGGAAGGATATGACTCAAACTGCTAGCTTTCTATGATTTCTGAAGGCATGGAACAGCTTGCTCTTAATTTCACTGCAAACCAGCCTTCCAGTAGTCATGAGAAAAGGGAAAAAAATAATTCTACGTTATTACAGAGATAAGACTGCTCTGTTGTTTCTGGAAGGGAACCTGAAGAGTTTACTGAGGCAGACAGTCAGTTATTTCGCTTGCACTGGCATAGAAGCAGCCAAAAAATAGTAGGGGCATCTGATTTCAGACTCCTAATGTTAACATCCTATTCCCACTGGAAACTCCTTAGTGAAAGATGCTTTTGAAATTTGAATAGCAGCATTGAAATAACATGCAGTTACCTCAAACAGTTGCTGAAAAGTAAAATACACCTAACAGGGATTAAAATTTCATATACTGGGCACCATCTTCAAATAATGGAAACATGCAATAGGATCCCCCCCACACCCCCAGCAAAGCTTGGTACATTATCTATATTGCCTTTCTGGAAAGTAATTTTAAAGAGAAGATGTTACCCTACCCACCAATGTAAAGAGACCAAAGCAGTAAGGCAGACAAACTGACAGAAGGAACAGGAAACAGCACAGACAATCTGAAGGCCCACAAAGCCTGAAGTTCATCTTGAAAACTGTAACGTTCTTGAAACCACAAGGGAAGCGTGTTCTATGATCGCCCAATTTCAGTATTCTTTGCTTATGTAACCCCTTACAAAACTATTCTTCTGCCAGAAATTTGTATCCATTCAAGCCTGTAATAGCATCAGAAAATTTCATTAAGTCTGCAGAACAGTTGATTGCCTCTCAACTACAGGGCTCAGGATTCAGATATCCCTGCTGCACAAATGATTGTCAAGACACCAGTAACTTAGGATTTGGTCTAGATCCAAAACCAGGCAGCATTTTTAGAAGATGTTTTAAAATTCTAGCAGTGTAGTCTTTCCACAGAGCTTTAAGATCTGTAAAGCAACCAGACCAGGATCCTATTTTTATCTTGCTTAAAATAAAAAAATTGCATAAGAAGGTTAAATTACTCTAGATTACAAAGATACAATGAACTGACAAACTAAATTCTCTTTCTACAATGTCAATTACATACCAAAAACAACCCAAAAAAAGGTGGGTGTACAGCTTGATAAACAAGGCCAAATTCTGAAAGATAATCTAGATGCTGCTAGCACTTTAAATATAGCTTTCCCTTGCTCACTGGTCTCAGGTGAAATCAAGGACACTTCAGAAATAGCATAGACAGCTGCAGTCAATTACAGGGGAAAAATAATCAAAGTCACTTTGTTATGATTCAGGCTGCTTTTGCCAGAATATCAGCACAAATTAATGATGCCTTCTCCAAGCAAAAAGACAGGGGTGAACCATTAAGCTGAATTCCTATACCACATAGGTGAAGCTAAACAACTTTTCCTGAACAATGCAAAATTAATACTCTCCTCAAGTACCACTGAGGACTGAATTTATGGAATTCCCCCAAAAGCAATCCAAATTTTCAGCAAGGTTTACAGTATGCTTGGGCTTTGTCAAGACTAGTTTACTGTAATAAGAAATAGAGGCAGCAGACCCAGCAGCAGATACTTCAGAGCCTGTCTAGCCTGACTTTCATTGGATAAACAACATCATTACCCCTTACTGATGGTAACACTGGCTTCACCTCCCAAGATGAAAATGGCTTGGTATTCAGATTCAGAAATTTCTGAAGAGGGCCTGGCAAACAAGATCTCGATTTCTAGAAGAAATTTCTGCTTATTCTATCTTACCTGCAAGTTTCTTTATCTCTCCTTTCTTTTGAAAGGGAAGTATTTGAGCTGGATGGTAAACCAAAGTTACAATATCCCTTTAAAGCATCATACATCAGCACTTTTGGTCTGTTAACCAGGCTATAGAGAGGCAAGAGCCCTTTTAAAATACTTACCATCTGACAAAACTTCATAGGCCTCTGCTACTTGTTTAAACTGCCGTTCTGCCTCTTCTTTATTGTCTGGATTTTTATCAGGGTGCCATTTTAGCGCCAATTTACGGTATCTAAATGGAAGGAAAATAAAGTATTTTATTCTGAAATGAATGAATATACTATACAGATAAACACAAAATGTTTCAAACAAGTTGTGAGGGATTAAAACATTTAGAAATTCCCCAGTGCTTTGTATCTGGCATCTAAACCAGTACCAACAGTTTCTACAGGTACACCAAGAGCCATCTAGTCAGATTTTATTAAAAAAAAAAAACAACAAACAAACCAGAAATAAAAAAGTGGGTTTGGGGTTCTTTAGCTGTTTTGAGAATATTCCTGTGTGTTTCCAATCAATATCTGGCGGGTCTCAGAAAAACATCGTGTAACATTTCAGCTATGGGCTTCTCCTTAGAGCTCCATATTTATTTAATACTACAGTCAACCATGGGAAGCATCAAGAGTACTCTTCTGGCACAGAGAAAGACAATAATGTTCCAGGAGTACCCTGACACCAAACTCTGGCAGCAGCCTAACATCAGTCACATCAGTGCTACATCTGCACATGCTTTCTATTCTCAAATGAAATATTTTAGACAGAGTGCTCAACTTGGAGCAGCAAAGCTAACCTTGCACTTAAGTTGGAGTGTTTTACATCGAGTCATGCAATAACACAGCCTGAACATTTGAGCTAGCAAAGTAGCATGTGCAGCAATTTGCAAAATAAAAATGGAAGAAAGAAAAAACCCATATAAATCAAGCTTCCATGCACTAATTCGGTTAATTAAGTTTAGAATATTGGAGAAGGCAAAACTGAAACACAGTATTTTCAGGTCACTTGAAACTGCAACTCACTGTCAAACAGTTTTAGCATACTAAAAATGAGAACTACAGATATGAGCTCCTCCCAGCTGTTTTCTGAAAAGTAAATGGTATTTTCTGAAAATGTTAGGAACATCCACCTTAAAACAACACATAAACAGTAAATCTAAATGAAGAACAGTGTGCAATTCCTTTGTACTCTCCTAATTTAACATGGGGGGTGGAGAGGGAGGAATACTAACTGATGTTTAGTCCATCCAAATCTAAGCACACAGAAACCAGACCTCACGTTAACAAAGAGCAACGTGCCAAATGCTTGTTAATAACTTTGTAAAAGCATCTCTGCAAACGGAGGGGAGGCCTACTTAATGCAATCCAGCCAAACAAGGGACTGACACTGTCTGTACCAGATCAAGTTTGGAAGCACACTTATACAGAAATGTACTTAACAGTGATAAAAATCCAATGACTGACAACATTCTCACTTCAGCAGTACTCAAGTTTCTTTTCCTAATTTCATAAAAACAAGCAAGTGCTTTTTCTTCAGAACACTGAAGATTTCTGTTAGCAAAGCTATCACCTCAGATGACTAAACTCACATCCTAGTATTAACCTCAAAGTGAGAATCTATAAACAATGTTATTATATTTGTTCCTTAAAATACACAACATCAATTAAATATATGCTAGTTATACTTACGCTTTTTTAATATCTTCTGCTGAGGCATGCTTCTGCACTCCCAGAACTTCATAATAATCCACCATGTTTCAGTAGTCGTCTTCTTAACAACAGCTGAGCCTTTCAAGTCCTGTAATAACAAGATTTTGTAAGTTAAGCTTGTCCAGTAACGCTACTTCACAGAAGTCAGGTAGGAGAGTAGTATCTTTCAGTAGCAAACCTGATCTGGGAGCTGCTGGCTGTTAGAAATTCAAATGTTCCAAAGTCAAAAAAATAAAGACATTCGCGATTACTGTTGTTCCGATTTTTATGCTACTCAATCCCCCTAAATCACAGTGCACAGACACAGCAGTAAACAGCAAGCTCCTGAAGAAGACTAAGCACTGTGCGTCACCATCTTGATATATACATTAATAACAATGCAGAAGAAACCATGTATCATTTATACTTTGTCCTCTCTGACACCCATGTCATGTCTTAAGCACATAAACAAAGGGCCACATCTTTCACATCTACTCTTCAGAACATTACTTCCACTGAGATGCTTCCTTCAAAACCACAAGGTACATGCAGGTCTTAGACATCTAAAATTTCTCCTACTCAAACACTGACTGAAAATTCGCACAGCTACTGAATTCTATTTACTTTCTGTATGATTACCAACATAAAGCACACAGCCAGGCAAGACTGCTCAAACTACAAGGTTAACCAACCAACAGAAGAGAAGCACCTTGTGTTTAAAAGAATGAAGTTTTCACAGGAGTCCTAAGAAACCTACAAGCTAAAAGAAAAAGCATTTGCCCTACTCAAATACTGATTGTTTCTTGTCAATTTCAAGAGTTAAAGACCAGTTATACTAACAATTACTTCAACTAAGTACCACAAAGACAGAAGAATCTTTCTAAAAATGTCAAGAACATTTCATGTCTTCATGCAGAGGCTTCTTCTTCCCACCACTGCAACAAGTCTCCATTCTGGCCAAGCTTCCAACCAACTTTCCATCCTACCAATGCTGCTGTTTCAAGTTTTTTTTGAACAAGGCAACGCCAACTTTTACAATGAATTAACTCACTGCCAGCAAAGTCTCACAAACATAAACAAATATAACAATACAGCAATGTATTAGTCACATTTTCTTAATCTGTGTATCAAGAATAGAAATTCATTTAAATCACTCCTCCCTCAAGTCATTCAGTGTTTTTCATTTCAGCCCAGGCAAAGTCTCATTTTCACTGTATTTCATACAAATACTGAAAGAATCAATCATGATATAGCCCAGTAAAATATTCTGAAATTAGTTTACTGTACTAGTATTACATATATCTTTCAACATCCAGAGAGACTTCCGTTTAAAATGAACTGGTACATCTTCAAAATTCATTGCTGTTCTAAGTTAAAGATTAATGAGCTTTATTTAGGGATGTGGTTACACACACATTTCCTCAAATGGCAAAACCAGTTTAAGAAATACCCTGCCATGCTACCTTCCCCCTCCAGACTACTTAAAGATGTATATGTAGGGAAGAGCTACATGCATTTAGAAGTTGGGTGGGTTTAGCAATCTAGTTAAAAATACTGTCCCACAAACACAAAATTAAAGTGTAGCAGGTGAACAGACCTCTAATTATTCTGCCCTTTGAAGAAACCTCACTGAAAAAAACTGTAAGGGTATAGTAATTTTGTGACCAACACCAAGGGAAGTTGGGAGACATGCATTAAAACTAACACAAATTCTAGCACAGTAATGGCAAGGTTCAATATGTAAACAAGGAGATTAGCAACAATATACCAGAATATTTGCTGGCAGCTAGCCTGCTTAGTTTTGTTGTTTGCCAAGCAATGATTAGAAGAGCTCAATGGACATACAGGTGAGGAGCAAGGTTAGCAAGAGTTAAATATATTATCAAATCCTGCAGCCAATCCTTATGAGTAATAGCATATATAGAACAAAGTTTACAGAGAGAAATCAGGAGGGGGAGGGGGGAAAATCTAGTGTAAGTAATGCTTAAAGCTAGACACCACAACCCCTCCTAACAACACGTACTAGCCTAAAACCAGTGAGCTAACAGCAGGAAGCCACAACACACAGAAGCTACATACAATACCACTAAGTGTTTTTCCTATACTCACCTTTTTTTCTTGCATTAGCAAGTCAATTTAGGCAGATATCTTGAAGGGAAAATTCAACCCTCAAGCTCCTAGTTATAATAAGCAGGTAGAAAAAGCCACTTAGATGTAAAAAAATAAATCACATCTTTTCCTAGAGAACCTTGTGCACACTGGCAGTCATGTTGATTTCAACATATACTTCTTTAAACACTTTAGCTGATTGTTAGTGCTGCAGCGTTACATGTTCTGACTCAAAAGATGCACTGATGTATCTATCCTAAATAACACAAATCTGAAGCTGGGATCAAAAATGAGGCAACATGACCAGTTCTTAACAGATTACTCTGACCCTAAAAAGCAAATCCTCCAAGGACGGAGGAATTATTTCAAAGAAGTATCTGGGGTTTCAATATTCTTTTGTGTGTTACTGTTAAGTTTTTACTTGCTACTAACAAAGTCTGGAATTAAGACATGCCAGCAGCTCTCTAAAGAAAACAAACCATTTATATTTTCCTCTTAAACATTCAGGTGACAGTAAGAGTTCATCTCTGACCAATCATTATTTCTATCGGCCAGTTACCATAAAGCATAAATGGCAGTGTTACAATTTTAGGCAGAGGAACTTTTTTATTGTGCACAAAAATATCTTCACAGTATTTAAATGAAGAAAGCTTTCTGCATTTTCTGGGGTTTCTGTTGGGTTTCTTTTTCCACTAAAATCAGTAGTTCTAAGGCTAGCAGGAATCTACACAGTGAAAATGCCTAAATGTTTCAAAGAAGCAAACCATATACCTTCTTGCAAAATGAAAAGCAAAAAAATCCTCAACTGTCCTAAACAAAATGGCATGACAAAAATTTTCTTCCAACCTTAAATCTGTCAAGCAATTTGTCTCCAAAATTAAGGGGTTATTTTTGCAAAGCCAGAGGAAGCCAGCCCACATTAGGTAATTTCTCACCTCCAACCACAGAAAAATCTTCAAAGTCTAAGAAAGAAAAACGAGCAGAAATACTTCAGATAAAAGAATTTGTTTTCATGGCCTCCTTGTTTGCTTGCAAAAATCCAGTTGTGTTCATAACTGTACTATTTTTATAGAATGATACCAGCTACTCTAACTTCTCTCACCCCTGGAGCATGAACAAATCAAACATTCAACTGTTTAAGTGAACCAAAAGCCTCCATACCTTACAGATTTCTCAGTCCTCACAGGAGAAGTCAGCTTTGTTCTGGCCTACCAAGCAGAAGCCCTGACTGCTCATACCTACTCAAGGCAACTATGAGGTATACACGACCAGGCTTGAGACCTGCCTCTTAGGCACAACACAAAGCTAGATCAGTTTCGTTATCTTGAAAATTGGCTCAAACTCTTTACAGCAAAGTCCTCAGCTACATAAAAGGCATGAGGAGAATTACAGAAGACAGATAACTTAGAGAGCTATAAACTTTTATAAGATCAGATGACAAAGAAGAGAGAAAGTAATCAGATGCATAGCCAGCAGGGATGACAAAGCAGCACCCCTAACTAAATATGGAAGGGAAGAACGTATCCAAACAAGAAATTCTTAAATCAGTCAGGAGGGAACTCAGACAGCAAGGGGCACACGACCTTTGCAGTCAGCCCAGTCAGAAAAAGTTATCTATTTCTGGCCATGAAGCAATGGGGCAGCACAGAGAGTCCTGAAAGATGCCAGAAGAGCTCCAACTCAGTGACTAGCAGCAGTCACCTGGGTAGAGAGAGAAGGAGTTTCAAATCCCCGATTTGTGCCATTCACAGAAGCAGCCAGTCATCAACATCCTGTGCAAGTTGCATAGCCATCCAATTCCTAGTACCTGTCCCGCTTTCTATGAACGTACCAAAAGGACTGCATCCTGCTGGCAAGACAGCAAGAATAAATACCCTGTTCTGAATCCCAGTTCAGCCTGAGCTCGTCTCTGACCTACTCAACAGCAACTGAGCTATTTAGAGACTTCTCTGGCATGTTAATAGATGATGCACACACTCAATCTTTGGGAACTGCAACCTATGATTAAAAAACCTATGATTCCAAGAATTTTATTAGAAAGCAGTGGGTCAGCTGGACTTGCTGAAATTTTACACTCCTTCAAACAGAAACAAAACTACAATACCATTAATACTGTTGTGGATCCAGAGCCACCCAAACATCAAGCAACACACACACAGACTTTCAAAGTTTTCTGGTACTTCTTAATTTTTATATAGGTAACCTTTAAGGCATCTTTAGTAAGTTCATTGTTATTTACAGTCCAGCAAATTCAGACATACACAAATCTTTTCAGTCTTCAAGCAACAAATTTGATCTGAAGTACAGTCACTTAATTTGCTCACAAGCTATACATTTCACACACAACCCATGAATTGTAATTATCTCTCCAAGCTACCCATTTAAAAGAAGGGTAAATAAAGATCAACCATAAAGCACTAAATATTTATCAAGGCTTCCAAGACACAACTGTAACAGTGGCTCAAGGAGTTCTCAGTGGCTTGTAGCAGTCACTGGTTTTAACATACAGACACTGGTTACAGAAACACCACCTTCTGGGGTCATCCCATGCCCTTACAAAAAGAAAAAGGTAAATCTCGCACCACAACTGTTCAGAGCACAGCACTGCTCAGGCAACAAGACATTTTATCTAGTACAGCTCAAACACACAGGAAGCTATACAAATCCCAAAACCATGGCCAGCTCCCAAACAAAATGAAGAGATCTTTGTCAGTTCTATCAATAGCATCTGGGATGTGCCACCCGTAACTGAGCAAAACCATGAGCAGCACTGTGCTAGCACTATACAAGTGCTAACAGAAAAATGATCACACCGTATACCAGAAAACTCTGATAAGTGCAATACAATGAAAAAACTCATGTAAAGTTTGCAATGAATTAATATGGCAAACATATTTAAACAATGCACCCACATTTTTTTCTTCCCCTGATATAGGTACAATGTGGTACAGACTACGGTATACTAAAAACTTCAGTACTTTGAACTTCTACTTACCCAAGAAAGCCTAGAAAAGCTGCCACAGTTTAACTTCACAGGTTCCTTAAATTTACTGTTTCACAGAAAAATGTAAATTTACCATATAATTAAAGTTAATAAAATATACTTAAATAGCAATGTTAATACTCATTATGTTAATAATACCACAGAATTCCTGTGAGATGAATGTAATAAAATGAGCATTCAAAAAAGCTTAATTTAGAAACAGGATGTTTGCTGTAAGCAAAGACTATGTCAGAAAACAGGGTGGATTTGGATACTGTGATTATTATACAAGATGATGCAGTTTATGCAGGGGAAAAGGCAGCTAAGTTGACTGCCTTACCTTGCAGTTCAAGTCCTATTTAATAAAAACAACCACCAAAAAAACCCCAACAAAAAAAAAGAAAGCCACCTGCCCAAGGCTCCCTCACCCCTCAAGGCAAGAAGTTTCAAAGAACCCTCTCTATTCCTCTCCTTCCCAAGGGGAGTGAGACAACTGTGGCAAGAACTTGGACGAAGCCTTGGGCGAGATGGTTTAGTGTGAGGTGTCCCTGCCCATGGCAGGGGGGTTGGAACTAGATGATCTTAAGGTCCTCTCCAACCCTAACTAGTCTATGACTATGATTCTAGCTACAGGACTTCATCCATATTACTGCCTGGCACACAGAAAGCCTTCTGAGGGCAAGAAGGAAGACTCCATTACAAAGCAATTAATCTACCAAAAACGGAAGGAGAAGAAATCTAAATTCTTTGTCTGTCAAAGAAATGTAAGCAAGCTAACAAAAACCAGGAAAGGAAGTGGGTAAGTGACAAGGCTACTCTCACGCTCTTGGCCAATACTCTGCTGCTTATCTAGCTGATCTATGAGCATGCCCTAAATCAAGGGGAACTTATTCACAACCTTTCCTTAAAGCAAAGGGGCATTTTTCCAAAACACAACAACTCAGGTGTCCAAATTTGGAACTGTGGCATATAAATATCTGAACACTAGCACTCTCCTAAAACTAACCATAAAAGGCTATTTTACATAAAGTAAGACTATTCCTTACTCATTTTAAAAAATGTATGAACAGTGTTTGATTAAGTGATTAACAACAGCAAAAGCCTCAACTGGCAAAGATCAGGTTCAGAAAGTTTCAGCCAAATTATAACATGCAAACAGATGATCCTTCAGGGAAAATAGTTTAAAATTTCTACGCACATCCCCCAACTACTTTTTGAAGACAATTTTACTTAAGCCAACCAGCAAGAAGAAATGTTACACTAAAGCAAGCACCAACTACTTTTTCAGAACCATGACAGGCTGTCATAGATTAGATGTTAAGAACAGAAAAGAATTTCTTCTAATCAACAGAATTAACAACAATTCAACAAAAAGTGGCTGCAATGCTGCTATGAGTGGCTTTAGACTTATAATATAAGCTTTACAATCCTTACTAAATGGTGAGTCCTTACTAATACCTACGGGTTTTCAGCACTTATTTGGAACAAACAGGAAAAAATGACACCTACAACTCGTAACTGTAAGAGAGAAATAATTCATGCATATGAATTTCATTCTTAACAGTTAAATGAACAGAAGCAGGATAATGCTTTCATTAAGTCTGAACTTAAAAATCTAACACCTGTTCAAATGAAGTATTTCATCAAAAGCAAAAAAAAATGTAACTTAAGCCTCGTGATATAATTAACTACGGTTTTAATATAAATCTATCTTGAAATAAACCATTTTCATATAAAAGATATAAGAATTTTTGACAAAGCTAAGTAATTTCTCACTAATCCTTCCTTAAACAAGCCAACAGAAAAGAAAAGCTGTTGGCAGAAAATGTTTTCAGGACACAGCTGACAAGGTTCTTCATAAGTACTATTAGAGAAATGGAGCACTTCCTACTTAGGGAGCAAAAAACTAAAACATTAAACTTCATACAACTAAGTTGAAAGTTAAGGCAATAAATTCAAAATATCACTATTTATATGGTAACAAACACATGGCCTGCTCAAGCCTCCAATTCCAGTATACTGGCCTGACCAAGATACACTGTCCTCTACAGCCAGCAGCACAAGAGCAGAACATGCTAACACGGGTGGCTGCACTCTACCACCAACCCAATGTGACACTGCAGTCAATTCCAGACTAGAACTCCAGTGCCTCTGGACTCACAGTAAAACACAGTAATAACCTTCATGTCACATAACCTCAGTTCATAGACCTAACTGCACAAAGCGCAGATATACAGAGGCAGGAGACCAGAAGTTTTATAGTTCAAAAGAAAACCACGGGTACTTCTTTCCTCAGTACAGTCCAAACACTATTAGGAATTTGTGTATCACTGTCACTGAGGTGGTGATTTACCATAAGTTGTTTCCTGTCTCCATGTACATTCCAAAATTTCTAGCAGATGAAAGAAGGAATACGGCAGGTAGAGAAATTTATATGTCTATTAAAAAAATAAACAGCAAAACACATTATCTCTCCAACTAAAAATTGTGTTACACAGAAATTAATCCTTGCATCCTTCCTCACAAAGTCCAGCCAAGATAAATCAGTAAACTGCATCAATCTAGGAAAGACAAAAGAAAATACCAGAGAGAAAAACTGTTTTGGTAAGAATGTGCTGTAGTCAGAAAGCACAAGTGCTAAAAAAGACAAATCTTATGGAGAGTGAGAGGGAACTTTACAGTTTGTGGACAGAGAAATTAACACTGCAGTTTAAATAATACTGCCAGTAAGAAGAGTAATTTAAAATTATCCTCAAATATCCGGGATTATTTAAGAAAATTAAATTCTACATTAACTTCAGTTTCAAACAGTCTCTTGCTCTCCACTGAAAAGGCAGCACAAGAGCCAAAAGGGGAAAACAGTTTCAGTATTGCGCTCTAGTTCTCATTTTGGCTGTTTAAAATAAAAACCCACAAAAAAGTAACCATGGACAAGATCTGTAAATACATTTACTCACAAATGTCCAAACAAAACTTCCCTGACAACATAATCCAGTGAACTAGACGGTACTTTAACTATCAGGCTCTTCAGCACCAGTTGAACATAAAATCCCTCCTAAGAAGTACAAGGATCTCCAAAAAGTAAACAAAAATTAAGGTGAGCAAGCAGCTATAAGTGCAACCTCAGAGAAGCAGGAACACAGCACAGTTTCATTCCAGCTGTTCGCTCTGTCTCAACACCTTGTTCTTATCACTTCTGGACACTTTATATCCTAAAAACTCAGCGCTTGGTCACTGACTGACTATTCAATGTCACAAGCTTCACCATTTGCACATTAGCATTGTTATAAATTTAGCTTCTATGATGTTACTGTGACAAATGAGAACCAAAAGAGCAGTTTATCAGAACTCAAAACAGATTTGCTCAGTATTTTGAATAATCTTTCTTAATGCCTTCATGAGAATGGCTCAAGCCTGCAGCACTGGTTTTCAGCTGCCCACAAAGAGCTCGGACAGTAAAAACACAGCACAGCTTAAAATACTGCTTCAGTCAGGAACACCGGTCATAAATAACTTCAGTTCCCAACTCACCAGCCTCTCAGAACTCCTGCGAATTCTTCACAGGCAGGTGAAGAACATTGTCGTTAATGTTCAACTCAGCTTGGAGCTTGACAACTGTGAGTTCAAAACACCTGAGCAGTACTGCCTTCACCCACAACAAACCTCACTACTGACCCTGCTCTGAGCTATAAACACAGAATAGGATTTAATTAAACTGCTTCTATCAGAGAAAAAAGAAAAGCCCGTTTAGTTTACAAATCTGTGAAAACAATACACGCGAGAAAAAGAAAAAAAAAAAGAAAAAAGAAAGGACTCTAGCTAAAAGGCCTATTCAAGACGATCAAGAGCAAACGCTGATCTAAGGCGCTCCCTCACCTTTCTGTAACTGAAACCACTGGAAGGAAAAGAAATCGAAACGCGGATTTTATTTCCCCCGCCACGGACCTTCTCTGCTTACAGCCACCCGGAGACAAATCCGACCTGGGATAGCACGGCCCGGGAAGGCCGAACTGTATCTCACCGCTCCACGTTACGGCCTGAGCCGCAGGCAGCAGCGGCGCACGGGGGCGATTCGCTCCCTCCCTCCCCGCCCTCAAGCGCCGGTGCTTCTCGCCGCCCCCCCATACGCAAACCTCTCCCAGGCCGTCTAGGGCCCGTCGCCATGCCGCTACCGAACGGCTGGGGACAAACCTCAGAGACAGAAGAGACGCCCGTGCCCGCTGGGGACCCTCCGCCGCCCGTGTTCCAGGGTACAGCATGGCGGCGGCGCCGGGCCAGGCCCCCACCAAGCCGCGCCGGAGGCCCCGTTACCACCAACACTGTTGCTAAGACCCGAGGCCTGGCACAGAACGCAGCATTATCCCCCCCCGCTGCCCTTCCCCCTTCCCCTCTCACGGCCGGGCGAGCCGAAGCGCGCTCGGAGAAGCCTCGACGCCCTTCACTCACCCGCGCGGTGCCACCGAAGCGCTGCCGCCGCCCTCCCGCCAGCAGCGCCGGACAACGGCAACTGCGGCAGCTCTTCGCGACCGCAAACAGGAAGCTCCGTCACCGCGTAACGTCACTTCCGAGAGGCTGCTTCCGGAAGTTTCTCGAACGGCGTGCCGCTCCCCCATCGCCTTCCCCCTCCCGCCGCGCGCGAGTAGAGACCGCCCCCTGCCGGCGGCCGGCGGCTCGGCAGAGGGCGGGGCTTGGCGCCTGGCGGGAGGGGCCGGGAGGAGGAGGTGGAGGTGGTGAGGGGGGAGCGGACGGTCCCTGCAACGAACGCGTTTGGGAGGGCTGTCGCAGGGAGCGCTGCCTGCAGAGCTGCGGTCCGCAGTACAACAGGGACGTGCGGCAGCTTCAGCGAGTGCAAAGGAGGCCACGGAGATGCTCCGGGGGATGGAGCACCTCTCCTGTGAGGCTGAGATAGCTGGGCTCGTTCAGCCTGGAGAAGAGGAGGCTCCAGGGATCTTTAAGGTCCCTTCCAGGCCACACCAGTCTATGCATAGGTGAGTTTGGCTCCTTAAAAGCCAAAAGGTCTTCCCCCATGTGTGTCTTTATTTTGCTCTCAAAACCAGTAACCCCCATGCCTGGTTATTCTGGGCCAGATTCAGTGTTTTCCAGCTGGCACATGTACAGATGCTGTTTGAACACATTTGAGCCTCCTTTGCGTTATACTTCAGTATGTGGTTTTCTTAGTTGTCATGGCTGAGAGCAAAGTATAAGCAGCCAAGTTAGTCTGTTTTAAAAATTTGGACTTTATCCATGATTTAAATTTGCTGTAAAAATATGTTTCTCGTTCTTTATTTAAAAAGCTGTAGAAGGCATTGATTTACTGATGGCCAAGGTAGAACTAGATAGTTTCCACACCTAAAATGTGTGCTCCACAAATTGAAAGGCTACTCACCATTTTGGAGGTGCTTATGTGTCGGTGGGATCAGCTCAAATGGAAAAAAGCAAGCTTGGAATAACAGGAAAACCTAATACAACTGAGCAAGACAAGAGGTAGGACAACCCTAAGTATAGGCTTGGTGTTTTGATTTGATGCTAAGTAGCGGTCATGGAAACAAGTCTTTAAAATTAGATCAAAGAGACACTGAGCACCATTATTAGTTTCTCGTCAGCGAGTAGCTGTGAAGGCCAAGTTGTTGATTCACTTGGGAAAGAATAAATAAAGATGACTGGTGGGTTGGCCTGGCTCTTTCTAAAAGGTGTGATTGCAAACGTCAGGAGACCCCTAGCCTGGCAGGTGCAAAGGCAAACTGCAGGTTAGCACTGTGTCATTTGGGAGGAGATCTTATAAAAATTTTATTTAATGCTTTAAACATTTATTGATATGGCAATAAAAGAGTTTTCCCCTTTCATGAGTTATGACAGGTGAGAACAAAGGATAAAAGGTCTTCACTCACTCTTTGAAAAACCTCACCTGCAGTACACAAGCTTGGAGTGGTACATGAGGCAGTTACTTTAATTCCTTTACCGAGTAGATTTTATATTAAATTTATGATATGGTGGATGCTAACCATAAAATTTTTTATTTATCCACAGAAGCAGAACGGTGGCAAAGGAGTGTAATTCCATGTGGAATGTGGAATTACAGGGTTGAAATTCCATGTGGAATTACAGGGTTGAAATCACAACATTGTCTGCATGATCACAACTGCTGCTTTAACACAGTTGTTCTACAGGTGACAGCATTACATTAATTTTCCCATAGATTTTCTAACACAGTTCTGACTCTAAACGGCACCCTTCATATATAGGAATAAGGTTTGGAAAGGCTGAGAGATCAGTTTTGCACTTGGAGAAAATACGGTATGTGAAGCTCAACATGACCCAGCAATGTCTACTTGCAGTCCAGAAAGCTAACAGTATGCTGGGCTGCAACAAGAGGAGCATGGGCAGCAGGTCCAGGGAGGCGATTCTCCCCCACTCTGCTCTTGTGAGACCCCACTTGTAGTAGACTAAAATGTCAACTGGTCTTGTTTTCCTTGCTTCTGTTTGTTTTCTGATGGGAAGAATGCTGCTTGCTGGTAAGCAGCGAAGGAAATGCTACTTTCATGCTGCTCTACCCAGTGCACTTGCTGCTTTTGCCCAGCAAGGCTACACACCCACCTCTGACCCCTTCAGATCTTCAGCAGGTCAGCTCAGCCTCTAAGACCTTCCAGGCTAATGTCATCTAATCTGTGTATGTCCAGGCAGTCTCTGCTTCTCCCAGATCACCCAAAGCTCAGAAGAGATACTGTGTCTACAATTCTTTTGCTTTTAAATTGCAACGCTCTGATAAAAAATGTTCATAACCATAGCAAGGTACTGCTGAACTATCCTTTTACCCCCTTTTCTCTCCTTCAAGTTACATAGTTCAAGTCCCAGAGGACAGGACAAACTAGTTCCCCGAGAATTAATTAGAATTCTCCTGACCCATAGTTTGGTTTGTTATTTGTGTTCAGTCACGCTCATTTCAATGAATATCAATCAGAATAATTTTTAAACTTTAGCATTAATCATATTTAGATGTCTTACAAAGGTTTGGAAGTCCTTAAGTGAGAACTGCTTATGTCAGTGTTTTCCAGGCAACAGGACTTTGCAGTCTCTGTGTAAAAAAATCAACACAGATAAACAAAGAACTGCGTAAGGTGAAGAGCCAGAGCCACCTTCCTCCTCACCAGAGGTGATGTTGTGGGAAAGATTTTAGGCAAGACTCATAGGAAGAGATAACATAGGAAGATCAAATGTTTAATTAGATCTACTTATAGGACTAATAAAAGAGAAAAGATTTAGATTCGGAAAGCCTTCAAAGGTATTTGCAAAGTATGAAGTAAAAGCATTCTGTGTTTTTATGGCTAGCTGCTTGCAGCTGAAGTCTGGAATACTGTGTCAGGGAGCATTAAGTGTGACGTTGCTGGCAGGGGATCAACATTCCAATAACAAAAGCTAGTGGATCTGTTGAAGCTGGCATCAAAGATCCAGGCAGACCTGGGCTGGCATCCAAGGGCCCAGTCACAAGTCAGAATAAACCCTGTTATCAGAGCATCTTCATTGCTCAAGAATTTTCAGTCCTCACCCAGAAACATGACAGAAAGGTCTGGTTCACTTCAGCTGTCTAAAAGTTAAGCATCTAGTGTAAGGCCTCCAACTATGAACAGAAAGAGAAGGAGGGGGCACCTCCAGGGCACAGTTTCTGCTTTGTAGATGTATTTTAGTAAAGAAAGATCCCCCCTCTGGAGCTCTGTCTCTGGGTTGCCTCTCTTTCATCGGAAGTGCCTCGACAGCCACTTTACAGATGGCTGAAGTTAAGTGAGATGAATTCAGGCCTAACTGGTAGCTATAACCTAATGATGGAAATCATGTGGCAGCATTCCAGGAGGTATTAGCAATTCACATAGTTCCCAGATCCTTTTTTTTTTTCTTAGTAGTTTTTTATGACTTACAGAGGTCAATTATGAAAAGCCCATCAGAACACAAGAAATACTTAAAAATGCTGCATTAGAGAGATATTAATATTGGTCCCTCTGATGTGGTGATGGCTGCAGCCTTCCTGGCTTGCTGCTCTGGCCCACTGCTTAATGCATCCAGTATTTCTATTTACAGATTCTACTTTTGGTATTAGCAAAGAATATGAGCATATGTATCAAAGACTGTTCTCACATCATTTAATTATAGTACTACTGGCAAAGTAATTCTGGAAAGTGCCACTTAATTAAATATAAGCATTAACTTTTTGCTGATAGCTTATCAGAAACAATTAGACTTGAAATATGAGCAATACACCTAATGTTTAAAACTTTAAGTAGATGCATTAGGAGCACAAAATAACCAATTTTCATTAGCATTCTCAATAGATTTTCTTCTGAGTATAACCTCGATTTTCACTGGTAAGGTGCTCCGTCGGTAACCAGAAGGCTGCAAGTTTATCTGGACTCCCCATTGTAACCAAAAGCTTGAGCCAAGGGGATGTTTTTGAAAGTGATTAAAACATTTCTGCATAGCTGGTGTTTTTGCCAATTCCCCCTGAAGCATCAGATGTATCCTACTGATTATTTGAGGTGTGCAGGCAACAACCCAAGAACTGTGGTGGGCAGTCAGAAGATGTCACAGCTTATGGCAAATGCTTATTCCTTGCCAGGACAGCTCAGTCAGCATTTCTGTCTATTCATTTGACCAGGGATATGCTATCTTACCCATATGCCAGTGCCAAATATTAGTTAGTTCTATGTTACTTTTCATGAATAGCTAAAGAGAGCTAATAGTTAATTAGACCTAAAATATCTCTGCAGAACTCTGAGCTCTGCTGCTATTTGCCTTAAAGAGCAGAGAGGAAAAAGAAAAGCAGTAAGCAGAGCTGTAATCCTAAAATCACAGAATGGTTTGTGTTGGAAGGTACCTTAAACATCACCTAGTTCCAACCCCCCTGCCATAGGCAGGGACACCTTCCACTAGACCAGGTTGCCCAAAGCCCCTGTGTCCAGCCTGGCCTTGAACACTTCCAGGGATGAGGCAGCCTCAACTTTTCTGGGTAACCTGTTCCAGTGTCTCACCACCCTCATAGTGAAGATGATGAATTATTATTAATGACAAGAATTACTCTAATTAAAGATAAAAGGGCTAGAAAGAACCACTTTCTTTGAAAAGTTATGTTTGACAACATACAGCAAAACCACACAGCAACTGATAAAGAGATGCTTTTCATAGGTCTAACATTTGGGTAAGCAGAAGTAGCAAGATGATCTGAAATAACACCATCTGGTGAATGCCTGTTTCCTTCTTCAGCAATCAAGAGCTATGTGTAACTATAAACAGAGAGTAAAATAGAAATTATGCAAAACTACTTTTCAGTCAAACGTTACACAGAATGAGCTAACATCTGCTCTGGGAATGTAGAAAACAATGATCTTAAATATAGTAGGACATTTAAGCAAGCTGTTCTTACCAATATATTAATGGAATGTATGTTTCCTACAGAGCTGTGGACAGGTGAACTTAGTCCCAGACTGGAAAGCAACTGTTCTGGCAATGCAATGTAGCAATGATTTAACTGTCACACAAGAAAAATTCATCCCTTGACATGACAGAGGCATGAAATCAAGCCTGCAGGACACCTCTCCATACTCTTATGTACAAGCAGTCCCGTTGGTGCCAGTCAGAATTCCCATGTTTCTCCTATTTGCCTGTCTGAAGGTGCTTTGCTTGATTGCACCTAGCACTGAGGTACCTAATTTTTGTAGAAGACAGCCAGATTATAGGAGTTTGTCCAAGAAATTCCACTTCTAGGTATTTGATATGGCTGGTGGTGGAAAAATTGAATACATGTGTAGGTGATTTAACATTTAGCATTAGCCCTATGATTTTTGCACCAATGTTCTAGGTAAAATGTAAAGGTAATTGAAAAGTGGAGCAGGTTGTCCAGAGAAGTTGTGGAGTTTCCATCCACAGAGACATTCAAAACTCCATGGGGCAAAGTCCTGAGCAACCTGCTGTACATGACCCTGCTTTGAGCAAAAGGGCTGGAGTAGGTGATCGCCAGACACTCCTGTGTTCTTTAAACTGGATTCAACTAGCACAACTTCATAATCACTTCCTGTCTTGTGTTATCTCTTTACACACATCAGAAATTTTATGAGGTTTCCAGACTATCAGATACATACTGAAAACCAGGCAAGATGTCTGAGCATTCGTGCTCTATTCATCGTATGAATTACGAAGTGTCCTACAAGAGGAGTTTTCTGTAATTTTCAGCTTGCCACATTTTTAGTGGCAGGTGAGCTGAAGGGTATGTGGTGCTATTTTTAAGTATTCCAGAGTAAGCATGCACATTACTAACTTCATAAATGCTATGGTGGAACTGTGTATTTAGCAATGAAAATAATAGAAGTGCAGAGAGATGCAGATGATCGTAATCATCAAAGGAGACAAAAAATAAATGACACCTTCAGAGGGGCTAAAATAGAGCTAAAATTTCAGAAGCTGAAAGAGATGGGTTTTTTTTTCATGTATTTGCTAACAAAGTAGCATTCTTCATTCTGAATTAAAAGTTTCTTGTATTTTTATACAAGGAGTAAGTTTTGTTCTTTGCAAAAATAGTTTTCTCAAAGCATGTCAGTGATATTAGTTATATGTTTGAAGGACACACTGAAACAAAGCTAAACCTTTTGGTTGCAGTTTGACAGAATGGGAACTTCACATCTCAAAACCTGAAGCTGAAAATCATCCTGGAGCAGTAAAATCATAGAACCACAGAATCATTCAGGTTGGTAAAGACCTGTTGTAAGATCGAGTCCAACCATTAACCAAGCAGTGCCAAGACCACCACTAAACCATGTCCCTAAGTGCCACATGTACATGTTTTTTGAATGCTTCCAGGGACTGTGACTCAACCACTTCCCTGGGCAGCCTGTTCCAGCAGTAGTAACTTTAAGACCAATGAACAGTTGGTACTAGCTTCCCTTTTAGAACCTATTCAGTACTATCAGTCTTTAGCCTGAGAACACCACATTTACTGCAAAGAAATAAAGAGTGTTTCTGCAGAGTTTCAAGAAAACTCAAATTATTTTATTCACAAAAGCAGAATTCAATAAAAATATAGACATCCTGATCAGTTTTACAGACCATGTTCATTTTTTCTCTCCTTTGCTAACAGACAAAGCATCATGAAAAAAAATAGTAACAAGCATTTACATCACAAACCATTATTAACACAAAATCATGTATATAAGCAAATGTTTTAAAGTTTTTGCATATAATTATAAATACAAAAAAAAGACAGGTCCAACAAAACATTCCAAGAAAAACAACTCTCTCGTTTTCACCTTGTTTCTGTGCTGTATTATTTTCAGTGGTGAAAAGTTATGTGCTGTCTTACTGGCATTTAACAACTAGGTTTTGGGTTAAACTGAAATGTAGCACAAGTTCACTCCTTGAAGCGTTCTTTTTGAATTCCAAACCCCTTGGTAGATTGGATTAGGATGTTTGTGCTAGATTTCTCAGGCGATGCCAAAAAGACAGTCCACACTGCTTCTGATAGCATCAGGGAGCTCATTGGTTTTTAGTTATGTGGCACCCCACACAAAAGTAACTGAAGATACATCCTTCTTGTTCAAATCCAGCTTCTGCCAGCTCAATGTTTATGCATGAAACTGGAGCCAAACCTTTCCTCTGCTGTAGACACGAATTCTGCCCAGAGATGAGTGAGTTTTGTGAAGTTTGTAAGTCTGGCTTTCAGCACCATGATGGAAAACAACTGAGAATAAGGAACAAGGCCAAACATTTCTGTTTTCATTTGTTGTGTTTTTTTGTTGGGGTTTTGTGCTGTTTGGTTTTTGTAACCCAGCTAGTAGGACTGAACCCACATCTAGAAAAATTCCCACCAAGATAAACAGACCAAGTCCTAATTTTGTTTTATTCTGCTTTTATGCCTTTTCACTTTAGAGAGATGAAGCATTTGTGACCTCTGCCATTATAACGATAACTGGTGACAAAAATGTTTTTAGAACAGGATGCAGAATTATAAACCAAGAATTATTTGAAAACAAAACCAGAAAATGCTGTCATTTTTCAAAAGTACTGAACTAGGACAAAACACTGAAATACAGAGACTGACTTTCAGAAAGGGTTATCTTGTGCTAAAAACAACCCATTATTATTACTCCTGTAATTCTGATGACCAAAATCTACAATAGCATTTCAGGTTACTTGCATGCAAAGTGCTTCCTGCTTCTGCCTACCTGAACTCTGGGTGCATCACAACTGGGGGAGAGTTCATTCTTTTAAAAAAGAGGAAATCCATTTTCCTATATAAATCATTCTTGCTGCAAGAGATCATTTAGACTACCTAGCTCCTCAGGCCGTAACTACAGCTGTATTATTTCTTACACTTTTACCTCTCATTCCTTAAAATATCCAGCAATAGGTCACTGAAAAGCAGGGACTCGTGTTTCATCCTGACTACAGGAAAAGAGCTGACACAACTGAAAGCCGCTGTTGCCAGCAGAGAGACCTACCCTCTTCTTACTGCAGCCTGGGTACTCACAGTGGTATAAGCTGTTGTAGCTTTCATTTTCAGCCACCTACCTGCAGAAGGAAATCTAGGCTACAATCCCCCTGACTTGAGCATGTCAGGATTTCATACTTAATGTACAGAATATGCAAACCAGTATCACCGAGTACTACATACTGAAGAAACAAAAAGTCAGGAAGAGTATTTCCAGCAAACTCAAATTCTCTACTGATTTTTTTTTTTCAGTAGTAATTGCAAGTTCTTGCAATTACATGACTGCATCTCTCTGCAACTCACCCTTCCTCCCAGCCCACCCTCTCTGTTGAGCTTGCAATTGTGGTACCAGACACGAATAGTGCACACTGTCTCCTTTCACAGAAGCAGGAAGCATACAAGTCATGATCACTTGGCATGACTCCAACACAATCTTCAAAATACAACTATTTAATAGAAAATTTTCATTTCAATTTTACAAAATACAGATACACCACTACCCAATGTAGCAAAATAATGGAATTGAAAAATAATTTCAAAATATTTAACACATTAGGTTCTAAAATAAATAATGCTATCTAAGGAAGTGTTCAGGTTTTACAGTTACAAGGAGGCAGTTCCACTATTACTAATCTCTTTTTCAACTTCTTTACAAGTTCCATAGTTTCTGTAGAAAAATATACAAGAAAAGAGTTTTGGGATAAAGAATAACCTGGGTATGTAATATTTAACATAAATAAAAAGCCTAAAGCAAAACCAAAAAGAAAACCAATTGTTTTATTTCTGTACATCAAGACTACAAATAGTATTTTAACACATCATTACCCAAATTAAGAAATTATACATTTTTATATGGTTACTAGTAAACATCTTAAAATCACTCAGTTTTCCCACATTTAAAAGGATATTGCTGGTTACTGATTATTAAATATGAAATCCAACAGTTTCCTGTAACAGCAAAATATTTTTTTGCATAAGAGATGAATACAAATTTGATTGTAATTTTTGATGATTTAAAAAACTAAAGTTCACGGGGATGCACTTACGGATCTTACAGTCTGAACTATAATTCCTTTCTTTAAATGGACTGCGGTTTGCATACGAACACCCAACAATGTGCCTACTACTACCAGAGGATCAGTTCCTTCCATGTGAAAGCTTTTTTTTTTCCCAGATACGAAATTATATTAAGCAGCATATTCCCACCTACTTTTCTTAGCAGAAAAACCGCAGGCAGATGGATAGAAAAGCTGTTTCATCACCAAAAAAATAATGAGTTTGACTAGTGTCCACAGCACAGATACGGCATTTCAAGATGGAAAGAAATGACAGGGAAAAGGAATGTGAATACCACAGGCTTCAAATATAAAAGATAAAGCCTGATAACTTTGGTTCAAATAATTTTAATAGTTGTTACATGTGTACTTTTCCAAAGTGATGGCTTCTGTACGTACTGTGTATGCAACAGGAGTCTCATACATTTAAAAAGAAAACAAAAAACCTGTACAGGCACAAAAGACAGAAACAGGACAAAGAAAATATGGATAGTCACATCCACTCACAACAGTGTTCAAGTGGTAATGATGCAGCCAAAGGTTGAACTTAACGCGAATCAGATTTCTCCAAGTATTTCAGAAAGCACAAATGGAGTATTACAACCATTTTATCTCAGTGCCTACCATCTTGAGGGAAGGTTATGTCCTGGGTTCAGCTGTAACAGTTATTTTTCTCCTTCCTAGTAGCTGGTGCAGTGCTGTGTTTTGACTTCAGTCTAAGAACAATGCTGGTAACACACCACTGTTACAGTTGTTGCTCAGTAGCACTTACCCTGATCAAGGACTTTTCAGTCTCACACTCTGCCAGTGAGGAACCAGGAGGAAGCAGAGACAGGACACCTGACCCAAACAGCCAAAGGGGTATTCCATACCATACCACGTCATGCCCAGGATGTAAACAGGGGGAGGGAGTCACCTGAAGGCCCAGATCGTTGCTCAGGTCAGGCTGGATATTGGTCAGCAGGTGGTGAGCAATTGTACTGTGCACCACTTGTGTTTATTGTTATTTTCCTTTACCCTTTTAGTTTTATATTCTCTCCTCTTGTTATTCACCTTATCATTATTAGTAGCAGTAGTAGTTTCATATTATACTTTAGTTATTGGACTGTTCAACCTGTGGGGTTTACATTCTTTCAGTTCTCCTCCCCATCTCGCCCAGAGCAGGGGGGAAAGGAGGAAGGAGGCAGGGGGTGTGAGCAAACAGCTGCGTGATGCTGAGTTACCAGCTGGACTTAAACCACAACAGGCAGTATAAAACATGAGTTCTGCAACAACTATGATTTGTAAACAATTCTACAATGTAAGATGTTAGGTTATTGGTAATGAGCATTTCCATCCTCTCAGTTCTGGGGTATCTGCAAACATCTGCTTCACTTCCATCTAAAAGATTAATTACAGGATGTCTCATCCCAATGTGCTGCATGGTACACAACTTTATTGCCAGTTTGTGAAATTATCTGTTTGAACAGCACAAAGCCAAAGCTTCATCTTTGGTTAATTTCACCGAGATGTCACGGTTCTTTAAATGTGCTCTTTCGTCGCGTAACACAGAAAACAGCCACACTGCACACAGCATTCACTGTTCTGAATCATAAAGCAGTGTCAATGTAATATTAATTAATGAAAGCTAACTAAGAAATTGTGTTTAAAAATGAAACTTATTTGAGGGCATTTGATAAGACACAAGAGCTGCAGAAATCTAGACAGAATTCCCTTAAAACTGCTGGGGTACGGGTGCTGCTTAAGAGTAGGCACTGGTTAGTTCCTCTGCAGATCATCCAAATCAGCATCAGTTCGACTCAGCTTAATTCAAATCCAGCAGCACATTCAATGGCATAAAGGAGTTTGCTTCGCATCAGATTTTCATCATAAAACTCAGGAAGCTTCAGCAAGTTCATGCAGGTACTGGCAGTAGGTAGCCTGTCTAAATCAGATCCTCCATTGTGAATGCAAAATGCGGGGTATAACTCCTGAAAAATGCAACAGAAAAAAAACATATCAAAACCCACATACAAACTAAAGCCTACCCCCTAACAGCTGGCACAGACTTCTAGGAAATAAATCATTACATTAAAACCTGTCACAATGACATACTCAAATGGCATTTTCCCTCATTCCTGGTGGCTCCAAAAGCACTCTTGAATTGTGCAGTGCCTCCTTCCACCTTGTCCCCACCAAGATCCATTAATTTGCAGAAGACAAAGCAATTTATTTGGTTCCCAGAAAAAAAAATATTGTTGTTGTTCATACACTATTCTGCAAGTTTATGATGCTACAAAACCAGTGAAACACAAAATGGAAAAGTAATACAGCAACACTCAAGGAATTTTTTGTTGTTTTTGTCGTATTTGGGAGAAACAACTGGGATTCACAAATTCAGGCTCACCTTACAAAGCCTCCCAAATGCCCATGGATACTGTTGATTCTTCAGGAGCAGGAAAATGATGGGTTCCTGCTACCCTGAAGTTTTCTGACAGTGAAATACATGCTGAACACAGGGAACGGGCTGCTAGCAGTAATGGAGGTAAATAGGAAAGGATGTTCTGTCATGTTTGAATGATGTATAATATTTGTCATTGTATAATGACACAGCTTCTTCTGAGAATTGTACTTTTCATCCTGACTACACAAAAAAATGTATAAGATACATTCTTCAAGTGGATGAGTATCAAGCTATCATTTCCTTCTACTCCCCACAATATAAAATGGTATTTTCTTTGTTAAAATCAATCATCTGATTCAATGCTAACGACATTCCTTGCTCTAAGGGGTTCTGTCTAAACTAATCTTCCAGCAAGCTTATGAATTTCAAGATGAACAGTATGACATGGTCGAGTGTTAGGCATCCCCGCCCATGGCAGGGGGGTGGAACTATATGACCTTAAGGTCTTTTCCAACCCTATTCATTCTATGATTCTGTGTGTAAGATTATGCAAGTATTTATACTACCATGGTCTAGAATTCTGAATCAATAGGTACTTTGTATTCTCCAAATACAAACCTAACTTTATTTAAAGTAATTATACTCAGTGTTTCTTTGCAGAGAGATTAGAAAGTCACTCAGCTGTTACTGGGATGATATTGATGGGCATAGTGAGTCTGTAATGATACAAACTTGTCAAACCTCACTTATCCTTCTAATGTGAAAATTATTGATCTGAGGAACAGACTTTGAAGACATCTTGTATGCAAAATGTAATTGTTTTAATAATAATATCTGATCTTTTTCTTCTGAGAAAGAGTATAAGGAAAAACGCATTTTATGTTACCTCTAAAGCAGGTTTTTTTGCTGGCAAGAAAGTATTAATTTTATCAAATGCTTGCCTGACATAAAACCGTTCTGATTTTAGAAACTGGAAAAAAAATCCTAGCTCCAAAGGCAAAAGGTCAATGCGACTCTAAGCTAAATTATTGTTCAAATGGAGGCCTTAAAAGTATTTCATGGTTCTTATAAGTATTTCATGGTTCAATGCTGTATTTTTAGTGTTCCTTTCAAAATGCTAATTGAATTCCCCTACTTTAGCTTTAAAAATGGAAAAATTAAGTTCTAAATTGAAATGTCATGCCAAGGGCACCATTTGTTGCATAATTAAATACTGTACAGCGGGAAACTGCAATAGTTTGGAAGTGAAAAGTATCATCAATTTATTATGTGACCTGATTGGAACTTAACAATTTTCAACCATGCTTTAATGATTTCTTTTGTCCGTAACAATCACATTTATTAAACTTATTAAACTTTAATTAGCTTTAGTAAATGTTATTCTGAGTCTGAAGCTGGCAGTGAAAGTTGAAATTTTTTAAAGATGCAAAGCTAGAACATGCTATCTATAAGCTATCAATGTCAAGACATTCTCTTAAATTAAGATGCACCAACTTTAAGAAAACAAGATGGTTCCACATTATAAAGCATATAGAAGATTTCAGAGGAGAACCAGAAACTGTGTTCTTCTCAGAAAATTACAGTACACCTATTAAAACTGTAAACAAATTTTGAAGATAGCTTGTGTTAATATCTACCAACTTAAATATATTCAGGCAGTTACTTGGCTGGTAATATTCAGTATTCCTGCAGCTTTGCACTCTTCATCTTCAAAGCTCTAAACAACACACTGTCGCAGGCTACCGAGACATTACTGCTGATGACAATACCAGTTACCCACTTCCTGTTCTGACAAGCATTTCCTAGAAAATCCCTTGTTTGCTGGTAAATCCATGTTAACAGGACACTACTGCAAACACTGTGCAAGTACTGACATAACTCCCACTCAGCGCTGCCCAGAAAGGCAGCAGTAATGCCTTATCACTGCTTTCTGTTGCCAAGACTCTTTCTTGCATGCAGCTGAGCTCGTAAGTCCTTTGTATAGTGAATTAATCTTTTATTGCTATCATTTGATGACTATTTTACTTCCAGTTCTTCCTAGCCAAGTATGTTAAAGTCAGGTTGTGGCCTATCTCCCAAGTATATACACAAACTTCAGCTTTCCACATTTGGCTTTTTTCTAATGTGTCAGTGTCAGCCTCAGTATTTTTAGACTTTTGATTCACTTCCTCCATCTCGTCAAATGTCATGCTGGGGACCTCAAAGCTGGGTAGCTACATCTGCATTTCTTCCTCTCTCCTTGTAATTAAAAAGGATGACAACAAATGGAGATTTCTGTTTGCTTTGTATCCACACAATAGTTCCCAGTTCTCCCTTCATTATGTGACTGATGCACACTATTCTATCTTCTTCTCATCCCCCAGTTTCCTAATTGTTCTTCCCACTGTCCTATAAAATCCTGTTTGTTGCTAGAGTACTGCACAGGAATATTCACATGGATTTGGAGAGTTTAAGAGAAATGCTTGCAGGCTTTTAAATAATCAATCACGGAAATCAATAAATAAATATCCTAGATAGGATTCATGTGATTGAACAGCCATCTGTGTTGTCACTATATCCAAATCTAGTCACCCTGGACACTCTTTACTGTTAAAAGGGATCTAGTTCGTATGTTTTGTGGAGTCTAAGGCATGATTCATTTCACCCTGAAGTAGACACGTGGAACAGTCAGACAAATTACTGACTGAAAGTGTCAATTCCTCTCCTCTGGGCCTATAAAAGGAATGCAAGATGAGCTACAGATTATAGATACTGAAGATGGAGGATATGCTGCCTATCCACATGCTAACAGCACCACACAGCACTTACTACAGCAGCTGAAGGGATTATGCGGAGAGTGAGACTGCACATAGCGTTACAGAACAACTGTACCAAATGGAGGTTTAAATGATCATATGCAGGACTTGCACAATACCTGCATTCATTTTTACAGGTTGGGCAAAGAAGAGATTCACAGCAGCCCTGCAAAGACGGACGTGGGGGTGTTGGTCAATGAGAAAATGAACATGAGCCGGCTTCAGTGTGCGCTCACAGTCCAGAAACCCAACCATATCCTGGGCTGCATCAAAAGGAGTGTGACCAGCAGGTCCGAGGAGGTGATCCTGCCCCTCTACTCTGCTCTCATGAGACCTCACTTGGAGCATTGTGTGCAGTTCTGGTGTCCTCAACATAAAAAGGACATGAAACTGTTGGAACAAGTCCAGAGGAGGGCCACGAGGATGATCAGGGGACTGGAGCACCTCCCATATAAAGATAGGCTGAGAAACTTGGGGCTTTTCAGCCTGGAGAAGAGAAGGCTGCGTGGAGACCTCACAGCAGCCTTCCAGTATCTGAAGGAGGCCTATAGGGATGCTGAAAGGGACACTTCATTAGGGACTGTAGTGACAGGACAAGGGGTAACAGGTTAAAACTTAAACAGGGGAAGTTTAGACTGGATATAAGGAAGAAGTTCTTTATACTGTTAGGGTGGTGAGGCACTGGAATGGGTTGCCCAGGAAGTTGTGACTGCTCCATCCCTGGTGGTGTTGAAGGCAAGGCTGGACAGAGCCTTTGGTGAGATGGTTTAGTGTGAGGTGTCCCTGCCCATGGCAGGTGGGTTGGAACTAGATGATCTTAAGGTCCTTTCCAACCCTAACTATTCTATGATTCTATCTACCTATTTTACATAATAAATATAGAAAATTAGTTACTATTCACCTCGAATTATTGTACCACAGTACCTTATAATATGATCATTTACTAAGTACATGTACTCAAATCTTGATTAGCAGCAAATCTTACTCTTGTAAGGAACTGGATGATGCAATGCCCATATTTGTTCCACATAAGGTCACTTTGTATTATTTTTACTAAATAATACAATAGTAAGCATGCTGCTGATCACTGTGCTGAAGGTGCAAGTGTTGCTATGAAATAATTTATTCTTTTATTTTCTCACAAAAAAGCACTCAATGTTCTCACATTTTAGAGGAAATAAAATCCATAGCTGGTTCTTAGCATTTTTCCAGCCCAGCTGAAACTCATGGGCAGAATACGCCCAGAATTTAGTTGCAAAAGGTCTTCAACTTGCCTCGGCCTCTCTTTAGTTTTAGAACCAGTAGACAAAAGTTCTCTTCATACTTAAGCTTCACTGTAAATAGTAATCTAAAGATAGCAGCTAAATATTTAGATACAAAGGGTAAATGGCAATTAGAAGGAACCATATTTCCTGCTTCAAATGGTTAATTTAAGAGGTTCAAATTTAATAGTTGCTTTTATAACCTAAATCTCTTTTGCCTGATTTAAAAGACATTGTTTTTAACTCAACCTGCTCCTTGAAACCGGTAGCAATCTGCTTCTGCACAGTGACATGAAATGGCAGCAAGGATCACCCATGACAATGAGCAATTGCTCTAACCAGTGTGTTTGTAGGCTTACCAAATTTTGCGGTTAAAACAGAAATCAACAGAACAACATTTCATTAACTATTTTAAAAATATACTCATTATACACACAAATGCAAACAGTGAAGCTGTTTCTGTAGTCACAGGGGAACAATCTTCTCAAATGAAAAGCTTGTATCATAATCATATTTACAGAAACCTTCCAGGAAGTCAGGAAGACATATACCTTAAACCCTAGAAGAGGCGGTCGAGAGCAGCTTGTTACAAACTTGAGTAGTTTGCGTTTCTCCTCATCAGTGAAACTTTCTACAACTCTCCAGAATATTTTAATTACAGGATGGTCTGCTGTGTAGCCACCTATAATGAGATTTAAATTATTTAAAGGTAGAATAATTATATGTAAGAAATAAATCCTCCAGAAAACTAGTATCTATCTTGAAAAGCTTGGGGAAAATGGCAGGGGGGTTGGAACTAGATGATCTTAAGGTCCTTTCCAACCCTAACTATTCTATGATTCTATGAAAATACTATAACCAGCAGGCTTACACTGCTGACTACCAGTATCTACAGATCTTTTTAATCACTGCATTTTGAGTTTCTCATTCATTGGTTACCTATGGCTACTATCTCCCTCAGCTTCTTAACTCCAGTCTTCTTCACTGAATCCTATTTGTTTGTTTTAAATTAATTTCATTTAGTTTAGCATTTACCTAGTAACCTTGGATTACTGCCTTTTACTTTTACCAAGACCTGCAAAATATGCAAAACTCGGGACGTTGTTTAATGAATCAGTTTACCTTGAGGTAAGGCTGGATATGAACTAATTATATAGTAGCAACTTTTTGATTACATTCATGATAAATGCAGGGGAAAAATGAAGCAAGGTACCTTGCATTTCTCACAAGGGAAAAATATGAGCTCTCTCTTCAGGCTGAGTAAGAAATTATAAGTATCTGAACGCAGTTGTAGAAACAACTATCCCAAAGTCATTTGCAGACTTATTTTCATAGGAACCAGACACAACCATTGACTAACATCTATTTAGAAAAGGAATTACATATCCTCTAATTATATAGCTACAGACTTGTGTTTAAGTGTCTGAATAAATACACTGCATGCCTATAGTTTTCAGCATTTACAAAACTAGGTTGTAATTATAATTTCACTCAATCTTCTGAGATTCAGGCCTGTCTAGAGAGTTTGGGCAAAGTTAACAAGAATGCCCCTGCAATTTTTTTAAAAAGCTAGGATAAAAAGCAAGTTTATTTACTCCCCAGTTATTATAATACTTTTTTTTATTTAAGTAAAAAATATGCTTACCTGAATAGTTTGTGAAAGATTTAAGGTCATCCAAACTAATAGGAACCTGGGCACCAGAAGTCAGAACCTAATAATGAAGGAAGTTAATTACATTACAGACAAAAAGTTGGCATTTATCTCTGTTTAAATCAATTGTTTTCTGCCGTTTTAAGCGGAGTACCTGTATTTCCTGTTGATCAAACATTCGAAGCCATTCGAGATTCACAACATTGGCCAGTCCCTGACGGAAAGCAAGGCAATGCTGTCGAATTTGTTTGTTTAGCCTGTAGTCTGCCACCAGATGGATGTACGCGATTCGGTTGGCGCTGGTAACAGGAATATCTTTTCCACCTGGCTTCAGTTCAATCACCTATAAACATAACAATTTTCATCATCTTAGTAAAACTTTAATTCTGTGCGCTGTAACCATAAAGTTGAACTGCAAAACATTCCAATAAGTGATTTATGTGTCTGAAGTTCACTAGAATATACTCAAGAATATTCACCTAAAAATAAGATGCAACATTATGACAACTTACAAAAGTACGGGGTTTTCTGTTTACTCCTAAGACCACATTCCACAGCAACCAGTTTCTAGATCTAAACCTCCAGCTGCTAGTGCAGGTGATCACATGGCCTTGTGGTTTATTACCAGGAAATGGATTCGGCAAAGTCAGAGCTCTTTCAGAGGAGACAGCGTGTAATACTAAATTTTCCACTGCAAGTCAAACAGAAGCTGAGGTGAAAATCTCCCCCTTGGCAAGCTTACCCCTAGCTTCACTGATGGTAGCCAGTGCCCTGGAAGAGAGAGTAGTCTGTGTAAGCACAGAGCTCACAGAGAGCGCTGTCTTTCCGGTTGGATTCAGAAAGCTATGTTTGACAGACTAGGCTTGACTGATGATCGTGAATTCTGCAGGATCACATTACAGTAAAAGCAATGTCCAATTCTAATACAAGCCTAATTTACAGAATTATAAGCATTCGCAATTCTTGCTGTTGAAAATCCAGGTTGCATGTGCTCAACACCTTCAGCAGAAGTAAAAAGAGCAAACAAACAAAAAAATCAAACCTGAACTGTGTTTTTCTACTCAGGTTAACTTATTCTTTAAGTATACCAAGACACCTCAGCATGGAAGAATTCTTAATGAAAAGAAAAAAAACAAACTAAATACACTGTAAATTGCATTAAGATATACACCAGGCTCAAAGGTGGTTGCTGTTAAAACACTAGAGACCGTTAGATATTCTACTCTTTACAACTTAACTTCTGTTGAGTAGCAGCCCAAATGGAAGGGATTATTAGAGTACTAAGAGGAGGATTAAAGACCTGAAAAGCTGCGATACTGTCATCTTCCGAACCCTTCCAAAAACAATTTGTGTTTTTACACTCTGGAGTCATCAATTTTTATTTATTTTTTTTTTTAAACAACAGTGCACTTCTGTCTGTGGTAACAACCACATCTTTAGAGCACAGAGAATAAAATGTGAATAGCTGCTCTTGTAACATGCTAACTAACTATGTGAGCTGTTCTAGTACTATGCAAAATGGCAAGATAAAATAAAAATAAATCACAGTGCTTTTGAGCATTCACATTTTCACTTGATTCATAGCTTTTTAAGACCAAAGAAGAACATTAAGATCTGTGAATCTGACCTCCCAGATAACACAGGTCAGAGGATTCTGTCTAGAGATTCCTAACTTGATAAATCCATAGATGAGCTAGAGCCCATATTTTAGAGACAGGCAATCCTGGTGTAAAGACTCCGTATGTCAAGAGTATTTATCAGTTTCCTTGATAAGCTAGAACAACCTGAATTACAATGGGTGTTAAAATATATCTTACTTTCCACTTTAATCCTTCAGCTGCAAGCTTCTTGCTTTTGTTCCATCTACAGTAAAAAAAAATTCCTCAATACTACACTATGTATATATGCAGGTAGTACTGACTACACCTAAACCCTCTTCTGGGGTTTTCCAGTAATCTAACTGCCCCTTTCAGATTTTGTCAGTGTGAGATTAATTTTATCACCATTATGTCAAAGTATCAACACAGTCTGAAACAAAAGGAGTAATGCAGCAGGAATAATACATATATTATGCCACAAAAGCTAAGAAGGATGTAAAAGAGAAGGCAGAAAATAGTAACACACGGTAGTGGTAAATGTTGATGCCATTCATTTTTTACCCGCTTCCATGGCATTTTAAAGGAACTATTGTAGAATTCCCACTTAATTTTAAACGTCAGGAATGACTGTAAGAGTTCCTTTTCAAAAAAAAGACAATAATTTATTGCATGTTTAAAGATTTATCAACTTAGATTTTTATTCATCCCATTTCGCCACTAGATGGTGCAAGATAACAACACAGGTTAGAACTGGCAACACTAGAAACTGCCCAAGACGTGCAGACTTATGTCATCACCTTATTTTCTATTTTGTAGATCCAAGTTAAAATGATTTTTTGTTTGTTTATACTTGGTTCATTATCGAAATCACATATTTTAAAAGCAGTGAAATCATGCATATTATTTAGATAAGTACTCAGATTATTCAGGCAAGGGGAAATACAAACCTGGAATATAAAAGTCCTATTTTTAAAAATCTGCAAGAAAAGGTGCTTTGCAGTTTTTAGTACTGTGGACAGAAGTACTGAATTAGGCCTCTGACTGAAGGTTAGATACACTTGGGACCATACTTGCATGCACTTAGGGTTTTCTTGGCTACAAATCCTATTTTATGTTTCTGCAGGTAAATAATAAATAAAAAAATAAATAAATTAAATCAACTTATATTTACATTCTTAAGAAAACAATCACAGTTTGTAAAAAAAAAAGTAACTATCTATTTTATGAATGTCTGCAGTTCAAATGAAGAGTTCAGACTATAATTTTGAGTAACTGTATTTACTGTTTTGAACATTAGCATAATAATGAAATAACAAAAATCAGGAAGACAGTCGATAACATATTTGTCAAGCAGAATTCAGGGGCGCTATCTTCTGGCTTACTGGTAATCATCTGTCACACAAAATCGATTTGTAATGTGATTACAGGCAGAAAATGGCAAGTCTCTATTGATAGACAAACTTAACACCAGTTCCTGTTCACACAGATCTGGCAGTGGCAGGTGCTTCCCAAACTAATGTAGAAAAGGAATATTTAGAGGGTAAAGTGGGAAATATTTTAGGAAAGAATAAGGTACCTGTCATCTAGGCATCCTTTTTTTGTGTGAAGATATAATCTATGAAGATTCTATCTCTTCACAGAATCACAGACTTCCCAGTGCAATTTCAAAAAGCACTCTTAAAATAGTCAAGAATTCCTATAAGTTTGTTTTTAGAAGAGATGAAAATATTTTATCTTTTCTCCTGGACTGTGACCATTTTTTTTTCACATCACCCCTACAGTTCTTCCCCATTCTGAAAATGGGTTGATTTTTCTTTCTTTCCCTCCCATCTGTCTTCCAGATGTTCAGGCAGGAGTTCTAGGTAGGAGATTGCACCTGAACACCTAAGAACGCATTTGCTTTAAGTGTTATAAATCAGCCTGAGAAGGATCAGCTTCAACTTCAGTATTTTTCATCTGAGAAATCTCACAAATCATTCATCTAATCCACTGTATCCTAGTAAAGATGTTGCCAAGACAGAAACTTTCAGAATTATTTTCAAGGCTTCAAAATTTTCTCTCAGGGAAATTTAAAGGCAAAGAACTCTCCTTCAGTGTGTCAACACATTTTAACTAACAACAATGGCATACACATCTGTTTAAAAAACCAAAGAAGGCGTCTCAACATCAACTTTCCCTACTGTATGGATTTCACAGAAACTGCTGTCATGGATGTTATAGTGCTTTCCCGTGGATTTGTGCTTTTAAACTTTATTTACGGAGTATTCTGATAATTTCAACTGTTCTGATCCATGTAATCTCAAGAATCAATGCTTGAGGCAACTCATTGTAGTACAGAACCTGCCACTTTTGAAGGAAGAAGAATCAATATTTGAATCTTCCTCTCTCCCCCTGGACAGCCACAAAACACCTTCCTCACTGGTAAGGTCTGAAAAAAAGGAGGTACTGTCTCCAGCTCAGTAACTGTACACTTATAAGCATTTTAGAATAATTTTATCACCATCTAATCTACGAGATAAAAGGAAAACTAAAATCAATATACACAGCTACTTGAAGGCACCTGTAACTATAGGCTGACATTGTTTGGAGGCTGTTTTAGTGGCCACCATTTTCTGCAGCAGAACCAACTGTTGAAATCTAGGCTATCACTGCATTAGATAGTTCTTTATCAAAAGCTAAAGCTATTTGGTGCTGGAAGATAAGGTTGATGGCAGAGCTCCCCTAATTAGCAGGTCTAATGTGCAAATTATTAAGTACCTTTTTCAACTTCTGGTGAATGCACTTTGACAGTAGTTTAATGGGATCTAAAAGCACATTACAGGACTGGAATCAATACACTGATAATAGAATTTCCACCTTCTACTATTGACAGAGGCAATAGAGCTCCTTTTGAATGTGTCTTTCATAGCAGATAATGCTTTTGTGCCACAATTGCTGGATGGACACTGTCATGAGGATAGCTATTTACAATGATAGATTTATGATGCATTTATTGGGCACAATTTATTAGACACTAAAGTGGTTGTTTAGCTGAAAACTAAAGATAATGTACATTCAACTTAAGGAGTGCAAATTAAGCTCTTTTTCCAAAGTGAATTAGCCTTACCTTGACACAATTAGTTAGTATACAATGGTTACATGAGTCAAATACCAGACAAAATGTATTATCCATATGAAGTTTATTAAGGTAATGAAATGAAATATAAAAAGCAACCTGTTGCATCAAAACACAGAAGACAATGAATGACAACCAATTAGTTCTGTTGAACTACACTAATATGCAGTCTGATTAAAAGATGGTTAATATTTCACGGGTATTGTGCTCTCTCTCCAAGTATAAACACAGCAAAACAGCATCAGAATATTTAATTTCCATTTCCTTTCCTTACCGATAATTATATTTAATCTTCCTTTTAAACTTATGCCAAACAATTAAAATCCAGAAGTCTTGATAACACCAGCTGTAGCCCTCAAAGACTTTTAACAGACAAATTAGGCTTCTTGGCAAGAATGCACCTTTTTACAGTGTTTTTGTTGCAGTAAGTAGAGCTGGCAACATCTCTAACCTGCATCTCTACATTATTTCTGAGTGATTTCTCTTTTCTATATCCTTCTACCCTACTTGTTGACATAGGTTCTAACTTGTGTGGTTAATTTTTCAGGACATACAGTGTAGGTGTATGAAGAATGGAAACTAAAACTTCCCCAGAAATTACTAGCTACTTTTCATTTTTAGTTAAGAGACTAAACTGGATTTGTATTAGCTGCAATCAACAAACCTATTACTGTAAGTGCACAATAATGAGTCACTGGGTCATTATTATTTTAATCCATTATGATTTCTAACTCTGATTCCAAAGCAGGGCAGTACTTCTATCGCTTACATATCACCTACCTTTTCCAATTATTTGAAGTGTAATCAGACAAACAACATAAAAGATTTTAAGAAATTACCTCAAGCAAAAGAAGTTTTCATGTATGATTGTTAGAAAATAATCACTATAGTTAACTATTTAAAAGACCAGACTTTAAAGTCATCATCAAAAGTTTTTTCAAGTACACGATTAGTTATTGGCTACTTATATCTACTTTCAATACTTGAAATATTGAGCCAGAATCCCTATGATGCCACACAATACACAGCACCTTTAGCAGTTGTTTCCTATCACTTTTAAAGAATGACTTAGTGGGGGTAGTAACGACTCATCAGTCATACATAACAGGAAAAAAAAAACAGAGCTAAAGCCATTCTTACCTGTGCTTCCCCAAGGTCATTATTTACCACAGTGAAGTTCAGTCCAAGTTCTTCCACATCCCCTTCATAGCTCTTGAGAAAAAGCAAATTTTTATACATTTCTGGATCTAATGAAGCTAAATGATGAATGTCAACATCAGCACTTGTCCCCAGCAATTTTGAGAGGAAAAAACTAGCAAATGGCAGCTCCACCAGCATATTTTCATAAAGAGCCTGAAAAACAAAGCAATTCAAAGCACATTAGATTTTACTTTTGTAGATGTAAGAATTCTGAACGCTGTTGTCTATTTCTCAACCTTTTGGTAACTCCTTAATTCAGTGGCTGAATACGATCTTCTGGTATGGCACTAGCCCATGTATTGCAAAAATTTAAAAACATTCATCTGAAGTTTGAAATTTGGATATTCTTGTGAAATACCAAGTCCCACATTTTACAAACTAATTATGTGGTGATTTAAAAAGGTCACCACTTATCTGTCATTAATCTTCTTGTCCTAAGTATGAGAGCAAACAGGAAGTGTTATCAATTGCACAGACTGGCAAGAAAAGCCAAGTTTACTAAAGGACAATGCAAATGCATCAGAATGTCTTCCAAAAATATTTAGCATTTCTACCTGCATTAGCATCGTCACAAACAATATTTTCCCATTCATGATACATGTAAAATTGTCTGTCCAGTAAAATTAACTACGTAAAAAACAGTACATTCTAAACTAATCCAAATACATTATTTCTCTTGCATGTTGTACAGATCCATCACTGCATATTTTTGGTGAATTCTGCTGCTTAATGGCATCAAACCACCCTAATTTTCTAAGCCAAGAGCCTACCAGTTATGACTGTACCATATGTCCAATCCCTCCTACACCTGGCACTGTTTTGACCTTCAAAGGATTACTGAACCAAAAATGAGCCTGACTCAAATATGCAGGACTCACGAAAAATGTATTTTTACTGTAAACTGAGAGTTTCCCCAAGAATTTTGAAAAATGCACGAAACTCCAGCAATTCTACTCTCAGTTATCTGCTATTTGACCACATTTCCATACAATGCAGAGCAACTTTGTGTATTTTTTCATATAAGAACTTCTTGTTGTTTCTTTCCCATCAGTACTTATTTATGGTAGCTCTCAAAAGGAGAGATGGAAACTTCTGAGCTCAAGAGAGAAAGCATACCATAATTTAGAGAGAACCTACATGAATAAAGGAAAACCAAAAGACTGTTGCCTTTAAAAAAACATTCCTGAAACATGGTGCCTTTGCATAGCCTTTCCCATTGTCCAATCTGTTTGCCACATCAGCATCTCTAACGACAACCAAATCTTTATACTGTCATTAATATCACTGCCAGGCTGATCAGAAAAGACATCAACACAGCATTATTGTTTGTTCTCTTTTTACTCTTTAAGAGCAGCGCTTTGGCATTACTTAATTCCCCCATAATCTGCTGCATACTTAGAAAAGGAAGCACAATGAGGCAAAAAAAGGGAAAAAAAGATGAAAAAATGTAGCTATAATCATTCAATGATATTCCAACAAAGACGTTAAGAAAAATATACACAATTCCTTAAACTTTTGAAAGAACATTTCTGTGAGGTGAGTTAGACCTTCCAGAAAGAACTCAGAATAACGAGTTCAAAGCCAAAGGGTGCATTATATTTAGAGCTGTATGATTTATTCAAGGTGTAGAAGTCGAAATCCTCATTTGTATACTTGACTTTAAAAGCAAACTAAAGGGATAAATCATTAATTTGCAATGTATAAGGTCAGTGTTTGCTGTTCCTGCATTAGTAACAATAAAGCCATTGTAATTCCTTAAATATATCAAAGCTACCCGAATTTAAAATGGAATTCCATCTATGACTCATAAAATGTAAATGTAGAGGTGTAATTTTTTACACAAGGCAGGTTTAAGCCTTTAGAGCATTTAATATACAAGGACTAATAAATGATAGCACTAAAAACTATGATCACATCAGCTAAATGGATTATAAATTAAATTTCCATAATGTATGCAACTGAAATACAAAAGTAGACATAAATCAAGGTATTTTCTAAACACAGGTTAATTACACAAATTCAAAACCTGTCTATTTTTTATGTAAAATAATCCACTTAGCATTTTTCAAGCTGATCTTAAGTCTCAGCCACTTGCAACACTTGATCCTAGAAGCCTATCAATAATTCCTTGTCAGGAAAAAACAGCAATAGGTATATTGAAGAAACTTGTATGTTATTTTTCAAGTGTCTGTCTTTTATGAGTGTTTATTGCTAGAAATTGTGCCAAAATGATTTGAAATAAAAAGGATTAATTATAGTAGAAGCTTTTTAATATAAGTGAGTGCAGCTGCAATGCAATTAATGCAAATTGTGATGCTATCAGGAAAATAAATGTGAACAACATCACTGGCTACTTCTGTTTGCTGCCAAATAACTTCAGTAATTTACTACATTAAGAATCAATAAAAAAATAATGCATTTCCAATGCATCACTATTCATCTTCAGGTAGTTCCAAAGTGAACATTTATAACTTCATCTAAAAACTATATAAAGCATTTTTAAATAAACTAAATTGTGCAACTTGAGAATAAGTTTAATTACTCCTTCACTTAGCTAAGTGATTGCAATATTACGAAAGTAATTTTTTGAAACAAGACGAACAGTAATCCTTTAATTAGTTTCCAAGTCAAGCTATCCTAATAAAGTTTGATTAAAAAATGCACTAAAACTCTGGTAAATAAAATCATGGTAAACTTCGGGTTTGTTTCAAAGAAGTAAAAGATACCATTACAGCTCCAGCCCTGCACAGAGATGCAGAGAAATACCGTGTACAACTGAACACGAGTAAACAAACCAAAACTTTATTTTTCAGTTTCCATACAACTTCCCTGTATCTCAGTCAGCATAAACTAATTAAATTACCTGTTGCTGCTAGAAGATGTGATTCCACCCATTCCTGACAGAGTAATGAAACAAATTAGGTTGCTGATTCAACTGGGTTTGTTTGCAAGTGGAGTAGTCATATAGTAATGGTTACGCACATTGGTTACATTACAACATGCTGAATAAGGTTATGAATTTTCAGATGATTTGGGTCATGCTTTGTCTGGGGTGTTGAGTCTTGGGTTTGGGCAGGGTGTGGTGAATGCTGGTGGACACAGCATGTTTGAAGCTGAGCTTTCTTTCAAGTCAGAATCTGATTCAGCTCACAGCTACAGCTGTAACTGGGTAGAACAGCAATGCCATTTGTTTCACAAACCTCAGAGCAGCCAGTTCCCCAAGGAATTGAACCATAATGAGTACTATTCTTACTCCGTTGATCTAACGACCAAAAGGAGGAGTCACTCCTTCTTTCTTTCCTCTTATGATTTGTCTTGGGGAGCTGTTAAACTACCTGATTTTAAACTTAGTTTTCTGTCCACTGACCTCTCTGAACCACCCTTCTGCAACATCAGCATAAAGGAGGCAGGAGCCCAGCACTGGTGACAGGCAAGAGAATAGTGACCACCTCTTACAGAAGTAACTGTCAGATTAATTAGCTGCCATATGAAGCTGCACCATCAGAATATACTTATGTATGTACTTTAACATAATACAAGGTCATGTTCTCCCCACAGAAGCAGTCCTCTGTTTTCCTCCAGCAGCCAGTGAGTAACAACAGTGAAGAAAGAAACTGGCTTGTTCTTGGAGGGAGGCTACTTCTTTCTGTTTGACCAAGTCTGAAGTTCCTGTTCATACACTGCTTCAAGGGATTAAAGTCAGCAAGTTTAACCAATACATATTTTAAAACTAACCTCAAATTTCAAGTACTCTTACGCTTTGGTGAGCCTTTTAACTCCTGTGGTCATCACCAATGGGCCCAATACCATTTCATGTGATGAATTCTCAGAGTTCATGTTTCCAGCTTTCCTATCTAACGAGCCCCTTGACTTCACTGTCTACTATCCTGCAGTCCCATAAACTGCTATTTATGTAAAGTAAAAAATGTAGATAGGAAGTCATGAAAGGAGCAGTTGGTGGTCAAACATGACATTCAATTTCTAATTTCTAACACCGGGTGGGAAGGGGAGGGCAAAGGATGACACACAACACAACAAACACCTTAATAGAGTCTATTATACCTCTGCCTCCTCAAAAAGCTGGGAGTATTAGGATTTCACTTCCATGGAAACACAATCTGGAGATGCAAGCTTGGAGCAAGAGACCAGTCTGAAGCAGAGACAGGGATGTCTACATCAAGGGCATTCACACAAGCCACAAGAACTATAATGCTCATAGGGTGATGCATTCTCAGTAGCTAAAAGATTAAGCCTGCTGAAAGGGCCAACCTGAATTTCCCAGCACCATTTCAAATGCCTACAGGATGCTCTTTAGGCAAAATTACGACATCTCTAGATAACCATTAAAGCAAGTTAAAAGCTTCTGAAACAAACAAAAAAAAGGCAAACAAGTCCAGCTTTTCAAACAAATTACTTTGGCTACTCTTCACCCCAGTGTTGTCCAATTATCTCAAGATATTTGCTAGCCTTTTCTTTTTTTTTAGCATTTGGGGGTTTTGTTTGTTTTTGTTTTTTTTAGTAAACGGTTAAAAGAAGTTTTTCCTGGTTAAAAGGCCAAGAGAAATTACTTCACTATGGAAGAAGTAATATTCAGTAAAAATAACCTCATGCACCTCCCTCTCACTCTGTGTCTGAATGCCTGGAGAACACACCAGTATATTAAAAACAAGCAAAATAACAGAAGACCTACTGCGGTTAACAGTTTTTTGACTTCACACACAAAACACAGTCTGGAGTCTACTGTTTCTCTTTTAAATAATATTAGCTACTTGCGATTACAGTACAGTTCAATTATAATTGATGGCAACATGGACTAGCTACAAAAGCCTCTACTCCATGAGGCAGACCACAGCTGGGTCATCTAAAGAGAAAATATGCTCATCTACTTAGATGTACTGAATGCATTCATTAAACACCTGTGATGTGGGGCACAAGGAACGGTTCTTTAAGGCAGGCAACTTTCAGAATATAGACTGGCAATCAGTAACTTTAATATATTATGGAAAAAAGATCTCAGCTGGAAGGACAACTGTACACAGTACATAGTAAGAAAGGAAGAAAACTTACAGTTCTCTGGAGAAGGAGGGTTTTTTTTCTTGTTTTCAAAATAATGCAAGTAAATATCTCACTGGGACTACACAGGGTAACTATCACAAAATTATATAAGCACTACATGGTCACACAAGGTATTGTTCAGGTATGATCCCCACATTTAGGAAACAGCTCTTCAGAAAGAGAAGACTTTCTGCCACATTTTAAAATGACAAAATTAAAGCCAGTCTAGTCACTGCAGACAAATTAGCTATATAGAGGAGAGGTTTCATGAGCATTACAACATGTTGAATAAAGTTCAAACTGTGTAAACAAATTCACAGATGAACCAACTAAACTTCCCTGACCGTTAGGCAGCTTTTGTGCCTACACTTACATTTTCAGGTCTACAATTAATTCTCTCATTTATTATTTTAACTAAAATCTCTCAAGAAAAATAATTAATCAGTCATTGCTCCTACTTTCCATTAATCCTTTACAACCCAGAACTGTATTTTAAAACATAAACAATGCTAAAGTCATACCCCGAGAAAGACACACAGTACTGCCTGGGCTGAGGCAGTAAACAACTGGGCTTAAATTCAGTTATTTCCCTAATCAGCCCCCAAGACCATAACCCTTTCAATTTCAGTAATTTTAAACAGATACTATTAAATAATACTTAGCACTTACAGAGTGCAATAGATCTTCAAAGCTGTACAGAACCATTAATAAAAATGATAGATAAATAGCAAAACCATTAGAACTTCCTTCTACCTTATTATTTATACCCTAGAAATATCTCATCACACTCACAAAGCTTTTGGGGCAGCAAAGCCTTTTCTACCACAATGAAAAAGATAAAGCAAAAAATATATTACATTAAAATTAACATGTATTTGTATTTTTGAAGCATTTTTAAAGCTAGCATTTAGTATAAGATAAAGTAATTTCTTACAGATATATTTCGTGTTCTTTAAAGTGAGGAAAAACAAACTGATACTAATGCCAGTATGGTAAAACAAACGTAATTCTATCAAGTGTGTGTCACAATGCAGAGTACATCTACTGCCTGGTAGCTTTAAGTTACTGTTTCTCAGTTCTCAGAGCAATATATTAGCAGAGATATCTAGATGCATTTCTATCACCATAGTAATGGAAAAATCTGATACATTATCTTCCCTATTCAACTGTAAAAATTTATCCAGAACTTTTTGTTCAAATAATGGATACCTTTTCTGTCTTTTAAAAAAGCAGGAGTCCAAAATTCCACAGCTAGATGCTTGTGATTAAGGCTTCTGAGGGAGCCCTATTAACATCCCTTGTAGCAGTGCTAGTATCTTCACATTTATTCATTTCCCCGCCTCCCAAAAAATAAAGCCTTTTGTAAGCCGGTTTTACTTCCGACTCCCCACCTACTGGGAATTGGAAGGTCGGTAAGTACAAGCCCATCGAAGTTCCAGAGACGTGGGGTAGCAAGACTCAGATACAAAAGGCCCGCCTGACAAATTTGCTGCAGTCAGTGTAAATACCCGAAATGGACTGCAGGTGCATGATAAGCATAAAGCAAACTCACAACTGACTCATGAACACATTATCATAACAATGTAGGAATTCATTTCCAAAGACTCCATTGAAATATATCACGTATAATGACCTTGACTTAATTTTTAATTTAAAAATGTAAAGTCATGCTCGCACTTTTACTCTAAGAATTTAGGACATATGTAATTTTATTACAGAATTTTTTACTACCAGAATATAGTGCTCCAGAAATGTCAGTCCTTGCAGAAAACCACCATTTCATCAGCTTGGTACTTACTTTCTGTTTTAATAGGAACAATTCTAACTTTCACCATGTGTAAGATATAAATTGCTGTCAACATCATTTGGGGGGGTTTTGAGGGATGGGAGAGAGAAGGACAAGAGCTACCTGTGGATGCACTGGATAACAAAGTTACCATTCACTGCTGAAGTTCCAGTAAAGGCGTAATAGATTTTCTTGTCTCAAATTTAAATGTAATTTAGTAAGAGCTGAAGATAAAAGATGGAGCTGCTTCTAAGATAAATCTGTATTTTAACAGCAGTGAAATTCGTCATTTTTAAAGACCATTCAAGTAGAATAAAGAATTTCAGTAAATATTCCAAACCTAATTGATTGAAATGGATGTAGGTGTTCCCAACTGTGAAAAAGGATCAGGATACCATTACCACACACACTGTTTATTTATTCCCTGTCTAGGAACCTGATTTAGAGGCAATAAAATGCAATCAGTACACAAACCAGAAGCAGGAATCATCTGCTAATGGAACTTTTAATTGAGGAGTGACCACTGACATGAGGTAATTCTTTCCATGCAGAACTCCTTGCAGAGACCTCTATGCACTTCATCAGGGTAAACAATCACTAACATATGCATTAAAGAAAATTTAAATACATTATGACCCAATAAATATCACAATCCATCAATACACACTTTTCTTTCCTAAAGATTTAGAGTTAAAATACCACATATCAGTAGTCTTTTAGTACTAGACATGTGTTTACAAGGTTGCTACTAACATAGCTATTTGCCATCAAAACATAATTGGTTATGTTAAATGAACCTGTACACAAAGGAATTGTCAAGCTGAACAACCATGTCAGAAAATAGATTCAGATTAGTTTACATCTACATTCATAAATCATGAAAAAACTTCCATAAGGTATCAATTTTGCTCTTACAATTGTGTTTCTCCATTGTAAACATATAAGAGCATGCCACTTTACATGCTAAATTTCTGGTCTGATTCCATTTTCAGACGATTCAGGATTTTCTGAGACAAATGATCATCACATAACTTGCTTTTAAGCAAAATGCTGAGTCTACAAAATCATGTACAGGGTTACTAAAATTAATAAAATAAAAAGTTTATACAAATTACCTCCTCCTTGTGTCAGTATCACTAATTCCATACCTATCTTTCCAGACACTAGCAGTATGAGTTGTGGCTGCAGTACTAATCAATTAAGAGTATACCCATTTAAGCCAAACCAAAGTGGATCTTAATTAATTGGGCAGTAAGCAAAAGGAAAGGGTAGCCTAAAAATCAGAAGAAGAAAAAAAGCCACCCTTCAACAATCAGAGAAACAAAGGACAAATAGCAGCACAATGCTTGACGCAGCATGCTATGAAATATTCAAGTATACAAAACCCAATTCTTCTCATTGCAAAATTTTCTTGTTTTATTTTCTCCCTACAAGCTTTTGGCACAAAAAGGGCACACAAATATATATAACCAGAAATATTTGCTTGAAGGTTTTGACTCTATATGTGCAGCTTATTCATGATTCAAGAGTTTAGGATCTGATCCAGATCTTGCTGTAAAAAGACTCCCATTGATTAAATCTGTTTTAGATAAGGCCCAAGGATGATCGAGTACTATTGTAGTTTCTCTGCAAAATGTATACTGTGGACACTGCTAATCTTAGGATTACACCTTCCAAAGAGGAATCATATATTGCACAACAAATGATCACAGCTCTATTCAGAGTTACAAACAGTAACCAGAGGACACACTTAAGATATAGAAAAATAATCTTAGCAATAATTAATGGCCCCACATTTACTATAGGGTAATAAAATTTGTATTTGATCTACTATTACCCTTCAAATGCTTAATTTTACCAAAAGACATACAACTTTTTTCAGTCATGTGTTTAACAACATTTAAATATCTACAGAGAACAGTCCATTGTATCTTAAATCAGTACAGTAAGCTATAAAATGTCATATGCAAGTAAACAAGTTAAACCTTCATCAATATAATATCCACCAGGCCACACAAATTAATGATCAAAGATTAAACCTAGATTACCTCTTCTATCCATCATCAAAACAATGATAAAATTTCAAACACGGTTTACTCGGACCTTGCTGCTTCTTCTATCTGGGTCCACAAAGGAAGAACTCATTTCAAAACACATTCTGCTCTTTATACTGCCTTTCCAACCATTTAAGACAAAAGCTAAGTCTTGGGAAAAAAAATCTAAATCTCTTCAGAAAACTCCCAATGCCTTCCAAGGAGTGCAGATTCTATTGCTTATAAAAGAGACTTCAAATTACATTTCAAAGATACTGCGTATGTTCTTCAGCAACATCTATGCATGACTCACTAATGCTCTTCAATATGCTCGAATAAGAGAAGAGAAATGGAGATGGTAGCATTCAGTATAAGCAAAGATCCTGGATGTATTAGGGAAAAATCACTGGGCGTCATAGTCAGTTTGTCAAAGGTGCAAAGACAATTATTGCAAAACATATTATATGCAAAAACTAGCAGGTTTATGTCAAAAAGGAAGAGGAAACCGTAAAAATTATCATTCTGAGCTGTCTTTAGACTTCCTGCCACATTCTTAAACTAATGCTGATACTTCATGAAATTTAAGTAAATTGTCAAAAGAATTAGCTACTTGATGTCAAGCAATTCAAAATGTGAAGAACATCCTTTTCCGCAGCATCTGCCACATTAACATCATTGAATAAATGCAAATGTGAACTGGAAATGGAGAAAGATAGTAACGGCATCCAAGACTGAGTTGAGATTTGAACAGTGAAATTCAGATTTTAATACTGTATCTGTCACTGTTCTGCTGATCACTGTTTCTGCTGAAATGGTTAACAGGCATTTCAACCCTTCCAGATTTTCAGCAGGCCATTCAAGAATCAGAATGGAGGAAATCCTTTTAAGATTCCCAGGTGTTGCTTCCAAACTTCCCTTCTCTGCCTATGCTGCTTGAAGTTTTGGCAGCCTGTCAAAATAGCAACTTTTGTGTTCTCCTGAGCCGTCTACTACCCTGGAAGGCTGCAGCAAGGAAGTCTGCACATTGAAAGACTTTCAGCGCTGCCGGAACAACTACTGCATGTGGAAAGGATGTTAAACCAAATCATGTGCCTCCCCACAGCCCAATCCCACCTACTGAGAGAACAAAAGAATTACGACAGCCCACCCATACTTCTATGGCACCACACAGAATGACTAGACCTTACTTTCCAGAGAGGATAACAAAGATGATCTGGGGCTGGAACACCTCTGTGTGAACATCCCAGACAACCCAGGACACCCTCAGCTCTCAGGCGAAGCCTGGAACTCAGAAATCACTGCTATGCTTCCAGTGGGTGAAACTGGCAAGTTCAAGTTGCAAACCCCGCAGTAGTTGGAGACTGCTTCCAGAGGAGTGCACGGTAAGCTGAGCTTTCACATTTAAGGAAGAGAAAGGAAAAAGCTTAAAAGGCACCGCTGTTAAAATAATATTTACATTACAGAGTTAAGTCACTGAAAGTTGAGAAATGTAAACTTTGGAAGTGTTTGAGTAGCTGTTGTTTAAGCAAACTCATTTCTGCCCCCCTCCCCCCCCCCCTTTTTTTAATGAATTATTTCAGACAACATAAGCAATTACATGCTCACATGGTATTATTTCTACAAAACCTTCAGCTCATTCAGTGATAAGTAAAAGTTGCATGGACAGCCATGCAGTTTATACACTTACATAGATTACAACTTCTTCAGTAACTACAAAAAATACACCCCACATTGTCAATAATTTATCTAGGGTTAAAATAATTTTTCAGATACACCATTTTTAAAGGCAAGTTTTAAATTTTCAGATATTTCTGCTTCTGAACTGATCTATTAACACAGAAGATGTCAAGCTGTCAGAAAATTCCTGATGGGAAGGAAAACTGAATTAGGTATAAATCTATGGTACTGAAAGTTAAATGCATTTGGGTATTAGTATGAAATGGTTTCCAAGAGACAAAGAGTTTCTATAAATTATTATATTTTAATGTATTTGTTTTCTGATAACACTGAAACTTCTTATGTGAGAGTTTTTGGTGGCAGCACTCTTTACATACTGGTTTCCACAAATAAGAAATTGCTGTGGATGCCTGATCGCTTCCTTTGCATTAGATCTATTTTGTTTACAAAGGGGCTTTTAATAATCCACTATCGCTCTCAAATAACCCTGTGCAAAGCATCAAATGGACACATTTTTGAAAACGGATGAGTGAGTATTCAATAACTTAACTAAGATCACAATACCGGCAGGTTATGAATATCATGGTCGTGCCTTATCTTTCTGTTTAATTCATCAAGTCTCTAAATACACTACTAAAAAGGTGTCTGTGCACCTGGGTAGGGGTAATTATTAAGTAACACTGTCAATTCTTACCTTATGTAAACATACTGCAAATACAAAAACAATTTATGTTTTCAAAATGTTAAATAATAGATCTTCTGATTTTAAAAAGACAAAACCGAAACTATACTTGTAGCACTCTATGGGAGATAAAACCTATTTTGCAACTTCTGTCTTTATGCTAGTATTTGAAATCAAATTACAGAAGGCAATGTGTTGTTTCAACAGAGGAAATTAAAGACTCAGAATTACAGTTTTTTTAAAAATAGTATTTCAACAGTTGAGCCCTACCCTATTCCTTAGATAAACATTAAACATTTTTGAGTGAAGTAACTTCCTCACAATACCACAGCAGTATTTGCTTCCCTGATCCAAAAATCTATAAGATGCAGAAAGAAAATGAAGCCTTGGATACGTAACATAGGTCATAATTACAAACCATTGTATTAGTAATGAATCCATCTCTCATTAAGAGCAGGACCATCCTTCAGAGATTATATTATCTTACTGAAATGGTTGATTTGAAATTTTCATTATTTAACAAGTTTGTATATTGAAATAGGATGCATTAGCAGGGAATTTGCCTACAAAGTGGCAGTTTAATCTCAATCAGTTGACTGGCAACTTCAAAGAAGAGCACTCTGTTTCAGCAACTCAAGGTTGCCAACAACATCCTCTTAAACCACTTCCAGCTACACTAAAAGTACATCCAACTGTATGTTAAATCTCATTGCAAGCCAGCAGGATTTTAGCCTCCAAAACACTTGAGGTAGTTAAATGGGACTTCTACATCTTAAATAACTTCAGGTTTAGATAGCTAAGTAGCAATCAATACATTTTTTTCCTGAATTTGTATTCCAAACTTTGTCCCACAATTATTAGCTTTACAAAAATTATTTCAAGGACTCAGAAGGAAAGTGCCTCAGTACTAAACCTGACCATAAAAGAAAATTGAATGTAATGGATGTTTATAATGTCGGGGTTTTTTTCTCCCTGCCACTTCATTTATCATCTTGCTCAACAAGCGTATACTAGTCTTTGAATATTCAAACCACCAAAATATCAAGATGCAAAACACACAAAAAACGCCAAGAAGAGTAAGTGAAAGATAATTTGCATATGGCATTAAAGTATGGTAAATGCTCACAGAAAATTTTAAATACTAGCAAGAACTGTGCACCTCATACAACTAGAAACTGTTTCTGAAAATATTCATTTCCTGTATTCCAAATGATGAAAACATAACTGCAATCAAATTCCAGAAAGCTCCAAGTTAAAAATCCCCATAAACAGAGCAGTTCTATTGGCTTTAATCAACAGCTTTAAGCAAGAGGCTAAACAGAGGAGCAGAGATATGCACACTTTGCTCAGCTGGCAGTCACAGTATCTCTAATTCTCTTGTATTACTCAAGTATGTAGCTTACTAAAATGAACCAGAAATTTGGGTGATACGTACAAATAATGTCCAGATCCAACATATGTAAGTTATTTTTCCTCAACTAGAAAAACACGTCATTTTTTCCCATCCACCCCTATCTAAAAAGAAAACATAACTGAATAATTCCAGTACTGCTACAGCTTTATATTGTGCAATACTAGTTTTACCTTTCCAAGCATTCTTCCAAGAAAGTAGTAATGTCGGGCGTAAGAATCTCCAACGAGCATCTGCGCAGCAGGGTTGGGGTAAAGAAGTCCCTCATTGGTGGTCTTAAAAAATCCCTGGTTGGGGTTAAATCCTGATTTAAGTAGTTCATTCAGGAATTCTCTGAAAATGCCACCACCATCAATACCAGCTTCATCAAGACCATGTGCATTAAGTAAGTGAACACGAATGCGCTTTTTTAAGTCAGGTTCTGCAAAGAAAGGAGAGACACAGACTCAAATACAACTACCTGCTTGAATTTTGTTTGGATAAAAACACACGTAGCTACACATACAAACATATCTACACAAACTTTATATAAAAATTGAACTAGTAAGTAGTAGCAAAAACCTATTACTGGCTTGAATTTTGGCAAATTCAGTAGGTGAAACTCACTTTGTACAAAGGACCTTGCTTTAAGAGCCAACAAAAGACGGACTGGAAAGACACTTGGTAGGGGAAGGAAAAAAAACCCCACAGAATATTTTAAAGAGAACAAAGAATAATTTGAAAACATATATAAAATATTAAAATATAAAATATTGTGAATTCAAGGCTCAACTTTCTCCCGTCTGAAGGGACCGTCAATAAACTTTGCATTCCCTTAGAGGGGCTGATTGTTACACTACACCATTACAGTATTTGAAATTAAACACAATATTTTTGATACTTTGGACCCATTGCTATGTCGTGTAATTCCAGTGAGCAAGGTGGGGTAAAGATTGACATGTTATGAAGGCAGGTGTTCCACGTGTTTCATAGAATGCTGCTGCTTGAGAAAGAAGCGGTATTTAATTGTTGAACTGAGTATACATAACAAGGAAGAAGGTCCTTTTTTCTCAATTCATGAAGGCTTCCCAAGATCTAACCAAATACATAACTTTTATGCAAACCCTTGCATTAACCCCACTTGCATCCCACCAAAGCAATCAGTAATAAACCAGTAGCAGTAAAACTTTCTACTGCTTCCATGCGCTACAAATGCATACATTATGGGTGGCCAGCTGATGCTTACAGGGGAATCTTCAGCACATTGTAGCAACAGGATTTCTCCTGAACCACCAAGTGTCTTTCTCCCATTAGAAAATGTCTCTACATCTGCTAGTAATTTCCAGTTTCACACTTCTCTATTTTTAAGTTAGCTATTAGTATTTCATCAAGTTAAATGCTCTCCTGCACAAAAATTCTGCTTGCTGGAAATAGCAAATGGCCATTTTTAGCCATAGGCACTGCAACAGGTTCACTCAATACTCATCACCATTCAAAACAAAAAAATAGACCACTGGCAAAAGAGACTCTAAAGCATACAGGCACTCTTTGTCTTGAGACTCCTGAGATACAGAGCACTGATGTTAAAACTTTTATATATGGCAAATGTTGGTTCAGTGCGTTTTGGGGTCCTATGAAGAAAATTATTTGCCTCTTCCTCTACGTACTGACAACCAGATTTATAGCAAGGAGGGAAGACTGGTCCTAAAACCAATTCACATGTCAAAACAGGGGATCAGGTAGAGGTGGACTCCAAGTTAGTGTAAGCTCTGAAAAGGTGAGCTCAGTTTCGTTACCCGTAACTAGAATGTAACTGAACTGTTACTGGAGTCCACTGGAGGCTATTGTGGAATATTCCGAAAGTACAGTCACAGGAATAAAAATTATAAATGCTTGCACATTTTTAAGCATATGACAACCACGTAAAAATATAAACCCACGAGAATCAGCCTAATAAATTTCTGCTACTCTAATCTTGTTTTCTTAATAAAGTTAATTATCTCAGTTAAGGTACTACAGAAACATTAACTTTGAACAGCTGTCTTCTCAGGGCCAGTAAACAAACTGGAGGCCTCTTCCATATTAGTCTGCTTCGCTCTCTCCTCATCAGTTCTAGAACATCATCTATCCTCTGTTCAATCTCCTAGACTGATTTTAGTCGATTCATTCTATAGTCTTGAAATCATACTGGGAAGCCCAAAGTCATACGCAGTTTATAAGTGCTGAAATGGTGAGTTACATTCTTGTTAATATGGCCCAGTATGCAGTTAGCTTTCATCTCACCAAGGGGAACTCTTTATTTGTTCAACCTGTTGTCCACTATGAACCCCACAGTCCTTTATTGAAAGAAACACTTTTTAGTCAGTCAGTGCTCAGTCAGTACTGCTACAGTTACAGGATTTGGTATTTCCTAAGCTTTATGAGGTTTCTGTAAGCCTCTTAATTCACACTGTTGAGGGCCACCTGAGTGACAACCTGATCTTTCAGTATACTGACTATTCCCCTCAATTTCATATTGCTGGCAACCTCACTAATGGTGGAATACATCCCAGTACCCAGCTTGTCAGACTGTATGTTAAGCTTAGGAAACATGCATTCTAAAACTCTTTACTAATTTAATAAAGCTACAAGAGGGTGAAATGTAGTCTTCATAAAGAATGTGCTTCTCAGTTAAAGATACCTTATTAAACAAATAGGTTGGCCTGTCTGTTACATCACATTGCATTATTCAACTGCAGTTTCTTTATTGTATTTTCATGTATTTAGGGAGGGAGGAAAGAGCAACACAAAACAGACTCAACTTTTTCTATTTTCCAATTCCAGAGTAAAGGAAATTAAGTATGTTCTCTAGTAATTTTATACAAACCAAGAATATCAACAATACTTCCTCCTCTCTAAACTAAGTGGTTCTCCAGGAGGGAACTTACGTGGCACAGCAGGTGAAATTCATATGGCAAACCTCAAGTATACAGCAAATATTCTTTTTATATGCAAAAATACCATACAGAATAAGGACTTTATTTTGACAGGTTTTATCTATACTGGAATTTTGGTTTCTAGAGTAGCCACTCTCACACAAAATCACACTAACGTTATGACTTGAATCAATGGGGTAAAATAATACTTCACCATACTATCAAAGCATGCTGCATTAACCTTATCAGCCACACTGTACCTAGCAAATCCTGTGCAGTCTAGATATATTTGTTGACACAGATTACCAAAGCAGATAGTATCTAATAAACTATACAGATAAATACAGAAAGTGCAGCTTTATTGGCAAGTAAGTGGGAAGAAAAGCCCCATAAATGTAGGTTTGAACTAAGGAAGGGTGTGCACAAGAGACTGAGACTGCAATAATCAAAAAAGAATGTGGATGAGAGTAACTTTATTGTAAAAATTGAGGAAGTTTTTAAGAATTTTCACACCTTAGAGCTGATACACTTTTAATATCCTACTCAAGTAATCAAGTAGTAACTACGTGGTAAGAATGGTTAAATGTTAGAAACACGCCAACAACTTAACTGTAAACCTACCATTTTCAGGAGAAAGTTTATCATAAGCATCTTCATAAATATAGTTTCTCCTTATAGTGACATTAATTCCATCCAAAAATGGCCCATCTCCTTGAACTTCTTGCTTATCAGCATAGATCAGTCTTTGAAAAATCTGTTAAAATAAATGAAAAGAAAAATGATGCCATCATGCAGATCTAAATATTCAGTAAGAGATGGTTATTTGCTACATTACTGTCCTTTGAGTTGCTTCTGGGCACTCACTTTCAAGTGATTTGTCTTCTCTCTCACTGAGCTGCAGAAATATAATACAGAGCCATGTCACAGGGAAGGGGAGAGGACAGACATGCAAAGAACTTTTTTGTGCTAAGATACCATCTTCAGTTCTTTCTACATAAAAAGGCCTATCTACAAACACTGTGTCAGTGATTACAATTTCCTCTACCTAACTTTCAGAATTCTGAAATGCAAAGTATTCAAAAACAAAGGGAAAAACTCACATGAATATTCTGCACACACAGAGGCAATCCTCAAAACTGGTAATTTTTTGTAGGGCTTAGTTACAAGAAGCTAGGTATCAGTTCTCTGAGGAGGAGTCAGCAAATAATTCAAAGCAAAACAGTGGATAGCACTGCCATATTAAACAAAGAACCAATTCAAAAAAATGCAAGCTGAAGTATAAACTGAACTTCATATTTTCCCTTTGCAAGTCCTCACAACAGGAACCTGCTACAGTTCACCTGAAGAATAACTCTGGCTAACTGCATTTCTATGTCAATATTTAGCATGGGATGGGGCTGCTCAATGCCTAATAATGTTCAGTATACCCTCAATGCAAAGTCTGTCCTCTCTTGCTGCTTTCCAATATTCAATAAATAATCAAGTACATTTTCTAAGGGATGTAATCTCCTAACAATGTCATAAGCTGCTTTCTTAACTAAGAAGACTAAGAAAGTGCGTCCAGTGATGTTTAAAACCAACAAATGTACCATGGAAGAGGAAAATCTGACAACAGCAGACAAAGGCACCCGGTGGATAAAGAACTGTCTGGACAGTTGCTCGCAAAGAGTTGCAGTCAATGGCTGAATGTCCAATTGGACACTGAGTGGTGACCCTCAGGGCTCAGTGTTGGGACTGATCCCATTCAACATCTTTGTCAGCGACACGGACAGTGTGACTGAGCGCACCCTCAGCAAGTTTACCAATGACACCAAGCTGTGTGGTTCAACTGATATGTTGGAGGGAAGAAATGCCATCCAGAGGGACCTTGACATGCTCGAGAGGTGGGACAATGCCAACCTTATGAGCTTCAACCAAGGCAAGTGCAAGGTCCAGGCAATTCCAGGCAGAGCTACAGGTTGGACAGAGAAGAGATTCAGAGCAGCCCTGCAAAGAAGGACTTGGGGTGGTGGTCGATGAGAAACGTAACATGAGCCGGCAGTGTCCATTCGCAGCCCAGAAAACCAACCATATTCTGGGCTGCATCAAGAGGAGTGTGACCAGCAGGTCGAAGGAGGTGATCCTGCCCCTCTACTCTGCCCTCGTGAGACTTCACTTGGGAGTACTGTGTGCAGTTCTGGTGTCCTCAAGTCCTCAACATAAGAAGGACATGGAGCTCTTGAAGCAAGTCCAGAGAAGGGCCATGAGGATGATAATGGGGCTGGAGCACCTCCCGTATGAAGACAGGCTGAGAAAGTTGGGGCTGTTCAGCCTGGAGAAGAGAAAGCTGCATGGAGACCTCATAGCAGCCTTCCAGTATCTGACAGATATCGGAAGGATGCCTGAGAAGGACTCTTCATCAGAGACTGTAGGGATAGGACAAGGGGTAAGGGGTTCAAACTTAAATAGGGGATGTTCAGGATAGATACAAGGAAGAAATTATTTACTGTAAGGGTGGTGAGGCACTGGAACGGGTTGCCCAAAGAAGTGGCTCTATCCCTGGCAGTGTCCAAGGCCAGGGTGGACAGAGCCTTGGACAACATGGTCTGGAGTGATGTATTCCTGTCCAAGGTTTGTGATTCACAGAATCACAAAATCCTAAGGGTTGGAAAGGACCTCAAAAGATCATTTAGTCCAACCCTCCTGCAAGAGCAGGATAACCTAGAGTACATCACACAGGAACTTGTCCAGGGGGGCCTTGAATATCTCCAACGTAGGAGACTCCACAACCCCCCTGGACAACTTGTTCCAGTGCTCTGTCACTCTCACAGTAAAGAGAACAAGGTTTTATGAATTCCAGAAACTTAACATATATAAATCTCAACACAGCTTTAGGAAGCCCAGAGGTTGTAAACAGTGGCTAAATCATGACACAGAGATCCCTGCTTGAGGTCACTTTCAGCTATTTGCCTATTATCCTGCTGCAAAGTTGCCCACGCAATATTAGGATGTTTTGTGGGAACAACTGTTTCATAAGCCTGGAAAAGCACTCCTTTTCTATCAAATCTGTCACTGTCTTTTTTGGCAAATACTGATTTACTTTCCCTATGGAATTAACTATTCCTTGAGGGTGCCTTGCAACTTAGTGTTTCCAAGACAATCAGCAAGCAGTTTTTAAGTAACTGATACTGTTGAACAGTTCAGAAAAGCAGTTCAGGAAAAAAAAAAAGTGCGTAACAGATTAAGAGCTTTAAAAAAGTATGATGCAAACCAAAATAGGTAATAGAACAATTACATCTTTAAAATCTAGACAACATTGAAAAGCAAATCCAACAAGAATCTTGCAAGTTTTAAATCACATACTCTATTAAAGTTCAGCTAGTCAGCTATTAATGTAGAAATTTAATCTCTAGGCACTATTTTCCCAAAATGGACATCCATCATCTCATCCTAAGTAAATCAACCCACTGCACAAAGGTGTCCAGTCTTGACCTTGGAATGTTTATTACAGATACACAACTAGTTAGTGCTCTGCTTACCACAAGAGGGTGCAATCATGTAGATCAATCACTGAATCAGGACTGCAGTTTATTATGAACATACGACTGCTCTCATGTATCTTGGAATATGTGTTTCTAATTTTAATGCAGTTACTATAAAGGGTAATATGACTAGTAAAAGAAGAGATAAGTAACTTCAAATGTTCAACTGCCATATGAGTACTGAAGAAAAACAGCATGGCCTATCATGTCCTTCTGTAGGGAAAAGCACCTAGTAAGTATAAACTTAACTAGGGTGAGTTTCTACTTAGCTGAGTGCCTTCTTTTTTTTTTTTTTTTTTACACTTACTGAAAACATAAAACTAGAAAACCAATTGCATATTAAATTAGAAATTAGGTACCTTTACTCTTTCTTCAAACGGAACTACAAAAGGCAGCTCTGTCAGAATTGCAAGTTGTCGTTCTTCAGATACAGAAAGAGGTGCTGGCTCCAACCCCACTTAAAATAGAAACAATAATTTTAAAAATTTTAGAAAGCACATTTGTTTAAAACATTTTTTTTTTATCAAGTGGCTCAATTTACTCTGTATAAAAATACATGTATGTTAAAATAGTTTGTTTACTGAACAGTCACACACAGCTTTACCTTTCTTTAAACATTAGTTTGTATAAGCAAATTGAAACATAAGTAGTGAAAACACATGGAAAATAAAATGTGTATAAAAACAGGTACTCCTGTATTTTTTATTTTATTCAGAGGAAATGTTATTTTCTTGTTACTGACAGTTTAATTTTTAAATTAAGAAAAATACATGATAGAAAACAATTAAGAAGTTGTAAGCAATTAGAATTTTCATCGCAGGAATACACAGTATCCCCATCCCAATGCCCAAAACAGTTTAAAGGTATTGTGCTTTCAAATACGTCTACTTTCAATCAAATCGTTTTAGGCATAAAGCCTAAGGAATTAAACCAAACCTAATGAAACCAACGCAAAGATAACATTTCAATGAGTTTTCTCTTCTAACAGCAAGGTCACAGTGGACCACATTAGATCCTAGCCCCTGCAGAAATAGTGAGAACATCAAGAAACTGTGTAATGTGCTTAGGGGAAAAAAAAAAAAGATTAGAGAAGAACTGAAGCAGTGCCAGAAACAGAGAGACTCAATCACATGCACTTCCCAAGCTATCATGCAGTTCCTTTGAACCTTCTTCTAACCACAGAAGATGTTTTTAGGAAACAATTCATCTTTGGGGGATGCACAGTAGAGTGCCAATCCTGCTCTAACTTCATGGGAAGAAACTCAGCTGCTGAGCACATATCTCACTGTAAATTAACTGCAGCAAAAACAAAAAGGAATTGTCCACTGATTAGACACTGTGGTTAAAGACCCACCTAGATTCAGTCTACAGAGGAAACAAAACCCAGAACTCCTTAGTTGTTTCATGTTTAATAGTCACCTTATAAAAAAAGAAAAAGACTCCAGTCTAGACTAGTCATAGCCCATGTTACAAAACTGAAGTAAATGCTCCATATTATTACCCAGCCTGGAAATTTATGATAACAGTTTTAAGTTTTTCTTTTGGCTCCTTCCTACCTGTGGTGCCTAGCATCTTGCTGCACTGCTGCAACTGGACAACACTTCAATGTTCTTTTCTTCTTTTACTCATCAAAGCACTTTAAGTAGGGATATTTTAAGCAACAATTTAAGATGACGTGACCCAAAACATTAGTATACTTGATGTATATTCATTCAGGTCAGGTTTCAACATTGCAAGCCTTTGGAATTTCTGATAGAATGCTTATCTGTGATTACCCTTAGTTTGCTTAGTAAACATTTTTAATTAAAGCCGATGTATGCAGCCTATTAAGCTAACAGTTAAAAGCATTTTAAGTAAAAAGTGCATGTACAGCAAAGGTAAACTACTACATGACTTCGACAGTTCAATTATTCCAGTCAATTAGTCAATTTTATCTGCATTTCTCCATCACAGCTTCTTTCTTTAAAGAGAAATATGGGATGGAGTCATCAATACAGAGGGCATTTAGAACTCACAAGTCTGCCATTTAAGTAAATGAAAAAGCACAAATAAACATGACCATATGTGATTCAGCAGTACTTTCATGCTAATTGGCTTTAACCCATATGGAGTCAAGAGGGATTAAATGAGTCATGTGCATATTGTTACCTGCTTGTTTTCACACATTCATGTCAACTGTACCTTTTTTAGCCTGATTTCGTATGAAAATGAGGCTTACATGAACAAAGTGTCATCCCTCCTCACCAACACACCTTTTGAGCTAACCAGCTGAATTTTAACTTTGACAGAGAATAAGAGGTTCAAAAACCCTAAATTTTGTTAACATTTTCAGCTAGACAGAGAAGAGGAATTCCTTTAGTGACCTGATTACAGAAGCAGCAAGGAGAGCTCAGCTATCTGCTCTGTTCAGTGTGTCAGCTTGTCTGACAGCCAGCCAACAAAATGAGGGCATGTAGCTGCTCTGCACCAACGACGGCACTTGCATTCATTATCCACCAACTGCTCCAATCAAGACAACTCATGAAATGGAGGGAACTGGTGCTATTATGGGAAGGAAGACAAGGTAGAGAGCTCAAGATACTGTACATATGAGGGGAAGGACGAGTAGCATAGGGGAGAATCCGGAAATTATAGGGATCACTGATGTAGTCTGTAAGATAGAATACAGGCCTGTTGAAGCCTGGCAATTTTGGATAAAACACCTGTTTTTAAGATTTTGTATTAGCAATCACTTAGAATAGGCGAGTTCTAAAGAGAGGAACCAAACTGAAAAAAACCTTGATTCAAAAGTTTGAGAAGTACTTACACTGGAACAATTAGTTGTTATCTGGCAACTAGATTGAGAAGGTGATCAAGGTAAATTTAGACCACCATACCTTTTATTTTTTTTTTTCTAAATCATTACAAGAAGTCCTCTGATTTCAACCTTGGACAAAGCCCTTAATTCTGTACAACTCTATATCAGCATCCAAAGACTCTGGTCTCTAAATGATCTAGTGTACCTGGCTAAGATACTCAAACAGATTACATCATCTTTAAAGAGAGTAGGGACCCTCACAGATGAATCATTTTGCTGCTTAAAGGGCCCATTTCTAATTCATTATTAAATCTCACAAGTATTAGTGATTTAATGATTATTTTACCTGAGCATAGCAAGGTAAAATTCTAGACTAGTGAAGCTACAAAGGTATGAAAAGCTGAAAGAAACAGACTGGCTACATGAGAAAGCACAATGACATGACTGAACTAATGGAAATTTACCCTGATTGCTAAGTTGGTGCCATTCTCTAATTTTTTCTTTGGAAGTTCCATAAAGTCCTGATACTTTGAGTAATTCAAGGGGTTAAGTTTCTGACATCTAATTAGAGGCAGTATTCATAAACAGTAATTAATACTTATCATGGTACCTACAGCTTGTTTGTTATAGTTTAATATATAATAAATCTCTTTGTAGTATACAGTATAAGCAAAACCTCAATGCTTTACATCTTCTGCAACTTTATTAATTTTGCATCTTATGCAAATGCCTTTTATACATGTTAAAATGTATGCTTCTATCATACAACTTGTTCATCTTATTATTTCCCCTCATCGACGCAAGCAGAAGCTTGGGGAAAACTTATACCCAATACTTGAATATTCTAAAAGACAATTATATACATGTGTATACAAATATACTTTTTTTTTTAATATATGAAACAAAACTATGAAAGACTGCCTTGCTTTTGGCTATCATTAAGACTTTTATACAAAATACTTAACCAAGCTTTATAAAAGGCAGGACGTTATTTTGACTTAGCAAAGCAAAAACTGCATAGACCGTATCTTACCATCCAAAGTAGACTGCAACGGTCCTATTCTTCCCATTCTTCTGACTCTCCAGACATGTCTGGCAGATGGCACATACAGCTGTGTAACCTACCAGATAACAGTATTTTATAATTAAGCATTATCTAATTACATATTACCCTTTACTATAAACATTTCATAATAAATTATATAAATACACAAAGTTGCCTCATTCAGGAGCATGTCTGTATGCCTACACATCTTCATTTCTAATCACTCTTTCTTATATTTGATCTTTAAAGCTGAGCTGCAGAATTAACAACAATGTAATATAAAGTCCAGTTATCATTTAAAAATACCATATAATGTTACATTAAATTCTGGTATTTAAGATATTAGAGAGCAGAGTTTGATTTTTCAGGTGTCAAATTTTGTTTACTTTGTACTAGTTAGCATCACAGTTTAAGACCACTACTACTTCCAATAAGCTGCCTAGGCACTATTTTCTAAGACTCATGAAGACCTGTCACGCAGAGATGAAAATCCTAAACAAAAAGCAAGCAAATAAGTGATCACCAAAAATAAACACAAGAGTTAATGTTAATTATTCCATGCAAAACTTAGTTAAGAAATCCAACAGTACAAAGTAGCCTAGCTGAAGTGTAACTAGTTCCTTAAGACCCAAGCTGTCAATGACTCAACAGATGTACTTGCACATTCCCATTAGTGTTTTCTTTTGCACACATACACACACACACACACACACACACGTTTTAAGCGCAACATAATTTTTTTCAAAAGCTCTTAGGGAACAAAAAGTAATTTGTATGTGAGGTAAGTACAGAAAATGCTACTGAATTTTCTTTTGGTTTGGAAGAGATTTTTGAGGGCATCTACCCCCCCCCCGAGCAATTCTATTATTTAGCATTTTTGTTATGAGAAGTACTTGAAATAACTAGGAAATAAAATGCAACAAAATGCTACCAGATTTTCAATTCTCCCGTTACAAATGCAGATGACTTACACTGCTGCACTGCAGAGTGCATTCTACTTCATGGACTGGAAATGCAGTTTAAGAGAAAAGTTTCTTAACAGATGCAAGCGTTTTACATTAGAGATAAGCAGCATTACTCCAGATCTTAAACCACACTAAATCTATAAAACATCACTGATACTGTCAAGAATCAAATACTTTACCACTGGAACAATCGCACTTGTAAGGCTATGTGGAAAAAGAACATTACTCTTACCTTATCTGCTTTAATGTTTTCTTGTTCCGAGAGCCAGTGATTTGGTGGGCAGAAATTTCTCCTTGTATCTCTAGATTTCAACATTTTCACTAGGTTTGTGATGACCTAGGTGTCAGAAGCACATACATTCAATATACATTCAGCCCTGAGAATGAAACTGTATAATCCACAAGGAAAAACTAAAAAGATTTCCTATTGTATGAAATCATTACTTATTTTTAAGTTATAAAAACTTGCTCTTAAATACCTTAGAATGTCAGTAAGTAATTGTGGTTCACTTACAAGTCATCAGAAAAACCCAGCTTATTAAAAGTTCCAAACCTAAGACCTACCAAGGAATAAGTAACCTTAGGGCTACACTGCACAACTAAAAAGCTGAATGCCAGTTCAGGGAAGCCTAAACAAATCATTACCAGCATCAAATTACTTATTTAAAGAAATTAACACCTAACCACACAGTTCATACAATGGTCTTTTACACAAGATTTTGTTTGGGTTTTTTATATATAGTTTTTCAGAAATTAAGCATATGAATAGATGTATGCTTTTAGAAGAGAGAGCTATATAGCTATTCCTTACTACTTCTCATTTTAAAACTGAGATTCCAAACAATCTGACTTGTAGGTTTTCTTTTTCTACAAGTAGGAAAATTCTTACATTTCTGTACATCATTTTTCAAGGAAAATGCTCCACAGAAGAATGGAACTTTTGCCTGCCATCTCAAGACAAAGGTCATGTGTATCACTCCACACTAGGCAAATCTAAGGGATCAACTGAAAAACAATGGGTATTTCTGCCTATAGACAATAAAATTACCCAGCAAAAGACAGGGTGATGTACACAATGGCCAAAATGTACAAAAGCCAAAATCAACTTCAGAAAGCACAGAAGAGGGCAGAAGCATTAAACTGACAGCAAAACATAAAAGCAGAAGTTATATATCTAAAGTACATGAAAGACTGACTTATTCTGGTTCCTGCATTAACAAACTAAACCACTTTCAGGTAAAGGTGCCTCAGAAGAGGCTGTATCAAAAAGACACTGAGGTAATTATAAACAAATGCTAATATTTTTAAGGGTAAAGGACTACCTCTGAAAGGACACTACAGGCTCCTTTTCAATTAGTATCTTCTTAGTGTTTTCAAAGGTAGAGAAAAAAAATCATATAATCCAGAAGTAGCTAACAATTTACCAAATTATCTACACATTCAAAGTTCTTGTCTCTATTAAAACAGATCCCAGTGTGACTAGCCTAGATGTTTATAATGCACAGTAAACCCCACCGTAAGATTGCTAAAGCATGCAGCATATAAAACCATTCCTGAGAAAAGCCTAGCCCAAACATGCCTGAAAACAGATCACAAAATGACCATTTCCAGGAAAAGGATGGCTGCCAAATATTCTTGTAGTGATCACCACAAGGACAAAAAGCATCTACAGTCCTAAAAATATGGGGAGGGGGCAGCACTAGTAGTAACTTTCATTTAATATGCATATATATATGGCTTTATTTGTTATGTTATTTACAACCAAAATGTGTTAGATAAAAGCCCTTCAGTGTTTAAAGTTAGTAAGCTCTTTCCCAGCAGAAGGTATATGCATCTACCCGAAAACCACCCTAGAAACTGGTTTAACAAATTGCTGTTTATCAGCTGAACCATCATGGGTGATGATGTGTACACCCGTACTTCGCCCAACCACAAGCACATCAGCACAAACCACTATGCCGAAAGGTAATTCTGTCATTATCATAACCATACTGTCAGAAAATGAGAAAACTGTATAGGCAACTAGTTTATGCACATCTTCATAACAAAACTGGAAGGCTGAGGATAATGGTCAGCATGGCCACAAGGGTGTCTTTGCAACTTTAGTATTTTTCTTGGCAGTTTCCTCCAATCCAGAAAAGGGGGGGGGGGAAACAAAAAAAAGAGCTATCGAGCTAACAACTACTCCATCTCAAGCAACACTACATAAAACATAATTAAGTGGAATCAATAGAATATTAAATTACTAGGCTAAAAAGACATTATCACTGCTACAATGAGCAGCCATCTGTTTTGCAACTTAGAACTACAGCCCTTGAAAAATGAATATAAAAAAACAAACGCCAAGCTTCTCTGAAGTAATCTTGCTAAAAGACAATCTTAATGGGCAGGTGTCAAGAGTAACAGAGAGCTTAATGGGCCTTCTAAAGGATTCTGTATCTAGATACTACACAAAAGACCTTTCAAGATACCCTTTGTATAGTAACCTCTTGAATAAAGACAGAACAAAGAATGCTAATAAGGGAACTGTCTGATTACACAGGAATTTTCATCACCTTGCCCTTATAAAATTCAGTGCAGGTCAGACGGGTCACTGAAGCTCTCTGGTCCCATTACCACTATATGCAAGAGCAAGATATAAAAAGGAGGAAAAAAAAAAAAAAATCTAACAAAGTTATCCACATGAGGACCATGCTAATAAAATATTTTATAAGCAGCTGAAGAATCCTTTAAGGAAGCTGAATCAAATTAGGTGAGACTGGAGTTCCTTCTACATAATGCATGGATCCTGAGAACACCAGCAATCTGAATTCATAACTAAAATTTTTGGTATATATTTTATTGAAACAAAAGACCCACTCAATAAATAATATTAAAATGGAGATTTCTTTCCAATAAAGTGCCAAGTGCAAGACACAGTCAAAACTAACATTCAGCAGAATTAGCAACTTAATTTCATAGGAGTAACTCAAGATAGTGAAAAAATTATTTTATTTGACAACATCCATATTCATTTACCTGTAACGTAAATCCTTCCACTGAATCTGTAACAGTAACTACACTATTCAATATTGTACAAAAAAAGAGCGATTCTACTAAATAAAGATGTAAATCTTACCAAAGACCTCCAATCTGTTACCAAATACTGACACCTCACTGTTTTCAGATTTATCATTATCTTGCAGAAATAAAGCCTCTATTTGCGTGTATATATACACACACACGCACGCACACACACACATACACAGAGGAATGCATTTCATTAGATACAAGTGGCATGGAAAAGATGCAAAGCAAGTGTGAGAAATGGAAAGAAAATAAAGGAAAACCATGAAATTAAAGGCACAGGTGATAGGGAAAGAACAGGCATTTTTCTCTGCAGGCAGCTTGCCTAGGTTTTTCTTTAGTTTTCTCTCTCCTATTTGACAAGTGATGAACCACTTCAGCTTTGTTTTAATGATTTGGAAGAAGATACTGTTGCCTGCTACTGACATAAAGCTATTTTGAAGCTGCCCTCAGAAAAGACTCAGGTGCTGCGTACAGCAGTCTTCTTGTAAGATGAACTAGCTGCAGCTGTCTGTAACAATACACTTCTGAAGGAGTAAATGAGGAGTAAACGAGGGAAGCTTTGTTATTAACTACTTTTTTTAATAGAACCAGAGCCTTCAAGATATCCTTAAGATTTACATTTGTAACTCACCTAATGGAAGACAACCCTGGCTCCAGGAAATAGTAACAAGTTTAGAGAGTTCCACTACAAGTTTAATTTCTGGCTGACAAAGGGGGACAAATCAACTCAGGATTTTGCAACTTTCTGAATGACACCAAAATAAATCAAATTCATCTAAAACATAAGCAGCTTATAAAATGATTAAAAATGACAAACCAAAGAGAAGAAATAGAACATGGCATGATATAAACTGCATACATAATAAACACCCCTAGCGTGCTGTCCTTCTTAGAAAAATAGACATACTGGAGTTTTCACATGTGACCTTTAAATCAAAAGTTTATTTGGCAACTTAAAGACAAGTAATTAAATTAAATTCTGCAAACATATATTAGAGCAATCCGTGCAAATTACGAATTCAGTGGTGCATTAGGACTGTATTCAGTGCAATCAAAACATTATCAGTTACTCTCCCTGCTATTAATGCTTATGCTCATAAGTGAAATGTGTTGTAAAATCAGGCAGAATAGGCTAGATAGAGGCTATCTTAGACTTGTAGAATGAATAAGCATTCCTTAATTAGCCCATCAGGTTAAGTGCAAGCCTTAATGGGCCTTTCCTAAAGTCTAGCATGACATCTTTCTCCAAACATGGCCAAGAAGAAAGTTCCATTAGCAATATTAATACAAGCTTAGTTGATCATTTTCATTCAATTAACTTCTTTCAATTAAATAGATAGCTTGACAAAAGCGGTGATAAAAGACCTGAAGGGACAGCTGATGACTCGAACTGAACATTAGTGTGCGAGAGGTCGCCAGTATTAAACAGACTGTAAATCTCGCATTCAATTTGGAAAATGCATTTCTTCTGCTCCCACTTCTTTAATGAGCAATTTTAGCTGACTAGATGTGTTTGCTGCAGAATTTTCATGACAAGTCAAGAACTCCTTTTTTTTCGGCAACAGTTATATTAGGTCTTTTCCTGCCAACATTTTCAGCTTCTCTTAACTTGTCTTCAGCAGGAGGCCATGGATAAAACTGGCAGAAGATACACTGGTAGATATCCAGAAAGAACATACATTAAGTTTACATTTGCTAAGCCAGATTCACCATCCCATTAGTATTCCAGCAAGCCCAAAACACCAACAAAACCACTACAGCATGGTACCCATTTAGTCAAACCGCTGAATACAAAAGTACTCTAATAATCGTATGATTCAGTTAGAATTTCACACCTACATACAGTTATCACGAAATGCTTATGGACCTTGCAGAATGGGAGTCTAAGTTAAAACCTATATCCTATGCAGTAACTTTTTTTCAAACAGGATAAGCAAGAAAAGAAACTAAGAGTTCCCAGAAGAAAAAAAAAAAAAAGTTTCAATTATCAGAATTTACTCTCTGTTTCGCATATACACCCAAAAAGGAAATTTCCCAAATCCATATTCCTTGTAATAACTGTCTTAAAAGTGTAATTAAAGGGGGAAAAAAAATTAACCTAATCTTCTATCGCCATCAGATGCCTGAAAATTTTACTGAAATATGTTCTGAAAATTTACACCATTTACCTTGAATAACTGAATCCACCTTTTTTGTTCCGTCTGTATACAGTGCTGCATTTCCGTATTTTTTGTTACTCCAACACTTCTAAATGCTGCAATATACTCCTCACGAACCTCTGGTTTTGTTTCTGGGTAAGCCAACTTTATGATTCCTAAACACGCATCTCGAAGGCAACGTGATAATATTACAAGCTCTTCTAGTGTAAAAGGCATCATTGATGATTGTCTTTGACCTGCAACTACATAAAGCGCAAGCTTAAGTTTCCTTAAAGAACTTTTTCTTAATCATTTTGGTATTAAAAAAAAAAAACAAACAAGAACCCCACCACCAAAAAAACCCCACAAAACACCAAAACATCAAAACCCTACTTATTTCATTGGAACTTTAATTATTCACGCATAAAATCTAAAGGTAGACCAACAGAACACCACCCAAAAAGAGAGTGAGTATATATTCATAAAGCCAATCAGATCTTGTAATTGTTTGCAGTCACAATTACTGTAATCACAATATTCTCTTATTCACTTTTGTGATTCCTGCTATATTAAATTTTCACATTAGACTACAGGTTCAGCCCAGAAGTAGCTCAATCTCTTCACTACCTCATTAAAAATTATCATGATTAAGAATGTCCATATCAGACCACATAAAGCTAGGGTTCCCAAGGTGCAGACTATCATTTCTTTTTCTAAATGCAATCACTATGAAAGAGTCAGCTGACAGCTGAGTGCTCAGGGGACCATCAGCAAGTCAGCCCAGAACAGCTTCCCCACAGATGTCAGCAAATTGTTGTCCAGAGAACTTTGTGGCATTACACAAAAACATTTTGCACAGCACTATTATTTAGTATGCTTGAAACTCACCTTCAATTGGATCACCAAAGAATTCATTATCATGAACAGAAATAAGTGAATGACTAAACAAAGAACTAAAAAGGTAGAAGAGAGGGATAATTCGACTAGAGTCTTCTAAAGACATTGGAGACCCTCTTGAAATCACTTGAAGAAGTGGCACCATAGACCTTAAAATATAAAAATGCAAAATTAAAGAGATGGTAAATTATATACTCTTTTTTATAGTATTCAGCATTATCTTACAAATATTCAGTAGTAGTTACTACAGCAAAATAAGGACAGTGCTCTCAGTTAAATAACTATCTCCCATTCTTGCAAAATAAGGTCACTCTTTTTAAGTTCTTGTCACTATAGCATCCCAGTGTCTTGATGATACATAAACTTTGGCAGTAAGTATCACTGAATGCAGAGACTTTCTGGTTTAGAACGGAAACACAAAGCAAAAAGAGTAACTAATCTGCATGTCAGCACAAAGCAAATCTGCAGGTCCAGTGCCTAAATTCCTGGGAATCCAGACATTAACTTCTGCATTAGTCAAAGTATATGAGATAAATCTCACACATTTAGGATGAAGTACAGGTAGCTTCAGTGTTAGACTAATCCTAGTAAGCACTCCAAAACCTGCACAACATCTGCCTTATTTTAAATGAAGATTCTATTTATTTACCTATAATTACTTGCAGATATCTAAATTCCAAGATTTTGCTGTTTTATGCAATCACAGGAGCTAAGTCACCATTACATTTTTGGTTTTAATCACCTTCCACAAGCACTGTAATACCACTAATTGTCTCATTCTCTTCTCACTAGATATACTCTGCTTTAACAAAGACTCAGTTTCAGGAATGGTATAATACATACCCTGTAATCATTCGTGTAGTCATTGAAGATATCAAATACCAGAGATGCCTCAGGAATCTGGCATTAAAGGCTAAACTATAAAGAAGCCTGCAAAGGGAAATTCAAATAAATTGTCTTCCAAAAGACTATTCACAAAACACAATGCTTCTCTAAGAACTTATCTGTCAAACATTTCTCAAATATAAGTAACTTATTTTTTCAAGATGGAGGCTCTTACCCTACTCAAATCTGGTGAAAGCCCCAAAAGCCAAAATAAACCAAGCATATAAATCCTTATACCTAAAATACAGAGCTTTCATTAACTCAGCAACAAACCACATGATATAAGCCCATGTTCGCAGTATTCCAGAGAATTAAATACTCATCAATAACAATAATATTCACTCAGAGTTATTTATCTGGGATTTATTTCAAATTCTGATCTATAAAATCACACCAATTAGTTAATAGGTCATTTCTCTGATTCTTTGGACATTAACAAATAGAGCAATTTTTGTGAAAAGTAGATAAAATACCTCAAAGTTCATTTATGCTAGAAGCAAATTCTGATTTTAAACTATGTCGCAATTTTACTGGTATATTCTGCCTGGCAGACACAAATACAACATCATCAGTGGAACAATGCATGTCAGTTACAATGCAGGACAGTTACCACACTACTAGTACTACACATAAACTAATCCATCTGTACACAGAAAATTAGTTATTAGCTGTAAAAATAAATGTGTATGCTCACAAGTCAGTTATACACAGGACTAACTTTAACTGTCTTATTTCAGATGATAAGCTTTTTATAGAAATGAGAAATAAAGAGCATCCTGGAATTACAAGTTCTCCCCTAGCCTATTTTGCCCACTGCACAAAGGAACAGATGTGACAAATATAATTTGAAACAATTAATGTCTTCTAGGAAAACAAACAGGATTTGACTGACTCAAATGTCGTTTTTCAAGTTCTGAAGAGCTGTATTCAGTTAGTTACCCTACTTTCCTAGGTCTCACAACTACTATTAGAATAAATAAGGTAAAACAGATACTCAGGTCCCACATCTCTCAGAGATCAATAGCCTCATAGTACCAAAATTCCGGGTGACCATGCGTACACGCAGGAGGAAGCTGGGAAATGGAACGTGGGGAGCAGACTAACTGCTGCCTGAAAAACACTATTAATTACAGACCACATGGATAAATTGTGTCAGATGGCAAAAGGAAAGAAAGCACACATTAAGGAAAAAAGTAAAATATGAGTAAACAGGTAGAAACATTTGAGAATGGTTTAAGCAGCAATTCATTTAAAGACATTAACACACAGAAAACACAAGAAAATCTACAGGCCCACTCACAAATACTGCATAGTGCCATATGCCTCTAGGCCCTCCCTTCCTGGATGAAGCCTTGCAGGCTCTTTCTACTGCCTTCACTGAAGCACAGCCTCTCCCCAGCACTCATACAGCTATTTCTTCTTTAGGCTCTAAAACCTCATGCATTCATCAAAAGCCAGTCACACAAACAAGCAACTTTTCAAGGATGAAGTAGAATGACGAAGGGCAGAACTCTTCACTGCACAGGAAGGACAGAGTTTCACAGGTATGGGGAGTTTTGGAAATAGAGTGGGGGCATACAGAAGAAGGTGAAATGAAATACAAGCAATCTCTTGGTCTTTGTTGAAATATCACCTCTCTCATTTCAATACATAGATTTTAAATACATAGATCGGTACTTTCAAAAAGAGTTGGAAGCTTCACATACTCCAGAGCAGTTGTATATTGGTGAACATCAGTAAGTTCAAGTCAAATTTGAAGCAACTGCAACTAATGCCAGTTTTAAGGTAAGTTTTACTGTAAAATTAAGTTCTCCCTTGAATATGTGGAATTTGTGATAACACCCAACCTGAATTCGATTCATGGGAATTTTACTTCCTTCTGAAGTCATATTATTTTGTCATTTGGGTGGAAATGACGCATTATCGTGTAGGAAGGGCTTACTGTATCTAGCTAATTTAGAGTAAGAATTTCTATTTTAATGTTTAACTATCTGAATGATCTCTGATGTCTTGGTTTCTGAAATGAGAAATTTCCTCAGTGACCTTCACTTTTCGGCCTCATATTTGAAATTAAAAGTAATTTGGCACAGTGCCGTTAGGTCTCATAGGGCTTCCAAGTAAAAAGTTGTTAATTTTACAATCATCCCTGGAAATTATGTAATAGTTTTAGTGGCAATGAACAAACATTATGGACACTGAACCTATCATAATGTAATTCATTTTTTCATTCTAGCAATGTTCAGCAATAATGAAGGGAAAAAAAAGACAAACCTTAAGAGCTTATAATAATAACCTTTGTCTAAGTTTTAGCCATTTTTATTCCATATCCGTGATTCAGGCAGTCAATTGTAACAACTGCTGTATTTCATGGCCCGATTCCAGAAATGCTGAATGTATTCAACCTTCACATTTCCCTTCCTTAAAAATCTGGTTAAATACAAAAATGCAAATTTGGTAGAGGATGTTATCATACAACCTATTTTGTCAATATGAAATACCTATGAAATATGAAGCAGATGAATTCATCAATTCTAAGTCTTTCCATACTGTTACCAGAAAATAAACATGAAACTACAACTAAACACAGAAAGGAGAATTAGGCCATGTGTTTCAAAAAGTTTACATCACTAGATGTACACGAAATACAATTCTTTGCAAAAGGAATGACAACAGAAACAACCAACTACCCTCCCACTCCAAGTACAGAAATTGGCTTTCAAAGCAGAAGACAACTGCAACCAGAAAAGAACACATACCCCCCCCGAAAAAAAAAAAAAAACACCACCACAGTGCAAGGATGGCCTTGAAAAATTGCATCACTGCAAAAGTTCAAGAAATTGGCTGTACTAAAAAGTTTCAAAATTTCTGGCTTCACACTGGAAAAATAAAATTAAAAAGCCTAAAAAAAAAAAAAAATAAAAAAAGAAAGAATAAAACCTTTGAGAATTAAAATAGGTCAAAATCTACCTCAATTGGTCCTTTTCTTTGGCAGATAAACTACATTATCAGGATACTGATATGAACTGTCCCACTACACCTCACAGATTATGTATTACAGGGATAGCTTATACACCCTGAAGACAAAGCATTATCAATTCAGAAAGTGTTGAGATTAGTCAATGTAAAGCTTGAATATCCACATAATCTTGATCACTTCTTCCTTTAAAGAAAACAAACAGAAAATACACACACACTCGAATACCAGAAATAAAAAAGATTAGACATTATCTCTTTTTATGCAAACTATTATAATCTAACTTGAGAGTTTCATTTTCTGTATCTGTAGTACTCTAAAAACAAAACAAGCTGCTAAAATTTAAGTTCTGGGGTTTTACCCCTCTCATGAGTGGTCCTGAATTTTCCTGAAAATCTCACAGCATACCACCAACTCCTTTGAGATTATAAATGGTTTTATATAATGGATTCATTAATAGGTTTTATATAATGGATTCATTAATAGATTTTCTGTAACGTTCAATCTTCAGATCTAACACTGTAGTTTGGCAGAGGAACCATTTTTCTACTACCAAAAAGGATAAGCTCCTTTCAAGTGTAAACAGGCACACTGTCTCAGCCACAGGTTACAAGAGAGTTAAATTTACTCCAGTGATTTCTGTTACGCATCTATTTTAATCATACCAAATTAAATTATCTGCTCCCCAAAGTAAGCACATAACAATCATTTATTTATAACCTTGATTCTCTCCGTAGGTATCTAATTGTCCACAAAGGCCACATGATTTATGTCTACTTGCCAGAACAGTATTTTGGGCACCTCTGGTTTTAAAAAAGTGTCAAATTCCTCCTGCGCAATGGGACAGATTAAATGACCCATTAAGCTTAATTTAGCTGAGGCACCACTACAAGTTAATTAGTTAAAGGCAAGATTTTTCAGTCTAGGTCATAAATTGGGCCCTGTTTCCCACTGAGACCATTTAAGTTAATGAAGAGAATACACTAGAATGAGAGGAGCTCATACAGTCTGTGAAAGGTCACTGCTGCCAGGGCAGTGCATTCTGACACTTCTGAACTGCAAGGTGTCACAGGTACGAGACAGCAGGCAAAGCCATCACTAAATGAACTATACCGCTCTCTGGGCTACTTTATGCTTTTTGCCTCACTTTGTATTGGGCAGAGAGCAGAAAGAAAAAGCGTAACAACTTCATATTCAATGATTCTGGTTTTGAGATAAGCACAGCAGTTTAAGAACATTCCCTAAAGAATGACTTGAACAGCCTCATGTAAAGCCTGAGTATCTTCAGCACACGTATGAAGACAGGCTGCTCCTATTACACCAGAACATCAATTTCCAAATAATTCTCAACCACAGGTTAAGATTAGAGATGTTAATTCAACAGCAGTAATACTTGGTCACTATGAAATGGTTAAACCCAGATTAGCAACTACTCTGTGGCACTGACAGCTGACAGCTACTAAAGTCGTAGTACAAGCACAGTTCCCACCACTAAGAGTAAGCCATAGTGATGACCTGAACTCTGTGGTATTTAAGTTACGCACCTAAATATTTTGCCGAACTAAATTTACTACTTAAAGTACAGTTTTGATGAACTAAAGTCTTTCAAATCTCCTTATGACAACTATGCTTCAAGACTTATTTTTTCTCCTTTTTTAATAACTGTACTCAATAATGTGTATCAACTTTACAGTGAAAAGATGAAAGCCCTGCCCCTCTGAAAACAAGCACAATTCCCAGTGACTTCATTGCAATGCAGATTTTATTCTACACCTCTCATCTGGCTTACTAAATGCTAGAACAGTTTTTCAAGTCTTCTGGCTTGTTTCTTTAATAGGGCTTGACTGCATCTTTCCAAAACAGTAACCCACCTCTGGAACCCATCACCCTCTGCAGAGAAATCAGAAAGAAACTATGTTCAAAACTAGAATGTACTGCTGGGTATCCTGTTCTGCTCTTTCTTAAGTCTCTGTTGCAAAATCAAAGGAACAACTGAGCTAATGAAGCATCACCAACATTCCTAACACCATACAGTATCACCATCATCCAATCAAAGATGTACTGAGAAACCACAAGAAGAAAAAACATTCAGTTTAGCAGACTGACATGTCTATACTATGAGTTTCTCATCTTTTTTTTTCCCCAAGAAGCAAAAAAGCCTCAGAACTAAAACTAATGCAGAGGTATTTGTTGTTTCCTTCCTTCTGAAGCCTGTGTTAACTTTACCCTAATTTTCTTTGGAGTTACTGAAAAGTTATTTTCAGTTACTACTTTCTTTATTCAGCATCTCACTTTGCAGATTTGCAGCTTTTATGGTTTTAATTTTTTTCTATTACAGTTTTAAATGCTGTTAAATATTCATGGGATACTCCAGGTTAAACACTGTGGGGATGGGGAAGCTGTGGCTGCCCCATCCCTAGAACTGCTCAAGGTCAGGCTGGATGGGGCTTTAAGCAACCTGGTCTAGTGGAAGGTGCCTTTGGTAGTGGGGCTGGAACCAGGTGAACTTTAAAGGTTCCTTCCAACTCAAACTACTTTGTGATTCTGTGAAATAAGCAAAGTCTTACAAAAGGCTAACAAGCTTTTCTAACTTTTAAACCATGTGACCCAGTATGCTTCCAAAAAAAAAGTAACAGCATTTCTGAGCTCTTAAGATATATTAGATACATTATTTCTGCTTAACTATTTCTGCATGGTTTAATTGAATAGATTACTTTCTATTCAGAATACAGTATATTTAAAAGTTAGTTACAAAAATAAGTGAATCATCTTTCAAAAGACTATCACTAAATTTGACAAAATGTTTGGGCAATAAAAAAAATCATCAAGCAATTAAAAAAGTTGAAATTAAAGATGAAAAAAATCTTTTGCCTTTTGAAATGGCACAACATTTAGTACCTGTAAAACAAACATCAAATGTCCTTTGAAAAACACTCAAAAATGATGTTTAGAATAGCTGCTTGGTAACTTCAGCCAAGTCTCAAATGTACTGAGAACAGACAAAAGATTCACACCTCCTGACATGATGATGCCTGGCAAATCCAGCACTTACAACTGACTTCGAAGCCAGAACTAGTAATTAAATATCTACTTTAACTTACCAAATACCTGAATTAACTTCATTTTGACCACAAAAGTAATTTCATTGGTATTACTGACACAAATGTATTTCTACTGCTTATTTCTAAAATTTATACATATAACTATTTTGAGAGTATTCAAAATTCGAAATTAGTAAATTACTATCTGATCTAAGATGTTAAGTAGAGCTTTCATAACTCCTGAATTTATCCAATGTGTAACTACCCTGTTACCACAAGTAATTGCAAAGACCCAGTATAGCTTCTTAGAGGAAACAGATGTCATGCTCATACAATTAAAGTTCTGTGTGACTTCTTTATTTATTAAACACCCTTTTCTACACAGTTCACCAGCAAACCTTAAGTCAAAGCAGTGATGCGTTTAAACTCAGTAATTACTATCCAAGGCAATGTACTACTTGCCACAATAAAGCAGGCATTCTAATTCAACTGCTGCTATGATCTTCAGGTCTCACATCCTGCACTAATGCAATTAGTCTACAAAGAACTAATTACCCTAATCGAACAATCACAGTTTCACTGACATCCTACTTCCTTTAGCAGCTATAAACACCACTGGGCTAAGATAGCACCTAATTAGTTTTCTGTATCACTGTTTACAATGCAGCTTGAATTATGTTTACAGCATTCCCAAAATACTTACTTTATTACCAGCAACTACATACTCACTCAAAACTACGTGCACCAGAACAGTGTTAATACTTATGGGTCTTAGTCTGATAATAAAAAGGTCAAAAAACCTCTTCCATTGTTAGTAACATTTGTGTTTTGCAGTCTTTGTAAAAGAATGCTGTACAAATTAACAAGTCTTATCTCCATCTCAGGTGTCAAAGCCCTTTCCAAACAATAACAGTGATTTTCAACAGTTAGGAATCATTTTCATTTGTAGCAAGAGAGACTTCGTCTATATATTACAGAGGGTAGAAAACACACTGGTTTCAGTGCTCAGCTAGCTAGAGAGACTGTGGAATCCGTATCACTGAAAGTTTTAAACACAAGCTACACAAACTTCTGCTACAACGACACTTGATGCTGCCTCTGAGCACAAGGATGGATAAACTCCTTTCAAGAATCTTTGCAATCCCTGTTTGTGTGTGATTTTCTGATCACACTGATCACTACCTGTTCCATAGTCCTCAACTAACCTATTTGCAGTTCACTGAACAAACCAAGAGCTTACATTTCTGAATTTAGTGATTACTGAAGAGAGTGCACTAGGAACAAGAAATAAAATAAGAAACAGAAAGAATCCGCTCTTTGGTTTGCCTGGAATTATTATTTACATTTGAAATAATTTATTTCAGCTGATGATAAAAGAAAAAACAGAATTAACATCACAGGGTATTTAAAACAAATCTATCTAATAAAACCAATTTTAGATGTACTACAGTTCAACATCATTATTTATACTTGCCTGACTTTTGGCACCATCATTCGGTGTTGTACCATTAGCGTGTGGCAGATTGATGCCATCAGGGTAAAGACCTCTTCACTAGCTGAATCTCTCCAAACCATATTCAGTAGAGTATTTGTCTGCTGCTTTGTATCCAATTTCTTTAGACACTCCTCAGTTATGTACTGAACTGATATTCTCCCATCACCCTACAAACATATTAAAGCAAAATTTGCTTTAAGTTAATGGGCAAGTACCACCCTTTTAAAAAAAATTGAAATACTTCAGAATTTTGCTAGAAAATAGTTTTCTCGTACAATAATTAAAACAGAAACACATATGTATATCCCAGTACCATTCTTAAAATTATCAGACCCAAGAGCCACCTTAAGTCATCTCTTCCCCCATGATATCAGGAGACATGAAATCCAGGAACGGATGGATGTCTGCGGCAAGTTCCTTTACAAACAGTATTTTTGCATTCATAACCATTTGTTGTTAACAAACAACAAAAAACTTCAGAGTGGCTAATACAGGCTAATACACAATAAAGCATGAGAAGTGTATCTAGTCACCTCTTAAACATCACCAATATCTGTAAGCCACAAGTAGAATCTGCCAATATTTACATCACATATGGTATGTGCGTATCTGGCATATAAAGTATTTTATTCACACTATCTTTGTAAAGATTTTGTGGTAACAGTAACACACTGCACCTAAAAATGTACAGGTAAAAGGTAAGCATTTAAAATGAAATGTAAGTAGGCATTATAGGAACAGTATCTCTCAGAAGAGCTGACAGCCTTTTGCTTTCAACACTTCACCAAGAAAATACCAGAAATCTCAGAATACCTGAAAGACACAAAAATCCAGATTTCATAGCTCAGTGTGGGAAGGCAAAATAATCTCTGAGACTCTCCACCTTCGACTGTTCAAGCCTTGATCCAGGTGTTAGGAGGTTAAAGTTATCACAGATTCACTTAACTGGTGGAAGCTTACAGTGAAAGATTCTGTTTATAATACAGTCTCTACACATTACTATAGAGAGCAGGTGTTCCCCATTTGAGAGCCTTTCAAGGTAGTTAGGTATATTTAAATAGAGCTAATTCTATAGGGTGAAGACAAGTTGAACCTGTAATATTTCCACGACAAAAAAAATGAAAACACATGTACGCTTCATGACATCTTAGCATTATCACAAACTTAAAGAACACAGAGAACAATAGTTTCTGTAAAATACAAATTTAAAGAGAAGTTTAAACTTTTTTTGTTAAATAAAAGCTCTGCACTTCTGCAGACAAAGTATCAGTACTTTAAGATTTATTACAGTAAAGGTTTTGTTTTTAATGTAAGCAACTAGTTCCATTTGCTTACAGTGAGTGGCCATCTATCTTTTTAGAAGTAAATATTTTCCCTTCTACGTGTAGTTAGAAAAATACTGGCCTTATGGTGATCATGCGTTGCTTATATTTGCTACTGCTGTAACAGAAATTCATTCAAAGAAATTACGTATTGCTTACTGGTGCAGCTGTCATTTTACTGATCTCTTCATCCTCATCTTCAGAATCACTGTTTGCATCTTGACAATCTGTACCAGAAGCAGACACAGGCAGCTGAGAGAGGTAAGTCTGCAGTACCCTCAAATACACAAGAAGTCCTTCTTCTGAAAGGGATCCTGTAGCACATACATTGAAATAGAAGATTGTTAGCCAGATCACACCGCACTATAAAACATATTTTACCAGAAATACCTGACCAAAACACATTATGCCAAATCTTACCGAATTTATGTGTATTTTTTACCAAAAAGGGTAAGACTAGCTATTAAAACAGATCTCTCCAACACTTTTATCCCCAAACTGTCCTTTCTGTTGGGCAATAAACCACACTGTGGAAATACGTAACATGTATTTAAAGGGCATGCAGTACTAGGAAAGGAGGGAATGGTTTTAAACTGAAAGAGAGGAGATTTATATTAGGTATTATGAAGAAATTCTTTACTATAAGGGTGATGAGACACTGGAACAGGTTGCCCAGAGACGCTGTGGCTGCCCCATCCCTTGGCAGTGCTCAAGGCCAGGTTGGACAGGGCTTGGAGCAACCTCGTCTGGTGGAAGGTGTCCCTGCCCATAGCAGGGAGGCTGGAAGCTGGAACTGGCTGACCTTTAAGGTCCCTTCCAACCCAAACCATTCTGTGATTTTATGAAATATGAAAAAACAATGAATTTGCTATTCAACTTTCTTACCCAAGTATGTTTCTCCAACTGTTAATACAAAGTAAAAAAGCCACGGGGCTTCATCACTTCTCCTTTCTGCTAATAATAGTGCATTCAGAAAGAGTTCATAAGGGAAAATGGTCTGCACGTCAGCAAGCGCTGGAATGATGAAATGGAATATCTGATCTGTAAAAGGTGCTGCCAGAAACTCCTCTGTGAAGGCTGCAAAAATCTGCTGCCTGAAATGGAAGAAAAATTATCTTTATAGAAAACAGAGACACAATTTCCCACAATTACATCCACAGAACAGTAGATCAATTTGCAAGTTTGAACACATCCATCAAGATGACTATAAAGATGTTCTCCATTAATCCTGTGCTGATAAACTAACTTTCTCAGATTTCTCAAAAATTAACTTCTTCTACTATATCATTTTCCTGATGATCCTGTATGTAATTTTAACCTTTAAACTTTTCATGAACTCACAGTAATTATTCTGAAGTTTGTTGTTTATAACCTTGAAATAAAAACTGTACTAAAAACCCACAATTATCCTTTTTTTTCCAAAAAAATACTATTTTAACACAAAACACTATTACATGTGATACTATCAGTTTGATTTTTGTTCCATCTGTCCACATACGTGCTTATTTCTGCTTGTAAACTATGACTTCACTACTTCTCTCCATAAACCTCGGCTCCTCTGTCACAAAGTTCTTTTTAACTCTAAAATTCATCTGCCCATAGCTGCACCTCTGCTCTCATCTAAGTTTTTGCACTCTTATGTCCCTGCATATTGCAATACCTGCTGTTCCCTATGCTGTTTATTGTAGTCTTCAGCATTTTACTGCCTTTATCTTAAACGCACCTGAAGCTACATTGTTCCACTGATGTACAGCATTGCCAAAAAGTCATTACTATTGCAAACAAATCAACAAACTGTACCAAAAGAACAGCTAGACACTCCAGAAGAGCAATTAGAAATGAGTATACAAGTACCTACTAGTATCTTTATTTACCTTGCACCTTCTGGACAGGAGCTATATGTAAAGTGCAATGGCTTCAGAACATTCTCCAGAAGTATTTTTGCAACAGGGACTCGAGAAACATCAGAATACTCAATACTCGAGGGAAGCTTATTGTTAATTAACAAATAAAGCGACTTGTAGTAGCCTGCAAACAAGAAACACAATTTTTTGGATGCAGTATTATTTTTCTCCTTTTTTGTATAAAGCAACTTATATACTCAACATTAATTGAATGAATTTTATAATTCACTGCAAGAAGTTTTACTTAGGAAGACTTTTTACAATAGCCTAGGTCACACTCACATAAGTAACAGGATATACCAGCAATCTCTTTGGAAACATCACTTTATAAAATCATAGAAAGATAACTCCATTCAGACTCAATTTTGTTTTCAAAGCCTGAGCTCCTGCTGATGAAGTAATTTGATATTTTTAAACTGAAGTATGTATTTGATATTTTTAAACTGCACTATGAACTATTTGATATTTTTAAACTGAACTATGAAAAAGATGTTCTCCTACAAGTGATTCTAGTCATGTTTTTCACACCAGTCCTTCCACCCTTTCAGAAATTCTGGAGTTTCCCTCTTCTCCAAAACATGACTGCATCATACAGGTAAGAGCCCAGCTAGCAGAACACTCAAATTCTATAAAGAACTTGCTTTAGCAAGCTGAGGAACACAATTACTGTTTCCAAATCAAGGATCTCTCAGACAGTAATAAAACGCATTACCACCCAAGCCATAAAGATGTGTTAGAAGGCAATCTATTTTTGTTTCACTAAAGTACAAATGGAGTCATATGATTTTATTCTTCTTAAATCAACTTCCTCTTGCTCAATGAACTCCTAAAACACAAGTTTCACAACTACAGGAATCACTGTAAATATGTAAGTAGCATCACATCACCAAGAGGTCCAGTCTAAGACCCTTTGTCAGGGACTACCTAACTTCACATACAATGCAACAAGTGGAAGTCACCACAAAGGAACAACTTAGCAATGCTTGCAAGATACACATGGAAGACAAATCATAGGCAAAACCATATACTAATAAAAGCTGACTACAGATTCTTTACAAATTAACCATCATAAATTATTAGGAGACAGAACATCTGTAATTTCATACAATCATTTCTTTTTGTTTACATTCTAAGTGATCAGAAAGCTGTATTTTCTCACTAAAATTAATGACCTAACATGCTGATACTTTCACATATTGGCTATGAGGACTAAATATTATACTCAGAGAAGAAATGTAAGCATTCTGGAAGATATAACATAGTAAGCAATAAGACAAACACAAATACTTCAGTAGTTTTCACTAGGCATAGGCAAGGAAAAGAAATGCACTATAATAATTCTTTTTCCTCATAGTGACTTCAACATGCAGTAGCTAAAACCTAATCCTTAGTAACAGGGTAAGATAGCCTAATCTACTAAATGTACTTTAAAACTTACATAGAATTATTCAACCAATTATCTAACAAATTGGAAGGTGTTCTTTTTGTGTTTTATACCAATGAAGCTGGATCATTTATTTCATAATGTTTTGTCCCCAGGTTTTGCAAACTCAAGCTATGGTATCAGAAAGCCTAATTATTTTTTTTCACATGTTCTCAGAGTAATAGAGTTTCTTCAACACAATACATAATTTTGGTGATAACTACACAATTCATTAACTCCCAGTATGTTTGCACAGGTGTAACTGATTGCAGTCTAGCAAACAGTTTTGATGATGATGGTACAAGGGAAATAAAAGCTAGGTCACCATCTCTTTGCTAAGGTGTCTCTAGTGTTAGGAGGGTGAAAAGGTAATGCCAATTTACCATAATAATGAATGTTAGTAGATACAGATAACAGTACTGCAACATAATGTCCAACTGTTACACTACTAAAGCCTAGATCTGCTCTGGGTGAGAGTGTGTGTGAACAGCTACTGCGATAAAACTTTTCTTAGGTAATATCCACCTAGTACCAAAATCTGTGGTAGAGGTCTGTATAAGTAACTTAGTAAAATATTCAATTTATAAACAGAATTCCCTAAGAAATTAAACAGCAATTCTTCAAGCATTCTTCTCATTACTAGCAAAACATCCATCTAACACACAGGTCTGTTAGCATATGCAGGACTGAACTCGTTGTGTCAGTAGTAAAGTCAAAAACATGATTAAACAACATGGTCTTCAGATACTACACATTTTGTTTCATTTTTAAGTTATTTCCCAACTACTCACCTTTTTGAATCATGTAGTGCAAAATTTGTTCAATTAATGATGTCACATAGCTGACATCTTGTAAAACAGGCAAATACGTATTCTCAGATGAAAATACCTCAAGCATTCTCATAGGAAGTGCAACATTCAGACTGTCATCATTGCAATTTTGCAATAGCCTATAAATGAAATAAATTATTTAACAAGATATTTGTCTTATTTCACCACAGGCATATGTACATTGATTTAGAAAAATACAAATAAAACCTTTCACATTCTCCTTAAAGTAACTTAATTCTATTAGGTTTCCAAGTGTTTCCAAGTAGTTTAGCTACAGCTTTTTGTTGGCACCTTTTGTAATAGTAATTCCGATTTTAGCATTTCTACGAATATGGCACTCTTATCTTTACATCCTACTAAATTCTTACTGTCAGTGACTTGAAAGTTTGGAGGTCTACTGCAAAACTTGGAAGAGAAGCAAAGAATAACATGTTTTTCCAATATGCATTACCACCCATTTTGAAAATGAAGCCATGAAAGCCCCAGAGCAACAGGGGCTGGGAACAAACACCAGGGAACACTATAGGCATAACTAAAACAATATGTCTTTGATTACAGACTGAAATATTACAAACACAACCACTCTCATCCTTTTAGAAAATGCTTATGAAACAGCTACCAGTAACCACAAAAATGGTGAAAATTAAGAGCCTGTTTAGGATTAGAAGTATTTGTTAGTATGAGATCTTTATAGGCACAGTTGCCCTAACAAAACGCTTTCTTCTCAGCCATTAGGAAAGATGGGACCTGTCAGCAGAAATTCTGACATCATAGCTAAACATTTCACAAAACAGAAAAAAAGATACTCTGACAAAACCTTTATTTCACAGATGTAGCTGCAATCAAACTACCATCTTTTGCTACGATATTACACAGTCATCTTTTTTTTTCCCCACAGTATCAAAAGCTACAGCTTCTCATGAATCATGAACTTATCTCAGGGAAACATTTCTTCGGCTACCTCTCCCACTGCTCACTTTCTGGGCTTTTACTTAAGATTAAAGTAGCTCAGAAAACAATTATAGATTCCCATCATCATGCTGGCAACATAAAGTTAAGAAAAGCTGCTTCTTCCACTGCCTTATGTGTATAGGCAGGGACACCTCTTCCACGCCTTTTGTTTTCCCACATCACCCGGTCAGAAAAGGAGAGAGCTACATTTATAAAACCACAATTTCAAACGTAGTAAAAATGTACAATTCAATCCAGTGACACCACAGCTCTGGTGATGTGTGACTGATATGAGCAAATACACTGTTTTATAAAACTAGGCTTTAGCTGCCAGATATTCAAGTCACCTTGATAGATTACCTTCCCATGATCCTCCCACTACAAACAAAAAACTGCCAAACCAAAAATGTAACTGCTTAACATGTTTTAAATTCAAAATGATGCGTGAGGAAGGGCATCTTAATTAACACTAATTTTAAAACAAAATATATCCAAAGCATATCCCTGGAAAGCCAATGGAGCTTAAGAACATTCCACTGCTCTTACCTAGGAAAGTATCCTATACCATGACCTACACATGAATTTAACATAAACAGTCCTCTCTGTAAAATAAATTCACATTTGATTACCTGCTGCAGAAAGAAAAAAGCAAGTGCCTGACATAATTTCTAAACACTTTTCTGACAGTAGCACATAGAGAAAAAATTACCTGCAACACAGCCCCAACAGTCTTTTTATTTGGAATAAGCAAGTAAGTCTGTCTGGACCATCCAATTGCTTAACAAACTGAGAACTTTGCTTAATTAAATTCTGACACATCCATACCTGGAAGAAGATATGCACATAAGTTTATTGTTTATAACAACAAGTTATATCATTTATTTCAACACATAGTATTTCAATCCTATTTTGGATGCCTTTGGAGGATTTACAAAACACAAACTAAGATAACCTTGTTCAGCTGAGAAAACAATTGTTACACAACATAAAGTTCTCAACTGCTTGAGTACTTTAACTGCTTTTAACTTTCAAAGTTAAAACTGAATTACACTTCCAAAATAACTTTACTCCTGAACAAATTCATCTGTTCATTTTTTTTGTTTTAAATAGCCATAATTCTTCAATGTCCATTATTAATATACACTATGAATCATAATTTGGGAAATTTGCAGTTACTTTGCAATTGATATGCCAGCATTACTGACCAGTAAGGAAACAAACATAACACAAGCACCGTAAAAACGACCAGAGGGCTAAGTGAAAACTATTACTTACAAATTAAATTCTAATAGAATTATATTATTTTTAATAAACTACTGTGAATAATACAGGATTTTTCAAGGCTTCATTTCACAGATTTTGTGTGAATGTGCACAAGCACATACAAAATCTAATTTTAAGTTATTCTTTCTAAATGAAAAGCAGCAGAGTTCAGGCCAGCAAAACCCAGAATTCTTAAATGAATTTACTGAAGTGATCAAACCCATTTTTGCATCCATTCAAAATCTTTTAACTGAAAGAGTACTTTAAAAGTGCATGAAATAAAAGTACTACAGATCAAAGTATGTAACAGTACTCACCAAACGTTTAGAATCCTCATTCTGTCTGTAGAAAAAGAGTAACTGACGAACTAAGAGAGTCAAATTAGCTCCGCTTGCTGTGGAAAAGGTTCCTCCAGATTGGGCCAAATTAGCACAGCGATCAAATTCACTTCTTTGGATAGAGTACTTAAAAATAAGGCATGCATCAATATATCAGTAATGGTTATGATTTAAAATACAGATGCAAATTTTAAAAACTTCATTTCAGGTTCCTGTCCAAAGAGGTTGCGAAGTAATAAAACAGATACAGCACACATTTGTTAAGTGATCAAAACATACACACAGTATCATAAAGCCAGAATTGCTTTCTGTAATTCAGAAAATATACACTGCAACAAATCTGTTGCCTTTCAAGTAAAGAATATCACATCAAACATTTTCATCTAGCTTACTCAATAAACACGAGCAAATTTAAGCAGATACAACTCTTTATTAGAACAATCTACCCAACAGCAGCTTAGAAAGATGTATTTTTCACTCAAAACTACCACTTTAGCCACATTTTGGGGGCAAAAGCTCCACTGGTGTGTAAAAGCTGCTAATACCCAACTGTTTTCATTTGCTTTGTCAGCTCAAAAAAACACTGCATAACCCCACTCAAGTCCACTGTCACATCCATGCTTTGTGGAATCAACGCCCAACTGCTAAAACACTAAAGCTCAAATGAAAATGTCAAGAGGGAAAAAAGAACTTCCAGTTTGTTGGCACACACAGTAATCAAAAAGGTGAAGACTGTTGAATGGAGTTATTTATTACTAGGAAGTCCCACTTTCAGCAAAATTGTTCTATGTTTCTAAGTAAGTAAGTACTTACCTGATGTTTTCTGTCTCTGTACCCTCTTACAAATGACTGGATTATTATTGCATTTTTCAGCCTTCGCCTTTCTTCCTGTGAAGCAAAGCAAGAAAACTGAAATCAATATTGTTGAGCTGATTTCAATTTTTACAGTTTTTTTCAAATACATTTGTATTCAAAAGGATTCTTTAATGAAATTAAGCACTAATCATTAGTAAGGTAATGACTTTTAAGGTTTGCATCCAACACACATAAATCAGGGAGAAAACTTTTGGTTATAAATGTAAATTTACCGTTAAGATATTGAAAAAATTTTTAGTACGTAATACTACAAAATAAACACGTTTGTGTTTTATTAGACAAAGTCTTAATACTAAAATGTTGAAGAATTCACCAAACTGTCAACATTCTTCTTTCATGCATGCATCAGCTAATATTTAAGACCTGCTTACTTGTATAGTAAGCATATATATAAATATACATATATATATACATATATATATATAAATATCAGTATTATGAAGCTGGTGCAGTTTAAATATGGGGGGAGGGGACACGAAACAAACCAACAACACCCAAGGAAAAAAAAAAATTTCTTGGTCTCTTCTTCAAACCAGAAATATAAAGTGAATCTTTTTATGATGTTGTCCTCAGCAGCTAGAAAGAGGAGTTAAAATCATCCCTTTCTGAGGAGCTGAAAGCCAGCTTCTCTAAGGTACTATGGAAAGAGCATTTCAGTAAGTCCCCTGACAACACTCCAGCATATCCATCACAATTAATATCTAAGGGAAGCAGCTGCTGTAATTACATTTCTAATAAAAGTCCATATAGTTTCTTATGGGATGAAAGAGGGAAGTAAATGAAATAGTTGCTTGGGAACCTAGAGCTACAAAGAAACTACAAAGATAGAAAGTCAAAAACAGAGAAGCCTGCTTTTTGGTAAGAGAAATTTTAACCTAATCAATGCTCAAACTATAAGAGGCTCGTAATTCTGAGGGCCACCAAGTAAAATAAAACATCAAAATATTTTTGTAAGTTTTGTTAAAATACATTTGGGAAATACATTTGTTAAAATACACTTCATATGAACTTTCAGCGGGCAAAACCTTGATTTCTAATTTATTGGCCCAGAAAGACATATTCAACTTAAGAACTTAACCTGAACTGACCAGCGAAACACCAGATGAAATTGTTATCCAATGCCTATTTTATTTTTCTTGGAAATCCTGGTTCCTAAAGCAATTTATCTGAATAAGCATATACTTAAAAGATTCTAATTACCACTAAAGCATGGACCAACATAAAAATTTTGATAGGCCAAAGAATGTTTTTCTCTTCAAAGTATCTAGCAATAAAAGTGTAAAATATGGAGGCAAGGAGGAGAGAGCTTCAATTACAGAGAGGCACTCTCTTTATAATCATAATGTAACGCTTAACTAAAAAGTAGGTATGTTCTCCTTTTCCCTAGGTACAGGTTTTATCTTAAAATACACAATTATCAGTTAGTGACCCATAATTGCAAAGGTTTTAAGTCTGAGGTCACGGCTAAGATTCTGCTGCAGGCATTGTTTGAAAAGCCATAGCTGTTTTTATTCTCAAGAGTCATTCATTTTGTGAGAAACTAATGTATGCCATACAGACTTGTTGTGTGTCTGTACATACACAGATACAAGTATATGACTCTGCACCAGCTTTGCAGCAGACAGAATTAAGCAACTGAATGGCAATGTATGGTGATACGTGGCAAAAAGTTTTTGAAGCGCAAAAAAGTCTGTTGGTATGCTGGTTAAGTACACAATGATCATAGATCTCATTCATAACATTGTTCTGAACTAACTAGTTAAATCCTTCACTCTTAAACTTGGTCCATATTCATACAGCCAGGCTGGAAAGAACAAAAAGCAGTAACTGTCCTCAGAAACAGAGGAGCCACTGCAGAACCTGCATGGGTCAAGCACACCTTTAAGGGCCAAACAGCTGTTTTTCCGATTAGCATGAAACCTACATGGTTACACATTTTAAATAATTTTGAATACCAACATTTTTTTTCAGAGGGGGAAAAAAAAAACTACAAAATTAACATATTCACTTAAATTCCATACTACTCAATTTTGTACGACTGCAGCGGAAGTACTTTGGACTGCAAATGTTACTACATCAAAGAAAAATCCAGTGTGCATGCAAATGCTTACAGTCTACTTTACCTCTCGTTTTCTCCTTTCTTCCTGAGTACGATGCAGGAGAGAAGCCTTTTCTTCCTGTAAGACACAAACAAAGGTACTATTGCATTTTCATTCAAACATCATTCAAATGCGTTCATTATATTTAATCTAGACTTTACTTTGGGAATTGTCCTCAGTACATAAAACACTGGAGAAAAGTGTTAACTGCTTTCCGCACTTACAGGTACATTAACAGCACTCTCAAAAGCAGTGACAGAGGGAAGCTATGTAAAAAGGAAAAAGACAAAGTGCAGCAAACTGTACTGATCCTTTCCCAGGTTTGTGTTCTCAGCATCCCAATAATGTAGGCAAACATCATCCATGCACAAATGGGGGAGCTCAAATATAATAAAATCCAAATCCTACCAGGTAGTACCAAATGTTTACTGAGTGTTTTCCTTGCTTGGAGTGTATGTAAGTCATTGGCCCAGGTGCATACAGCAAGTTGTGGTACATTCAAAGGTACCACATACTGGTCCAAAATCCCATGTTTTTTGTCTAACCTATAAGAGCTTAATGCGTTCTTGCATTTACTTACCTTTTTCCTCAAAACTTATCTGGAAAAGATGTCAAAACAGACTTGTATAACATAAATGGTAGGAACTGTTTATTTTAAAATTTTGAGCTCTTCACCCGAACTAAGGCTACAAACAAACTCTCAGGACAGTGACCTATCCAACAGAGAAAAAGTAAAGAATACTAAAATATTCAAGAGACCTCTAAAGAACACCACCATTGCAACAGAAAATCTGTGCATCAGTTTTTAAAACACAATCTTAAATCAGTACACATAGATTACAAAATATAAACAAAGTTTTATTTGCAGGAACCTCTTACTGGATGGTTTTCCAATGAAATATAGAAAATTATTCCTTTCTCATGCACAGTATTCAGCTCCTACTCCAGACAATAAGAGCTGAAAGTACCCTGGCACCTTTCCAAATCAAGTCTAAAATAGACAATAGCTTAAGGAAACTATTTTCCTTTTTTGTCTCTGATACAAATTACAACTTCCTTTTTCTCCATATGCCTTTTTTATTCTAGAGAAGAAAAAACAATCACACTCAAGCTGAAAATTAATCTGAACACATAAAAATAGATTTGAAGCTAGCAAACACATGTTTATAAAATATTTAACCACATCTAAAACAACTGTGCTGGAATATTTTCAAAGTCTGTATGACGATACAAAAACATGAGCCAGAACTCTTCTGCTTTTGGGGGGGTATGATAGAAAAAGCAAGGCAATGATTCTTTAGGATAGAAAATAATTTAACACAGACCACCAATGGAGAATTAAAAAAAAAACCTAACCAAAAACAAAAAAACACCCACAAAAGCATAGATGCAAGAACGGAATTTAAAGTTTGGTTTGCAATTTAGGTCATTTACTGCAGCAAGCATAAAGAAAAATCCCACAAGAAGGTTAACCATCTTTTCCTCTAAAGACAGTATTTATGGCCAAAGACACCACTAACTACATCTATTGCCCTCTAAAGAGAGGGGTTTTCCCACAGTATAAACAAATCATTACAAAATCCATACATAAGACTGTGTATCTCCACCCCAGCAACAGGAATGGCTCCAGGTCTGCTTGGTAACATGGGACAAGAGGTTCCAACCTTACACACAAAAAGTCAAAATAATGTACTAAATTAAGAAATAACCAACAGACAGCTTGAAATTTCAGGACTTCACTTCTTTTTCAACAACTGATACCCAATGTATTAAAGAAGCTAACAAGAGGCTCCTATTTAGACGTGATCAGTGACATCTCTTCAATGTGCTTGGAGAGTTTCATTGTGCAGCTAGCACCATGCAAACAGCTTTTCTGCTTAGAAGCAAAGCTGCTGAATTTGTCATTACACTTCAGAGTACATTGAAAGAAAAAGCAAAATAACGTGCATAAAAGGGAAGACAAATTACTACATATGCATGGAGAATGGTACAAAAAAATGCAAACATTAAATGCAAGGAATTAGTAGATAAAGGAAAACAAGCAGCCAGAAGGCTTATCAGAAACAAGTAATTTTAAGTATATGGAGAGGAAGGGAGAGGGCAGCGTATCCTCAGTTAGTGTATCACCAGCTTTGCATTGATTGGAAATTGGGCCTCTTTGAAGCAAGCACTCTTTAAACCAATCCACTTTTAAAAACTTAACGTTTGATTTTTTTTAGCCAATGTCACATACTTGCTTTGAGTATTTGTAAAGAAAAACACCAACTATTTAAAGTATAAATTAGATACGACAGAGGAACTGTCTTAAAGAATAAAATATTTAGGTAAGTATATCCCACACTTAAAAAAACATGATCAGTCGAATAATACTATTCTTGTTCACAAGACACAGACAGGCCAGAAACACAAAGGAGTGGAATAAAGACTATGGCTAACAAATATATTTAAACTGAATGCAAGAAAAATATATCTCCTTCAGAGTTATTTAACCCAATGAAAATATACAGTCTCTTCAGAAATTAAAAAGTAACAGCAGATATGCAACAGAAAACAAACCTGCTGTGGGAAAGAGATAAAAAGAGCTATGAAATAATCTTCCTTCACCTACAAAGCACCCTAACAAAATTATTTTTGAAAGACAGCTAACTGCACAATCATCTCTGAACTCCTCCCAGCCTTGCCTCTTAATAAACAGCACAATGACAAAAAGCTAAACTCAGCAGCTGTTGCTCTTTGGCTGGTCGTGAATATCAACAGCATTATAGATGTACATTTGACAACTCACATCTGTATGGTCACATGACTGCTGACAGCTACAGCTGCTATTCCACCACCCCTTCCTGCCTACCTACAGACAGAGCTACTCACAGTATGAGTTAATCTGATAGTAACTCCTGAAGATCACACCTATCTCATTCCTACTCGCATCAGCCTTGCCTCACTTGTGCAACAGTCATGCTGTCTTCTCTCTTCACCTGCGGAACAGGCAGACATCAGGTATCAAGTCTACTTATCAAGGCAGCCAGGCAGGTATTTTAAATGGAATGAAGCACCAGCTTGTCTTGATTCCTTCAATCCTAACTCAAAGGAGTGAAAAACCATTTACTGAGTCAAATTCTATTCTATTCTATGATTCTATAAATTCCTGACACTTCTATAATATAGTCTTCTTTCTTCAGGAGCTCGACCTCCAAAATGCAAAACAGTGAATATGCTATCTGCGTGTTTTGTGCTATGTTTAGTATATTACTAGCAGTCCTTTTCCTGTTTGCTTCTTCCTCCACCAGAAGATACTGGCAAAGATAACCAACCTCAAGTTCTAGCATGCAAGCCACAGGACCATGAAAAGCCCAATTTGAGAAGTTTTCTTCTCCAAATATGTGAGTCATGACACAAAGAAGCAAGACAGCAAACGGTATGTGACAACAAAACACAATGAGACATTATGGATGGTGACTCAAAGAATAAGACAGAAGGAGAAAGAGGTGAAAACAAGGAAGCAGATGGAGGACAGTATACAGAAAGGAAAGCTTGTGACTACTATCAAAGAAACATTAAGTAATATTTGAAATGTTAATTTGTGCATCAGGCTAAAACTGCTATGTACCATATGATTCACCACAGCAAAGCTCAAAGTCACATCACTGCTGTAACAGACCAGTTGATGAGAACAGCTGCATCTCACAGTGTAACAATGTCAAAGCTCAAAAGACTCTAATTAAATACATAAGAAAAAGATAAATTAAACTGCTTTCTTGCCCTCATTTTGCTGAAATACACTCTTCTGTTACAAAAGCATGTCTACACAACTCCTAGCCTTTATATATCCTAGGCAAAGATTGAATAACAAATTATATATATACACAAATGATGAGTCTTCTCACATTTTAACCTTTTGCATCAAGAGCGAGAAAACATTTTCAGCCCTCCTGGCCTAAAAGTCAGGTTCAGGAAAAGAAATGTATAAATAATTATCTTTTTTCAAATACTTCTAATATTTGTTGACTCTTTCAAAAAGCCACAAAGGTGTATTTTTTTTTCTGTAGTTGGGAATGCTTTCTATTTATCATTACAATACAACATGCAAAGTACAAGGCATGACTTTCAGGAAATTTTCAAAGAAAAACAAATAAGCACTTAATCTTTTAATTTTGGGGGACAAGCATATAATCTTATATGGTTTTCATCTACAAAACCCAAGAACTTGCATCTTTCTTCTTTCCTTAAAAATGAGGAACATGACTTTTCATCTGAATTTAGTTTGAACCACATAAAAATCAGAAACAGCTACCAAAGCACATGAAGTGACCTAAGCAATTAAAATAATTAATGCCTTTTAATGTAAGTTCAACAAATAAAAGGAAGATTTTGTAGCATTTACTTCTAAGGAACAAAGGTAGACAACAGGAGACAACCCCTCCAAAGTGGTTCTCAACAGTGTTCCCTAGTTCCCAGAATTCTTTTAGGCATGATAAATGCCACTTTTTTCTTTTTCTTTTCTGAATATTAAAAGAAATCAGCATTTTAAGAACAATGTCTTGAACTGGACCTCAACAATTTAAACTCCAGTGGACACACAGCTCAGCCAGCCTGAGTAAAACATGTGCAGCAGCTTGAAAAGCTCTGCTTTACAACAGTTTGCCAGTCTTCATATCACTGATAATTTATATCATAATTGAGTTTATATTCTTCTTCCAGAAAGTATTTTAAAGTACTTAAAATATGCCCAGGAAGAGGTACTTGGCCAGGGAAAGCCTTGACCTCACTAAAATCAATGTCACAGTGCCTGCTAGAAAACATCTCAGCATGTTAGCTCAAATTTTACTCTAGGATGCAGGGAGCATCTGAAACCACTTTAATCACAGGAGCTACAAAGCCATGCACAGTGGAACCAGGACTTGACTGGAGGCTCTAGAGTCCAGATGAAATGCAAACAAGTTGGTGTAGTTTCACTCCATTTGTCTCTACTATGATTTTTAAGATGTATATTGTATGCCTCATTCTAGTTGACTAACTTTTCACTTTCTCAAAATCAAGCAAGGAAAAGCCATATCTATAAAAGCAGAATAATTTGTTCTGAGTTTGAGGAAACCACACATCACAAAATAATAGTGTAATCATTGCTGCCAGCTAACTATAACTCCATCATTCATAGCTTCCTTTGAAATGAGAATTTTAAATGTCACTGAGAGTGAAAAAAGTCCAAAAGACTTTAGTACACATTAACTTAGCTTCCTACTGACATACCATCGTTATTTTACAACTTGGTGGTCTCTACACCACAGATATGAAATTCAAAGAATACTTCAAGACTTAAGCTTTGACATTTCAGTATCTGGACAAAACACAGTTCTGACTCAGAATGAGGTATGTACTCGCATAAGGATCTACACCATTTGCCTATAGGGCAAAGGTCTTTCAGAGCAAAGCAGTACAATTCTTTCCCACCATTCAAAAATAAATTGTAAATTTGTAACTGTAATCTAGAAAACCTGTGCTATATATCCCTAGCATCATTTCCTTTCCAGTGGTGACCTGGTATAGGTTTAAGTAAGATAGAATAAAAGAGTAGTTTCTTCCTGAAGTTAGTAACAACTTTCCTCAATCAGCAAGAGAGAGACAATCTATCACTATAAACAATCCCAGCCTGTGCAGACCTCTTTATGCACTAGCAATCTTAGAGACTATTGCTTTTGTATCATTAATTTTTTTTCCTTGAGAAGTTACTTAATGCATAGAATATAGACAACACAGACCAAACAAGGCACTTTTAGAGTTGAGAGCAGGGCAGGGGGAGAATATAAGGAATTTAATGCTTAATGTTATACTATTAATTTAAGAAAGTGTATCAGTAACTACTAAAATAAAATGCAAACAAACTTTGTAAATTGAATATATTTATTAAAAATGTCCATGTTAAAAGAAATTAGAGACTTTTTAAAATAGAGATGGAGTCATCACTATTTCTTCATCAGAAATTTCCCACATTTTCCACAAAAAAAAAAACCAAACCAAAAACTAAGGGGAAATTCAGTTTAGTTGGTTTCACTTTCACTGTCATGACAGTACTAACCCATCTATATCACAAATTCTCTAAGAATACTCTATTTTAAATACTCCTGGGATTTATAAAAGCACAGTTTAGATATCTCAAGTGATATTGTACATTTGACTTAATAATATTCTTTTAACCATTTTTCCTGGTTAAAGGCTTACAAAACATCATTAATACATTTCATAACCTAAACAAACCATGCAGACCTGCAGAGCCCCTTGTACATCTCAGCACAGGCACAGGGATCCCCTGAATGGATGTACTAAGGGACTGATACCTCATATTTTTCTTGACTCTGATAAAATTAGTGAAGGAACACTAGGCCAGACTGTACTAAATAAAGTTGACATAGTTAAACAGATTCTGCACTATCCCACTGAGAATCCAACTTCATGATAAAATTGGTGAAACCTGCCAGCTGCCACCAAAAGGCATGGTGACATGCTACCTTCAAGAAGTATGCTCACTACAAGGGATACAACGGATGGAGCGGGAACCACCCAGGTGAAGGACCATCTGTTTCTGTCCACTGCAGTTAGGTTGGGTTAGCCCCATGTGAACTGCCCCCCCAGAATAACTCTCTGTTCTCCTTCCTGACACACAACAGAAATTTTGCAGCTGCAGCCTTTTAGCAACAGTTCTTGTCCTACACAACAAATCCATGACTCATTCAAGATGTTCAGATACTGAACTCCAATAATAGTACTCATTTTTGAAGGCTATTTTACTTCAGAAGTAAAAAAAAAAAAAAAGTTTTGCCAGTTGTAATTAAAACTAAATCTGAAAATATCTTTTGAATAGCCTTATAAAGCATGGACTCATGTTTTAAAGGTGACAAGAAGCAACCACAAAAATTAAAAAATTATAAATAAATAAACAAAACACAGTATCTACACCTCAAACACACAGACAACTATGCAAATAGTCCAAATGAATCAGCAGATTTTGGAAAGTTGATATGGAGGAAACATTCCAAACACTGACAATACTGTCTCTATTTTAACATTTATGTACAATGCAATATTAAAATATAACAATAATATTCTGAAAGAATCAGTCACTGTGATGGTCATTTTGAGAACTTTAATTCTGTAATCTGGGATTTTAACAAAAATAAGTGATACTTAAAGACTACTGCTTTGGCAAAAAGGTGTCATGGATTGAAGTGCCTCTTTACAGCGTGTGCAGTTCAGACCACTGTAACGCATGTGAACATAAGATGCAAACAGTGTAAAAACAAACCAGAAGCTCTCTGCTTTTATTATTCAAAAATGTCATAAAAGTTAGTGCTGAGAAAGCACACTAGATTCAGTACCTTTCTAACTGCCACAATGCCGTAAGTCCCCAACTATATTTCTCTCATTGTGCCTATACCCATAGCAGTTGCTGAGGTCAGCCCCTCCTGAGGCCTATGAAAACACTACAGACATAAACAGCCATGTCAGACAGGGTATCAACATGTGTGACCCATGACCAACACCAGTTACCGGCTGCAGCTGCAGTTATATTAGCAAAATCCATGCTTTTAATAGTCAGATTTGCTGATCATTTACTTTGGTGTTGTTGCATCCACATCAAGAAGACTCTGCATCTTTAGCACTGGAGTCCCTGCTTTTGTACTGGAAGAGTTTCACTAATGTGGCTACACAGGTGCAACAGCATTTGAGCAACTCCCCCAAACTGGGTAGAGTAATTCTTAGCATTAAGCAGCCCGCATACAGATTCTACAAATATTTATCAGTTGTGCTTTATTCCCCCCCCAAAAATTAAAATGGGCAGCGCTAAGCATCCAGCTAACTGAGCATCGCAGAGATGCAGAATTAGAAATATATGCTGCATCTTTCTAAAATTACACACATTTGGGAGGACAAGAGGGTTTGTCAGAGAAATATTTTTTCCGTGTGCACAAAAAGCTGAAACATTTTAAAAGTCAGCCTTCTGTAAAACCGAAGCCTATAGGCATGAGAAACGTGATCACAAGAAGCCTGTGACATGAAATAACGAGAAACTCATGGAACCCATATACACACTTGCCACACCAATCTCTGCTGTAGTATGTTTACATAAAGTTCACATAAACTGCATTTTTAGAAGTAATTCTTAGTACTGTTTATATAAATTCTTTCATTACTACTGTACATAGTTTTTGGAAACAAGCTTCTATTCTGATGGCATTCTATAATGTCCATATAACCGAAGGTGCAACGAACTGATGTGCACTGATGCAGCACAAGCACTTCAGTGTACCAGTGTAAAATCATGAAATCTGTGGGCTAGTCAGTACCAACCTGATCATGAAACACAACCTCTGGACTGGGCACAGTGAAGGTCGTACATCAATTTCAGTTTTCACTTCCTTTAGCTTGTAGTATGTGCCCTTGACTATTTATACCTGTATAACACTAATAAATTTGCCCAATATAATTAAAATAGATAAAATTCTAATCAATATTCATTGAGAGATCAGTAGGAGTAAAAGAAGATGACAACAGCTGTTTACTTCTGTAGAAGGAAGCAAGTTTTGCACGAAACACTATTTGCAAGTCAGTGTCAAAAGCTGCGAAGTACATGAAGTGCTCAGCTGAGGACAAGCGCCTGTCCTGCCAATTTCAGCTGGGGCATATTTATGGTATTTTCGCCTCATGTCATGCCCCTGGTATGTAGCCTAATGCACAAAAATGTCTTAAACAGAAAATGATTCAGATGAAAAGCTGCCAAATTTAAATGCAGTTCTATTACACATTATCTTTAATAAATTACGTAAGATAACACACCAAAATGCAAACTTTGCTGTGATTTTAATATCACAAGGTGCAGTATTTTAGCTCTTTTCCTAACTGTACTGCCAAACCGCAGAAGTTTTACAGAACCCAAGTTGCTTACAGCGCACAGTAACAAAAATTTCAGAGTTATTTTTACTCCATTAAGATTTTAAAATACCAATGAAAACACTTATTAGTCTCCCATGCAGTCACATCCAATAACATGGGGAATCAGTATTTTATATAGTGAAATAAAGTGACCCTTATAAATTAGGCCACTTCTAAAAACACTGTCCTTACCCTTGTTCTTCAGCAGCTCTATGACCTTCAGTGCATAGATTAAACATCTGACTACCCCGTCCAATCAGCAAGATCTAAATAGACCATTCCGCTTCTCTTCTACCGATAAATACAAGGAGATTCAGTAGTCTGGGTACAGCATACAATTAACTGCTGCTCACTGCACACGACTAATTGACTGAACGTAAACTTGACAGAGAAAGGCTAAACCTGGCACCCGGCCACCCTCACTCACGTGGATGAAGCCTCCCCCAACAATTTGCTTTGATCCCGAGTTGTGTAAGGCTGGTCCCCGCCATCCCTCCAGCGAGGCGGATCCTTGCAGGAACTTCCCCTCTTGAGATAAATGACTGGAGGTGTCCAAGTCCTTCCCTCCTTCACCCCGGGAGCCCAAGAAACGAAGGGCTCAGGAGGTGCCACCAGCCACAACAAACCAGACTCCTCGCAAGGAGGACAAGCGAAGGAGACATTTCCTCGCTTCCCACAATTCTTACTACACTATAAGACTAGGGTGTGTGTGGCCTGATTAAATATATATATATAAAAATTGAAAAAAATAACAACAAAGAGCCAGGGCGATCAGCGATAAACATATCATCAGGAGGGGAAGATTTCTTCCCCCCTCTATTAAACCTTAGTCATAGCTGCTCCCATTTTTGAAGGCCCAACGGTAAAAATAACGATAAATACATGAAGGCAATGCAGGCTTGGGGCGAGGGAAACCGACAGAGACACAAACACGGAGACAGGCACCGATTCTTACCTTCCTACTCGCTCCTCCGAGAGACACCTTGGGCCTTGTTTTGAAATCCCCTTCAAAGCTAAACATGTTTACAGCTTATCCCATCTAGAGTGGGGTCCGGCCCCCCGAGCTGACCCCGCCGAGGGGGCGCGGGCCCGCTGGCAGGGACAGCGGAGCGGCCGGCCCCGGGGCGGCAAGAACTCCCCCCCGGCTGGCACCCCGCGGCCCGCCCGCCGGCGAGGCGAGGCGAGCCCCGCGCCGCCCCCACCGCCCGCCCCCGTGGAGCTGCTCGCCTCACGGCGGCCCGGCTTCCCCTCCCTACCCCCTCGCCGCGGCCTTCGCTTTCCCGGTCACCCCCTTTCTGACCGACGGCGACGGCTGAGTTTAGTGGGAGGGAGGAGGAGGAAGAAGAGGGAGGGAGCGGAGGAGGGGGCTGGCGGTGCTGATTCACTTGCACTGGGGGAGCAGCCGGCTACGGAGAGAAGATGGCCGCCACCCGCAGCCTACCGGGCGCGCTCCCGAGGGCCGGGCGCGGCGGCGCGAGCACCGCCCGCAACTGCCGGGGCCGCGCCTCCCGCGCGCGCCGCTCCTCCCGTGCTCGCCGCTCCTCGGCCTCTGCGAGGAAGCGCTTCGGTCTGCGGCGGCCTCAGGCGAGCGGCAGCGGGTCGCGGCCTGTCAGCCCCAGCGGGCCCTCTTCACTACCCGAGTATAACGACTGGCTTGTGTTCCCCGGCCCGCTGGAGCCGGCTCCAGCACATCCCTGAGCAGCACCCGGTTTGTCCCAGCTACGGTGGTTTCATCCGAAGCTTGTTCCCATTTTAAATACGAGCTTTGTGGAGGTATTCTTCAGTGGTGGTCTTGGCAGTCCTGGGGTAATGGTTGGACCTGACAATCTTAAAGGTCTTTTCCAACCTAGCTGATTCTGTGCAGGAGCATTTGGAGGCGGATTTGGAACCGTTGTACAGCTGCTGCCACAGCCCGGCGGCAGGGAGGAAAGGGTCTGAGCTGAAGGTCCCGTTTGGCCCTGGCACAGGGCTGCATGCCTTCGTGGCAGTGGGCTGCGATAACGCACGTTTCATTCATATATACATTATATATATAAAAATATACATTTGCCCTGGTCAGATAAGAGTATGATCAACGTTGCCCTATTGCAGACTTCATGACCAGTGTGAAGACCAAACACTCAACACCCAAGTACAGGCCCTTGGGCTTACACAGGTGTAACAATCCTCATGAAAAGGTTCCTGATACAAGTGTGCTCTTGCCCGGGATCAGGGCCTCAACAGTCAATGAAAAATGCAGAGGGGAGAAGGTTGTAACGTCAAAGCAACAGACCTGAATGGTGAAACTACACCTATTTTATATTCATAGCCTGTTGGCCATTTTTCAGTGCTGTGATTGCATCCATCCAGATACATAGGTGATACGGACAACAGCAATAACAGAAAGCAATTACTCAGTCTTCAGCTAAGAAGTGCTAAATATCCAGCTTCCTTCAGTGGAAATTTAATTGAGCCCTAACTTGTGAATTCTCACATCGGTGTATCACAACAAACAAATGGCAAGGATCGGTGTCAGGAGAGGATGTATATGCTCCACAGCTGTTCATACGGAGAGCACAATGCCATTTAACTATCACCAAGCTGACTGATGAATGAAATATTTCCTGAGATTTTTAGACTCTCAGAAGAGTCTAAATTTTAAAGTTGCAGACTTTTCATAAGGGAACAAGTGCTTGGCAAGCCTTGCGTTTCCCAAGATAATATAGTTCCTGTGTAAGCAAACCTGGCCTCCTATAAATACTGTTTACAAATGCAGTTGAGGTTTAAAGCATTGTGAAATGGCACATCAAATGTTTGTTTGTAGTTTCAACGCATTGCATTGCTGATGTAATATCACACTGTTTTATATGGGAGTGACAAGGTTTTTCCCAAGCACAACAGTGTTTTTTTCAAATAGACCTAAGCCTTGATAAACTTTGTCTCATACAGAAAAGCACAAGTCTAGGTCTCCCTAGCAATTAATTAATTGATTTTCACTAGAACAGAAGCAACCTGTCAGCTCATGAGTTTGTGCCAAATTTCTATCAGTATCAAAGCCAATCGGGTACAATCCCTCCTCACATAAGAAGCCAAAGAAACATGAAACTGCAGAGAGCAGAGTTTCTGTGAAGCAGGTTTTGGACCGATACACGTTTGACTGGTTCCAGCTCCAGTGTCAGAAGGACATAGATACTCTGTGTTATCTGGCTGTTACCTTCTGAAGAAGTAGCTGGTAAGTGATAGGGGCCCAACTGGTGACTCTTTTGCCTGAGAAGTCTTCATGATTTACATGTGCCCCTAGAGCCCACTCTACATGTAATATTATTAAATGAAAACTTATGTAACAGAATAAACTGTGTGTTTGTATCTTGGGTACAGTGAATTTATGTAAGCATAAAAGAAGCTGTAAATGTGTTTTATTTTTATATTTATTTTTTAGCACAAAACGTGTATTTATCATCACAGTGGCAAAAAAATACAAAATTCAGGAAACTCAGTGTCAGTCAAAAGGTCAGAGTGGGAGCTGGTTTAATAGTCTCAGGAAGCAGCAAGATCAGGGCTGATCCATGAAGGAAGAGGAATGGATGCTGTGTGTGATCCCAGTGTAGGCCATACCCTCCCGGGTCAGGATGTTATCCCACAGGATCCAAACATAGTGGGCAGAGCTCAGCAGCAGTTAGAGGGTCCACCAACAGCCCCAGGCAGGGTGAAGGAATGAGTCCAGAGAGCCCAGCCATGAGCAGAAGACAGTGCCATGATGTAGGTCTCAGGTCAATCCAGGAGGCAAGGCTAGAGACAGGTATGCCTGAGTTCAGATGAACCAATGAGCAGTGCTCGAGCAGGGGTCCCAGGTGAAGCTATTCAAGGTGATTTAAGTCCTGTCAGTGCATTCATGGCCCCGACAAACATATACTCAAGGATCTATGAATATTGATTTTATATGCATGTAAACACCCACCGGCCTTACCTGCTGCAATGGGTTAGCTCCACACATAGTCTCCCATCTTTCTCATCTTCTTATTACACGTTCCACAAAATTTTTCGCATTCTCGCATTCTCCTCACCATAGTTCTCTGCCTTTTGATTGTTCCTTTTTCCCGCCACAGGCATATGTACACTTTGCTTCTAGCTACAGCTGGAGTGCAGAAGTCTAGTTGTTCATTAGATGCAGTCTTTTAAAAAGATGTCACTACGGAACATTTCCTTCACTATCCACAATCGAGTTTTTCAAGAGTGTGCATATACCTTCATATTCTTGTAAATGCACACTATCGAAATTAAAACAGCAGCATAGTCACATTTCTCAGAAACATGGGTGAAATGTGAGTCAATCCCCATTACAGAGAAACTTACCAATAGATTGTCTCCTGGGCCTTCATCTTAGTACTGAAGGACAGGAAAAGAATTGCGGTACATAACTAAGCAAAGTCTTAATTTTGTTTTTTCACTATGAGTGACTCGGTGCAAAGCCATCTAAATGTAGCTTGTTGGCACCTTGGTATTGAGCAGAAGAAAACCAGGAATGCAGATTTGTTGGGCAGTGATAATAAGAGAAAATAATTCCTTCCCAACAGTGATGAAGATCTCACATTTATATTGTGCTAGGTGGTAAGGATAACATTACTGAGGTAACCTAAGAACTTTTAAAATTATGGAGCTACTGGTGCCATAATGTAAGTAGCAGCACAATCTGCCTCTGTCAAGATCTTACAGTTTTTGTACACACTCTTCCTATGTACTAAATCAATGGCATTTAAATTTTAAAAAGAAAATAAATACTATAGATGCTGGTTTACCCTTTGAATGAGCACCATTTTGTATCTACAGGCTTTTTTATTCTCAGACTAATCCCCAAACAATTTAACTTCTGATGTATTGTCCTTCTGGCCCCATTCTGTGCTTATATACCTGATTTAGACAGGGTAAGCAATCAAGAGGATATTTGGCAATTGCTCAGTTCTGTAAGGAATGATGGCCAAATTGTCACCATCTTACCATTACTTTCCATTCCCTATGCAATTATAATAAAGTGTCCTAAACTTTTATGCTGACTTGCTGAACTCAGATGAAAATCTAAGATGCACTGGCAACATCTTATTATGTGCTACATTACTTCCCAAGATGCAGAAACATTTTTACAGAAGTGCATAATAAATGAACAGCAAATAAGTTAGAAATACTTTAATTTACAGGAGATGAGGCTTGAGATTAGTCCAAATGCTGTGATAGGCCAGTATGTGATTTCTAGTAATGCTTCAGTAAGGTTTGCTATCATATGGACTTACAGTGGGAGGTGATTTATTTTTTTGTTAAATTTATTTACTCTGGGTAAAACACTGAAAATTTAATCTGTTCTATCAGAGAAGATACTGTCAAGACTGTAATGTAAAAAGCACTTCACTTAAGCACTTCCTTTAGTTAAACCAGAGTGCCAACAGACACTGCCAAGGAATGAAGACATTTTATTTAAAATTACACTGGCAAGAGACCATCAAATTATCCTTAACATTTTCATTAAATTGAGATACAGATATAGTTAGGGTAGTAAATCTTTTCGATACAACGAGTTTATTCCTGAGCCAAGGCCAGATTCAGCAGTAATTGTAGGAACTATTGAGACCTAAAGCCTCATCTACAAACAACTGTTCAAGACTTTGGCCCAGCTTTGAAAAATGGACAGGCTCCATCCTGTACTACAGAGCTAATCAGACCAGCAAACTACAGTGGTGCATTTGGATTCCAGTCTGGGGTGATTGTTCCATGTTTTATAGGCTTGATTCAATCATATTTTAGATGGTTCAATTAGAAATCTGTGAATATCTATAAGTTGTGTGCAGTCCATGCTCTCAAGGCTGTAAAACAGGCAAACAAGTGGTACCTTTCTTAATATTAACACTTTATTCCTCTACAGAAATGTTGAACTGAAGAGACTAAGGAACCTTATATTTATAATTTCTAAGATAAAAAAGTTATTACCCTATGGTCTCAACTCCTTTGTAAGGTCTACATAGCAAACTTTACCTCCGGAGATTTCTACCTTTCATTCACAGCTTCTGATTGATCAAGGTCATTTATTTTAGGCATCCAGTCTTTGAAGGAGTGTGGGGTAAGAGCTTATTTTAGTTTTATAGCTATAATTGTGAAACATTATCATGTTACTTGGCAAGTGTTAGTGAACCATAAATCCTAGTTTGTTTTCTGGGGTTAAAAATAATAAACATATTTAATTCCAATATTAGTGCTACAAAGATGTTCAGCTAAAAAATAATAAGGATTAAGACGTTCTTTTCCAAGTCTGCCTAAAAACTTAAATATCAATTTATTTTAATAGGAATGGAGCATTCAGGATCCTTAGATCTCTTTGAAAGCCCAATTGCAAAGAATAATTGCTCTCAAGTGAGCACAAATATAACTTCATATTTACCTTGTTATCCCTGGCTCACCTTCAATATCACTATATATAAGCATTGTAAAAATTGCCATTCCAAGCAAATTACAGCATGCTGATTTTATGCATACAGAAATGTATGTGCTATGAGCCAGTACACATCCAGCTGATGTTAAAACATGTTCCACTTCATTTCCTATTTAAATTGGAGCATTTTCACCTTCCCTTGGTGCCCATGTAAACAAGAGCCTTATTGAAGTAAAACCTTCTCTGTGATTTCAGGAAGCCCAGATCAGATTATTTTTTTGTTTTAGGTTACCTGAACTTCTGTGATCAAGAAAAAACACACACATGAACATTCACACTTATATGCATATGAGTTGGCATATGAGTATATGGAAGTGGAAGTGGTAATACAGAAATTATTTAAGTGGCACAAATAATGATCTTGTGGAAAATAATTAAGACAAAGCAAGGAGTTAAAAAGAAGACCTATACACAACGAAAATCAATTCAGATCGCTTAGAGGAAATAATAGTATACTGATATTTAAAGTTACTCTGGAGAATTTACTGCAGGTACACCATGGAATCCTAGAAGATAGGTCTGATTTACATCTGTGCATCATTCAAGTTATTAAGATTAATTTTCTGCATAGGTATATTAGTTTAGTCCTAAATAATCTGTATAGGTTCTTGTATAATCTTAGATTTTGCATGGCTCAGATCCATTAATTTAGCTTTACCCTTGATAAAAATCAACATGGTTACTCAGAATTCAGTAGGGGGAAAGCAGTTTATACTGCATTGGAATAAAGTTCCTGAATTTTACTACTACCTAGTCTTACATTTCTTTATAACCAAAATTGGTGTAATCACCTAATTTTGGCTGTCTGAATATCAGACGTTGTCTAACCTCTTCATCTAGACCTGTCAACACACATACACGTGTCCTTCCTCTTCTAAGCTCCTCTCTTATGAATGGATTCAGCTCACTGGATGTGTTTACTGGATGTGTTTATTGTCTGAAAGTTCATTATGGGATTAGGCACTTGCCATATGCATGTGCTGAAGTCAGCCTAGGTTGAGTTCACCCTCCATGTGGCTGAAGACAAACCCCACAGTAAAGAAGAAATCTATCCTTCATCCATAAAGAAGCAGCAGTGATGCTTAGAGACTTCTAAATAGACATTAAGACCTAAATGACAAATCAGCAATAGAATTGTTCAGGATTATTATTAATGTCACAGAAGGATGTTCAGACAAGTGCCACAGACTGTTGAATAATTCCCATTTTAATTTGGTAAACACAGAAATTGCATTTATCTTTTGATCTCTGCCAGTAAATTTGGATTGAGATGTATTTTAAATGCCTACCACTTCGCTAACCTTGTAATCATGATCAAGTAAGCTAGCTAAAAGGCATTTTTTGCATTTTTCAGAGAAGAACTTCGGGTTCTCCTAGGCAAGTTGACCATGGGTCAGCAGTGTACCCTTGCAGCAAAGTAAGCCAACCAGGTAGCAGGCTGTGTTAACTAGAGAGTAGCCAGCAGCTTGATTAAGTGACTTAGCTTTGTTTAATACTTACGAGACTGCATCTGCAGAGTTGCATGCAATTTTTGGCTCCTCAGGGCAGGAAAGACGCTGAAATACTGGAGCACATCCATCAAAGGACCAACAAGATGATGGATGAATGAGGAGATGGACTGTATGATATAATGAGGAATTGAAAGAATTGGGTTTGTTCAGCCTTGAGATGAGAATCTGTAGGGAAGACCTTACTGCAGTTTTTCTAATGCAAGTGTAGAGAGAAGGTGGAACCACACTCTACTTGAGGCAATGGACACAAGGTGCAACCAAGAGCAGTGGACACAAGTTGCAATGAGGGATTTTTAGGTTATTTTTAACTAGATATTAGGAAGGAAATTTTCATGGTGATGATGGCCAAACACTGGATGGAACCTTGTAAAACCTCCATACTTGGGGATATTCAAATGTACACTGCACACAGTGCGGAGAAAGCTTTTGCCTGATTTTGTGCAGAGGGTTTTGTCTAAGTCCACAGGTTCCTTCCAACCTCAGCTCTTCTCTGATTCTGTGATTCAGTTCACCTAACTGATAGCTATAATACGGTGATTTACATATGACCTGGTTTTCTGGATACCCTTTGATGTCAGTGTTGTGACTCATCAATATTAACATTAAATTGACCAGTCCATCAGCAGTGTTACTGCTCAATTGCTGAGATCTTTCTGATGACAAAGGGAAGTCTTTTATAAGCCACGATGACTTAGTCATATCAATCCCATACTCCTTGCCTCTCTTTCACATTTGTAAAGCAGAGATACTCCTACCTCTATTTTTGGAGGAATGTATTCATTAATATTTGAATCTCACTCAGAGACTGTGATGGTGGCTGCTATATATGGAAAGAGAAAAAAGAAATAAAGTTTTCCAAATGATGGCAGCAGTGTGGCTCCCTCCTCTCCTAAGCAATGCCAACAATAATTTTTAAAAAGCCTTTTATCTTCAAACGTATTTCAAAGCCACTTCAGAGTGAGAAGAGCTTCTTAACATATGAACTTTCAGATGGCTGGGTTGAACAAAATATGGAGCTTTCCTTTAAACAATTAGAGCCCATTTTTCTTATCAGTTGTTGTCAGGCGCCTAGACACATTTTTCATTATCAGATTCCAAATTGTCTTGAACAGTATGAACTAGTGACCTTTTATCTGTCCAGTTTGGGGCACTCTGGTACATCCCTGTTCAAATTAAATAAATCACAAACCTTAATTAACAAAGACTGGCATGACTGCAAAAAGCAATGAATTAGTTTGTATGCTATCTGAGAGATCACAAATGTACAGTACTTACAATTAATGGATTTAATTTTAAATGGTGGGGCTCCTGCATGGAAGTGCCTGAGAAGTCCATCCTGGCATTCTTATTACTCTTTAATTATAATTGATGTACCTGGGAAAGATGTCAGTATAATACAGGTGCTAGTCTCTGTTAAGAGCTTATAGTCCTTGCTTGAAACAGTCAATGATTTGCAACAAGGTTTTGATGAAATCCAAATTTATTAGGGTTATTAAAAGTCATTAATTATTTGGCACTGTAGAGATGTAAGCTGGTACTATTTTTTAATAGACAGCTTTATATATTTAAGTTGGAGAACTGAGGTTTATTTTTAGTTTAAAACACTTCTGTTCCTCTTGGCCCCTCCTGCCATTCTCTTTTTTTTTTTTTTTTAGCCCTCCTTATGCTGAGTTCTTATCTTCCAAGCAGATATTTCCAGCTATTTCCATTCTTTATTTTCCAGCCTTAAGAAAGATCTTCACTGATCCACTATCACTGTGTGAAGCAGCTCCCAGGAGGTTTAACCAGCAATGAACAGTTACTGAAGTTTAAAAGATAGCTAACATCAGCAGAAGATAAATCCATATTCTATAAAAGAATATGGCATTGTTTGAAGTGTCAAGCTTGATCTGAACATAAGTGTCCTGATAATTCAATATTTTCCAAGGGTAGACTTCTGCTTCCCTCCATCCCACATGCAGCCCAGCAAGCTGGGTTGACACGAAGCACGGAGGAAGTCAATAGCTGTCAAGGGCAGGACGGCAGCTCTGCTATCAGGACACACTTGCCTGTGCCGTGTGGAGAACAGCAGCTCCTGCCTCTGCAGGAGGACACAGTGCATAAAAAGCAGCAGCAATGAGGAAGGGTGTGCGCAGTCCCAAAAGTAGACAGCATTGTCCCAAGCCATCTGTACCCTGAGGTACAGTGGCAAGATCAGCTTGGTGGGATCTGCATCCCACTCTCCCTCCCAGCTTGGTACTTTCACCTTCTCAGAGTTGTCTGGACCACACTCCCAGCCCTTATCCTGAAGCCAAATTCATCACATCTCCCTGTGAGACACTCTACCCTTTTCCTGCAGGATCTGTTTAAAATAAATACTTGTTCTGCAGCTGACATAGTTACAGCACAAACCTTATGATAACTTGTCCTTCTCCTATTGCCTTAGCTTCTGGAGTTATTAGACTATAGAAAAAATCCAGCAGCCAGTTAAAGAGGAAAATTAATTTTCTGGTTACAGAGACTGGAAATGGCAAGTAGGTGAGTCCTGAAGGCTCATAAAAAAACAAAAGACAATTAAAATTAATCCCATATGGATTTCATCATTGACTTCACAGAAGGCTTGTCATTGACTTTAATGCAGTCAGAATTATCTTGAATCCTTTAAAAAAAAAGTATTTTTTTTTAAGGATGTATGATGATTAGTAGGGTCTGATTCACAATTTTTTAATATTTAGGATTGGCAATAAAATATTTTATGAAACTCTCCAACACAGGTATGACCATTTGCTAAATTTTCTGTATTATGCATCTCCAGAGCACAAACCTATAATTAAAAAAATAAATTATGTGAGTCAATGGAAATAACTTCTAAACTGTGTTTTATATGAGTTATATACTGACTTTCATCAGTTCCATTTTCTGTCCTTACCACTTAATTCGTATAGCAATTGAAATCAGTAACAGTGATTGATGGTGGAGAATCAAAACAAAATACTTTTAACTAAGAAATGGAAACTTGCCTATAAGCATTGCTTGCTTTTTGCTAGCTGGTACCCTAGTCTTAAGCAAATAAATATTTTGGCCAGATAAGAACGCTGGTTTGGTCTCCTGTGGAGTACAGGACATGGAATTTGATTGATTTGCCTCTGCAGTGATCCGTATACCTTGGATGAAGGACTTGAAAGGCATCCCGTGTCATGCACTTCAGTCCCCTGCTACCACAGGCTCCATACATATAATACTTTGCATAAATTTCTGGAACTCTGTCCTAAGAACACTCAGCTGAAGTAGAAACTGGTGGTTTTCCGCTTCAGGAATTTGGCCAATCCCTGTTTGAGTCCACTTACTCTTGGTGGGCTCTGTAACATGCCCCAAAAGGAGAATCCTGTTGCTGCATGCCTCTAAATGCTTTTTGGGTAAAAAAGTAACACTTTCGCTTTGTTTTAAGCTTTTTACTTGAGTGTTTATTGGTTGTCCCTTGGTGTTTATGTCTTTCCCATTTTCCTGACTAATCCCATTATAAGCTGTTGCAGAGTTTGGCTGATGCAGAACCTAAAACACTTCTAATATGTAGCTCAACTCTGTTCATGGCCAGTTTATATCCATTTGTTCTTGCAGCAGCATTGGCCTCTGGTTTATCTGGTTGAGTGTTGACAGCCAAATCTTCTTTCTGCCCAATCTTGTTTTGCTAGGTGGAGCAAGCCTTGCTCTGCTGGGTTAGGTGAGATTGCCAGAAACAAGGTGAGTCAATCTGTTGGCCTCTTGCCACTGAAAGGGATGATCCCTGATTTTCTTCTCCTCTTCCTCTCTCTCCTGGCCTTGAGTATGTTTCCTGTGCAACCGGTTCTGGCACTTGTGTGACCTTTCAATTTAGCTGATTAAACTGGCAGAAAAATAACCCAGCAATTTTCTGCTGGTTTAATGAGCAAGATCAGTTCAGCAGGTGGTCAAAGCTATGCTTATTCAGGCCACCTCCAGGAAATGCACCAACTGTATCTTCTTGTAAGATCAACTCCCTACTCCCTTCACCTTCCTATTAGCCCTTCCTCACACTTTATCTTGACACGGCTGACTAGAGCTGGGTGCTGTGTTGCAGAGCAGGTCTCCTCTGTCATAGTGAAACTTTCACTCTTTGAAGTACTTCTGTGAATGCATTCTTTCCATTTACTTTTCCCATCTCTGCATAACTTAGTTGTCTCCTAATAGTCCCGGTATTCACTGGTGCACCCTGATCTTCCTTTTTGTCAGACATTTTCAGTTGAGTTCAATACACAGCAGAAGTTCCTCTGATGGTTCCCCTAAGGCAGGACACTTTTTGCATGATGAAATTGGGTTGGGTTTGGATTCCAGTACTTTCAGTTATTTGGTACTCTTTTTGATGGATATTCAGATTCACTTCAGTATTGATAGTGCCTCTCAGCTCTTTACTATTGGCAGATTCTTCATGTATGTGTCACAGCCACTGATAGAAATATTGTACAGGACAGGCCCAAGGCTGGACAGGTGGCTAGAGAACATCTCTGGTGACCCTTTAGCTTAGTCAGTTTCTGCTTGATGGAAGTTTTTCTTCACTAAACAGGGATTGCAGTCATTTTAGGGAAAATGTAACGTTGCAAAGCACCTAGATAATGCCAGACAACTTCACATTGATTTTTTTTTTCCTCACCATCCAAAGTACTGCAAATAAGAGGAAAAGTAAAAAAGAGAAAAGAGTAAAAGGTATACAGGTTAAATACCATCAATTACTGTAATCCTTTTGTTATTTTCACTTGTTCATATGAAGCTTTTTAAATAGGATTTGTTTCTATCTTTGGAAGGCTTCCTGGATGCAGTATATTTTAAAGCTAACTTTCAGTGAATATAAGGTCATTAATTAGTTTCAAAAGGAGACTGGCTTATTCCTCCAACCTCCTTATTGCTTGCAACTGATGTTAATAATTTTCAGGTGACTACACTGAAGGATTTTCAGAAGTTTATTGTTATTTATTTTGCAGCTAACTAAATCCCCTGCCTTCACTTTAATTATTTTTAAATGACAATGATGTGGCTTGTTTAACATCATTGGGAGTATGCTACAGATGAACTTCGGATATATATTTACCTGCCTGTAGAGGCAGAACAACAAGGTCTTTAATATTAGTTTGTTGTTAGTTGTAATGAAGTTATTTTTAGAAACTGTAATGGTGAAGTTTGATCTTTCTTCCTGACTCTGCACCAAGCTGATATATTCCCTAGGTAAAGCTCCCATCTTCAGGGGCCACATGAGCAAACAAAACACTGTGTGATGCAAAAAATATATGCATAGGTCTTCGATACATATTTTTTGGCCCTGCACTGTTCACTGTCTCTCTAGTATGCAAGACTGCAAAGGGAATCAAATTTTACAGATACATTTAACTTTTGAACTCAAGAAAAACTGTCCACTTAGTTTCAGACTGTTGTTTCTAGGACAGTTTTGCAGAGCAGTCTTATGCTGCACTTAATATGCTATCAATATGTCACTGCTGATCATTAATTTACTAAATAAATTATCTCTGGTAACAATTTCCCAAGACGTGACATCTTTTGGAGATTGTATTTTGGTTTTAAGAGCATTAAACTCAAGAAATCCAACAACAAGGCCTCATGGGAAGTAACATTTTCCATAGCATAACCCTAATATTTAGAAAAAAAATATATAGCTGAGAAAGTATAATTATATTCAAAGAGCAGTTATTGCTGTACTTGCATTAACCTTGAAAGTCGCATGCCTAAAATGTCTATATAATGTGCTTAACCTTGCATTTGATAATGAAATATGATGAACGGATGGATCACTGTAGCCAAATGAAGAAGATGATCAGGAAATGGTCACCAACCAGCCCTGCTACAGTGCACGTGATCAAATGCTGCACTATGAAAATGATAAATACAGCTGTAAAACCATACAATGCGACAGATAAGGAAAAACAAGAGGGGAAATGTAAAGAATTTGAGCTAATTTGATCATGGTAGATCACCTAGAAACTTCCTGAAACTGGAATTTTTAGTAGTAGTAAAAAGGTAAAAAGTAGCCATTACTTTTGAGTTTAATAGACACAAGAGTGAGGGAAAGCTGAAAGTACTTATTACCCTTAAGAGATAAGGCAGAGACTACATGGGTTGTCCAAGATCAGGTAGGAGAGCAGTAGCAGAGAACAGGAGAATTTGGTGTGGATCTGTCTGTGTCCCTTTCCTGTAAATGGGCTGTAAAGGTTCACTTTAGCATAGAAGTTTAATGCAGAAAATGCTGTCAGTGGTTTTGCAGTGAGGTTATGTGGTTGTTCATGTTCAAATATGCCAAAGTTATTGAATCCCTTATTGATTCTATTTGTCAGCATTTTACTTCTTATTGTTAATCCACGATCCTTTAAAAAAGCTCTGATTATTGGTTTTCAGGCAACCAATGACAAGTACTTTCGGTATTAAAAGAAAATAAACATATGGATGGTATTTACAGCAAAGTTAGTTGTCATTGAAATGTAATTTTGAGTCATAGTCAAGTCCACACACAAAATGTAGTTGCCGAGCAGGTCAGTTTTTACCAGTGGCGTGAATTATAAGCTCGGCTTTGTCAGGCAAATGAATAAACAGTTCAGACACAATTTGAAAGTCAACTCGCAATGTAATTCAATTTAAGTGAAGTTAGATGAAAAAAAGAAACCTAAGGGAATACAAATTGCACTACCTCTGTAGTGATGACACTACTAAGACTAAACTAATTTATAGAAGTCATGGACATTGACTTACCCTAAGTATCAGACTATAGTTGGCAAATGGTGCAATTTTCCATCATCCAGAAGAGCTAGAATGACTAGAATGTTCATGTGTAATATTTGAGCATTAAAACTAGATGTGCTTATTTAGCTATTCAAATTTTGCACCATTCCTTTATAGTATGTCCCAAAAAAAAAAAACAAAACCACCCAAGATTATTCATCTGGTGCAATTAAGTTCTAAGAGAAGATAACAAATACAGTTTTGGAGGCAATTTGGAGGTGTTTAATATGAAAACACCAAAATGTTTCTCCATTGAAGGTTGCATTGAGATATGCCCTTATAGCAGGAATCTAGCCTTATTAGCAGGAATTCCTGCCTTATATCAGGAATCTAGGTATTTTTGTAAGTTTTCTGAAAATTTACAAATGCATTTGTTGAAGAGCTTATACAGTGCAAGAAAATCAACATTGTTCTTTCGGGGTTTCATTGGTTTTCTGTTTATTGGTAATAGTAATATGAGGGTTTGGTCATATTTACCCCCTGCTGAGGCCTTCATATGAAAAGTGGGGTTAGGGTAAAAAAATAGAACATTACAGAGATTTACTGCTGTGAAATCTGCCTACTAGACTGCAGCAAAACAAAGGTAGAAGGTACATTGCAGCCATATGAACCTGCTAATGCAGCATCTCTTATTCCTTGGATTTACTGGTCCTTTTTCTTTTTAATTATGTTCATGGCAATAGCAGTATACTATTTTTAAATTTTGGCAGTTTAAAAATGTTATAAATTTGGGCAAAGATTGAAAGTTGATTCAGTAATATCTTCTTGTGCCTTGCTTCTGCAATCTGCAGATCATCGTGTGGATGTTGTCATTTAATGTTCCGCTGATGATTATTTTAGAAGAAACATTGTCTAATGTGACAAATGAATCTGATCACAAATGGACTTAAAATTTGGAGGCTTTATGGATTTCATGACAAATACTCAAAAGGCAGCCAAGCATTGAGGTTTGCACAGACATATGCATTTAAAATAGGAGTGAAATTATTTTCTAATATATGAATAATAAGATGTCTCTGTCCCAAACTCTTAGTCATAGGAAACCAAACCATTAGGTGAAAATGTTAGATAAAACCATTACATTATGTTCTAACCATTTTTAAAGCAGTTCCTTTAGAAAATTCTATTGGCACATAAAATTCTCCTTTGGAACTGTCTAAATAGTTTCTGAAGTCTGTAAGTTGAAAAATGGCCCATTTGTAGATTATTCTAAAATCTAGGACATGGACTATTTTAAGGTTTACTAATGTGTAAATGTTGGCTTTAATAGAGTCACCAGAGTTTTACATTCCAGAGCTTGCCATAAAATACTCTTCCCAAAATGTATCTGTTGTAAATTACTTTCAAAATCAGTTTGTCATAAAGTTTTTTTGCGTCATACAATTGATTTTGCATTAATTACTTTTGATGAAGAATAAGCTGTGCACTGTATTTCTCTAGGACAAGTCACAGAGAACAGCAGAGATAACATATTTTATCAGAAGAGTAACTTCAGCTTTGCCAGTTGAGTGATTCAGCATTTCACTGAGATACAAACTCTTCTCCTGCAATGTGAGAGTCTCTTGGCTGATGAAGCCCCTCACTAAAGCCCCATCACTACAGTCTGAGCCCCAAACTTGCCCTTTTTCTGCCTCCCTGCCCTTTCGCTAGCTCCTGGGGCAAGTGGCTCTGTGGCCATCCTGACTTTCAAAGTTAGAGCTCCCGTGGCTCTAGAGAAAAGCTTGAAGTACAAATCAACCAAGAATGATAGTAAGCTAGCAATCAGAAGCACTCAACTATTTATGGATTTTGTTATCATTTTTAAGCCATGCGAGGTCTTGCAAGAGATCTTTCAGCAAGACCCAGTTTGATGTCTTTCTCCCACAATGATGGGAACTCGTCATTGCTGATTCAATAAGTCAGGCTGATACAGGAGCTCTGGGGCCATAGTGAAGATGCTCAGCCACAGGTTTGAAGGCCAGAGCACCATAAGAAATGTACCACATCTACCTAAACCCAAGAAAATCCACCAGCAGCCCCACAGCAGTCCCACAGATTCCCATGAACCATCACTTACTGCATGGTACTGGGAGGCTGGTGCCGTAAGTTTTAGACAGTCCCGTTGTGGCTTCTCTCAGTTAAGCTATTTTACAAGTATATGATCTCAGACTATTGTACAAACCATTCTGTGGATGTAGTCATTACATTAACATGTATTACCATGCACACAGAGGAAAAAAAGTAGGAAGTGGGATGAAACAGCCTGGGTACGATCTCGGAATTACCCCTTTATAAGACAAAGATTACTTGAATTATTTTTTTCTTAACTGGGCTTGTATCCTTTTTTGCTTCTTCATGACATTCAAGGAAGGCCTAAAATCTGTTGCATGTATGAGGTCTGGGCTTCACGAGAAATTTGGTTAGGATATGCGTTTGTTTCTTGCTTTAGGCTTCTTTCTTCAGCCAGCTCCTGGCTGGGCCAGATATCTGTGGTGCCTTGGAGCTGATGAGTCAGGACATCACAAGAGACAAGCCACTGACAGCTGTGGAGATGAGGAGTCAGATGGCTTCCACAGGAGTTCTGGGTGGGTTTGGTTTTAACAGTTGTTTCATTTCAGTTGCTGACATTTGATATAAGACATCAGCTGTTTTGGAGATAGAGTACTCCCACCCTTGACACCTGTAATCAGAGAAATCATAACACACACCTTCAAAGTTACCCACCATCATCTAGGAAAACCAGAAATGACCAGGATACAAAATCTCTACTAATTTTAAGGCAACAATGAAGTAGAAGAAGAATTCTTTTATTTAAGAAGCAAAACAAACTTCGGTGTTCTTTATAAAGGCCTATCTATAATGCAAGACACAACCTGTTCTTAAGAGTAATTTTCATGTTGCTTTTAAAGCACAAGATGGAGCAATTGGGTGTTCTGAAAGCAGAAAAAAACCCAAAGACATTATAGAGGTCAGTTTTAATAACCAAATCTGATTAATATTCCATACTCCTATACTTTCTAATCCTCATAGAGGAAACTTCAAATGACAGAAATGGCTGATGAAAGATGGACATCAGCTGGAGTTTCCTCCTCCTTACCAACAAGATTTTACATGGAGAAGATTAAATTGGCTGGCTTCACAGCCCAATTTCCTCTTATGCTCATTGTTCCATTCATTCAAGTGGCTGCCCACCATTTGCTAATATTATAGCTAGGGAATTCCCCTCAAAAGTGAAGAATGATACATGAAAAATCCCACAAAACCCTTTCCTCAAAAAAAAACAAACAAACCAACCCCAAAGCCTAAACTATTTTTTTGAAGTGTTAAATGTATTTCTCACTGATGGAAAACCGGTGGTATGGTACCAGTATTCATCCATAGCCCTCTCCTAACTTGGGGCTGACCCACAGGAGCAGATTGACACTGCACCAATGCACTTGTTTTCCAGTCCATACCCATACCCACATCCAAGCATGGGGAGGAGGTGTTCTGTCCTTACAGCCCCTCAGATGTCCGTGGGATGAGAAGCCTTCTGTCCTTCCAGGGACATGTCTGTCCCCATCACCTGTACTCTCACTCCTCAAGGTGACAGCACATACATTTCAAAACACATATGGCTGATCTGCACCCACAGACATTTGCTCTGTATTTAGTGAGAGAAACCTGTGCTAAGAGCTATGGCCTTCCACTCCTTATTTCCTTCTGCCTTGTCAGTACCTCTCTCCAACATCCTACAGAACTCGATTTCTCCCAGTGTTATCCTTGGGATCATGAAATATAAGGAGACACAAGGAATGATGTTGCTCATGCTGGTTTCTGATCCTTCTGTTGGTTCTCTAAATGTTTTGGATTCTCTTAACCAATTTTGTGCTATAACACAGGTTTTCAGCTTTGCAGACTCTTAAGACAATAGAGCCACTTACGATATAATACTGTCAGATGCAATAATGCAGGAAAAGGCTTACAATATCTAAAATCATGGTTGCAGTGTCATGGTGGTCTGGATTTATTTTGTTCTTAGTTTCAGATCACATCTGGTACAGTTTCAGCATTTTTTCATCTGCAAACTACTTGTGGAATGAGAATGATAATAAAGTTGCAGCTACAGAGGTTGGGCTGATAATGAATAAACCAGAACAGAATCCAAGGATTGGGGATGGAAAGCATTGTGACTTTTTTAGCTGATTTTTTTATACTGACTTAGTTCCCAAAAGTTTAGAAGTTTGGCCTCAGCTTAATCCAGCAGGATTTAGATCTTTTATTATTTTTACTTCTTTTTCTTTTTTTTTAGGTTTTGACAACACAAAGCTGCCACTCAAGTTTCTCATCAGTTTGGATAACTCACACAGGAAGGGCGAGCTGTATTTTGTCTGCCAGAAAACATCCCCAATTCCCCTGACTTCAAAGAAGTCAGGGCTGGATCCTGATGGTCTGCTTTGCTTCTTTGTCACAAACTCTGCTTTTCACATGGTTAAAGTACTGCTTTGCAGATCTGTTTGTGCATGGTGATAGTACAAGAGGATTGGGTTCTCTGGGTCAGGCTGAGCTGTGTTCAGCCTAAAGAAGACATGAGGACAAAGGAAACCTGGACACAGACATCCCAGTCCTGGGACCACTAAGCTGTTCTTCATTAATCATAGTTGCCCGTGGCCTCCAGGATTTATGGTTTAACATAATGGCAGGATTTTGGCTATATCCCTTTCCCTAGGAATGCATACAAGGGTCAAGCTGACTTCCAGGATCTTTGTGATGTTGAATTGCTAGAAAATAATTACAAAAAGTATAAAATAAAATTAAATGTCTCCTCTTCTTACAACTCCCATTTGCTTTGATGCCTGATGAAAACTTGTCAGTAATGCTGACAACTGGTATCTGTTGCTGAACTGGTATCTGTTGTGGAGTCCCACACTGGGACTCAACAAAGACACTAAATAGCATTGCAACAATAATTAAAATTATAGGCCAGTACTACTAGTAAAAAACATCAGGTTTTCCCATTCAAGGCATTCCTGGGACAAAGAAAAGGAAAGACTCCTTTCCTTTCTTGGCACAGAGTCACTGATGTGACTGTCAATTAGACATTTTAGGAGCAACAAAGATTACGATATGAATGCAGTTTAATCAGTCATTTTACAGCAGCAACAGTGGCAATTAGAAGTGTTTTAGTACTTTTAGGTCAAGATTTAAAATGATAGAACTTACTGCTGCTGATTTAGAGATTAACATTGCACCAATTAATCAATTACTCAGTATAAAGAATTGACAATTAATTGACATTCTTATTCCAGGCTGGAAAACTACTATTTAATAGTTGAAGATTTAAATATAGGTGTATATATATATATGTGGAGCTAGAACAACAGCTATCTCAGAAGAAAGGCAGCTGGAAAAGTAAAAGCAAAATAAAATTAACATTGAGAACTTTGGTTGTTTTCATCAAGCTCTGTACCCATAGGATTATTTCAGAGTTAAAAGTAAGATACAGCATTTGCTATCTGTGCAACACATAAAAATACTCTAAAGCAAGCATCCTGGGCTGCGGTACACAGACAGCCTAGGAGTCACCTCCTCTCAGTCCTAGTCCTGCTGTTGCCTTTCTTAATGAGTTGTCTGGAGGTGTTTGGCAGAGTGGAATGAATGAATCATAGAAGCATAGAATGTTTTAGATTGGAAGAGACCTTAAACCTTATATAGTTGCATCCCCCTGCCATGGGCAGAGACACCTTCCACTAGACCAGGTTGTTCCAAGCCCCATCCAACCTGGCCTTGAATGCTGCCAGAGATGGGGTAGACACAACTTCTTGGGATAACCTGTGCCAGTGCCTCACCACCCTCATAGGGAAGAGCTTATTCCTAATGTCTAAATCTCCCCTCTTTCAGTTTAAAGCCGTTCCCCCTTGTTCTGTTGCTACATAACCTTGTAAAAAGTCCCTCTCCAGATTTCTTGTAGGCCCCTTCAGGTTTCAGAAGGCTGCTATGATGTCTTCCTGGGGCCTTCTCTTCTCCAGGATGAACAACCCCAATTCTCTCAGCCTGTCTTCATAGGCAAGGTGCTCTAGTCCTCTGATCATCTTTGTGGCCCAGCAACAAAACAGGCAATTCCCCTTTAGCTTTCTCGTTGGGCTTGCCCATTCCTACATTTCTTGTCTCAAAATAGTCCAACCTGCATGTCAAATCTAGGCTCCAAATATAGCCATTCCCACCTGATGCCCTGTTTTGTTGCCAGCAGTCAGAATCACCTGGAGAGCTATTTCTGATTTGCACAAAAGCAGAGTTAAGCTTTGAATGGTGCCTCCAGACAGGTGTTTGTGCTGGTGCCAAAAGAGCTAGCACCAAAGGAGTTACACAGCCCTGAAATTTGCATGAGAGAGTAATCTGTCCTGAACTTCCAGTGTGAACTTTCACTGTGAACTTCCACACTTAGCCCAGGAGCAATAGAGGTTATAGTTTCCAAGGGGCTTAGAAATCGCTCTCCTGTGGGCTGGTGGACTCACTCTGGCTTCACTACTCAGAAGATACTGTCTCGGTGTATAGATTATCTCGATCAAAATGATGTGGCTACTATGGCTACACAGTACTGTGCTACTCAGCCAGAAGAGTATACACTAGTAACCATAAGATATTTGCATCTGTGCACATTTCAGGAAGGAGAAAGAAAAGGAAGAAAGTCAAAGATCCAAAGTCTTTTTTTGATATATTTATACACAGAGAGATATTGTATAAATGCAACATATAAAAACTTTTTGTTATTTGCATCAAATCTACCAGGAGGAAATTGAAGACTGAAAGTGGGCTTTTGCATGTAAGTAACTTGTTAATGTCTGGAAACCAAAACAGTCACAGAACAGCAATAAAGAAGCTCTTCAATTGTTTCTGGAGGATGTCCATAAAGAGGATATAATGAAAAGGACTGCCCAAATGTGCAAGGATAGTATAGTTAATGTATTACTTCTTTTATTATTTTATCATCTTTCATTAATTGTTGGCATCTTTCCTGCAGGAGCTGGTTCCATGAAAAGGGCTTTTAGTCAAATGTCCTAAATGAAACGACCACTTAGAACCCAAGAACAAGGTTGAAACAACGTTCACCTGACTTCTCTAAATCACACTGGGTAAGGGCAAAATAACACATTGGTTTCATTTTGTGTCAGGACTGAACCAGACTTCACAGAACCGTGTCCCCAGGAGTACAGCTACATCTATATTCTGGAGCAAAAAACAGGTCTGAGAGCATTAAAAGGTATTTCTACTCACCTTGCTGGCTGTCAGTTCACCTGGGCTTGGGCTTTAGCCATCTTTATTGAATTCAAAAAGAATCAAGCTTGGGATATATGCCGGCCAATTAGTCTGTAGCATTTTTTACTCTTCCTAGCCAAGCAGCCAAGCCAAGGCTGAGGTACCGAGCAAGCTTGAATTCTCCCCTACAGGGAGCCCTGGGCTCAGTTTTGAACAAACAAGAATAAGTTTTGACCAGTGCAAATATTTCACCTCAATATTGGCTATTGAAGGTCAAGCAGCTTTTCCAGAGACCCTATAAGCACTTTACCATGACAGGAGAAGCAGCACAGAAGCAATGTCCTTGTACATAGACAGCTATAACAACAGGTAAATGGATCTCCAGGTGACACAATGGGAAGCAAGGGCTGGTACCCACAGTAGGGTATGTTCATTAAGGATACTCCTCTACATCTCCGACTTGCTCACCTAAGCCAGCAGAAGTCTACTGTGTAGGAATGCCCATAATAAGCACCGGGCCTGTCTCCAGGGAGTAAGCAAGAGGGTCAGGCCTGTTTCAGTTCTGTGCCATGAGGTTCCCATGTATGGGCAGTTCAGAAACGGAGTCCAAGGAAGGGGACATACTGCCTGCTTTGAGCTCTGGGCCAAGTCCAATGAAGTCCACAGAAACATTCCTGCTCCATCTCTGTGGGCTTTAAATCAAGTCCTTCATGCAGGAGGATTTGGATAACTTCTCTTCAGAAGCAGAGGTGGCCACAATTACACACTGTTCTTCCACCTGCTTGGACTATCCCTCTTCCGTAACTTTTAGGATCCACAGATACACTCCCAAGTCCAGTTGTTGCACCTGTTTTCTTAACCAGAGAAAGGTAATGAACTCAACTGCATCACGGATGTGGAAGTCACTGATCACATGCACATGTCACCAGTTTTGACTGACTGATTTTTATTAAAACGCAGTGAGTCATATATGATATTTCCCAGCATTCAGCACGGGTACTTCCTTAATCACAAGGTATCCGTTTTATGTTCCCATTGCAATTGTTTGCCATTCTTCCGTAGCAAAGACATGTGCTTGTCCCTATTCCAGCTACCAAACATTCAGCTCACATAAAACAGCAAGGATATGCTGAAATTTATGGAGAAAATATCCAGTGCAAAACCCATTTGCTGATACCAGAGGAGGCACCACAGAGACAACCCAGCTAACCCAAAGCAGCCAGAAACAAAGGCAGATTTCTTTGTCAGAGCAAGTTTTGCAAAAAATCCTGTGCTTTTGACCTTTAGACCATAACAACTGATTACAGTGAAATTGCTCCCAGGTTGCTTGACAATAGTTGGGAGGAGAATGAATCCATATGTCTTCACTTTATATTAATTTCTAATGCCTGAAGGGCTGCTTTACTCCAGGCAGCATGCACAGGACAAAAGCACAACCGTTGCCTCTTGCACAGGTTATGTTACTGCTTTCCCTTACTGACTCTAATTAAGCTATACTTAGCTAACTGGATTTAACTGTATCTAGTTTAACTGATATATAAGGGAAACATATGGAAGTCTTGATTATACTGATTGGAACTGCATCAGTTTGTAACCTTCTGGTTTGGGGCTATTTACATCCCATTGTGCGTGCTGAGAGTTTGGTGTCAGGATGCGCCAAAGCTGAACAGAAACATTTCAATCCAGTCCTTCTCAATTAACAAAATGTTTGGCAGAAACACATTGGTTCAGAAGAAAATGTTTCTTCATTCCTGGTTGGAATTTCTGGCCAGAGAGAGGAACAAAAAAATTGATTTCAGGACTCACATACACCAAGGGGAAAGGGAGCACAGGTCTCTTACACAAGCAAGTGCTGACAGCTACCAGACTTGGTATATTGACAAAGTCTGTGGCGAAGACTCAGGGCTTTCCACTCACAGAGTACAGCCTGTGAGTACAGCCTGCTCCCTTCCATTCACATCCACGTGGGGACTTTCTGACACTGCATTAAACATTGCCCAGCCCTGGCACATTCATCCCCCATCTTGTTTTGGGAAGGCTCTTGAAACAAGAACACACATCCCAGGGACACAGACCTGCGGATGTGGGAAACCACTGCACACAGCCTCAGACACCACTTTCCTGCTCATCCTGCCCCAGAACACACTTAGGCTCTCTGATGCCTTATATCAGAGGTAACTGCTGCTCATAAATAACTGCTAAAGCAATTACAGTGTTACCTGAGGTAGCATCAGGACCATCAGGCGTGTGAAGTTCATGTCATCCTATCCAAACCCATCGAAACACAAGAATGTTTCATTAGTCAGAGTAGCTACTGTCAATCCACAGATAGAGAAAATGAGACATGGAGCAGTCATGAGATTTGTTAGTTACAGACCCAGTCACAGGTAACATCCACCATGCTTACAGAGGGTATTTCTGTAGAAGGGAAATACAAACTTGAAGGCAGTTCCTTGCTGAACAAATTTAACATTTCTTTGTCTGTTCTTTTGCGAGATCATTCAGAAGTGGTAAATTATGAAGTTACTTTTCACGGAGTATTTACTCTCTCTGACACGTGCCACAAGGCTGATTGATTGGCAGGGCGAAAACTCTGAGCACAGGAAATGTGATGATTCACAGTAAAGGCTGTTCTTCGTAAAGAAGAGGAGGCCTCCCACTGGCAAAAGTTGACTGTTGTGTGGTGACTCAGAACAAGGGCAGAAAACACACTTGCTCCACAGACACAAAACCATACACTGTCCTGTCCCTGCACATTAAGAGACAAGGACAAACCTGAATAAAACAGCTTCTGGAAATCTGCATGATGGTTCCAATATACTGGTGTGTCCAAGTGGCTTCAGGGCTTCTGTGATGGCTTTTAGTTTTGTATCTTACATGGGGGCAGTTGTGAAAGGAGTTTCTCTGTTTTCATGTAAGACTCAGAAGTCTGCCTGAGCTCCTGTGAGATGTCCTATACAGACCCAACCACCAGGCTCTTCTACACCACCACTGGTAACCATCCTGGATAGGTCCTCTTTATATAAAGATAAGATCTTCAAGCACTGGTTTCTCTGGAGCTTTGGAGGGGCATGAGGAATCCTTCATATCCAAGACTTGGTCATTTAGCATCTCACAACAGGAGCTCTCAGCCAGGCCCAGGTAAGTTATCTACAGGCATCTTCCTGATAGTCCGCATGGGAGCCACATGAGTGGAAGATGCAAAGAAGCACAGAGTGGTAGATTATAAATAAACATGCAAGCCACAGTGCGCTGGGTTAATCCATCGATGAGATTAAAAACTTACTCTAAACCCAAAAATAGTCTGCAGACAAATCAACAACATGGATTGCAATCAGGTGATTGGTATAGCTGACAGCCGGAACCCCTGGCTGAGGATGAGGAGGGACCACTCCTTCAGCAGCAGCATAACCTCATACTGCCTGAAGTCCACCAGGAAACCACAGCTTTTTCAAGAGCGGATTCAAGAGGGATTTGTAACCATGGCTAGGCATAGGGTTGTTGAGAGGCTCTGATTTGGGCCTGGGACAGGATCAAACAAACCTAAGCCATCCCTGGATGCTGTTTCTAACTCTGTTTTTTCAGACTTCCACAGCATTGATTTAACCCACATCTATGCTTTCCATTAAGAAAACCAGCAGATTTTTGTTTGCATGTCATTTCCTTATTGGGGGGTACAAGATATGGAGGTGGCTATAAAAATGTCTGTATTTGGGAATTATTTTCTAGACATGCAAAGAATAAAAACCCTTCTTCCAGAAAAGAATTTAAAAAAAAAAAAAAAGGAAAAGAAAAGGAAAAAAGGAAAAAAGTATTCCTTAGGTTGTTCAAGTCAGGGGTCCAGAGAGATGGACCCTAGTTGCCCTCCCTCATCCACAGCAGCAACTGTTAATCAGACTGAATTGGATCTTTTCCACTTCATCTTTAGACTCGGTAGGGAAGTGTGTGGAAACATCCTTCTCCAGAGATTTGATTTCAGAGGTCTTCAGATTTCATACGTACTTTCAGTCATTGCCAACTATTTCCTTCTTTTTATTTTCCAAGTCAAGGTCTGCTGGGACATCAGACCTTCTTCAGCTTCTGCCTTTTTAAGGGGTTGGCAGTCACCATCTTGATCCATGTGGTCCCAGAGTAAGTTCAGTGATGCGCCTTCTGCCACGGCTTCTCCTCGTTAGGAGAGGCTCCTTTTCACTGCAACTTTTTGCTGACTCTGTTGCTTTCTTTCTCAAGAATTTAATAGTTTCGGGGTTTGATGATTTTTTGACCCGCTTGCCAAAACCCAAACTATTCAAGTGCTTGCCTTCCCTCTCATAATGGAAAGAACCTAGCATGCTAAAACATAGGTTTGGGAGTTCAAAACCCAGGCAAGAAGAGATTGCCAATGTTTTAAAGTCATTCATTTCCAAAACAGAGGGGAAAGCAATTCTGTCACATTCTGTATTTTATTATCCGTCTTATGGTTTGTACGCCAGGAGGACAGAAGGGACATTTTTTCTCTCTTAGATTGGCCAGAATAACTCATAGCACTGTTTAACATCAATTATATTACATAGCAGGTTTTCAGCAGTTCAGCCTGCTGTCAGATCTTAGAAAATAGGGTTGTCAGAGACCTTGGGATGCCCTTGATCCAGGCCCAGAGTGTGATCAGAAATACCTACGTAATCTCTGATTGATCTTTTGCTGGCCTAATCTACTATAAATGATTTTGCTGCATTAGACGTCAAGCCCCTACTGCTTCTGAATCTATCCCTTCATGCTCTGTAGGCTGCTTATGCAGGAAGACTGACCCCTGTGATACAACCTAACCATTGACCACATTTTTATTCTGTCCACCACCTTCTTAAATTCTGACTTTACTGCATACCTGGAATAGGAAGTTGATTCTTAAGAACTTTGGTTTCCTTTGGTGAAAGTGAAAATTCCCAAAATACATATATTTGATGCTCTGTAGTTGTGTTCCCCCTATGGTTCTGTTTTGGTACTGGAGGGTTCTGGGGGTATAAAGACTGGAGATACTCAAACATTTTTAAACTGCCTTTGTTTGTTTGGTTGGGTTTTGTTTGGTTTGGTTTTTTTTGTCAGAACAGATGGTTTTGTACAATCTGAAAGGCTGCAGAGGCAAAAAATTAATGAAGTTTTAAAGGCAAGATCTCTTAGCTCCTGGCTAAGCCTTCAGGTCACTTCAAAACTGCAAATGGAAAATGGGGCTTGCCTTGCTCCCATAGTGGATGTCTGCAAAAAAATCCACTTCCTAGAGATCAGCTACAAAAAGCTACAATAGCTCTGACTGTGGGATTAAGAAAAGGAATGGGTTTAGTAATTCCTACCTTTCTTGATCCCTTTTTTTTCTGTGAGTGCAACAGGAAGAGATAACATACAAGAGACTGGAGATACATTGGCTACAAGGGCTCTCAGTCCCAAATAAGTGAGGAAATTTGTTTGTGGTGAACAGCGTAGCCCTAGAAAGAGAGCCTAAACCCAGCTATTTAGAAAAGAGGCAGGATTTCTACTGGGGTCGGACAGGTCGTCAATAACATCTAATACCTCCCCTGCATGAAACTTCACCAGAACCTTTCATTGGCCATCCTTTTTTTCGGCTCCTTGCGCAGGGTTTCAAAGTCCTGTGTTAGTCAAATAGCTTGATTTAATTCCAGTGGTGAACTGCAGCACAGGTGAAAATATCAGCATTGCCACTAAGTGAAAAACTGTCCTGCTCTAGCAGAGTTGTTCCCTTCAGCAACCCCGTATCTCACTGTCCTACCAAGGCAGCTGCTGACAACAGGATGGGGAATTTCGTAGTAGATGACTCTTCATCCATATCCACCCGCACAACAGAGAATTTGCTCACAAGTAGACTTGATTAGCAAGCCCCAGATACCTCCAGGTAATCAGCAGTGTCTATTTGTGTATAAAATTGTCATTGCATTACAGCCAGCAGTTCTGATAAAGGTTAATTACTTAGATAAATTGAAAAATCTATGTTCATTTACAAATGGACATAAAATGAAGTCTCAATCATTATAATTTATTTACACTGTCAACTTAGATGAAAGCATATTCAAAAATGTTGCTGTAAGCTGGGACCCTGGAGCCTGATTCTTCAAAGCCTCAACAGTACTCGTAGTCCTTACCCGAGTGGTTGGTAGCATTTAAGTCAAGTGAGTTAAGAGAGAAGAGGGCTTGTGTTTTGCAGAGAAATAAATTTGATCTTCTTTAAGAATAAAGTGCATAAAAAATTCCCTTCCTGCCCAAAAGTCATGCATATTTGATTTGGATAGTCTAGAGCATTTTTGTTCTACAGTAAATTCATAGCAAATATAAATAGACACTTCCATATATTTATTACTCCAGAGAGACTTGTAGATGGATTTCACCTCACTTACCATACCACAAGCAAATTATGTTGAAATCCTTCCAAGATCTCAAATGATATGTTTATAAATTCTCCTTATTGAACTCTTGGCCTCAAGTAACTTTATTATAATAAAGCATTTAGGTGTTTATTTCATTTATTTATTTATTGAAATGCATTCTGTTTGCTGTGAAAGAAGTGGCAGCAGTTTGTAATTCTGAATCCATCAGCTGAATTTTATGCTGCAAAATGCTCATAAAGCATAAATGCACCAAATAAAAAAATAACACCCCAGCGTAATGAATTTCTGCATGTGCTGTTGTTTTCATTATGCTGATTTACAGCCACTTTAATGTACACAGTCTTCTTAAACAACTTAGAGTTGATTGTTCTGGAACTAGACTGCGATTCAAGATAACGCACTCACTCTTTGCCATCATTTAGGAAAGTTATCTAAATCCCTCTGGGGGCAAGCAATCTTAAATTAAAGAGTTTAGGTTATTCAACACACAAATTATGTTCTAGCCACTAAAACCAATTGCTCAAATGTGGTGGAAGCAAAATCAACACCACTGGAGCTGGAGACAAGCAAGCAATGAGGGACCAGGGTGTCCATAGGCATATTGGTATCTTGCAAATTATGCACCAGTCCTGAAATCTTAACCATTCCTGGTGCACTCATGGCAGCTTTGCTGGAGGATTTGCCTTTAATGACATGACACAATTCCGGGAATACTATGCATTACTTGTATTCACATGCCACACCCTGGCAGAGTCGTTTTTGACAGTGCCACATGGGTTGGTATGTACAGAGAGAAAAGCATGAAGCAGGAAGCCGTGTCAAAAGGGGCCAGAGCTTTCCAGCAAGGTTAGTATTTCAGCCACTGCCCCAGATTGCCAGAGGCTGGAGGAGCAGGACTTTCTTTGGAATAGAGCCAATGTAACTGCTGTGCTTCCAGGAGATAATTTTGCCCTTTAAATAGCAGGGGGGGGAAAACAAGGCTATATATACCAGAGAGAAATCAGTGTCACTACAAATCCCAGAGCCCTGTTAAACAAAAACATCTCAGAGATGCCTCGTAAAATGTTAGTCAGTGATTCTTCACCCTGATCAGCATGAGGCTAAGCTGGTAACTATTTGTCATAACTGTAATTAAAGCAAATTTGCCACTTTAGTGGCAAGACCTGGGAAGCCAGGTATGAAACAGAACTAGAAAACACTCCACAGCAACATGTGGACCTCACAGCAGTCACAGCCCATGCCAGGAAGGGGCTCTGCCTTTTTCCCCTTGAGCATCTCCCTGTGTCACTGCTGCAGGTGCACACTGTCATCGACTTCCTCTCCATCTCCCCCCATTTTGTCAAGACAGCTTTGAGCAGCAGCCACTGATGTTGCACTGTGTGAAACCGGGTGACAGAATCCCTCTGCATTCCAAAATCTGACTTTTCCTGCTCAGTTCCCACTGCTCCTCTTTCCTGCCCAGCACCCAGCATCCTCGCAGGAGCAACCCCTGAAGCTACAAAGCAATAAGTGTCAGCAGTGTCTAAAGCAAGTGCTGTGCTGGAGTTTGCTTCCAGAAGTGTGGCTGAAATTACTACAACCGCTACCTCTTTTAATCTTATCTCTTTTACAAGCTCTCTCGCCAGCTTCTCAGTGAGCTGTAAGTATTGTAATAACATCAATTAGGTGTCCATTAGTATTGCAGATGTCACTTTTCATGCAGCATTATGGAGATACCGATTTATAAGATGTCGGTATTTTCTTTCCCTGCATTATGTTAATCATGCTGTAAGTTGCCACACTACCAGTGTTCATGGAGGCTGTGATATTTATGCTGATTTAACATTTACAAGCCGCCAGTCTGCCTGGGCGCTGTGCTCCACACAAACACATGTGAAAGGCTAATGGGCTGAACTGAAAAATGTGTCTGACTTGAGTAATTTTATAAACACTTTCAACACATTAGGACACTTACACTGCTCTGCAGACACAAGGCCTGGTCTTATTCACCATCAGACTGGTGGCAAAATTCCCGCTGACTTCTCTCAGACCCAACTCACTGCGCCTTAACTGAATAAATGCACAATAAATGTAGAAAATGCAGAACCGCCTCGCACCCACAGCAGAGAACTCCCCAAGTACAAGATGATACACAGGCTACATGCTGGGAGAAGGGACCGTGCCTCGGCTGGGCTGCGAGCCTACGATGTTCGGGAGGTGTTTTGAGAACAGCAGCATCCAGAAGAGGATTTATGCCTCCCCTGTTCTCAGGTGAGGTGCCCACAGTACCCGTGCTGTGTGCAAGCTGCCTCATAGGTAGTTACGTACATAGATACTCTACATGAGGTAGAATTGTAGAATCATAAAATCAACTAGGTTGGAAAAGACCTTCGAGACCATCAAGTCCAACTGCTACCCCAGGACTGCCAAGGCCACCACTAAACCGTGTCAGGTGGGTTTTGCCATTCAGTTATACATATCGTGATGCACTTCTAGGCTTAAGGCTGGACTAAATGGACATCTAGCAGTGCTACTCAGCTGTGCTGCATGTGCAGTGTTGGACAGATTGGCAGGTCAGGGCACAGGCAAGAACATTCCATAACCTTCACACTGCAAGGAGATAGGACAATGGGACATACCAACTCATCTGCCTCAGACATGTTAGTTATCTTCTTAAACAAGGGGCTGGTTAGAAAAGGTGTTGGCGACTTCACCATGAGCTTTTTCTTCTCATCAGTATCATCTTGCCAACTCCCACTGCAGTTCTCCAGCCACCCTCCTCTTCTGCTCCATGTCCTCATACAGCTCCCAGAGCATCGCTCACCTCACTCTTTACCTCTCTCTTTTGCATATGGATAAATACAGCAAAGCAGAGGCTGCTGCCCCATGCTGGCTATGTCCTCCTTTTATCTCCTTTTACGCTGCTGTGTCCTTTTTACAGACATCTGCTGTTCCCCAACTTCAGTATCTTTCTGGATCAGGAGAGATTGTGCAGGTGTGTGTTTGCTCAGCCCCAAGCACTGCAAGGCTTAATCCACTGTGGGAGCTCCCAGGCCTGATGGAGCTGAGTAGCTGCTTCTGCTGCTGACTGTAATGGAGAAGCCTACTGGGTTTTTTTAATGAGAGTAATTTCTGTTGACATTAGTTGCTCTAAATGTCGGTATCACAGTATCATCCTCATTTTGCAGCACTTATTTCACATAGTCCTGACATGATAACAATGTCCACTTAATCTTGCATGGAAATTTCCTTTCAGTGTCCATTGGTGTGCACTGATTTATGCAGACACTGCTTTCTTGTGTCAGTGTGAACTGCTCTCCATAGATTTTCTGTGTCATTGATTTGCCATCATCTCCACAATCCGATACAATTTTCCTCCACTTGCATTTGATATTCTCATGTTGACACCAAAGACCTGCATCACTAATATTGTATTAACATCGTTCTGACATGGGAACAAATCCTCCCGCTAATAACATTTACTGATGATAACTCACCATAATGCAGTTACCAGTAATTTGCTTCCAGAAGATTCAGTCTTTGGACTTGACATCCAGACATCCTCTTCAAAGGGTTTCTCTTGATCATACCCTGAAATGCAGCTTCCTCTCTAAATGAGTAATAACTGCGATACCAATAATTTGGTAGATTGTTTTTTCAGAGATCTTTGCAAGCAATTGTTTAATTCTCACAACAACTTAGGCAAGAAATAAACTTCCCGTTCCATATAGGAATAAACTGGAGAAATTTTAAGCTTGTTTTGTAAAAAAAACAGTAGATGATCATTACAGTAAGCAATAGCCCAAGGGCTATGTCAGTTACGTGGGAGACCTGCAGCCCATCCGCTCCTCTACCTGACCCAGACAGGCTCCAGATGGCTGCCCTGACCTGTTGGCCATTCCCCATTCAAAGGTCTCATTTTTTTTTGTTACAGACAGAAATTCTGGCTCAGGCCTTAGCAATCTCTCTCAACAAAATTTAATCAGTACTGATATGTTCCCATGAAAAGTTTCAGTTTCAATAAATCAGTGTTTTCAAAGGAAGAAACATCTGGTTGGAAAACTCCCAGCCCACTCACATCTCTGCTATCAGCTACAGAAAGTCAATATTATTCTCCATCATCAGGACCGCCTCTACACTCCAATTTTTAAGAAAGAGAAACTAAGGTCCTGATAAAGGGTAAGATTCTTCTCAAAAGTGCCTGGATGATTTAAGACCCCAGCAATTTCGTAGGACGCCTGTTCCAAAGTCACTTGTAAGCTTTTGAAAATCCCACCCCAAATCTATCATCTTGAAGTCTGTTTGATTTTTAAAGTCTGAGGTTAAAAAACACAGCAAAAGCCAAACAAAAGCATATTTATGACCACACAGCAAGATCATACTGTCCACACTGTGATGAGAAAAGAAAGTTTTGAACACTCTTCTAGCTAAGGTATGGGCAGGGCAGCAAATCCAGGCTCTTTGCAAGGTGTACTAATGGAGGTAACTCTTTTTTTCTCCTAAACAGCCATATATATCACCCAACCACAGTTCCACTCCTTTACCAAAATGATTTGAACTGCCCAAAGCCACAGCAGGACCCCTGCCAAAAGGAGATATTTGGGCCATTACCCACAGGTGTATTTTAGCAAACCTCATTGCTCTCAGCTGGCAGGAGCTATGGAGGAAACCACTCCCCTGTATATTGGCCATTCGCAGAACACCCGAAGCGGACCAGCATAAACTGCCAGCAGCAAACCTGACATACTCATAGCCAACTGAGAAATCTGGGGGAAAACAAAAGGACATTCTGAGTTGCCCACACCCTCTGTTCTAATTGCTGAAGCAACCTATTCAGCAGAGAGCTTTGGGAAGGCTTGGTATTAAATTGTCATTTTGTCAATAAAATGTAATTTCATCAATAGTATGTCCAGGTGGCCAAATGTTTCTGCATAATTAATTCAACAGATGCATTAAGGAATGTTAGATTGTTATACACAATATTAATCAAAAAGTGCTGTCAATATAAGGACCATATATAAACCCAGCTAAGAAAACTACAAACCTGTTAAAAAGACCCCTAAGTTCTTTTTTCCGAGATGATCCTTCAATCTAGGGAGATGTGGATTCTGCTACTGAAAATGCCATTAAGAAAATAGCATGATGGTCTGTGGAAATATATTATTTAATTGCCCAAACTGTTTCCTTATCAGCAGGGCTTTACTAGGATCTGAACTTAACATTGTATTGTGTGATACACAGGGATCACTGAGACCGGAGCCTCAAAGCAAGCAGAATTTGTGGTTCCTGGGAGATTCTACAATTTTGACATTTGGGTTTGTTCTGGATAAAAATAAATTGCAAAATGTTGTAAAACTTTCTGAGAAACGATGGCTTTGCAAATACACTGTCAACTCAAGTGAAAGCATTTTCTTGCTGTTTGGACTGAAATTCTTTGCCCTGTAAAATTTTTACAAAGGCAATTCTGCAATGAAAATGAGTGTACTTAATCCCAGGACTGTCAGAAATCTCTCTGTGCGCAACTGCTGAGTGCAGCAGCAGCTCATCATGCAGGTATTGACCACCCTGACCTCTCCCTCTCGATGCTGACGTCCTCTTTGCATGGCACTCTCCAGACGCTGCCTCTCGCTTCCGCGCTACCCCTCCCCTGCATCACAGACCAGGACCATTTGCCTCATCCTCCTCGTCTCCCACCACCCTTTCTCTTCTCCCAGCCTTCCATCCCTGGCTCTGGGGTCCCCCCAGCTGCTTCCATCATGTCCAGCTCTGAATTCCCCCTGCGAGCCCTTGCTGCAGGTGCGGTACCCACAGGGCTCGGTGAACATCACTCACCCAGCTCCGTGCTTGCCACCGGCTCCTTCCTCAGCCCATTTCCCGTGCTGCGCTTGGGTCTGACACCTCGCTCCTCCAGTCCCTCCTGCTGCAACCTATGGGAGACAGAAAAAGCAATGACAAGGAGGGAAATCCTGCTCAGATCCTGACCAGGGTTATCTCCGGAGCAGAGGCGTCACTGGGAAATGCAGATGAGCAGGCAGCATAGCTCACGGAGGAGCTGCTTTTGAAAGTTTTATGATTTGGCCAAAGGCTGGGTGTGCGGGATCGATGACAGGAGGTGTGCCCCGTGCCAGGAGGGACCTGATCCATACCAGCTGTGGCCATAAATCACGGCTCAGTGGGTAATGCAAACACCCTCACTGGAAAGACTTGAAGCCCGCTGAAACAATGACATTATTTCTTAACCTGGGTCATGGAAATGGCTGAGCCATTTTTGCTGACTTAAAAAAAATGAAAGGCAAGCAGATATTTTAGCTCAGGCATTTCAGCCCCCATTGATCAAATGTGGTGAAATTAGAAGCAAGTAAAAACAGGTCTTAGAAGGGGTATTTGAGGCATATTTATTTACAGACAAAATCAGCAGCTCTGCCAGTAGTAGCAATAATTCAGGCAGGGAAAATACAGTATTGGTCTCACTCATTAGAGAGATACCGCAGTACAAGGCTCAAGGGAACAATGCAGCAGCATCTACAGGAACTGTGTTGAGTTTTATACTAATGATATATCTGACTATTTTCAGGAAATTTTCAATTATTTTATTTGCATAAACCATTCTACCATGTAAATATCTCCACTGTCATCACCAGAGCTGCATGAGCACAGCAAATTAGTTCCGCTCTTAAAATTGAGCATTTTATTCTGAAGTTAATAATATGAACTTTAAACGATTTTCTAACCTTCCATAATCAAGATCATGTTCTAGAAATTTTCATCAGAGATGTTATTAATTCCATTACCTTCCTGTAATTATTTCCTATACTGAACATGGGAAAATTGATGTTACAAAGTGTTATCTGTCCCCAGAAAATTATAGGTGCCGCAACAAGTTGCCACGTTCTGCACAAATAAGCCACTAAAGCAAAGAAAGCATTTAAGATTGATCTATTTTATTTGTGTTTGATATTTTCAGTGTGTCTGCATTTTAAATGCATTTTAATGTAAAGGTTAATGGAGTTTTAATAAAGGGCAGATGGCTACTCTAATTGCAGAACACCCAGCCTACTCTCTTAAAAACCTCTTTAGCTGGCTAGACAGATATTAATAATTCTGAACGCCATTAGAAAAAGCAGAGGTTTGAATCAAACGATTCTTCAAAGTTAAATTTATTATTAAACCAAAACTGCAATTATTGCATACATTTTGCAAAGAAAAATTGTATTATCAATATATTTCCCATCAAGTGATCCTGCAAACTCACTATTATCTATTATCTCTGGCTGAATTATACATACTAAAGCACCAGATGTTGAACTTGCTATTATACATTGGTTTTTACTCAGATGTCAGCTTCCAGCCTTAATGTTTTGTTATTCTCTAGACATTTTCCTTGTCATACGGTCTCCTCCCCGCTTCACCAATTTGCCCTGGTTTTTGCCAGAGCATGGTTCCTGGGTCACACAACATGATGCATGCATATCGCAATCCCTGGTATGTGCTTTTAAAAGCAGGATGAAGAAAAAATAGAGCATGAGCTATTTTGTACTAGGTCCTGTGCCAAGCACAGCCTCCTGCCTCCAGAAAATACAGTGAAAGCAAACCGTACCTATGAATATCTCCAGTTCACTGGGAATGGAAGGTGGCCAAATGCCGCACAGGAATGAAAAAGCCACAGGTACAAATCCTGTGTGGTTTATCACCAAAACGAGTTGCTTCTTTAAGCATTTAGGGCTGGGCATTTCAAGGTCCCAATTCAGTGCTCTGGTGTGAATCTGAAGTCGCAGCAGAATAACCCCGTGACACCTGAAATAATTTAAACTGGACAGCAGTCTTCTGCTATAGAAATAATTTCTCTCACCTCTTCCTGCCCCCGCTGCAGACCCCTCCGCACGAGCCCATGTACACCATAACCATCACCATCACCCGCTGAAATTAGCAGTTACGTTAACAAGGTTTTGAAATATTGGCTGGAATGCGGTTTGGGGCTCTACAATGGAAGAGAAGTAAGTTTTATATCATTTTATGAATGGACATTAATCAATGCTAAATCACAATGAGAGTCTTATGGAATCACATATTACAATCTCCTAAATCGCAGGAGGAACCTGCCGTGATTAATTTTACTACAATGACACTTGATACAATTAATAGCAGGAGCAGTTCACGTTTAGGTTTTACCACATTAGGTGCTTTTTCTGAGCCCACCATGAATGGGTGGACCTTTGGAGCCCAGGCCAGGAAACAATAGTATTTGTCACATTATTAATCTGCCCTTATGATTCATCTTTTATCCTTCCTGACATTTATGTTGTTCCTCTGACGTGCACACTGGAGGCCCAAACAATCCCAGAGCTGAGCAGCATGAAGGTGAGGAGAGTCTTCACGCAACTCCTGGAAAGGTGGCAGGTGTCCCACTCTCCATCCACATGGACTGGCTATTTCTCCAAGAAATTCCTCTAAAATCAATTGCAAGAAGCCTTGCCTGGTTGGAGAGGGGGTCCCATGGAGGCAGGGCTGGAGGCTGAGGCTGGGGCCACCTGAACCTCTGAAGCTCAAGGAGGTCTCAAGATCCCTGGGGCCCTCCTGTTTGGAAGGACTGGTGACACCAGGTGAGTTGTTAGATAGCAAAGCACAACTCTGCCTGCTACAGGGATGACTCTGTGCCCAGCTTTTCTCTGGCCAAGCCCACAGCTATCAGGGAGAGGTTCAGCATTACCCCAGGCATGGGTGGGAGGCAACGTCTCCATTCCAGGTGTTCAGCACAAGCCAGCAACGAGCTACCCAGAAAGTCCATCACGGTGAGAGATGTCCCAGGTCCCTGTTTATAGACACAGTATCCGAGACACATAGCCCCTGCAGTGGCCCCCAAGCCCTCACACACTGGAGAGTAGGATGAGGTGGGCTGAACCAGAGAGAAGGCACCAGCTGAGAGGTAAAGAACCAGGAGACCTTGGTGTTTGTGTCCATCTGCACTAAGTGGGACCACCAGGAGAAGGGGGAGCAGGGGGCAGAGCATGTGTCTCACAGTCCCACACTGTCACAGCCCCAGCCAGCCTTGCCTGTCCCCCTGGTGCTTCTGCCAGGCTGCTCCCCCAGATTTTGCCTGTTCAGGTGCCTGCTTCCATGGCTGGAGAGATCCCCCCACGACTCACAGCACTAAGACAGAGCTAGCCCAGCTCATGGAGAAGGAGGGACTGCAGAGTCTGTGGGTCCTCCAAGAAAGGGGGCTACACTGGATCAGGGTGACCCTGGGGAGGAGTTAAGTGAGCTGACCCATGCGTCCCACGCTGAGCAGCTATCAGAGGGTCTTTCCTATAGGGTAGAGGGGAGCAGAGAAGGTGAAGGAGCACCGGGACCCAATTTGCTTCTGGTACAGGAGGGATACGCATGTCCCCCTCCATCCCCAGCAGCGCTTTGGGGGAACCCCACAGACCACGCCAGTCAGGAGGGGGCTGTTTAATTTAATACCCCATTATATGTATTTAATATACATTTAATACCCCATTATCCTTACTTTAGTACCCAGCAGAGGCTCCTGCCCTGGACAGGCAGCAGGGGATCCCCTGCGCAGCCCCTCACCCCCTTCTCCGGCAATGCCGTCTGTTTGGGGAAGGGATGGGGGGAGGTGGTGAGCAGGGGAGGGTTCGTGGGGCGGACCCCGAAATGGCTTATGGGCACCGGGACTGTGCTGGGAGAAACATTCCGCACCTTGTCCCCGAACCCGCCG